>NC_051863.1:43866891-44525225 GCF_015732765.1 Culex quinquefasciatus
CCTTGGTGTATATAAAAAGTAATGAAAACAAACGGCTCATAAAAGTAAAATTCATATAAAAAATACTCGATAACAAAATCAAATATTTTAAAAATCCTAATTATTTTACACATGTCAAAAGTACAGAATGAGTTCATGTTTTCTTCTTTTGTTTGTTTGTTTTTCTTGTTTTGAGTGTGGTTGCTCAACATGACCATGAATTTCGTCGTTTTCGTTTGCGCGTTTGGGTATTGTGACGCCGCGAGGATTGCCAATCGAGCTTTGTTTACTATTCGTCAACGCTTGCTGCGTGTGTTTGTTCTCTTCTCTTTAGTTTGTCGTTTTTATTTTGTTTTTTTTTTCGTGTGTGTGATTTTGCTGTACAATTTATCAGTTTATTTTCGTCCTGAGCGTGCTGCTTTTAAAGTCCACGCATTACGTAACAATTCTTGTTTTGTTGTGATGAATTATTCTTCTTTCAGTTTGTGTGCACGAGTCTTTGTGTGTGTGTTTGTGGGAGTGGATGATTTTTTAACAAACGTGTTTTCCTGTGTGTGTGTGTATAAATGTTCCACTGGCATAAAAAAGTTGATTTTCCGTTCATAAAAACATTCACAGCTGTGCTGTTGTTGTTATTGTTGTTTCTGTTGACTCATTTATGGCTTTCCGGCATTGCTCTGCGGGCACGTGTGTGTGTGTGTGTGTGTGTGTGTGTTCGCGCGTGCAACCCCAACATGTGCGCTCCTCCCTCATACGAGCGGTGGTGTGGCATGGTGTATAAATATTTGAATGTTTTTGTTTGCAATTGTTTGAATGAGTAGTTTGCTTTTGTGTGCTTTTCTGTTCATCAATCACAAATAAATTAACATTTTTTTTTGCGCTCGCTTCTTCTCGCCTTATCACTGGGCTGCTACCGCTGGTAATGACACAAAGCTGGTGAAACCTTTGGAAAGGGCGTAATAGAGGGGAGAGTGAAACTAATACTTTTACAACATCGATTACGACCTATGCGAAGAAACAAAACAAAATCGGAACGTGCGAAATGAGCCGGACCCGCGTGGTGGTGGTGGTGTGGGGGCAGGGATAAAAACAGTTGTTTCATTAACGATCACTCAATCATGATGATGATGTTTGTTGGTTGCTGCCCTGAATACCAATTGGTATTCGAGTCAACCAGCGCTCCTTCCTTGAATCGATTGCTGTGTATGTGTGCGTGGGGATTTCTGTGGTAAGCTGGCAAGTGTGGCATTTTGTTATTATTCCCATGGAAATTTATTTCTTTGAATGTTACGGAAAAAAGTACATGCAAAGTACTGTGGGAAAATGGGAACTTTTTGTTGAAATTTTAATCTGTGTGACACCAATCATCTATACCGAAAAGAATTGATACATTTTCAGGATTTTAAGTTTGCTACTTTTATATAAAAAAGATTTTACAGTTTAGAACAATAGAAATCTATAGGTTTTTTAAAAGTCTTCTAAGTTATTGTGTTTCATATGTTTATACACTTAGAACTGGGCATTGGCATACGAGAGGATAAAAAAACATGGTTCAGTAATCAAATGGTACTGTGAACAGACGGAGAGAATATATCCCGAAATTACCCAGAGCACTTTACTCGTGGGTTCATTTTCCAAAAAGTTCACCCTTAAAAAAAAGAAGTGCCGATACCGAGACTCGAACCCAAGACCTTTGGCATATTGAACTGCGTACATTCCTCTCCTTTCTTTACGGGAGGACTATCCGCTTGGTCTAAACTATAAAAAAAACTTTTAAAATTTGATTCTAATAACGTCATGATTCTAAATCCGGACACTTAGTAGCATATCATTTTTGTTATAGCTGGCAAAAAATCATGTAATAAATTGGACATGTAGAAATATCACCAGGATGTAGTATAAACAATCAGTTTTAAGAGAATTCATGCAAAATATTTCTTTTCCAACAATTTTTCAAAAGAAATTTAAAATTAACATTACTTGTTGTGCTTCGAATCCCGGACACTGATAAAAGCTGATCCGAAATCCGGACAGTTTTGCTTCGAATTCCGGATACTCGATTTTGCTTATGAATCGCACAAATTTGTACAGAAATGTTAGTGAATATCATTCTTAATGTCTCAAATAAGCCGTTTACATCAAAACAATCGATATTTTATAAAAAAAATTGCTAGAATCTAAGGAAATCTGTACCATAAATTTGTGCTTTTCCTTCACGGTGCTTTGGACGCCTTTGAAAACTTTCAATGAAATGTTTCACGTGTTTTCACGTTGACTTATAATTTTAAACAAACTTATAATGAATGTTGATGTTAGAATTCATCAAATAACACAGTTTTGACATTCATAATGCAAACTTCCAAATAATTGATAATTGATGTGTCCGGGTTTCTAAGCGTCTGGGAATTCGAATCATGACGTTATGACCAAAAATTGTAAAAGTAACACAATCTTGGCAAAAAACATATATTTTCTCAGCCTATTCTCAGAAAAACTGGCAAATTTAACTGTTCCCGGAAAAAAATTGATAGGTTCAGCGAAAAAAAAAAGAATGGAATAACAATTGACAAAAATCAACAAAAGCAACCAGAAGGCTTTTGCTGGTATGGTGATGAATTCTCTTTCTGTATGGGTAATTCTCCACGTGAAACTTTGTCCTAAGTGGTAACTTTTGTCCCTGATCACGAATACGAGCTCCATTTTTCGATATCTCATGAAAATTCGAAAAAAAACCTTTGGTTTTTCAAAATTTCATCAACCGCCATTCATTTCATTAACCGCCATCTTGGATTTAAAGCCTTTTTTGGGTCACATGCTTAAGTTTAACAATAGAAAAAGGGCAACGAAATATATTTTTTTTTTCGCAATTCCGTCGTAAAACTACTTACTTTTCCTGTCATTCTTGAACGACGGAATAGCCTACTTTTCTGTACCAAAAATAACAGAATCGAATAGCAACACTTTTCAGCAATTGTTTTGAAAAGTAACACTTTTAAATTTTTTATTTATTTAAACGATTTATTGACAAAATACATGGAAATTTGACTTAAAATTTCACTTAATGGGTGTTTTCCAGAATTGCAAAAAATGTTGTATGGAACTCGTTGCAAAACTTGATTTTTCAGCACCCTTCGTATTTATCCAACTCGGTGAACCTCGTTGGATAAATGTACGACTCGTGCTGAAAAATCCTCTTTTTGCAACTTGTTGCATAACCTACTATTTCGTGATTCGCTGCAAAAATTCTTAGAAAAACAGCAAAATTTAACTTTTCAAGCAGAATACGAAAAAAACAACGTCTTTGGTTTTTCATAGAAAATGCCATATGATTATGATTTTGTATTCAACTAAATATTTTTTTGCTGTTCATAAAAATAACTTAAGGCTGGTGGAGATTTAATTCAAAGTTTTTGTCAAACTGTTTTTTTTTCGCTAAAGTTTTTGTTTTCGTCAAATCTTATAATTTTCGAAAACTAATAATTGCTAAACAACTGAAATAGTTTAAAATAGCATTCTCATAAAATAACTCTGAAAATGTTATGTTTAAATCACAGAAACTACTTTTTATACTTCATCATATATTATTCTTCAATTAACTAAAAAAATCTTCTCGAAATTTTAATATGACACTAAAAATCTCCTAATTTTGAAAAAATTGTCCACCTGGTTTAAGGATGGGCTTTATTTATATTTTCCTTTTTGATATTCGACTGATAAAGCTTCAAGGTTTTCGCTGATTTGCTTCTGTTTTATCAGTTTGCATTTTATTGAATTTCATATCAAATCTTGTCCAGCCAAATTGAGTAAAATAGTTTCAATTTTCTGCGTCATTTAACCCATTCCAAATAATTTTAAAAGGTTTTCATCTCTCTTTTAGAAAATTTAATTTAAAAATAATAGAAAAAATATTACAATTTGTAATGAAATCGAAATTTTTATTCCAAATCAGAACAGCAAACAGAACAGGTGGCATTTTTTAAATTTCGCGGGAATCATTCAACCTAACAAACAAATATCGGTAAAATGTTTTTAAAAGGTGAAAAATACTCTTCCTTTTATTTTGAATAAAACAAAGCTTGATGCTTTTAATTTCTTTTGAAATAATTCCTTTCAAATAAAAATAATAATACAAATTTTACTACAGCGAATGAAAATATTACTAAATATAGTTAGTTTAAAAAAAACTGAAAATTCTGAACAATTCTTCAAATGGTTCATATCAACCCTTTGAATTGAAAACTAATAAAATTTACTTAAATAATCTCTATGGTTGAAATATTTATTATGATCTTATTTGAAAAAAAAGAGAAAATTGTCAAATTTCAAGAATTTCACACCGTCCACGAAATCGTCATAATTTGAACAAGGGTATTGAATTGCTCAATTCTACAGTAGTACTTAAGATTATTTTTATTCCTTCTTGAGTTTAATAAAATATTTTGAGAAAAATCATTGTTGTTTCACACAAACATAAAATTTCACGGGATTTCGCGGAAAAAGACTAATTTTGCGGATTTCACGCTGACGGCGAAATCGTGAAATTTCACTAACCCTAGTCATTGCGTATGTAAATTTACATCTCCAAATTTTACACCTTCCATTGTTACAGGTTTTTTACGGTCAATCACAAAAACGACATGATAATTCAACGCATGCAAATCATTACCTAACTTTGAACAACTCTAGCCCAATTTGTGCAAATTAATTAACCCTAAACGTATATAATGAAAATTGAAGAAATTATTATTTTATTCAAAATAGCTCAATTGATACAGTTGTTCGCCAAAACCAAATCTGTATTTTTCAGGAACTAAACTTCCTAGAGCAAACCAAAAAACAATTTTCCCTGACCCATTTCCAAAAAAAAAAAAATCTACTCGCCCACTGTCGCCCTCGCCTTCCTTTTATGAAACATGCTTTTTGCTTTGTGAAAACCAATACCTGAATGCAACTTAGCCACTGCCACCGTCCCCCTAGGACCAGCTGAATTATTAAATTTTATGTTCGCACAAAAATTGGTTGGTTATCCAACTATTGGTTAATACATGATGTCCCACTCCCACTCCTCCTGCCTCGATGATTGTGGTTCGCTCCACCTGAGGTCAGCCAGGTGTGTTGTCCGTCCTTTTTGGGGAGGGGGCGGCGGCGGTTTTCCTCTTTCATCCTTTTGTGTCCCGATTTCAGCAAAACCATCAGGCAGTAGAAAGCTTTCCAAGCTTTTTTGGAGAGGGGGTTGGGGGACGGGGTTGAACCAAAAAGGGACAGAATAAGGTACGGAAGTGCCTGGGGGTTGTGTGTGTGTGTGTGTTTGCCCATGTATACTTAATGAGTGACACATTCTAATGTGATCGGTGAGGAGAAGTGACACAAGTCGTGCTGGTTTTCGGGCAAATTTGGGATTGATGATGGGGGTTTTGGGTTTGAGGGATACATAAGGGGTTTTTAGAGAAATTTAGTTTCGAGTTGAGATCCGTGCTTTGACTTTTCCGGGATTTTCAACCCAATTTAGTGAATAAACTTTGATAATTAAGGTTGAAGTGGTGTGATTCTGTGATTTATTTGATGAGGCGCTGGGATCTTGTAATCTACTTTAAAGTTGAAATTGAATCTTTTCTGGACAATTTTCGCACGTATGTTTACGTTAACCGCAGTGCTAAAAAAACATTCAATTTACGCTAAATTTACAAATCTCCGACGAATGATAACATTATTTTAAATATCTTCAAGTTTAAATTATAGATATAAACTCATTGTCGCAACCATAAGCTATTCTAATAGCTACTTCTGGACTTGTTCTAAAACTTTCAGCAAGATTGGTTGAAGCAGACATGATATATGATAATAAATAAGCTTGCTGAAAAAACGTTATAAAATGCAACGTGTTCTGCAGCAAATCCACTGTTGCAGATGTTGAAATATATTTTTCCTGTGGGTGTAGCAATATTGAGATCTGAAAACCTTATAAAAGAAATAAGTAATGAATTTATTTTGTTAAAAATGTTATGGGGTAATCATGCTATTTTGACTGAATGTATTCTCTATGGGTAATTCTCCGCCAACTCACACAGCAGTTGCCCCGACCCCTCTTCGATTTGCGTGAAACTTTGTCCTAAGGGGTAACTTTTGTCCCTGATCACGAATCCGAGGTCCGTTTTTTGATATCTCGTGACGGAGGGCGGTACGACCCCTTCAATTTTGCACATGCGAAAAAGAGGTGTTTTTCAATAATTTGCAGCCTGAAACGGTGATGAGATAGAAATTTGGTGTCAAAGGGACTTTTATGTAAAATTAGACGCCCGATTTGATGGCGTAATCAGAATTCCGAAAAAACGTATTTTTCATCGAAAAAAACACTAAAAAAGTTTTAAAAATTCTCCCATTTTCCGTTACTCGACTGTAAAAATTTTGGAACATGTCATTTTATGGGAAATTTAATGTACTTTTCGAATCTACATTGTCCCAGAAGGGTCATTTTTCATTTAGAACAAAATTTTCATTTTAAAATTTCGTGTTTTTTCTAACTTTGCAGGGTTATTTTTTAGAGTGTAACAATGTTCTACAAAGTTGTAGAGCAGACAATTACAAAAATTTTGATATACATACATAAGGGGTTTGCTTATAAACATAACAAGTTATCACGATTTTACGAAAAAAAGTTTTAAAAAAGTTGGTCGTCATCGATCATGGCCGTTCATGGTCACCCGCGACAGACACGGACGACGAAACAAAGAGAAACGCAAAAGTAACTTTTTCAAAACTTTTTTCGTAAAATCGCGATAACTTGTGATGTTTATAAGCAAACCCCTTATGTCTATATATCAAAATTTTTGTAATTGTCTGCTCTACAACTTTGCAGAACATTGTTACACTCTAAAAATAACCCTGCAAAGTTAGAAAAACACGAAATTTTAAAATGAAAAATTTTGTTCTAAATGAAAAATGACCCTTCTGGGACAATGTAGATTCGAAAAGTACATTAAATTTCCCATAAAATGACATGTTCCAAAATTTTTACAGTCGAGTAACGGAAAATGGGAGAATTTTAAAACTTTTTATTGTTTTTCGATGAAAATACGTTTTTCGGAATTCTGAGTACGTCATCAAATCGGGCGTCTAATTTTACATAAAAGTCCCTTTGATGCCAAATTTCTATCTCATCACCGTTTCAGGCTGCAAATTATTGAAAAACACCTCTTTTTCGCATGTGCAAAATTGGAAGGTCGTACCGCCCTCCGTCACGAGATATCAAAAAACGGACCTCGGATTCGTGATCAGGGACAAAAGTTACCCCTTAGGACAAAGTTTCACGCAAATCGAAGAGGGGTCGGGGCAACTTTTTCCGATTTCGTGTGAGTTGGTAGAGAATTACCCCTATATGAATGTGAGGAAAATACCAACCACATAAAGGTGGATTAAGTAACGATTTTATATACATCACACATTGGAAAAAATTACAAAACACAAATAAATGTAATAAAATTATAATGTTTCATACCAAAACCAAGCAGAACGAAATGACTTTCTCATATAATTTTGAAAATCATTCATGTTGATCGCAAATATGTTACTTTCAAACACTTTGATTGTGGGATGTTTTGAATAACATTCTGATTTATGAAATGATGAACATTTTTTCAATAAAAATTCCAAAATTTAGAAACTTCAAAGCTTCCTCATTGAAAATTACCACGTTTTCAAATTCAAAATAAATACTCTCAAATTCAAAAACTCAAAAATCAAAATTTAATTTAATAAATATGCTCATATTCCAACATTCCTATACAATTAAATTAAAAAATTTCAAAGCTTTAAAATTAAAACTCAGATTTAAAAAAAATCCGAGCTCTTCAATCCTAGAATAACATTACCAAATTTAGAAACTCTCTAATTTTAGATTCAAAAAATTTTTTTTCCAAAATTTCGAAAATTAAAAACCCTTTATTTGTAACTCGAAAAAAATCCAAAATATTCAAATAAAAAAAAAGATACCGTAAACCGGGGTGACATTGATATAATTTCAATTATAATTTAAATCAAAATGTCTTTAGATTACTATTTTTAAGACATGTAGGGTAGGCCACACAAGATGCATGCACTATTTTTGATAAAAAAAAATGTCAATAGTGTTTAAAAATAGTTGCATTGAAAATTCTTATTTTGAATTCTGGGGTGACTTTGATAATCATAGTTATTCTTGTAAAAATCAGATTTAATGTGTCCAAATTTTATTTTTACGTCAATTGTACCATCGCTAAGGTGTCCGATACAGCTTTTAAGATGAAAAAAATCAATGTTTATAAATAGTTAACTAAGTTTATAAGCTTTTCAATGAAATACATATAAATTTTAGGTAAAATTGTTAAAAAGTCAGAATTTTGCCTGAAAATCATTAAAACTAGTTTTGTTTATAAAATAATCGAAGTATATTACACTTTAAACTGAAATCGAAGCAAGAATCAAAAGTTTTCGAATTTTATATGACATTTGTTCTACTGATAATGCCTATAAATTGAGAGATTTTTTTAAATTATGTTTCAAAAACACATAAAACCATTTATTTACAAACTTATTTTACCTTCTCCTAGTGGAAAATTGTCCAAAGAATCCGAAAATGCATTCCATTTTTCGATTCGAAATCATGTTCATTGAGAAATTAATGACACTTTCAGAATATTAGAATAATGCTATTTATCATCATTTTCTTAATTATAGTTAACTCACTTTTGGAACTTTTCAAAATTTTATGAAAACTTCTTCTAAGAGTACTTTGAACACTTCTCTACCACGGTTAGAATTATTCCATACCATTCCGCACGTATTTAATTTGTACTCTTCATTTTGCGGAAAAATCTCAAACCTATCATAGTCACCCCGTTTTATGGTACTGAGTTTTCATATCCTAAAATCTCAAACAATTCTGAAACAAGATTTCAAATTCCCAAAATTATTAAATTACCAAAATCTCAAAATTCAAAAAATCTAAACTCTTAAATTCTAAACTTTCAAATTTAAAAATTTTTTGATGATTCCAAAATTAAAAAAACACAAAATTTGCCAGTTTTACACATATTTGGGACCATCAAAAACCACGAGGACACTTTATGGCCTGAGATTTTCAAAAAATGTCCAAGCTCCATACAAAAAAAAGTTTTTAATATAGACAACTGCCACGAGAGGAAGGTGGGAGTGAGATTTCCAAAAAAGTGTCCACGTAACATTTCATATAAAAGATTTTTCAAATCCCAAAGTCCGAAGAGTCCTAAAACCAAACTTCGCGAAACTTCAACGTTTGATACATTTTTTCATGAACTTGCCACTTCCTAATGTTTCAAATTCAAGTAATGCAAAGCTCCAAAATTTCAACACAAAATAAAAAAAAATCTTAATTTGTCATTATCTCATCTTATTATCAGTAACTTTTTACATGCTTTTTTAAATTTCAAAACCAGAAAAATCCCAATATCAAAAATCGCGAGACTTTAGAATTTAAGGGGTTACATACATGTAAATTGACAAAAATGTCGGAGGTTGGTTTGAGTACAATCTTAAACTTTTTTTAAATCTGTTTTCAGGACTTAAAAATATACATTTTCAACTATTAACAAAATAAATTTGAAGACATTTGGATGTACCATTGCCGTGATATAGCTATTTCAAGTTAGCAGTTTCAAAAAACGGGTACAACGATTTTTCAACACTGCCTTGACCCGGTCCCGTGTGCATGACCAAGGCCGATTTTCAGAAAGTTTATTTTTAAAAGAGATAAAAATATTTTTAATGTTTTTCATATAAAAAATCGAAAGTTTTTGATTTTTGTATTTTTTGAAATGCAAAATTTCAAAATCGGGCTTCGTTATGCACACGGGATATGTCTTTCAAGTTTTTACCCCAAATTTCAGCCAATTTGGTCTATTCCATCTCGAGATATCGTGCCACCCGTAAATCAACTCGGTATTCAGAGAAAAACGTGCGCAAGGTTTGACAGTTCGCTTTGCGCATGGCACAAAATTCAGCTTGAATCGTCTGTAACTTACTTTAATCATAAAATTTCTTCATGAAACTTTCAGGAGTGATTGAAAATCATCATTTAAGTTGATGTAATAAATTCTCTGTATTATGAAATTTTGTGATTTTCTACATGTATGTAACCCCTTAAACAAAATTAAAAAGATACCTCACAGACATCCAAATTCAAAAAATTTAAAGCTGATAAATTTCAACTCATATAAAAAATAGTGAGCTCCCATAATAGAATTTGAGAGCTTTGTATTTTTAAAATTTCACAGAAAAAAAATCATGGTAATATTACATCTGGGAAGGGGTACATCTTTTATGTCAGAAAAAAGGTGTAATTTTACCTCTGGAAATGTGTAATTTTACCACTTTTCTGGTGTAATGTCAATTTTTCAGTCTAAATTGAGGTAAAATTACATCATAAAAGAGGTAATATTCAACCTTCCAAAATTACAGCTTCCAAATTTATATGGGTCATTCCTTCCCAAGTGACCACGCGTCCAACATCGACCTTCACCAATTCTGCTCATATTTGGCATGGGGGTTGTTTTTACCCCAAAAACAAAGAATCCAAAGTTTGGTGACATTTGGTCCACCCCCGCGCCCATGGCACCCCCCTCTTTTTCTGAGATTTTTGAAAAACCTCATTTTTAAAATGCATTTTGCTAAGAGAAAAATTTACAAAACGTGAACTTTTGGGTATGCATATTTGAAGATTTTTTGACGTAGAATCGAATGGCGTACTCAAAATTTACGTACAGTGTTGCCAGATATGAAAATTTTGCGCTTTAAGTTTTAAAATGCTTTTTTAACCCTTTGGACGAGCACTTACGGGAAAACTGACAATTGCATTCGATTGCTGAGAGTTTTTTACATTAAATTCAATCAAAACCTCAGGGTAAAATGAATATTTCTTGAGATATCACATTTTTAAGTTGGAAAGCTCTGTATTGCATAGCAAATGTTTTACTTAATCATCAATTTTCAACAGTACATTGCGTGAGGGCATAGTAGGCCTTGAAATTTGAATTATCTTTTTTTCCATTTCTTAACGGAAGCAAGTGACTGCATAAAATTGAATTTATGTATGTATGTATGTATTGTATGCATGTATGTATTTTTGTATGTATGTATTGTAAGTATGCATTTGAACCCCCGTCTTGGCAGGACTTGGCGTGGTTCACGGATATAAGAAAATGACAAAATGTTTGATTTCGAGCGCTTCAACAGGAATTTTCTAGTTTTATGGCCCCAGAAGCTAGCCTGATAATATGAGTCCAATGTTTAGTGGGTCCAGTTTTGACCTGAAGTTACAATGGAACTTTAATTAATTTACTATGGGGAATTTTCACTTTTAACATCTTCTTCGACAAAGTTTCCCAAAATGCTATCAAATTTTCTTATTGTCAAAATTCTCAAATATTTTTATCCGGGGAACAACTTTGTAGAACATCGAAATGCGCTAGGAATTGATCCCGAAAATATATAGGTTAATTTTTTGAGCATGTTTTTAAATTTTACCAAAAAAAAATCAAAAAATCCTTCTAGTAAAAATTGGACCCACCAACCCTAACCAAATAAGCTCATATTATCAGGCTAGCTTCTGGGGCAATAAAACTAGAAAATTCCTGTTGAAGCGCTCGAAATTAAACATTTTGTCATTTTCTTATATCCGTGAACCACGCCAAGTCCTGCAAAGACGGGGGTTCAAATGCATACATACAATACTTACATACATAAATACATACATGCATACAATACATACATATATAAATTCAATTTTGGGACATTCACTTGCTTCACATTTTGTCATTTTCTTATATCCGTGAACCACGCCAAGTCCTGCAAAGACGGGGGTTCAAATGCATACATACAATACTTACATACATAAATACATACATGCATACAATACATACATATATAAATTCAATTTTGGGACATTCACTTGCTTCCGTTAAGAAATTGAAAAAAAAATATTCAAATTTCAAGGCCTACTATGCTCTTACGCAATGTACTGTTGAAAATTGATGGTTGAGTAAAACATTTGCTGTGCAATACAGAGCTTTCCAACTTAAAATGTGATATCTCAAGAAATATTCATTTTACCCTGAAGTTTTGATTGAATTTAATGTAAAAAACTCTCAGCAATCGAATGCAATTGTCAGTTTTCCCGTAAGTGCTCGTCCAAAGGGTTAAAAAAGCATTTTAAAACTTAAAACGCAAAATTTTCATATCTGGCAACACTGTACGTAAATTTTGAGTACGCCATTCGATTTTACGTCAAAAAATCTTCAAATGTGCATACCCAAAAGTTCACGTTTTGTAAACTTTTCTCTTAGCAAAATGCATTTTAAAAATGAGGTTTTTCAAAAATCTCAGAAAAAGAGGGGGGTGCCATGGGCGTGGGGGTGGACCAAATGTCACCAAACATTGGATTCTTTGTTTTTGGGGCAAAAACAACCCCCATGCCAAATATGAGCAGAATTGGTGAAGGTCGATGTTGGACGCGTGGTCACTTGGGAAGGAATGACCCATATTATTTTTTTCTGTGTTGAGTTGAAATTTATCGGCTTAGAAATTTTCGATTTTGGAAATGCCAAGATCACAGTGTTTCTCTATTTCCAATTCGACGTTCCAAAATTTTTAAGGACTCATGTTTTAAAATCAAAATTGTAAATCACCAAATCTTCATAACCTCCACAATCCAGAGGTTGCCGGTTCGAATCCCGGGGCGGACGCAAAAAATTCTAAGTGTAAATATAGGTATTCGGTGCCCTCTCCCCGTGCCCATACCTTCACACTTAGGAGACCCGGGAGGCGGAGTCTTGTCGCAAAAAGAACGATACACGCCTGTGGATCCGTTGACGAAACCGCAAGGTTTAAGAGGGCCACATTATAAGGTGTTACGTCGATTCCGTTTTTTTTTTTTTCATAACCTCCGGCTCATAAATTTCAAAAAACCAAAATTTCAAAACTCAAATTTCCTTTAAATTCCAACATTTAAATAACAAAAAATAGATTCAATAACTTCCAAATTTTAGCATTCCAAAACCATTCATTAAAAAACAGGTTTCTAAAATTCCTGCAAACTTCTCCTCAAATTCAAAAATACTAAAATTGAAAAAAAAACATGAAAATTCCAATTTCAAAAATTCTTAATTCCTCAATTTTACTCATAGTCGCATTCACATTCGCATGGAGATGGTGATCTTAGCGGGTTGCAGACTAGATTTCGTCATGTGTGATGGTTATCCTGGGCCTGGGAAACCGTAGGCTCTTTTCCGAATTCTATTGTGGATCTTGATAAAACTGATCGTATGACCAAATTTGATCAGATTTAAACAACAGGGCTGCGTGAGTGTCGCGGGGAATTGGTAGTTGTGGTGTGTAGAGGTCTAAGATTCAACCTTTGGCATGATCATTTCAAGATCCAAAACTGAAAACCCCTATATTTCTTTAAATCTAACATTTCAAAAAAAGGATTCTGAGATTCCATAACTACAAAATTCAAACATTTCAAAACCATTCAGCTCATGAATTTCACATTCCAAAACCTTCAATTCCCATATTATAAAATTACTAAACTTACAATTACAAAAATGTCTAAACTCTCAAAATCTTAAAGGTCCAATAAACAAAAGTAACAATTGAGTGTACTCAATGATTACATTTCTGGACTTTTTTTTTGAAAAGGTAAAAAAAACCGTGTTTTTTAAAACCGCTTTGAGTCAGGGGTATTAAAAACACCCAAAAAGCAAAAAAAATAAATTTGGTTTTTTGGACCTTTTAAAAACAAACTCCAGATTTGTTTATTAGTCCAGACATAAACCAAGAAATAAATTTTATGTTTTCACTGAAACAAGTACTAAGTGGCCAATTTGAAAGGTTATCTAGTACTGATTCAACAACATTTTGACCCAGTAGACTATTATTATGGAAATTATGTTGGTTTGTCACAAATTTGCAATGTATCGATAATGATTTCTGTAGAATTTCACTTTCCAGAGCTCAAATGAGTGCAATAATGAATTTTAAGAATTGATTAAAGGCAGATTTCATTTTATTTAAAAAAAGAAAAGAAAAAAATGTAACAACGATCAAAACAACAAGTGTGGATTATCTCTCTTGTTAATATCGAGTCACATTTCGATTACCAACATGACTCAAGTTGTTCCGAATCGATCCATCCGTAAACCAGAAGCCCCTTCAAAACTTCAATTGGCACTGTGACACACTCAATAACCCTGCTCCAGCTCGGCCTGTCACAATATCAATAATGTCAATCGACCGGAAATTAAAAAAAAAAAACAACATGTCCGAAAAAATCCACTTCTCTTAACATTTTATTCTCTCTTTTTCTGGCTTATTGTTGCTGGTCCAACGATAATCCGGCAAGGATTTCGGTACCGCACCGTCGAAAAAGTGCGTTCCACTTGAGTAGGGACGCCGAGGCACAACATAATCCCGGCCTGACCCTAGCAAGCCACTGTCCTGCAGTGCAGCCAGATCTACTTCCGGAAGTTATTGTCACACGCTGCAGCGGGTCTCGAGGACCATTACCGGCGCGCGCGGCTTAACCGGAAATGCTCCCTTTGGCTTCGGCTGTACCAGGAACTTCAGTGTCATCCTCGAGCCCGTAAACCTCCCAAATTGGACCAATTTTGCTGGATTTTTCCTGAACATCGACAATGTCGTGCCACCGTGGCACAAGTACTATTTTTACAATACACAAAAATGTGTACACATCGACGTGCGTCAAGCAAGCACGACATCGGCGTCGTGTGGCCACTTTGCATGCCAGTCAGTGGCGGCATTCCAACAGTTAGCCAGGATCGAAAAACATCATGTCCTTTTGGCACACTGTCTGTTGGGAGGGACACGGACTCGTTTTTGGCACTTTTCGGGGTCTCGTTTGCATTTCCTTAGCCTCAAGGAGCGAAGCCCGGGCTCGTCGAGTCCAAGAACATGGAACACGACAGTTATTCGGGCAGAGGAAATGTTTTCGGACAAAGCCCCCCAGCAGCAGCAGCTCCGAACATGAACAGACCAGGATTCGTCTGTTGTGGCACAGATAAAATTTGTTCCTTGCTTCCGTTTAGGGCTGGAGGAGGAATAGAGGGTTGGGGGGAGTTTGAATGGAAAGATCACCGTTAGTTGACGATAGATTGGAAAAAAATATCTTCAAACAATTTTATTTATCGAAAGTTCTGTTTAGTTTCATAATTATTGATAATTCGTCGCTAACATTTCAATTTAAAAAAAAAAGATAACTCGTTTTGAATTTTGCTCAGAAAACTAACTATTTCGTTAATGGAAATACAATGTCCCATCTCAGAGGGTCCCGGAGTACCAAACCTTCTTAGCATGGTGCTCTAGGGTGTAATATCAAAATCGATTTTCCAGCACAGCAATTTTTCAGTTCCTTTTGGGGTCCGAAACAACTCCCCAAAGTTTGGGACCGATTGGTTTAGTCCTCACTTTGCGCAAAGCGATTCAATTTTCCATATAAATTTGTATGGAGAAAACCATTTTTTTGGATATTGATATTTATCAAATCCACGTTTCATGCTATATCAAAACCGGACTCATATTCGGATGCTCTAAAATGTGCTCTATAACATAGCCGAAGAGAGTATGGTGTTAACTTGATCCTTTAAGAAGATATAGCGTCCTCAAAACTCGTCTAAAACGTGATTTTCGAGCAAAAAACACGTTTTAGACGAGTTTTGAACACGCTGTATCTTTTTTTAAGAGCAAGTTAGCACCATACTCTCTTCGGGAAAGTTGTAGAGCACCTTCTAGAGCATCCGAATATGAATCCGGTTTGAGTACAGCGTGAAACGTGGATTTTATAAATATCAAAATCCAAAAAAATGGTTTTTCCCATACAAATTTATATGGAAAATTGAATCGCTTTGCGCAAAGCGAGGACTAAACCAATCGTTCCCAAACTTTGGGGAGTGGTTAAGGACCCTAAAAGGAACTAAAAAATTGCTGTGCTCGCTAAATTTGGACAACTTTATTTTTTTCCATACAACCATATTACACCCTAATGGTGCTCCCAACGAATACAACCAAAAAACTCGGAGCGTATGGTGGTGTGTCCCCACGCTTCTTCCTCACCTGTCGACTCAGAATTGTGTTGTTGTTCGAACACTCAGTGCTCAAACTCAACCCAATTACGAGTCATCTCTGCGATACGGTTTTACGCAGTAGGCCTGGCCGCTTTAACGCTTGTGATGTTTCAATGCATTCCGATGCAATGGCGCACTACAAATGTTAATAAATGACAAGAAGAGTGCTAAACGTCATCTAACCTAAGGCACTCTCCAGGATCCCTTCGAAAGATTGGCTGCGCTAGGGTCTGATTAGATTAGATTAGATTAGAAAACTAACTGTTTCGTTAAGACTGGAGTGCTAAAATCTGATAGTAGTTCTATATATGTTCTTCATACGAAAGATTACAAAAAGAGTTCAGAAATCACCGTAATTCTTAAAAAACAGTACATGGTCAAAAATAGGAATATTTTCCCTAACTTTATTTGTTTTTCGATAAAAGATTATTGTTCATCTGCTAATGAAATGAGATATTTCAAACTTTCATTTGCTGCTAACCCCGAGTAGGCCGCGGGTAATCGGATCCCCTTCCACTTACATTTACACACAAGATCCTCTGTAATTACTCTTAGCTTTAAGTAAAATGTAATTACAAAAGCCGGCTCGGTCCTAACCAGGTCCCAGTATCGAAAAGGACCTAATAAAAAAAAATTATTAAAAAAACATTCATGTGCAACAAAAAGTTTCCTTGATATTTCTTAAGAACGTGGTCCTTTTCTTTGATATTTTGCAAAATTTGATTGAAGCTTTTTCTATTTTTTTTTAATGTTGAGTTTTTGCCTTCCTCACCTTACTGAGGAAAGGCTATAAAATCACTCGAAAAATGAACTTATTGATTTGACCTCGTAGACCCACCTTCACGTATACATATCGACTCAGAATCATGTTCTGAGCAAATGTCTGTGTGGAAGTGTGTAGGTGGGTGGACAAAAAAAATGTCACTCGATTATCTCAGGACTGGATGAACGGATTTTGACCGCATTAGTCTCATTCGATCCGTCTTGGAGTCCCATAGGTCTATATTGAAAATCAGCAAGTTTAGTTAAGAGCGAGTCCACGAACAGGGCATACCCCTTTGTATGGGACGTCGTTTGGACCTCACCAATCTGCTTGAAATTTTCAGGGGTTGTTTGTACATATAAAACTAGCATCTGGCCAAAATATGAGCACTCTAGGTCAACGGGAAGTGGGGCAAATCGGGACACAAAGTTTGAAGGTTCAAAAACGTCAAAAATCGTAAAAAGGCTGTAACTTGGGCAAAATTCAATTTAATTTAAAAATTCCAAATGCGTCTGAAAGAGCTTAAAAAATGCAACAAAATGCAGGATAGAGCACCCCAATTGGTTAAATCTAAAGGGAGTTATTGACATTTTAGTGAAAAAATAGCATAATTTTCAAACTTAAATAAAAAAGTGTTCCATCCACATATCAACTCGGTTCGACCTGCATCTTGTAGGGGACATCTGGGACTACCATCTGAGACTGAGAACGCTTTGGGTAAGGTTGTTTAACATATTAAATAGACACTTTTACTTTTAGTGAATTTTTTTATTGTAAATTTTTGCTCGGGGGACCCCTTAGATCCCATTTTCTGATGATAATTTTATCATATTCGTGTTCCTGAGACAATTTCACAATAGAAACATGCATAAAAATGTTTATTTTCATCCATTTTAACCCTTTGAAAAATGAAAGTTAAAAAAAATTAGATGCTGCTTTTTTTCTGGTGTCATCTAGTATCCTTGGAAACGAACTTGAATTTCAATAAATGTGAATCGAAGATTTTTTTTTAACTTTAATTTTTTAAAGGGTTAAAATGGATGGAAATAAACATTTTTATGCATGTTTCTATTGTGAAATTGTCTCAGAAACACGAATATGATAAAATTATCATCAGAAAATGGGATCTAAGGGGTCCCCCGAGCAAAAATTTACAACCAAAAAATTCACTAAAAGTAAAAGTGTCTATTTAATATGTTAAACAACCTTACCCAAAGCGTTCTCAGTCTCAGATGGTAGTCCCAGATGTCCCCTATAAGCTGCAGGTCGAACCAAGTTGATATCTGGATGGAACACTTTTTTATTTGAGTTTGAAAATTATGCTATTTTTTCACTAAAATGTCAATAACTCCCTTTAGATTTAACCAATTGGGGTGCTCTATCCTGCATTTTGTTGCATTTTTTAAGTCCTTTCAGATGCATTTTGAATTTTTAAATTGAATTGAATTTTGCCCAAGTTACAGCCTTTTTAAGATTTTTGACGTTTTTGAACCTTCAAACTTTGTGTCCCGATTTGCCCCACTTCCCGTTGACCTAGAGTGCTCATATTTTGGCCAGATGCTAGTTTTATATGTACAAACAACCCCTGAAAATTTCATGCAGATTGGTGAGGTCGATGCGAGATGGGTATGCTTTGCTCGTGGACTCGCTCTTAAGTACTTCAAAAGTTATGCTAAAAAAGCGATTTTGACATATGTCCGGAAGATTGTAAAAAGGGTGGTTTTGTAAGAAAACCTATCATGTTGTACATACAAAGGTATTAAAAAGACCTTTCCAATGAGCCCAAAACATTGAAGATCTGACAACTCTATCAAAAGTTATTAGCGCTTAAGTATTTTTTATGCACTTTTTGGAGGCCGGATCTCAGATATTTCAATAAAAATGATGTCCGGATTCATCATGCGACATGTCGCTAGTTAGATAGTCGAAAGAACTTTCAAATGAGCTTAAATCATCAAGGATCTGACAACCCTATCAAAAGTTATTAGCACTTAAGTGTTATTTATACACTTTTTGGAGGCCGGATTTCAGATATTGTGATAGAAATATTGTCTTAATCTTTGAGGGGGAGCCCACGTTTTTTTCCTTCAAAATGTTTGTGAAGATAGCCTAAGATGTTACAAAAAGACTCACGAAAAATTTCTTTCTGGCAATTTAAATATTTTTACCGGGGCTCGTCCGATTTCCCATAAGATTGTCTTTGACCACTTTTCGAAATAACTAGTTTTTGGATGATTTAAGCTGGATAGTATGAAGTAACCTGGATAGTAAATCCAGGTTAGGCGTCATCCATAAAGTATGTCACGCAAAAATCGGGCAAAATTAACCCCCCCTCCCCCCTATGTCACATTTTGTCACACAAGCTTGAACCCCCCCACAAAAAGTACGTCACATTTTGCCAGACCCCCCCCCCCCCTAGTTTCGATGGGATTTTTTATAGTTTTTATATCTTTAAACTCTCATAATTTTGGTATTTTTGCCAATTTTAATATGAAAAAAATATGAAAAAAAATTGTCTAATTATTCATGTTTATTAGATTTATAAGACCTGGTATAACATTCAAGTATAAACAAATCTTGAAAACTGTTTTTCACAGCTTTGTATCTAATAAGTTCAAACCATTTATAGCAGTTTTCTTATGAACACCCTGCTTTCAAAGCATTTATTTTTATCAAGCAAGAATTTGCAAAATATTGAAGTTCCAGCTGAAAAAAAATGTGACTATATAATAAATAATAATGTGATACCGTCATCAGGGGTGACATTGGGTCTGGGGGTGAGTTTGGGTCATACAAAAATGCAGAAATTTGTATGACCCAATCTCACCCCCCTGACCCAATGTCACCCCTGATGACGATACTTCTAAATAATAGTAAGCAAACAATTTTAGAAACGAGCATTTAATTTGTGTACATTTCGAATTAATATTATGCAATCATAAAAAAAACAACCTAGCGTGACGTCACAGTCTCGCAAACCCCCCCTCCCCCCTTGGTCACATCTTGTCACACCTACGGAAGCCCCCCCCCCCTCCCCCCTAAGAGCGTACGTACTTTATGGATAACGCCTTACTACAATCCACTGAACTACACTGAAAAAAATATTCTGTTTTCAGTTATGAGTAATGCAATCAGATTATATCTGTGAGCCCATACTTCCAACTGAAATGTGGTCAAAGACAATCTTATGGGAAATTGGACGAGCTTTCCGGTAAAAATATTTACGAGACTGAAAAATCAAGTCTGCCCTATAGAAATTGTCCAAAACCATCAAAAAACCATTTTTTCAGCATTTTTATTTTTAAAAACCGCTGTTACTTAGGACAGTGATCAATATGGAGACTTTTATGTAAAATTGTCTGGAGAATCGATTCCCGTATTCAGTTTTTGAAAATTTTGACGTTTAGACCACTTTTCAAAAAAACAGTTTCAGTAAATATTTTTTGTATTTTTTTAGGTGAGTTGCTCCATCCTGCATTTTTCATGAGTCTTTTTGTTACATCTTAGGCTATCTTCACAAACATTATGAAGGAAAAAAATCGTAGGCTCCCCCTCACATTTGACTTTTAAACTTAAAAATCAGAAAATCTCATAAAAATGGCGTGTTTTTTTTTCATTCAGTGCCTTTTTTCGGAAAGCCCGTCAAATTTCCTACAAGTTTGTCTTTGACCACTTTCTGATACGATGCAACGGCTTCGAGATACAGAAATATTTAAATTACGAATTACAAAAATATTTAAAACTCTCACGCCCTTCTCAAATGTCATTATCGAGTGAAACTGGATCTATATACATGTCATGTCTACAAAGTTTCATTGAAATCGGAGAGGGTCGAGAAAAAAAGTACCTAAAAAATTCCTGTTTTGGCTGGAATTGCTCTAATATGAAATTTTGTGATTTTTTACATGTAGTAACCCCTTAAGGAAATACTCGTACAAAGTGCAACTTTGTCATCCCAGCCTCCAGCAGTTACAAAGTTCTCTTTTACAACTTTCAATCTTTTACAACTTTCATCACAAAGTTGCCCGAAAAATCTCGTTACACCAGCGCACACACTTGATGCAACAAACTTAACGTCAACCACAAGTCATTATGCAGCCTTTTAATGCTGGATACACTCTTTTTTGCAGCATGTACCCCATTTGGACGGTACGTCCAACACCAAATTTCCATGTGTAGAATGTGTGTCAATGGTGCCCCCGCAATTTTGCTTGCGGGAAGAAGGGGGGTGGGGGCGGGTAGTAGCAGTTATTATAGTAGAACAGAACTCGACAAGGCTCCGGGCATCCCCAAAAGTGTTCATCCGTGCCATGTTTGGAGCAGCAACAACAAGAGCAAGTTCTAGATTTGACATAGGTCCAAGAAGTGGAAGAAGATGAAAAGGCTATCACAACACCATGGAACACGCAAAACGAGAATGGGGGAGAGGGAGTGGTACAAATTTCCATTATTATTAGTTAAATCATGTGTATGAATGTCATGTTCCAATAAATGCAACTTTGCTTAAGAGGGGCTCAGCTCGGGTTTGCTGCTGCTGCTGCTGCAGGTGTCCGTCCCCTTCACTTGTTGTCGTCCTTGCAAGAGCTAGGAGTTGGCCGGAGGGGTGAACTCTCCTCAGGCTATAGCCTAAGAGCTACCTTTAATACCACCCCCTTCCTTTTTGTCTCTCTCTCTCGCGTGCTACCACGTGGGTGATGTTCTAATATCTCGTGAAAACACGTACCAAGGTTGAGTTGAAGGGAGTTATTATTGGTGTAAGGATGAAGTTTTTTTTTGCGTTCACCCTCTTCTCTAATGTGTTGCCAGCCATGAAACCTTCTCCGGTTTGCACTGTTAAAAATAATGAGAGAAAAATACTCTTAATTTCAATTGAGAGGAATCCCTCTCAAATTCTGAGTATGTAAAAACCAATCTACTTGATGAATGCTCATAACTACACTTGAATGTGTTAATTTTTCGCAAACTTTGCTTAGAATGAACCTGAGAGACAAATCCTCACAATCACAATCGTTAGTTTTACTCACGATTTACGAGCAGTTTCTCTCAGTTCAAGGATGCAAACTTTAATAGCTAAACAATTAACATTTGAACCTTGCAGTTTAACAATATCTTAGAGTGCAAGTACTTTTTTACATTTTTTATTTTATGTTTTTCATTTCAGCAAAATTATGGCTCATTTTTGCTGTGATGCAAGAACTCACTCAACGGGAGAGGGATGCGTTGGTTGTACATTATCGAGAGTCCTTTCTTCCTCCATCGCGGCAGGAGAGGGGGGGTCTGCTGTGGCCACCATCGCATTATGGTGCTTCACGCGACGTGGCCACTTTTGCAGCGGAGGGTGGATTTAACGCGCTGCTGGGTCACGGCGGGAAGGGGGTGCGGTTGAGATTGCTCTTTATTATGAAACGTCGTTCCGAGCGCGTAGGAGCAGCGTTAACAATGGGCACGTGCGTGAACTCAGGTCGGAGGAGTTTTTTTTTAAAGGTGAAAGGTATTTTTTTAACCCTCCTAAACGCAACATCACGGTTCTAGAAAATATAAAAAAAAAAATTTGCCAAACATCCTTTTTTTGTGTTGGATATTGAACCAAGTGGTCATAATAAGTGTGAGAATCAATTTATTCCTTGACTGCTTGTAAAAAAAAAAACATATAACTTCAAGAAAAACTATAATTTTTCTAAATTTATAAGCTGTTTATCAATGCGTAAAAATATCAAAAAATAATCATTAGTATTTTTGTTAAGATCGGGATCGGGATTTTTTCATACATTTCGAATGTTATAAAAAGATTTTTTGAAAACACTCAAAATTTTCACAAAACTACGTATTTTCGAAAAAAAATACTCAAAATTTTAGTTTTTACGATATGGGTATCTAACGATCAGGATTTTTACGTACATTTCGAAAGCAATAACAACATTTTTTGAAAATACTCAACATTTTCACAAAACTACGTGTTTCTGAAAAAATACTCAGAATTTCAGTTTTAACAATATGGGTAACAAACGATTTTTCATGCATGCATTGTGAAATTTTTAGTATTTTCAGAAAAAAAAATTTATTACATTCGAAATGTATGAAAAAATCCTGATCGTTTGATAGCCATATTGTAAAAACTGAAATTTAGAGTATTTTTTCGAAAATTCGTAGTTTAGTGAAAATTTTGAGTATTTTCAAAACAAATTGTTATCAGATTCGAAATTTATGAAAAAAAAATCCTGATCGTTTGGTACCCATATTGTAAAAACTGAAATTTTGAGTATTTTTTTTTTCGAAAAAACGTAGTTTTGTGAAAATTTTGCGTGTTTTGAAAATATGTTGATATTACATTCGAAATGTATTGTAAAAACTGAAATTTTTTTGTTTTTTCGAAAATACGTAGTTTTGTGAAAATTTTGAGTGTTTTTAAAAAAATGTTTTTACATTCGAAATGTATGAAAAAATCAAATCATTTGATATCCATATTGCAATAACAATAATTTTGAGTATTTTTTCGAGAAACATTGCATTTTCAAAATACAGGAAATTACATGATTTACGTTAAAGCCAATGTCTCCCATATAGCCAAAATCCCATAAGCTCTGTGCTTCAGTTAAGCACTGGGCCGTGCTTAACCGAGGCAGCTGTACGAATCAAAACCGGGGCAGTGCCAAACCGAGGCGTGCAAAACCGGGGCATGACTGTACTCAATTTTGATCTTGGCGAGAAGGGGTACCTTATTTTCGAATAATGTAACAACAATTTTTGTTTAAAATCTTACCAAAATTATAATAGTTTGTTGTTGTTGCCCAACAAATAAACAAGATTTATTCTTAGTCTTGAATGCTTCGGCAATTAATTTTTTTTTTTAAAAAAACCTTGAAATGAAAATTTCAGGCGATCTGATAATTTAAATGAGAACCCTAAATTGAATTGAATAAATATCATTATATTTTCTTGTAAATTTGAAAAAAATGTGTCGAAAGGTTAAGAAAATGTGTACTTCCGCTTGAATTTCGGGAATTCACGGCAAATATTTTTTCGGAAAATCCCCGGAATTCCCGGGATGTTTTCCCGGGACGGGAAATTGGACGCTTTAGTTTCTAACTTGTGCTAACTTAACACACCCTGAAAATTGATTTAAGTGCGACAACTGGCCAAAGGGATTTCAGGTCAGAACGCGATTGACATACGTACATGCCCGACTACCGTAAACATTTGTAATTATAACTCTGGACTCCAGCTATCAAATTCAACCAAAATTCGGGGCAATGCACAGAATAGTCAACCAAACAAAACGAGTTTTTTTATTGTTTACATTGTGTGCACTCAGGTTTGTTTATTCAAGATAGCACGAAAGCGTTGACTTGCAGGTGTAACGTCTTACCCCCTAAAATGACCTGTCACTATTTGTAAATGAACAATGTGTGTAACGAAATAAAAAAAAAGTGATTCTAACAATGAGACTTTTGCCATTCCGTCGTGAAACTATTTACTTTTCCTATCCTATTTTAGAACGACGAAACAGCCTACTTTTATCTACCAAAAATAACAGAATCGAATAGCAACACTTTTCAAAATAAATGCTGAAAAGTTCTACTTTTCAGCACTGAAATGGGTGCTGAAAAGTTGAACTTTTCAGCACTTGTTTCGAAAAGTAACTCTTTTCAACATTTTTTTATTTAAACGATTTATTAACAAAATACATGAAAATTTTACTTAAAATTTCACTCAATGGGTGTTTTTCGGAATTGCAAAAAATGTTGTATGGAACTCGTTGCAAAACTTGATTTTTTCAGCACTCTTCGTATTTATCCAACTCGGTGAACCTCGTTGGATAAATGTACGACTCGTGCTTAAAAAATCCTCTTTTTGCAACTTGTTGCATAAACTACTATTTTTTTTTGCGATTGCGATTTTCGGCGATTATCGATTATCAATTCATCAATAATACAAATTTTCAAAAGAGTTTAAAAAATAAAATTCTTGATTTTTTCCTTAATTGTAAAAATGTCCTCCTGTCAGCTGTTTCCACAACTTTAAACACCGCCACCCGCCGTAAAAAGGCCCTTGACGAGGATTCCTCCCAACCAACAGACACAAACCCCCACTTTTACCCCACCAGTAGAACGTAAGAGTAACACGGATGATACCTAGATTTATGTCGCGTCGTCGTCGTCGTGCCAATACGCCCCCTGTCGCGCCGTTTTTATCCCTTTTGGGGTGCTTGAGGTGCCACACCACCGGCCGTTAAAACGCCAAACCGAGGCTGTGTGCTGTGTGTTTTGTTGTTCGACATGTTTTGGGTTTTATCACACGGCCAAAAGCTCTTTATGCTCGCACAACAGACACTGAAGAGGAGCGGGCTGGACCGAGCGACGCAAGATGGCAGTTTTTACGGCTAAACGACTCACACAATAGCAAGGACAAGAGTACGGAATTTTTGCTCCTTCGTCACAATTGAGAGTTTGACAGGGATAGGAATTTGTCAGGGATATTAATTTTGTTCATCGATTTAAAACTCTTCATCTACAAGGCCTCACAAAAACAGGAAAAATTCGAATGAAATTTTTCACAGTTTTTATTTCGTCAAATCCAGTCATACAGTCCAGACTCGATTATCCGAAGGCCCCGGAAAAAAATTCACTTCGAATAATGGAATCCTCGGACAATCGAATCACGAAAAAAAATCGTTGTCATGTTTTTGTTTGTTGAGCATTTTCAGCAAGTTGAGAAATCGAGCTTGGAAGTTTGAAAAAGTATTTGTTGTAAAGTTCAAATATATGATCATTCCACTGAAAATTCATCTAACAGAAATCTCACTGATGCTCCCATTTATACTTTTGTTAAGTTGGTTTTGATTATTGGCTTGATTCATTGCCTTCTTTTTGAAAAAGTGTGCAGGATGGGACAAAAAAAATGTTCGCATACCAGCCCGATCGAAGTATGCTACCTAGGTAACCCGCAAATGTAAACAACTTTTTCCTCCCAAAATGGCAAAAGTTGGATTTTTTAAATATGGATAAAACTAGTTTAAAACTGTATTTGGAGAGAATTATGTAAACTTAATTGTGATGAGAATAGTGTAGGATTGCCTAATTAAGGATACGATGAAAAAAACACAGTTTTGAGCAGACAGAAAAGTGAGTCCAGCACATATTTTTATTCTGAGAGGGACATGTTTGTGAGCATTTCCATATTTGAACATTTTTCGGATGGGACAAACAAACCTGCCGTTAATTTTCAAATCTATGAAACAAAGTGGTTAATATTATTAGCTCAGCTTAAAGTAAATCAATAAACGCAGTTATTTCAATAATTAACTCAAAATTTACCAAAATGCATATGGGACATTTATGCGAACACGGGCAGTGAACTAGTGTAAAATGCATTTTAAAACACTCTTTGCATTCAAATATTGAGACTATGGCTTGTAGTTTCATTTTTATTTTATTTTTTTTGCCAACCTTTTTTTCGAATCATGCTGCTTTTGTAGGAAATAGGATCCTACAGCCCTATATAAGCCCTATATGTACAACGGTAAAAAAAAAACATTATAAAACATTTCTGATCTTTTCTTCCGTTTCAATGCAAAAAAAAAGACAAGACAACATTATTCGATCGACCAACTATGGTCCTGTTGAAACGAGCTGGCAAGTAGGAGCTTTTCTGTCATTTTTTTTAATGATTTTAAAATCCATTCTTAATCTTTTGCGGTCGTACAAAAGGTCATTGTTCTCAGAAAAATAAGCTTGATCTTTGTGAACAATAATATCACAAATCTAAGCTTAATTTTAGGACCCATGATTGTGATGCATGGCGGCATGAAAGTATATCAGAATCTGCATGAAAACTGTCTTCATGCATTTTTTGCGATATAGGGGTATGACATTTTTGCCCGTTACCGACAATTATCGACATTACCGACGGCTTCTTGGTTGTATTTCACAAAAAAAACCTTAACAGAACGAGGATTGAACCACCAACTTCTTGGTTGTTGATCCGACACGCTACCACCGCGCCATGGACGATGGATGAAATGTGAGTGAAAGAGCACCTACATATTCTTCTCTTTGGAGTGTTGCTCGGGGACGGGCCAGGCTTATATGTGTTGGTGAGAACTGCAGATCGCTGACATAGGGACGTGGCGTTACATCGTGCTGCCATCTGGTTTTTTTATGTGCAAGAGTGGAAAAGTGCTGAGTCATCGTCTAAAAAAGGACGGCGTCCTATCTCGCCCAGCAAAATGAAGTCGATAAAGTAGTCGGTTTCGATGAGAAAAAGTGGAAAACGTGGTCTAAAAATAGCGACGCCATCCCCCTATGTTTACACGTGGGCAAAAATGATCTACGGGCTTGCTGCAAAAAATGTTATAAAATGAGAGATTTTCTGCAGCAAATCCACTGTTGCAGATTTGGAGATATATTTTTCCTTTGAGTGTACACATATTTTTGATAAAATACACAGGTTAAATGTGATTTTTATGAAAAATGTTAAGTCTTTTGTAATATGAAAAAAAACTTTATAAAAAAAAGACCCATGAAAAAACATATTTTAAAGCTTAGAATATTTCAACAGTTTTCCTTCATTGACTTTTTTGACCGGACTGTCTCTTTGTTTAAAATGTTTTTCTTATTGTCAATAAGCCCTCATTTTTCAACTTGCGATATCTCGGAAACTATTGGTTCGATTTCCGGTGTTTAAAAAATTTAACTTTTGTGAAATTGTCTGTTCTTTCCTAGAAAAAAAAAATCAAAACATATAATCCAACCAAACTTTTGAAAATGTCATTATGAGTGTTTTAAACCCTTTTAAAAAGTTACTCTTTATTCTAAGATATCAAAATTATTTTTATTAAAAAGTGCAGATTTCACAAAATTGTAAATTTTAACATTTAAATATGAATGAAAAACTTTAGAGATAATTTTTTTTTTAATTTTGATTTTTTTTATTTCGGTATGTTTTAAAGGACAAAAATCCGCAAAATTTTGCGATTAGAGTAAGTCATTTTGTTTTTGCAGTAGAAAAGTACTTTGATAATGTGCAGCGTTTTCGACACATGGCCAATAGGGTGCCCAGAATATGGGACTTTTTCTCAAAACCTCGCTCCACAAGCTGAATATTGTTCCTTGACCTATTCTAGAACTCTGGTCCAAATATGAGCAAAATCGGTCATCATTTACCTATTGATACTCGGAGGTGAAGTTTGTATGGGAAAAATTGAAAAAATGTATGGAAAATCCAAGTTTCATACGGTGCAGCGACCTCAAATTTAAATCATTAAATTTGTCCATTTTTCGAACCTCACCACAGTTCTGACCATGCGCGCTTACGCAAGCATAAATAATTTTACCCGTCGACTCGCGTTGCGCGACAAATAATTAAGCTTATGTACAGGTGTGGATCATGAGTCATCCTCACCTGAAAAGCCCTTTATTAAATTTCGCCAATTGTTAGGCAATCAAAAAAAATGGTTAAGCTTTCAATTATGAATGTGCGATGTTATTCCACAGGGGAAATTGAAGGTGTGGCTTAACCAAATTCATTGGTATGTTTGTTCAATGGAGAATTCGACCTTCTCATTATTGACTTACATTTTTGAGAATATTTGAGGAACATAATTTTGATATTCCAATAACATAATTTAAGGTTTCACGACAATGGTTCGAACCCATGACTTCCGATTTTGAGGTGTACTCACTACACCATACGGAAAGTCATGAAGAATTGCAGAGGTCTGCACAATTTAATTCATGAGGTTCATCGATGCTTCTCATCGGAACGGACAACTTTTAGCAGAACAAAACTTAGTAGAGTTTTCGGGGACTGACTATAAAAACCCAAAATTCTTGAGGAGGGTCAATTAGTTCCAGTCAGTTCCAGCCAGCTCAACTCCAGTCCAGTTCCAGTTCCAGAAGACGCCCCAGACCAGCCGGACCCGCCATCAGCCACCAGTAGCAGAGGCCCCAGTCCAGCCGGACTTAGCGGTGGAGGCCGCAGTCCGTCGGGACTTAGCCGCCGTGAAGAGTCCGCCGGGACTTAGCCGCCGTGGAGTCAACCAGGGACGTAGCAGAGTTCGGGTCTGGCATGGCTCGGCGCAGAGGTCTGGAGGACAAGTCTGGCTTCAACATAGAGAACTGGCTCGACGAAGATCTTAATGCAAAGTGATGTGATCGTGCGCGTAAAAATTAAGAGTGTTACCGCAAAAATGTAATCTTTAAAAAAGTGTAATATACAAATAAGTGAAGTTTACTGATCTGTTTTGACTCTGCAAGTAAATATCACTGTTCGGATACAAAACCAATGTTTCGTAGTAGCTGGCGATTTTGTTAGCAGCAAACTCAAACTGCAAGGAGACCGTTTATTTTAGTGGGAATTCATTTGTTTACATCGGTCTTACTCACAAATTTGGTTTTTTTTCTCCTTTACCACCGAGACACTGCGAGTTAGTTGTAGTGAAAGTTATTCCTGTTAATACATAAATATTAAATATTTTCATCAAACCGCATTGAAATAGTGGAGGACTCACGCGTTCAAGGAAATCTCCTACTGGCTGACAATTTCCCCCTTTGCCTTAGCGCATGGGTTGCGTGGAGCTGCTTCTCCAGGCTTAGTGAAGCTGGATCAAAGTTCAATAAATTCAATTAGTATACATGAAAACTTTTGTTTCCATTTGAACTCACAAATCTAATCTTCGTTTAGATCTTCGCACACGCGTTTTTCCGCGGGTCTGGCCCTAATTGTACATCATTTATCGGTTTGCAGCTAAAAGTTAAGAAGGTGTAACTATGCGGCAGAACAAGATTCGCGAGCTATCGTACTCTCAACTTACAAACTCAAGATGATAATTTTAACTTTAAGCTATACGATTGCGCCCCTGCCAAACCCTAAATTCACCTGCGATCACGATCGATAAGACTTATCAAGCACACCGTTCTACAATAGCTATCTTTTAATCGCCTACTTTCTTTTTATTCCGTTTGTTGTAAGTGTCAGCTCGTCGTCCGCCGCGAAGGGAATTGGCCTCGTCGCTCTTTGTCCGACAGCAGTGTGGCCAGTTGCGTTGACAATCACAAAAATCCTGAAAGCCTAAACCGCTCGGGCCGTTCAACGGTTTCGTGTGCACGGTGCGCTACTTCCATCCGAATATTCCAAAAAGTGAGATTCTTAATAAAAATTGAATGCTCTACAACTTTGTAGAACATACCAAAGCTGTAAAACTCGATCCTGAAAAGTTATTAGCGATTTAAAAAAGTCATTTTTGTATGAAAAACATTTTTCACACCAACTTTAGGCTCGGGTATCAATGGGTTAATCTCAACCAATTTCACTCAAAATTTACACAGATGCTAAAAATAACCCAAAAAAACCGTTTTCCGCTTGTGGAGCAGGTGGTCATTTTTTCTGGGCACCCTAATGGCCACGTAATGTTTGATTTCAACTAAAAATTTGCAGTTTTTCGTTTTTTTTTTTCAATAAGTGCCCATCTCCAAAAAATATATATATATTTAAAAGGTTCGGAAAATTTCCAATCTTATCCAAGGTCATTGAACATTGGACCTCAGGTCACAATTGGATAAATCGGATACTAATTCAAACCATCCGAATATTCCGGTGGCCTGTACTCCGGCCACCGGTCCGTGTAGTGTATTTTTCATTGGATTATTGTTCCTGGTGCAAAAACGAAGCATTTGGTGTATAGCAATCGATGGTTTGTGCGAAATCATGTTGCGGTAATTTTTTGGGCCCTTTTTTCCACTATAGCTCATATTAGAGTGTAACAAAAATGACTTTTTGGCGGGCATTCAAGGGTTTGTTCCGGTGGGCATACTAAGCCCAAATCCAAAATATGAGCTTGATTAGACGTAACAGGAGCTGGCGCTCCGGCCTTCTATTATAAATGGGATTTAACCCGTAAAAAAAGATTTTTTCAAAAATGTTACTTTTTGAGGCATTTTGGCCACTGAAGCGTTTATTTTCAATATCATTGGCGTGTAGGCCAGATCCTTGCGCATCTTTTAGTATATATAACATTGAAATTTGGAGCACTCTGGAGCTCGGTACAGACCTTCAAAGTTTGGCATTTTTTCGAAAAATCGGCCCCGGCAAAATCAAATGGCGTCTAGGGCGTCGCGAGGCGCGACGCATATCTTTTTTGCCGGGACCGATTTTTCGAAAAAATGCCAAACTTTGAAGGTCTGTACCGAGCTCCAGGGTACTCCAAATTTCAATGTTATATATACCAAAAGATGCGCAAGGATCTGGCCTACACGCCAATGATGTTGAAAATAAACGCTTCAGTGGCCAAAATGCCTCAAAAAGTGACATTTTTGAAAAAATCTTTTTTTACGGGTTAAATCCCATTTAAAATTGAAGGCCGGAGCGCCAGCTCCTGTTACGTCCAATCAAGCTCATATTTTGGATTTGGGCTTAGTATGCCCACCGGAACAAACCCTTGAATGCCCGCCAAAAAGTCATTTTTGTTACATCCTAAGCTCATATATGCTACATATATGCTCTGGTTGCTGAGATGCAGAAAATAAAAGAAAAACAAACAGGAAATTAGAAGATGTCAAAGTCTCACCAAATAGCCCCTAATTTTTTAATGTAAATATCTTGCAACTAGTGGTCCAACTAAAAAAAAATAAGCATTGGTAAAAAATTAAACATCTGTGAAATTTCCTAATTTTTCGGAATAAAATATTTTGAAAATTTTAGAATTAAGACTTTATCATGCCTGCTCATCTCTGTCTTCTTAGTCGCTTCAGCGAAAAATCCCCCGGAGTTATGACGGCCAGCGTGGTGGCGAGGACACAGCGGCGAACAAGGACATCGCAGACAAACCCCTAGCGGCAAAAGCCGAGATCTTCTTTTGGCGAGAAAGTCTGAAGACGCAAAGGAGGAGGTGCGGGGGCGAAGCGTACAAAAAAGAGCAATAGCCGGGCGGTACAAAACACCTTTCGGTATGCAACCGGCATAACAGGATTATGTCGGGATGAACCGCCATCTATTGGGAAAAGAGACATCGTGGCCGGCACGAGAGCCGTTTATCGGGCCAACCCCGCCCGCCCTCCTCCGCAGTCGCTTGAAATAGACGTTTATCATGCGAAAATGCGATTAAATTTATGCCAAACGGCAGCCGCCCCTCCCCTCCTTTTCCCAGCCAGTGACCGACCTTTCCGTTTGAGCGAATTCCGATTAATTTGTATTGTGAGCATAATAAAAAAATGTTGGAAGTTGGGGAGGGAGAGATTGGAGAAAGTGGAGGGGGGTCAATGCGACAAAATGGCAGGTGAATGGCCGCTGCCACCTCGTGGGGATTGAAAAGCGTCAAAAATTGGCACGTCAGAGTGGGGGAGGGACCAGACCAGACAAGATTCTATTCCCAGCCACAGTCCTCCACTCAGTTGATGTTCTTTTCTCGGAAGGATTTCCGACGTGTTGTACGAGAGAAATTGGATTTATGAGATTTTCGGATGAAAACTCAATCGAGTGGCTGTGGGCGCGCACTGGAGTCGGATTTCTGTGGTTGGATAATGTCAGAACGGATTTCTGTGAAAAGAAGGTTGAGGAATGTTGAGGCTTTAAGTCAACCGTGAAGAATGGCAAACGAATTCCCTTGAACGATTGACTCGCTTCAACGAATCTTTTGAAATTTTGGAATATTTTCAAATTTATCATTATGTTTTTTCACTTCAAAATAACCTCCTAAACGCTTTGAACAATTAGACTCTGAAAACAAACAAAACATTTCTGGAGATTTTTTTTTTTTTTTGAAAATGTCCAATAAACCAAAATTTCATTTTTTGCTTTTTGGATGTTTTTTAATACCCCTGACTCAAGGCGGTTTCAAAAACACCCAAAAAGCAAAAACTGGAAATTTGGTTTATTGGATCTTTTCAAAAAAATACTCCAGATTTCGCCTGTTGTCAAATTAAAAACCGTAAAATTCAATAGACACCGATAGACACGGAGATATTTTCAGGAAATGTAGTTGAAAGCGTAACTGAAAACAAAGCAACTTGAAAATAGGCTCAAAATTACTTAAAAATGGTTATCACTCCTCAATAAAGGCTCAAAACATTTTGCTGTCTTGGGCAAAGATGTGTATCTTTATGTCATAAACAACTCTTCAGAACATAGTAGGCCGCTAAAATGCTTACATTTTGAGTTATCACAAAAAAGAGCTTTTTTGGACCATTATTGCAAAAATGGCGTATAACTCGAGTAGATTAAGAGCTACAAATTTGGCGCCTTTATGTAGGGCTTTGCCGAAGACACCAAAGCCTTACAACGTCATCCAACAAAGTTAGTTTTAGGTTGACACCCTGGAAGGTCGTCACCCTGTATGTCAATAACTCTAAAAGATAGCCCTTATCAAGTACATTAACTCTTCCGAAGACACCATTTGGCTAGGACGTCAATAAAAGAGTTATCAATTTCACGGTGCTCAAAATACCGTTATTATGAAAAAAAAAATGCAATCCGAGATTTTGGGGTCGATCGATTCCTTACACCATAGGGCACCTCTGTGCAAAAAATAAAAACATTCGCTGATGTAGTTTTCGAGATACAGTCCTTTTAAGATGTTACATCCGATTTTCAATAAGAAAATCAAAACAATCTATACAATTTTAGCATTTCAAAGAATATACATTTTGAGATAATGATGTGTTTTGCTTCATATGACTGTCAAGTATCTCTGGGCAAAGTTTCAGAAGGTTTGCTGATGTAGTTCTCGAGATACAGCCATTTTAAAATGTTATTTCCGACTTTTTCTAAGAAAATCTATAAAATCAATACAATTTCAGCATTTCAAAGAATATGCATTTCAAGATAATGATTGATTTTGCTTTATATGACTGTCAAGTATTTATAGGCCAAGTTTCAGAAGGTTTGCAGATGTTGTTTTTGAGATACAGCCGAATTAAGATGCTATTTCCGACTTTTAACGCCGATTAAATTGATTTTCTTTGAAAAAGTCGGAAATAACATGTTAAAATGGCTGTATCATGAGAACTACATCAGCAAACCTGCTGAAACTTTGTCCAGAGATACTTGACAGTCATATGAAGCAAAATTCATCATTATCTCGAAATAAATATTCTTCATCATCCCGGTACGAGAATCGAACTCACGACCTCTGGATTGGAAACCCAGCACGCCGCTAGTCGAAACCCATCCCCTACCGGTCAGTATTCCCAGTGAGCATATTTACTCTTTTAAGCGATCTGACTTTGCCGAGCCAGACAGGAATCGAACCCATCACCTTCCGCTTACAAGGTGAAATCCGTCGTTAAAGTGCTGAAATTGTATTGATTTTATAGATTTTGTTTGAAAAAATCGAAAAAAAAAAACAATTTAAAATGGCTGTATCTCGAGAACTACGTCAGCAAATCATCTGAAACTTAGCCCAGAGATACTTGACAGTCATATGAAGCAAAAACATCATTATCTCGAATTGCATATTCTTTGAAATGCTAAAATTGTATAGATTGTTTTGATTTTCTTATTGAAAATCAGATGTAACATCTTAAATGGGCTGTATCTCGCTGTGTCAGCGAATGTTTTTATTTTGCCCTATGGTGTAAGGAATCGATAGACCCCAAAATCTCAGATTGCATATTTTTTTATTTTATTTTTTTTATAATAACGGTATTTTGAGTACCGTGTGTACGTAAACAAAGCGAAATAAATAATTTTAAGTGGTGCTGACAAGGAGATTCATAAAAACTCATCAACAAATTGATTTTTTTGGAGATGTACGGGAGTGGTTTTCTTTTGCGTGATTTGCCTCCTCTCGCAAGCGAAAATGATTTTGTTTTTGCGACTATTCCATCCCTGCTTCTTGAAGAATTTGACAATTGGCTGCAAACAGGGTTGTGAAAATATCAAACTGTCAGTTCTCAGCGACTGCCCGAAATCTCTCCCAACTATCACTGCCCTTCTTCCCGTTGTGAAATTTATAGTAAAAAAGCATTGCGCGTTCTTTCATTACGGTTTTCTGAGCAAACAAAAAAAATCTTCGGAAAAGAGAAAGAGTGATGGAAAAAGATTTTTTTTTCATAAAATTATTTTTATTAGGTCCTTTTCGGGATGGAAAAAGATTGCTGTTGCTGGCATTCACGAGATTAAAGAAGAGAACTCATAAGTTATGGTGACGGTCGCTATACCTACTCTCTGATGTTTTGGTGCAGGAACCATGCAATGATAGTTATTTCTATCACTCATTTACAACAATGGCTGCAAATAATTTAAATTACAAAAAAACGTTTTTCTGGGTACTGGGTGCTTTCCATAACCGCCACCTGATGGTACCTCGGCTACTATTAATTAGGGCATCCAAATTTCCCGGGTTTTGAACTTCCCGGGAAACGGGAAAAAATATTTTCTCAGGAATTCCCTAGATTCAAGGAAATTATTAAACAGTCATAAAATCTAAGTTTCTGTTATTTTTTTGTTATATTTTTCAAGTTTGAAATCATAGAATTAGCTCAATGCTATTGATTGGTAATAATCTACACGTCAATCTAAACAACGATAGCAGTTTTTAGATAGCTTGAAAGAATTTTTTGTCCTTTGGTGTGCTTTGGATTTTAAATGCACCAAAATTTCTAAGCCAATATGATTCAAATTAAATTAATCTCTTATAAGTATTTTTTATATGGATTGACTAGAAAAGCTCAAAACGTTCTTTAAAAAAAGTATAAAATACCAAAAAATGACAACAACAAAAAATGATACCAGTCAATGTAAAATTTAAGATATCGTCATCAGGGGTGACATAGGGGAGAGTGGGGAGACTTGATCCCCTTTTTTTGTATCGCACATAACTCTGTCAATTTCTCACAAAACTAGAAACTTTTTGCATGAATTGAAAGCTTAAACATTCATCTATGTTTGGCTAATAAGGGTATTTCATCAGATGAACTCTTCGAATCATGCAAAGCGTTTAAAAAAAACTATTTTAAACCGGCATTTTAAAAATGTTAGGGGTAACTTGATCCCCCTTTCAACATTTTGAAGAAATCTTAAGCAAAATGTTTCTTATTCATCCAAACTTTTAATTTTCTATAAGTTACAGCAATTTCACATAAAACCTGTACGTTTGTGTTCAAAATATAACAAGTTTAGTATGTAAATTATTTAAAAACTTAAAATATTATTTTTTAGACCAAAGTTAGGCATGTTTACAAAAGCTGGAAATTTTTGTTAACAAAATTTTTGAAAAAATGTTCAAACTGCAGTAAGTTATGTACAACCATACTAAAGGAAACTATGTATGAAAACCCAGTCCAATTAATTAATCTTGAGGCTGATTCCAGTGACTTTAAAATGCAGGGATCAAGTCTCCCTAAACGCACTTTTTTAAACAATTGATTGTAAAAATAGTATGAAATTTAACATCAAATGCGTAAGGGTTTTGGAGTTGATAAGTTTATCAAACAATTCATACATAAAAAATATTTTTTTGAATAATTTTTTAGTGTTTTCTATGCTAATCAAAAAAAGAAAAAAAGATCTCTTGGAAATCTTTTGCAGCTTTTAGAAAAATGTGTGTAACTTAATCTAAACATTTTTTAATTTTTTGCTTTGTTTCCTACAATGAATTTTAGTTAATTTCGCACAACTTTCTTGAACAAAACTAATTGTTTTACCCACATGCTGACGACATACAGGCTTGGGATCAAGTGTCCCCGGGGATCAAGTCTCCCCACTCTCCCCTAAGGTCTAGAGGTAAGATTGGGTCTAATCTAATCTAATCTAATCTAATAGGACTGGGAGTAAGATTGGGTCAAACAAAAATGTCGAAATTTGTATGATCCAATTTCACCCTCCAGACTTTAATGCTATGTACAAAAATATTTTACAAATTATCTTTAAGTCACTGTCGCCAACTGGGGAAAATCAGGACTTCAGGTCGAATAAATACAGGAGATTTTAGAGCAAACGATTTAGAAATCGGTGTACTATTTGTTTTTGTTCTGTTCCTGTTTTAAACCAAAATCAATCAAAACATTATGCAAAAACTTGACTAAAACAACTGTCTAAATCAGAGACATTGGTTCTTATTCGCCAAAGATGTTTGATGAAAAATAATTTAAAATGATATTATTTGATATTACGTCTTTTCAAGAACATTTAAAATTTAATAGAAAATATTTAAAGCGCTAGGCGTTTCTAAGATCCTTAGATCTGTAAACTAAAATTTCAACAATATTTCCTTATAAGCGAAATAAATGCTGATAAATGCTGATTTTTTTATCGATTTCTAGGCATTCATCTGTTCATCTATTTACAAAACAGTATCTGAATTTCCAGATCGAAATTTGATAATTTTTTCCAATTTCGGGAATTCCCGGTGTTGAAAAAATCCCGGGAATTTTGTCCAGGGAATTTCCGGGATGTAAAAAATATATACTATTAGTAAAAAAATACAAAAATGAATAAAAAAAATAATATGAAAATTCAAGCCTAATTAACAAAGTTTTGAAGCAAACAGTATCACAAAATGCTTTAAACATTGCTACAGTTATGCTTAAATCCAAAGTTTGCAAAATATCACTGAACCTACGAAAAAAAAAAACGTATTTTTTGTAGCAATCGGTGGTATTTATTTGTTGTTCTGAATAGCTACAACATTTTTCAATGAAATTTTAATTTTAGTTCATCATTTTCTCCCCCTCATTTTTTAGGTGAATGTTGAAAAGGGGGAATGAAATTTGCAATGGCCTGACACAAATATTTAAAAAAAAAAAGATTACCCCAAACATCTGCAATGAAAAAGATGTTTCACAATTCTCGCCAATTGCACGGATTTTGCAGAATTTTTGTAACAGGCACAACATTTTTTCATTGCCAAAATAAAAATGCATGTCTTTTAATCATTTAAAGATTATTTTTTTGTGTCAGTTAGCGTTATTTTAAAACATAAAAAATAAATGTCGGTATCGCAGATCGAAACAAAATTATTTTTATTAATTCATTGATTTTTTTTTTACAGTGGCATAACTGTTATAAAATAAAAAATTAAAAATTAAAACAGTAACTTAAAAAAATATTTTGTGGTATTTTTTGTTTGAAAAATTTGATTTGTAAATAATTTGTTTTTTATTTCTAATATGAATATTTTTTTTAATCTCTCGATGTGAATACTAGTTGGGTAATTCTCTACCAACTCACACGAAATCGGGAAAAGTTGCCCCGACCCCTCTTCGACTTGCGTGAAGCTTTGTCCTAAGGGGTAACTTTTGTCCCTGATCACGAATCAGAGGTCCGTTTTTTGATATCTCGTGACGGAGGGGCGGTACGACCCCTTCCATTTTTGCACATGCGAAAAAAGAGGTGTTTTTCAATAATTTGCAGCCTAAACGATGATGAGATAGAAATTTGGTGTCAAAGGGACTTTTATGTAAAATCAAACGCCCGATTTGATGGCGTACTCAGAATTCCGAAAAAACGTATTTTTCATCGAAAAACACTAAAAAAGTTTCAAAAATTCTCCCATTTTCCGTTACTCGACTGTAAAATTTTTTGAAACATTTCATTTTATGGGAAATTTTATGTACTTTTCGAATCTACATTGACCTAGAAGGGTCATTTTTTCATTTAGAACAAAATTTTTGATTTTCAAATTTCGTGTTTTTTCTAACTTTGCAGGGTTATTTTTAGAGTGTAACAATGTTCTACAAAATTGTAGAGCAGACAATTGCAAAAATATTGGTATATAGACATAAGGAATTTGCTTATAAACATCACGAGTTATCGCGATTTAACGAAAAAAAGTTTTGAAAAAGTTACTTTTTGCGTTTCTCTTTGTTTCGTCGTCCGTGTCTGTCGCGGGTGACCATGAACGGCCATGATCGATGACCACCAACTTTTTCAAAACTTTTTTTTCGGAAAATCGCGATAACTCGTGATGTTTATAAGCAAACCCCTTATATTTGTTAATATTTGTTATATTTGAACATTTTGTTTTCTTTTAACAAGGGGAAAAAACATAAAATTTGCCAAACCAAATGATTTTTTTTTAAACTCGCGAATTTGTCGATATTGGGTTTAAACAACATGAAAATAAATATTTTTTTCTTATTATTTTTGGTTTACTTCTCCTTCCCAATCTCGTTGACAAAATCTTAACTGATTTATATTTAAGTCAGTCCTATCAGACATCTATCAAGTAAGGCCGACAAGCATTTTTTCAAAGGAAGAAAATTAAATAAAAAAACACCCAAAAAAATCTCCCCTCAAATAAACAACCAAATTGTGGCAAAAGCCTTTTAAAAAGTCTGCTCCCCAATCCAAAAGCCACCGAAAAATTATAAATTTAATCACCATCACCACAGCCACGCTGTGGGTGCTGTATCCCGATTCAAAAATAAAATGAAAATAAAATAAAATAAAAAACCTTAAAACCCTGGCATCCCACAAGGGACAATTCGATTACGCTGATCCTGTCGCTGAGCTCAACTTCCCCTCCCGCAGTTCCCCTCCCCGGGACACCAACCCAAAGCTTTACCTTCCGGTAATTCAGCCCAATTTCTTGCCCTACTGAAGCCGAATGAAACTCCTGTGGGGACAGATTTTCCCAAGAAAAATCTCTAACACACTGGCAATTTCAGGGAACAACCTGTATGGGGATAACCTTTGTCGCACTGTATTTCCCCTTAACTTCAGATGGGGGGATTTCCCTCCGGACGTGCTCCGAGGCCAAGCCCGACCGGTCAAGAACCGGCGGCCATAAAAAATCAATCGTTTGGAAAAATTTAATTTTCCTCCAAGGCGAATGTTTCTAATATCTTTTTGTTGCCCAGAAGGTCACTTCTTCGAGGGAGGTGGAAGCAAAAAAAAAACGGAAGAATAATGTGTGCGTCCTGTCCCCCGTCCGAGGGGGGGGGGGACTCCCAAAGGACCTGCTGTCTTCCGCTCAGCTTCTCGGAACGGCCGAGCACGTCGATGTCCCATTTTGGCATTGTTCACTTGGGCAGGCCGGCATGTCCGAGCAATTTGTTAAGGCCGAGGTTAGAGTCCGGTGAGGGTCGTCCCTCTCCCGCCGCCGCCACCTTTGGAAACTCGCAAGTGCCGGCAAAAGTTCTTCGGAAAATGGCACGGTGGGGAAATATCACCGTTTGCAGAAGCTGCGCCGCCGATGGGCTGAGTTAAATTCATTTTGAAATTGATTCACGATTTAATCACGGTAACTTGTAGCTTTTGATTCAAAGCACTAAATTAGAATACTTTTTGACAAATTGGCTAATTAGGGCTAGTTTTCAAAAGGTCCTAAGCGTCATTTTTAACTAAGCAGCTTTTCGATTGATTCAAGTTCGATTTACAAATTATCAACTTCAAAAATGCTTTAAAGTGTTCATCTGCACGTCCTTTACATGCTCTTTACTGTAAAACAATGATATTTATTTAATTTTAGGGAATAAATCAGTTAAGTGTCGGAGGTCGTGAAGGCTATTACGACATATTGTAAACTAACCAGAGATTTGATAAATTGAGTTATGAACGCCATTTTGTGCAGCTCACAATGCCTTTTGACCGAGGGGCAGGACACATGCCCTAATCAACTATAATTACCGACAAGTTGATTAAAATTTTCAGTTGGTTGATTAGTAATTTCGCTAATCAATTAGCGTATCCTATCATTTAACTTTTATCTTGGGACGGCGAGTAGACGTCAGAAAATCAAACCAAAATAAACAAAACTCTCGCGCGTGGCAGTTTGAAAAATAAAATGCAGTCGCAGCGGACTAAGAATTGGCCAACCTGGTTCCGGAACCCACAAAATCAATCGGAGTTACACTCCGAGGAAGAGTCAAAGCGGGAACCGCTTGAAACCGATTCAACGGAACGAAGTTACCGTGACGTACGTTCTGCCCAGCACGACGTTCTGCTCCTCCAGGCTGGTTTTGTACCAAAGAAATCAAACGGAGTGGAGTGGTAGCACTCTTTTCATCTTCTATCGGCGGCAGCAAATGCAGCGATTTGGCCGTTATGTAGATTTTTGTTGGATTCATCGTAAAGCAAGTGCCTCTTCGTGTTATCCTTGATCACTCTCAACCAGCGTCACAACCTGCCTTTTTTAACGGTCGTTGTCTCATCCAGCACCTTCACTGGCCGGTCAACCTCAAAGCAACACAAACCGCCACAATGACCGGATCTTCCCTAACCAGCTGTTCAACGAAGTGCCTTTCTAGAGTAATTTCCGGCTCGCTCTAAAGATCATCCGTCTCCTGGTCGCAGATTCCGGCGATGGCCACCGGGCCATCCTTGTGTCGTATCTTACAGCGAGTGGTAGAACCAAAAATCTTGCCAATGCCTTTGTAGAAGACGCCCGCGATATCGGCAGCTGCGGAAGTTCCCGGACTAGGAGCAAATCATTTCGATACGGACTCAATTTTTTGCGAGGCTGATGAGTTGCAGTGAAGTAAAGGTATGGATGCTGTAAGCACTTTGTCTTGTGTAATGTTATTTTTTTATTTTTTTAGAAACTGTAATATGCTGACCGCATCAACTGGTAGCGATGAAAACCACCGGAACAGGACAAAAAGCCGCCAACCAACAGTGGTAGCGAAGATCCACGCGCCGCTGAACTGAATATCTACACCCTGGACTGCCGAACGTCATTCGAAGAGGTTAACAATGAGCCCTGTGCGATGTACCTCGGTCATCCATATAAAGAACTGACCACGGCCACACTTGCGCTGTACTACGAATAGCGCATTTGGAGGTACAAGGAGCGTTGAGCATCCTGTACCAGCTGCTGTGCGGCGAGGGCGTCGTGCTGCTGAGAGTGAATCCCTTCAAATTTTGTTTTGAGATTTCTTAGTTTATTTGGGTGAAATTTAATTGTTCGACCAGTTTCTTTCTTGGTGTGTAATTTAATGTAACTTGTAACGGTACCCAATAAAATAGCTGATGCGGTGCGGGAGGGGGGAGGGGTGTTTTCTTGTTCGAATAACCCGCTACGTCTCCAACCGACGACACCGATTTTGATGGTGAACAGGAGGTCATAGCAAAAACTTTTTTGGTAGCCACGCATCGGTTTATACCGATGGACTTTTTCAGGAACTTTGAGCCGGACACAGCGATAAAGGGCACGCTGGCTTATCAGCATACGCCAACATACTTTTACCCGGTTCGAGTGAAGCATGGTTCCCTTGAAAACTTTAACATCTAGGTAGATGTAGATGTGCAAAATCAAAAATACAAAACAAAATCGGCTGCTTCTCGATTTTTATGTACCGAAACGAAAAACTACAAGTTTTGTACACACCGGAAACCGTTAAGAGTTAAGATAAATCACAGAAAGTTGCCTAGATGGCTTATTTCTTCCTATTAAATTCCTAGGCCGATCTCGTCCCAAATCAACGACATGGAAGCGACTTGCCATCGAGAACCACGACATCGGGCCGCCCAGAGAGAGGCACACAACAGAACTTTTATTGTGTTCACATTCAACATTAACATTCAATTACATATCATGAAATCTACGTTTTTCATTGTGGCTTATTGACTCGGCAGAGTGTGCCTCGGTCGTGCGCCTTCTCAGTTCCGTTCAACAGCACCTCCTCCTAGCTCCTCTCTATCGAACTCCTCGATAGCCTCGCGGAATCCGTCACCGGACATGGGACACCGATATCTACGCCATCTTAATCGGCGGGCCGAGCGCGAGGCGGATCGTGTCTTTAAGCTGTTGCTTGCATGCCGGCAGCATGTCCAGATCTGACGCGGCCATTGTCCGCGGAGTTGCCACGGAAGCGCTACCAGAAATCACATCCACTACCACCGCGGGTGACCGAGTTGGACAGAAAACGGCCTCACGAACGGGAATGATGGCAAACTCATCCATTGGAGTTTCCAAGCTGGGCCGCAAGAGTGGCCTGAGGGTAGGAGCGAAAAACGCTTTCAACTTTCGCTCTGTCTACAATCGTTCTGTGGAAAGAACACCAAAATAAGTCACTCGTTTCAGGGTCAAGAGTGCAAACTTACGCAGGAATATCCGACAGACTGTTTATCGCTGTATTCGCCGGTAACCTCCGGCCAGGACGAGTGTAGTCCGGCTAAAGAAGCAACAGTATGCGAGAGCAGATGTTGCTGTGATTGAGCCGATGCTTGCTATCTGTACCACATCCGGGGAAAAAGTGTCATTCGATATTCCGATTGCCTCCACATTCAAGCAGCTAGACTGGCCAGAGCTGGCACAGCACAACGTCAAGGATCGGTTCTGCGTATAGCAAGAGTTGCACGGAAACTTTTTCCTTCATCCAGACGCGCTGAAGAGCGTCCAGAATCTGCTTCGCAGTCAGCTGACTCTTCGCCGTTCGTGTCGGGCTGGTTGTCCTCCTTCGGTGCTTAAGGGAGCGGTCGTCATCAGCGCTCAAGCCACAGCTCCAGGGGGAATAACGAAATAATCAGTGCGGTCTAAACATGTCCAAAAATGCGATCCAAAATTTGCTCAAAATAATCTTATCATCGTTGTTTATGCGGAAATTTCATCTGTCAAAATGACTTCTTTCGAGATACCAAGATCACAAGACGCGCGGTGGGAACAGTATGTCAAATAATCGCTAATCAATTAGCTAATCAACTAACAATTACGTTAGTTGATTAGTGATACGATAATTGATTTGGTGTGTCTCACCCCTCGCTTTTGACCTTCACAGATACTCAAAATTCGACTTCGATCCTGAGATATTCAACGAAATCCGAAAAAAAAACTCCGTGCATTTTTGTCACATAACATATGAATGTAGTTTCAATTTTGTCGTGCTATCTTGTCACTTCCTGAAAATTGATTTAAGTGCGACAACTGGCCAAAGGGATTTCAGGTCAAAACGCGTTTGACACGCGTACAAGTTAGACTCAAAACGTGTTTGTTATTGTTTACATTGCGTGCTTTGTTTTTGTCTATTCAAGGTCAAACATAAACATTGCAAATTTCGTTTCAAGTTATTGTCTTGTTCAAAATTTCCTTTAACAGTCAGGGGGCAAAAAATGCATACCAATTAAAATTTATTTTGATGAAACTTGTTCAGTCGGTTGTAAACTATTTAGGATACAATACGTTTAAATTTTTTATGGCAAAGCTTGGTTTCATTTAATAAAAAAAAGAAAGCCAGTTTATTTATTATGTTCAGTATAATAATTTCAAATTCATGTTATTTTATTAGCAAATACTCAATTTACAATTAAAATCAAAATAGTTTATTTGATTGTAATTTGATATTCTTACAATTGATTTGGATAGAGAAGGAACATAACAGTGTTTCATTTCAAGCAAAACAATGTAAATGGGCCAATGTTGAAGTGTAAACAAAGAGTCTATCCTGCTCACGTCAGTTGATGTTTACATTAGAAACGAGCAGGATAAACTCTTTGTTTACACTTCGAGAATGGCCCTATTACATTTTTTTGCAAGATTTATTTTGTAAATTTCACAAAATAAGAGACTTTTCAAAATGTTTTAACTAACCCCGCTTTTCGAATTTAAATGACACCTACAAAAGAAAATACCACAAACAAAAATCCGCAACTTTTGAGCCATAGAGAAACATGGTCAAAAAATCGAAGTTTCATGCATAATTGAAGTTGCAATCGAAAACTACTTTACAGATTTTTTGATAAAGGGCTCCGTTTTCAAGATATAGCCACCGAAAGTTTGATTTTAGCGAAATATTTGCAGTTTTTCAATTTTTAAAAATAGTGACCATAAGTGACCATTTCAAAAAATATTTTTTTTGAGAAGTTCGGAAAATTTGCTATAAAATTGTCAAAGAGACATTGAAGATTATACCTCGGGTTGCTGAGATAGAGCCGCTTTAAGAAAAAGAAACACGAAAATTGATTTTTTTTAAATCTCACCAAAACAACCCATCATTTTCTAATGACCATATCTCAGCAAAAAAAGGTCAGTCAGTTATTTTTTCAAAAAATCATAACTCGGCGGCAGATTTTTTGACCATGTTTCTCTATGGCTCAAAAGTGGCGGATTGTTGTCCCCTAAAACATATCAAAAAATCTCAAAAATAAAAAAATATGTATTTTGGGAAATTGAGTTTTAGTGAAAAAAAAGTTGATAAAAAAATCTGCAATTTTTTTCCGTGTACCTATATTTTTCTCAAAAGTCCTCAACAATACCTACAACTTTGCCGAAGACACCAAGTCTTTTGATTGATCAGAAAATTCACTCAAAAGTTACTGTTGTTTGAATATTTACATACCATTTTTGTATGGACAGCAGTCAAAATTGTATGGAGACTTGGATGATGAACAAAATCACACAAAACAGTTAATTTGGTCATAGGGAAGGCCCCCACAAAGTTTGAGCCAAATCAAAAAATACAAATAAAATCCATTTCCGGTTTTGGTAGAGAATTGCTCAAAGGTTTAAGGGTGTTTAAATTCAATAGGGGCAAAATCATATTTTTTATTTTAATAAAAATGAGGTTTTATGCATTTTTGGTTGAAATTCATGCAACATTTTCATTTGTGGCAAAAAAAATCATGAAATATTTTTCATGAGGAACATCATTGAAAAATGTTTGAAAGGCTCAGAAAATGTCTTTTTTCTTCTTGTTTTTGCGGGCTGCTACAATTGTCTACGAGAAAGGGGGGAGGGGTTGAGATTTCCAAAAAAAAGTTGTTTATATAAAAAAATGAATTATTTTTAATCAACAGAGTAGAAAGTTTACAAATACTCGGCTCTTCGAAATATTTTTAATTTGTACAAAAATTATAGATCGATAGTTATCTATTCTTGAAAATTTCACTTAAAAAAGTGACTATACCTTAAAAACGGCGTACATTATCAAAAAAAAGTTACTTTATTCACCTTTAGGTGGTTGGTGCCTTCTTCACATTCATAAAGTGAATACACTACACAGTCTAGGAAAAAATTAGAAATAACACTTATTTTTATCAAAATATCTGAGATCCGGTCTAAAAAATTGTCAGATCTTCAAACTTTTGAGCTCGTTGGAAAGGTTTTTTGATTACCTATCCAACTATGGGTCATATGTTTTTTTTTTTTTTTACTGTGTGTGTCACATGCTCTCAGGCAAAATTCGAGCTGAAGATTGGGCTATATGATCGGTAACGATCTCTAGATGGGTCAAAAATAAACGAGATTTCCCCTCAATCTCGCTCATCTCCACGTCCTCGGATCGGTCTCTCGTGCTCGTGTGGCATGGCATTTGGGGGATTGGTCTGGGGAATGAGAGGGGGCAACTGCTCGAATAATTTGTCAAATACTGTCTCGCTCAAACAATAGCGCTACGGAAGACGATCGTTCGGCAGGCTGTGTATAGCAGCAAAACAGAAAACCTGAGAACAGATCATACTACAATAGATACGCAAGTGTCGCAGTGGTCCGTGTCTGTTCACAGTAAAAAAAAAAAAATATGGGTCACATGATAGATCCGGACAACTTTTTCATCAAAATATTTGAGATCAGGTCTCAAAAAAGTGTACAAATGACGCTTGGGTGCTCATAACTTTTGATGGGGTTGTCAGATCTTCAATCTTTTGAACGCGTTGGAAAGGTCTTTCAAATACCTTTCTAACAATATATAGCATGAAATGAATTCGGATAAAAACCAACCTTTTTGCAATCTTCCGAAGTTTAGCTAAAATTATTTTTTTAGCCTAACTTTTGAAGTACTTGACTAAACTGCATAACATTAACTAGGGTCTTGTGGGTCCGGTCCAAATCGGATCAGCTAGTCCGGAGATAATCGTGTGCATATTTTTCGGTGCACGCACTTACAGATATACACACGCACAGGCATTTGTTTAGAATTTGATTCTGAGTCGATAGGTATACGTGAAGGTGGGTCTACAAGGTCGAATAAAGAAGCTCATTTTTCGAGTGACTTTATAGCCTTTCCTCATTGAGGTGAGGCAAAAAAGGCAAAAAAGTAAAGCAATTTTTGATTGCTTATTTAGTGTTGCATCTAAAAATGAATTTGCAAATATTTGCAAAAAAAAAATACAAATTTGCTATGCAAAGATTCTGAATTCGACTAAATAATATCAGGATTACTCAAAATGATCACTTTCTAGTTAAAAGAAGGTTTGCAATTAAATATTCCAGCCATTTCTGACTGACGTATGGCGTCGCGGTGTTCATCAAGCTTTCATAGCATGCTAAGGAAAATTTGATGCTTTTTGAGGGAAAACCGTTGATTCCGGAGACATCGCATTGATTGCCGATGCGCCAGGTCTAGGGACAACTAATCCATATGCTCTCTTGGGGAAAAGTGTTCTCCAGATCATTCCCCATAGGCCTGACCATACCAGAAGTTGGCGCGAGATTTTCCCAGACCTGTAGGAGCGTTTGAACAAAAAGTTCCAATTTCCCATAGTAATTCCCATGTAAACTTAAACCCTGATGCGCGCAGCCAGTTTACAACCAAATGAGCTGATATTTGGCATGAAAGTCCCTATGGACATGCCCTACAAGGGAAACCATACTAAAACTTGATCCGAGAACTTTTTGAAAAACGTACCCACCCTAATGACTATGTGTATTTCCAAAAAAAAGTCATAACTTTACACCACATTTTAAACCATCGTCATTAGGGCTGGCACTGGGTCTGAGGGTGAGAATGGGTCATACAAAAATGCTAGAATTTGTATGACTCAATCTCACCCCCATATCCAATGTTACCCCTGATGACGGCACCCTAAACTCACGTTAAAAAGAGCCTTTTAAAAAATATAAAAAAGGAAATAAAAATTAGTTTTTTTTTAATTCAACTTTTCGTATTAGCCGGCAATATTTTGCGGAAACTTATTAGAAAAACTATTGGTGCAAATTTTTATTTTTATCATAGGAAAGACCGGAAAGACGGTCTTAAGTTTCTTGATATCAAAGAATCGTTTAATTTTGTTTCCTACAATTCAACGTCTCTTTCGGTTCTGTGGTCCAAAATGTCTTTACTTTCAAAATGTATGTAAGTGCCTCATTTGATGAAAAATGCCAACTCCACAAGTTTTTTTTTTCGCAATTTCTTGGCAGATATTCAGATTTTAAAGGAGAAAAAACACAGAAAAAAGTTATGGTGATATTCATCAGGAAATGGTGACAGATTTTGTGTCGAAAAAAATGTATAATATTACATCAGAAATTGGTGAATATTCATCAGTTTTTGATAAATATTCATCAGGTTCACATTTGTACACATTTTTTAAGTAATAATACTCAAAAAAAAAGGTCATATTCAACCTACCAAATTTTCAACCTTCCAAAATTCAACGTTTTTTTCATAAAATCTCATCCGAAGATACAGAAGCAATAAAATGAAACTCTGAGCAAATTTCTCCACTGTGCTCTTCGCATTTTTTTTTTTTTTTTTTGAAGCCGGCTCTCCCAGAACCTGACGGGTCGTCCGCTGGTGGAGCGGAAAAATCCTGGGCGCATACACGCGTGTGTGAGCACATACCGTCTGGTCCAGTACACTCACATCATCATTGGAGCAGAACATTTTCCCCCTCGCTAACAATTTGTGAAAAAGTAATTTTTCATCATTTTCTTTGTTGCGTGTCCGAGGCGCACAGAGCTCGCAACTCGCCGGAAACAATCCCCCTCGGATCTGCTAATTCTATTACACACAAGTACTGAACAACGTGCGTTGCGTTGCGCACCATCGAAAGCTCCACCTCCGGAAAAAAATGGCCAGATGGCACGGACATCCTGCCTGCCTACCCTTCAAGGACCTCACATGACAAAGCAGTTAGGCCCTCCATCTTTTGTTGAAAGGTTGATTGAAAGCTTCAAGCCTGCCGAATTGCTGTTAAACTGAATCCTCCTCAAGAGGACGTCCTGTCGACAGCTTGAAGAAACCAACACCACCCCGCGCACCAGAAATCACTGACTCATGTAATTGATTGCCAAATGGAGAAGGAGGGAGGGGTGCTGTCTTGAAGGAGAAGCCTCCACCACCCACACAGCATGGGAACCAATTTTCGATATTGAATCTGAAATTCCAATACGCGTGATTCGTGCGGAATCCCCCTCTGGAGCTGGAGGCCGGCCTACACCACTTGAAGAGTAGAAGTAACACATAAATCTTGACGTCAGTCAGTGTTGATGTAGGTATAGAGAGGATCCCAGCAGCAGCGGCGCCGTGAATTAAGGACCAGCAAGAGGTCCTGTGCTGAGAGCCGTGTAACCCAGTAACATTCATCATTTTGTTAATTTCGATTTATACTCACACAAGGTCGGATGGGCGGTGCATGGTGGCGAACTAAACGATATTCAAAAAGTGGATTGGTTAATCAAAATGTTTCTTTTGTTAACAAACAAACTGATAGCATTTTGTTTGGCAGGTTTGTCAGGGATCAAACATATTTGATAACAGAAAGAGCATAATTCTACGTTTTAGCCGGTGTAAATGGCAACTTTTTTAAGAATCAATCTGCATTTTCATTTATATAATTATGTTGTGTTTAAGTTGTTTAAAAATCACTTCAAAATATTTTATTTTGCGTCTAATTCCTTGCCATCAGTTCTATCTTCAACCGCCCTCTGGTCCTAATTTTGGCAGGTCGCAAATCTCTCACGTACTCTCACACGGGGCTGCAAATTTGTTGCCATCAGTGTTCCCATTCTGTCCTATTTTCTTTATGTTTTCATGCAAAATGTACACATTTCACCTAGCAACCCTGGTGCCCGCTCTCTCACTCTCCAACATTCTTTTGTTTGGCGGCATCTAATTTTGGCATGCTGCGATCACGTTCAAAGTGTCAAATTCATTTTTTAAATTTAGATGCTGCCCTTGCTAATTTGAAGCAATTGTGGAACTATTTGCTGTAGTGAGTAGTGAACAGACATTTTAAAGAAGATTTTGCTGGAAGCTGACTTTAATTTAATTTAATCATCATAAAAAAATCTTTTGACGCTCACCAAGACAAAAAATCCTAAAGGAACCTTAAAAAACATCTTCTTGATTGTTCGGCAAAACATCTACATAGGAAAAAAATAAAAGTACCAAATTCCTAAACTGTAAGTGGTGCTAAGAGGGAAAATCACAAATCACAGCGATTTTCTTTTACGTATTTCACCTCCTCTCACATTCGCGAGTAAAAATGTTTTTTTTTTTGTTGTGGTTATTCCATCCCTGGTGTCAAAAATACCTTAAATGCATAAAACTTGCCCCAAAAATTAAACTTCCTAAACGCAGATGTGATTCAATAAGATATTGTCTGAAGTTATTTTGATGTTGGAATATAAAAGATAGAGATATAGATGAGGAAATTTCACAAAAGTTCTATTTTTCAACAGTTTCCGAGACAAAACAAGTTGAAAATGAGGACTTATAAGATAACACTGTAAAAAAATATTTTTTAGAAAATTAAAACTTTTTTAATTACTTCCCTTGTTTTATGTGTTTCTTGTTTGCATTTATCTTGTTTAGTTTATGTTTATTTTTGGTATTTTTTTTTTGCTTATTTAAACACCTCCTATCATTACATTTTGCCTTTCTAATTTTGCATATGTTTAAAACCACTGTTTGAATTTTTTGCTTGTTTTTCACATTTTCTGCTATAGAATGGCACTATTATTGGGACAATACAAAAATTGCAGCATTATTTTATTTTTAAATCAAGACTAACATTTCAAAAGAGCGTAATATTGAATGTTTGTCCTTTTTGAAATGTAAGTCTTGGTTTAATAATTTTAAATTAAACTATAATAAAATATTGTTTTCGAAAAGATCAGAAACTTCACGAATGTTTCATATTTTAACATTGAAAATCGGACCTTTAGTTGCTTTTCCTGTTTTTAAAACTTTGCATGGCAATATCTCAACAACTAAGAGTCGTATCAACCTGGGTGCTGAAAAAACAGAATGCGTAACGTGATTTCCGAATGATCCCCACTGCTCCTCACTAATACAACTTAACTACAGCTGTCTACTCGTTTTGAAACATTTTGGATCTGATGATACATATTAAAGTTTTCCATGAAAAATTAAGTTCTTCGTGCTTTTTTGTAGACTAAACGATGAGCGGTTCAAAGAGTCCTTCTTTGTTTTTAACGTGATGAAATATTGCGTCAGAAGTGGGGGAATTTCGTGAATCAGAAGAGCAACCGGATGGAAGTTACGAGATTATGTATCTTTGAAGCGCAGTGATAATACAGGAGTAAGATTATTCAATGTTATTTGGCAGGTGCCATTCACAGTTACTGATAATTCGTCTTAAACAATTTGTAAACATAGGTTTTGAGTGAGACATAGCGCTTATGGAAATGTTAGCAACGAATTAAGAAAATCTCGATTTCATCCCTTTTCTTAAGACTGACTCAAAAGCTCGACGCCCTCGACTTTTTTATTCCTGACAAAATAAATTATAGATCGATTACAATACTTGCCAATTCATGGCATCATTTTCAAAACAGTAAATTGGTTCCGCTTTGACAGTTCTAAATTGAGGCCGCTTTGCGGACAACTATTCTACACCCAGGTATCAACAAAGTTCATAAAAGCAAAATATAAAAAAACTCTCAGATTTTCAAAATTGTTTTTTTAAATTGGGCACTAGTTGAAAAAAATAACTGAGACTATTTTCAAAAAAGGTACCCAAAAATGGCTATAACTTGAAAACGGTGCACTTTATGAAAATTTCAATACACACAAAAAAATATTACGGTAATGACAAAAGTAACTTACTTTTGAATTAAAAAGTTGCTAAAATTTGCAGCATTAAAAGTTTTTTTTTATTGTTTTGAAATGAAAACTTTTACTGCTACAGTTTTTGAAAATCTCATTGCTCACTGATTTAAAAGTTTTTACTTTTAATTCGAGTGTAAAATTTGTACGCCTAAGTCGCAAATGTAAACAAACACTTTGGTGGGTCCGGTGGTGCTGGTGAGTCTAGGACGCAAAACAAAGCCGACCGCGGCAGCAGCCAGGACTCGGACGCGGAAACCTTCGTGAGCCAAACAGCAGCAGCGGAACGCCTTCGAAGGATGGTGGTACAGGAGCGGGACAAGGTCGAGTGCTCGAAAAGGACAAGGCCAGCTTCCTGCAGGAACGGCAAGCTGTTCCGGGACCGGAATGGGTAAAGGAAGCTTGGGTGCTTTGTGGGGTTTGTGATTATTTTTGTTTTGTTTTTGTAGGATGGAAGGTAGGAATGTGGATTCGCACCGGTTGTATTCGGTGTTGGTGGTCCGGGATTGGAGGTTGAAGGTCAATTCCCGCGAGGACTGGGGCGATATTATCGAGGAGATGGCGCTGCCGCAGCGTTGCATGAACAACGAGTTTGCGTTGAAGAAGATTAACGTCTGGTCACAAATATTTTTTTTAATAAATGTAAAAAACCAAGCACATTTTTCTGAAATTATCCCTGTAGTGCTAAATGTTGTGTATTCTTGCCATAAAAGGTTTATTTTCCAATTAAATGTAAAATACTTTTACCAATACAACGATTTTGTTCCATAAATGAATGGTAGTATCAAAAACTTTCCAACTTTTAAATTGAAAAGTTTGAACTTTCTACGAATATTCACCAACGTGAACTTTTAATCCAACGAACGATCTTTTTAAATTTAGAGTAATTTTTCTTTGTGTTTACAGTACTTTTTGATTGCAAATTTGATTTTACATCGAAAAATGAAGTTGAAAACCAGTGAAAAAAAATTTACCCAAAAATGACGAACTTCTCGTCACAGTGTCCTGATGCAAACAATGATCGAGCTCGAGCTGTTATAGCACTGCCCTGCGAAGTATGTTGGCTGTCATATCGGGCGGTCAGTAAAAAAAGACAGCTAGAAGTCGCTTGACAAAAAACTTTTGCTAGAACGAGATCGGAAATCTGATGCAAACAAACGTGCAGCTGCCATGTAAACATGCTTTGAATGTGTTAGTAAATTTCTGACAAGAAAGCCTTATACCGAAGGCCCCAAAATAGTTTCAGACGGATTAAAAAACAGAAAATTAAAATAAAAAAAACGATTTTAAAACGAGAGTCGGCCACAATCTGAGGCGAGTTTTTTTTCCTGAGATGAAAGTAGGATTGTGATAATTGCAGTTGCATGATATTTCGGATGGGACAATTGTTTGCGCTGTGATAAAATAATAATGTGAGTGCTCCAATGGACAATTCGAATAAAAGAAAGAAAACGCATAAAACCATCAATTCAAATTTAGCTTTTAAAATAATTTTATTATACAAAAATCAAATTTTTACAGCCTTAAAACAAAATAAAATAAAATTATCATTCTTCTGGAGATGTAAGGATAGCGCGCAGTTACTAGATCTTCAATTTCAACTACCTAGAACATGTGATCTCGTATTAGTAGTTTCTGTGTCTACCACAAAATTTCATATTTTTTTCAATTAAAATAATAAATTCCTATGCACAAGCTTACGACGCTACAGTTTTCTTGTTTAGTTGGTAAAATATAAAATTTCTCGACTCCTAAACACATTTCTTCCATCACACTTTTAGCGGACTCTTTTTCTACGCCTAACAAATGCATTCGCCACCATGCTTCGTACCGGGGTGGACCGGACCACATAACTCACGCCAGAATCCGTATCCCGCCGAGCGCTCACACACACACCGCACACACACACAGAATACGGGGGATGGGGGGGAAAAGCCCCAATTGCAAGATATTTCAACAATTCACCAGCACGGCGCGCGCCCGCGTGATTTAGCAGCCCTTCGTGCAAGACGGAAATTGCGGACGCCGCCACCACTTGAAATTGTATCCTATTTTCACACTCACACTCTCGATTTCTCATTCTGTTTTTGAGCTTTTGAAAACATACACTTCCACCTTCTGAGGGGACGTTCTGTACACACGCAAGTCCCTCTTCGTAACGAACAAAAGGCAAACGAAACGAAAAAAAAACGGAACGAAAACGAAAACGAAAGAGTTGGAGAGAAGTGCCCCTACAGCTTCCGCTTACCGCTGCTTCCGATCGACCCGCCACCGATGCTGCCCCGTCCGCCGGCCGCCAATCCGACAACCAGGCCGCCCCCGTCTCCTCCTCCGCCGTGATGATGCTGGTGCAGATGGTGGTGCAGGTGCGTGTGGTGGTGGTGGTGCAGCAGCGGTATGCTGCTCGCGGACGACGTGGACGTGGCCGCCGTGGTCGTCCCCGTGCCCGTCTCGGCACAGGTCAGGTTGTAGACGGCCATTTCGGCGCCGCCGCTGCTACCGCTGCTGCTGTTGGACGCACTACCCGCGGCCGTGACCGCACCCATTATAGATGTTGATGATGTGGTTTGTAAGGTAGTAACAGTTGCTTGCTGCGGCTGCTGATTTGCTGCACGTAATAGATTGATTTGATTATTATTAGCACGGTAGGAGGTGAGGGCGTTGGTGACATTTACATTGTTGTTGATGCGCTGCTCCTGGGCGGCCAGCCGGTGGTGGGTGGCGGTTTCGTAGCCGCCGAGGGGGCCTCCACCGGGGATGCCACCGCCGCCTCCGGCCAGGTTGTTGAACGTGGTCGTGACCAGGTTGTTGTTGTTGTGGTGGTTGTGGATGCCACCGCGTCCCATTAGGTGGCCACCTTCGGCGGGCATGTACTGTGCGGCCACGTGGTGATGGCCGTGAATGTCCAGGTCCGGGTGGTGCTGGGGCACGAGCCCGTGATGCTGGAGGTGGTTCGGCAGGTGTAGATCTGCGGCCGCATTGTTGTTGGCGGTTTGGTGATTGCGGGCGGCGGCGCCGCCTCCACCGCGGACTTTGGAGAAGACTCCGTTGAAGAGTTTGAGCGCAAACAGGGCAATTACGACGATTACAATGCAGATGGCGATGCTGATGTAGATCAGAATCTTGATGTCGTCGTCGATGATGGAGAGCAGCGAGAGCTGCGTCTCGTCGATGGAGTCCACGAGCAGGGCAAAGTTGGTGAGGTGGTTGCAGGTGCAGACGGTGTGCGTTGCGTTCGAGTACTCGACGTGGCAACCGTCCTCGGACCACGCGTGGTCGATGTAGTTCCAGAACACGCACGTCGGGTTGGAGACATTCTTGGTGCGCAGATGGCGCAGAATCATTCGGATCGGCTGGGAGAGCTGGATGTGACGTCCCTTACCCAGGCTGGCCGAGATGACCTTGCTGTTGAGCAGTCGCTGGCGTGGAACCGTGTCAACCTTGCCCTCGTCTTCCAGCTTGTTGTTGGCGAGATCGCGCGGGTGATGAATGTTCCCCGATTGAGGCCGCAGAATCTGCTCTAGCCGGTCAAACGCCACAAACACGATCCTCACCAAACCACCCTCGCTGTTCTCAATCAGCGCGGCCTTTGGAAGCTCGATCTGGTCTTGACTGACCTGCCACCGCTCCTGGCTCGAGTCGGGAAAGACTTCGTTCTTGACAAAGTTGCGCGTCTCGAGGACGCGAATCGAAAGCAGAATGTTCTTAACCTTCTGGACGACGTGGCGCTCGCGCAAGATCGTGTCCGCGAGCAGAAAAGCATTGTCCTCCAAGCCCGTGAGCAGCGAAGTCGCCACCCTCATCTGATCCTCCACGCTCAAATCGAGCCAGCTCGCGTGCTGCGACTGATCGAGCAGGTTGCTGCCGGTCTTGACGACGCTGTTCAACAGCTCGTACACTAGCGCTTCCCGCTGGCGCTGTTCGGGCAGCGTCTCAATGTCAAAGTGCATCCGCTGCGACACCGTCTGGATGATCTTGGTCGCGACCAGCATGTCTCCGCCGTACAACGCCTTGCTGCTCGTCACCTGCGACAAATCGTTCGCGATCGACAACAACGACGACTCCTGCTGGTTGACGCGCACCTCCAGATTGTTCAGCCACAGACTCCTGCACTGGGTCAGATCGGGCTGGTACGAGTACCACGTTCCACCAGCCTGCTTACCGCTAAGATTACTACTAAAACTAATATCACTTTTGTTGCTATCCTCTAGTAATGATTGTTGCTGCTGCTCGTGCAGCAGGTGCGCCCGCTGCTCCGCCGTCAACGACGCTATCGCTACGCACCGCCACTTGGCGATCCCCGTCGCACCGCCCGGGCACGGCTGCACGTTCGCTTCCCCCACGCGCGTCACATTCCAAAACAAATTGCGCGCCGTCGTCGCACCGCACGCATGACTCACATCCAACACATTGCTTGCGCCATCACTTACGCTATTACCACTATTGCTACCACTATCGATACTATTACCACTAATACTATTACTCCCACCGACGTCATTGTCACTCTTCTTACTGCTAATGCTTCCCCCGTCGCGGTTCACGCCCGATAATACTGCCGTTTGCGTTGGGAAAAAGTCCTCGTCCTCGCCGAAATCCTCGTCATCCTCCGGGTGCACCCCGCTCACCTTCTTCCCGTTCGCCGCATCGCTGATCGTCTTGATGATCGCCAGATCATCGTTCACGCTCTTGTTATCGAAACCTTTGTTCCGAAACGTCTGCTGACCCGCGCCATCCGCCGTCAACGTTTGCTGCTTGTACGGCGCCGTCGGCTTAACCCTCACCGCCGTAGCCGTCCCCTCCGTCACAGCAGCCATCGTCGTCGCAGACGACACCCCGAACCCAGCCAACGGGTCCGAAAAGTTCAGCTTGCTCAACACCGGATTCCGCACCGTGCTCGTACTCCACACGATCGGCTGCGACGTCTTCAGCCACGGCGGACTCGGCCGGTTCGTCGTCGTCGAAGACGACGCCGCCGACACACACTGATAGTGCGCCTCCAGATACTTGTGCGTCCCCGGACACGGATCCCCGAACATGTTCGTCGACGCCAGCACCGAGCAGTTCTGCTTTTGGGCGCACTTCGAGTGCAGCACCCGCAAACTCTTCGGCGACATGCAGTTCACGCTCCAGTCCACGTTCCCGTGGTCGTTGCAGATCGTGATCGAGAACCGCCCATAGTTCGCCCGTATCAAGTTGATCAAATCCCCGCCCTCGCACTCAATCATCAGCGTCTTCCCTTCACAAGCGTACGCCGTCTCGTACTTGGGCGCCAGGGCAACGTTGAGCGCCGGCAGCGTGCTCACCAGCAGCACCAGCAACGCCACCCAACTCCACCCCGTGCCCCGAAACCGCTTCCTCCTTCTGCTAATCCATCTACTAAAACTACGATTGTTGCTACTATTGCTGCTAGTTTCCATCGTGGCGTCGTCGTCGCTCGGTTCACTCGAGTTTGGTAATTCCCGTTCAATCGAGCAAATGCTGCCGCTTCTGTCCAGCATATCATTCACTGTTGGTTCTGGTGCAGCTAATCCAATTGGCGTGTTTAGTCGTCGAATAGTGCAGCTGGTGGTGCGCACTACTGCTGCTGCTGCTGCTGTACCGGTGATTGCGAATTATCTGAAAAAGATTGGAGAAAAAGGGGGAAAGTCGTTAAAATTCGTGATCAATGCAATGTGGTGCGGTACACGGAGGGATTTTGTGAAGGAAAATCTAATTAATTTGTGGTGTATTTGCGTGATGACGCATGATTTAGTTGAATAAGAGGCAGTAGAAAAAAATACATAATTTTTCACAGTTTTTAAATTCGTACACTAAAAACACCTAACAACAAAACTGTTTTGGGAATACCGTGAAGGTTTCCAGGCACAATTTTCCGTATGAGGTAATAGTAATTTTCCCAGATTTGACAGATTTGACAAATCAATATAATATTCTAGAATATCTATTTTGAGAAAGAAAATCTTTAAAAAATAGTCAGAAGCACCATAAAAACAATTCATATTTTTTTATTTCACTGTTGAAAACAAAAAAATTATCAGCGCAATTACAAAAATAACCTTTTTATATATTTTAAAGAACATGGCAAGGACAAACAATATTCCAGACTTTTTTGATTAGGTCCTATAAACATATATAAAACAATAGCTTATATGATCTCTTCAAAAAAACAAACGAGATTTGACAAATATGATTTAAAAATATTTTAAATGTTTCGCCTTCCCCACCATACTGAGGAAAAGCTATAAAATCACACGAAAATTTGTGACGTGTTACAGACTGCTTTTGTTTTTTTATTTTGTTTTTTTTTCAGGTCCACGATTTGAGAACATTCCTTCACTTCGTAAACCTAACATTGACATTCTGCTTTCGTCCGTTAACACACGAAAAAATGAGCGCAACGCAAAGTCACCCTCCCACAGACATTTAACTCTCACCAACTCTCTCTTTCTCTCCTTCGCGCAGAGCTCGTTCGTTTGATTGCATTCAAATGATTGCTTTCATCACGCAGCACCGAAAAAATAAGATAGAGTGTTATCAAACGAACGGGGTCATTTATTAGTTTGACATCCTTTTCACACGGAGTTCACACATACTACCAAACGTTTGTTTTCATAGTGTGCGTGAGCGCCGAGTAAAAAGTGACAGTTCGTCACCTTTTAGTTTGACTTTGACCAACCAACGGGGTACAAACTATAAAAGAGTCAAACAAAAAAGTGACCAACCACCGGGGGTTGAGTATATTCCCGTACCAGCAGAATTCTGTAATTTTGCACAAAAAACGGGAAAAAAGCGTTCCCGTACATTTCTGCAACAGAAGTTACCTTTTTTCAGTTTGTTGGCCTTATAGTGTATTAAACGATGCATCGATTTTAAACCGTTGCAAAAAAATATTTGGATGTTTGGAATGATTACGCCATGCTGTGGAACAGATTCAAATTGATAGAATTTCAATTTATTTTAAATAAACTGTATAACCTTTGAAAAAGTATTTGGTCAAAACTGTTTTTGTTTTGATTTTTTCGTTAATTCTGCAGGAAAACTTTGTAATGGTCAGAATTTGTGTGGAAGAGAGATGCATCGCGAGCGAGGAGATCGAAGCAAGCTGTGCCTGGGGCCGGACGCGTTTTGCCTTCCTCACCTCACTGAGGCAAGGCTATAAAATCACTCAAAAATTGAAATTTTTAAATAAGCCTCCCAGATATACCTTTACGTATACATATCGACTCAGAATCAAATTCTGAGCAAATGTCTGTGCGTGTGGATGGACGTAGAATTTTTTTTCTCACTCACTTTTCTCGGAACTGGCTCGACCGATTTTGTCCGGATCTATGTTTTTGGATTTGCCTTCAGGTTCTTTAAGTCTTTTTTAAATTTCATCCGGCGTGGTGCAGTACTTTAAAAGATATGTTCGAAAACTGTTTTGGTTGATACTAAAAAGGGTCATTATTTACATAATTTGAAAGCTCCGGCGGATAGCTGTCGGAACTTTACGCTCAGTGCACGCACACAAACACTACAGTGCTTTCAAATGGTTCATTAAATTTATCATACCTAGATGGCAGCACTCAGATGTATAGTGTCTTTACTAAGTAAGCGTTAGCCAAAGCTTTCGTAGTGTGTGGTTGCAAGGCTTTTAGGAGGAAGGCAGCAACCACCTACCGGTGGATTAAGTAACGTTTTTTCGTTTGCTGTCATTTTTCACTTTAAAATCGTCTTAACATTTTCTTTAAAATTTGTGAAATCAGTTAAAATTTGAAGAAGCAAAAAAGGCAGGAACAAAAATCGCGAAGTGGTTGTTAATTCAAGCGTTGCTGGAACATCTAGGAAGAAGGTGTGAGTGGTGATCATCGTCCGATTACTTCAAAGTCGTGTATCGGTACCAGATCCGCTCCCGGGAATTCTACTGATGATTCTTCCTGTTGATGATTCAAGAGGAACGTGTCGAGAAGATTGGAATCAAGCTGTTGAAGATTTTGTGTTTTTGGTGAGAGCTTTCCATCATTTTGTTCAAATAACTCTTTCATCTACTCTAACATCCATACAATCCAATTAAGACAACTACGCCAATCTTACTAAGGAGCGGCCGTGAATGACTGGTTATGATGTTCGCTTTGTAAGCGAATGGTCCTGGGTTTGATGCCCATCTGCTCCCAACGAGACAGTTTAATACTTAGAAATACTTGAAATACTGAATGAGAACGAAAAATCAAAGTCGCTCGAGGTGGGGTTCGATCCCCCGTCCTTTGAATTGTTAAGCAAAAATGCTAACCACTAGGCCGTCGCGACTTGGTGAGCTATGACTGAAATTAGGAATACTGTTACTATCAACTATATACGCGCTGGGTCCTTGTCCATTTGACAAGGGTTCGGAAGTTCTAAATAACGTTTGAATCCGATTGATGCAAACGTTCTTCAGGGCGGGACTTGTCGATAAAGCTAAAATACCTCGCGCTCGGCTAGCCAGCGTAGAAATGGGTTACCGAAGCTCGGCAGAGCTAACACCTTCCAAATGCCTATGCGAGTTATTTGCATGTATAGAGTGTAGATCTAAAAACACATGGAAACAACTCAATTTGTAAGAAGTAGCCGCGTGGTCCCGTTTGGATGGTTGCACACACACACACACACACACACACACACACACACACACACACACACACACACACACACACACACACACACACACACACACACACACACACACACACACACACACACACACACACACACACACACACACACACACACACACACACACACACACACACACACACACACACACACACACACACACACACACACACACACACACACACACACACACACACACACACACACACACACACACACACACACACACACACACACACACACACAAGAAAGATGCATCGCGAGCGAAAACGAAACTATTGGCACTACGCCCCCCGGGGCATGGCCTTCCTCTAACGTGGGATTTCTGCTTCAGCGCCTCTGACGAGACAGGAGAAACCGGGACCGACGTTTTACTTCACCATCCGATAGAAGCTCAGTGGATAAGGCGGGAATTGAACCCGCGCGTCTCATAGCATCATCGGGATCGGCAGCCGAAGCCGCTACCCCTGCGCCACGAGACCCACGCGAGCATCTCGCTCAAATTGACAATTTAAACACTGTGTCGTGGTTGTTGGAAATGGTGAAACAAGAAGATTATGACAGTTCAAGGAGCTTAGTTTTGAAGAATTAGTTTCGTGTCGATTCTTGCGGCCTACTTCGATGGCAAAAAGTTTTTCGCGGGTGCTTGTGTGTACGGAAGAAAATCGGCCTTATGGCCTATCTACAATCACTTAGCTTAGAACATCTAAGTAAAGTAGTTACTTAGGAACGTACGCAACTTACGGCCGTCATCCACAATCAACTTAGAAATTTTGCTGGGCTGATATACGTTGATATGCAGTGGTTTGTTTACCTTTGATATGGAAACGTCAACTTACCGTAGATTTTGAAATTTTCCAAACCAAACGTCAGTTTCTAATATGATTACTTTTCCATTGTAGAAACTCAGATTCATTTCCATTGATTCAAATTCCTAAGCTAAGTGAAATTTTCTAAGCTAAGTGATTGTAGATAGGCCATTAGATTCCCCCAACATGAAAGAAGGAGAACTGGTCGATGCTTACCTGTCGAACTCAGTTTGGTTCGACGACACCAATGCTGCGCTTGGTGACACCGGACAACAATGAGCTTCTTTGTTCTGAACTCGGGTGAGCACGTTCTATGTTGTTTTATGAATGAAAGCGAGTAAAACGTAACGTCAAGTTTTTTTATTTCCTTGGCACCTCATCTTGTTTAATCAATTATTTGGAAATAATATTGCATAATAAATGTCAAATCTATGTCTTAGACGAATTTCAAATCAACTATCTTATTGATATGCTGGAGTCAATCCAAATAAATAAATGAGAAATGAGCTGGCTCACAAGTAAAAACATGTTTTAATATAAAAATTCCGTTCCTCGAATGTTGACTTTTTTTTTATTCATCGGGGATTTAATCAAAACTAGTTTACTTAATTATCAAACTCTGAAAAAAATAATAAATTGGGGAGCGGCCGTGGCTGACTGGTTACGTTGTTCGCTTTGTAAGCGAATGGTTCTGGGTTCGATTCCCATCTGCTCCCAACGAGAAAGTTAAGAACACATAAATTTGAAATGGTGAATATGAACGAAAAATCAAAGTCGCTCGAGGCGGGGTTCGATCCTCCGTCATTTGGATTGGTAAGCAAAAATGCTAACCACTAGGCCATGACGACTTGGTGAGTGTGGACTAGAATTGGGAATACTGTTATAGAGAGCGAGTTGTGGCGCTATAACCACGGCAAATAGTGTCCAGGGCATTCGTGGAAATACAATGTCCCATTCCAGATGGTCCCGGAGTACCAAACCTTCTTAGCATGGTGCTCCCAACGAATACAACCAAAAAACTCGGAGCGTATGGTGGTGTGTCCCCACGCTTCTTCCTCCCCTGTCGATTCAAAATTGTGTTGTTGTTCGAACACTCAGTGCTCAAACTCAACCCAATTACGAGTCATCTCTGCGATACGGCTTTACGCAGTAGGCCTGGCCGCTTTAACGCTTGTGATGTCTCAATGCATTTCAATGCAATGGCGCACTACAAATGTTAATAAATGACAAGAAGAGTGCTAGGCGTCATCTAACCTAAGGCACTCTCCAGGATCCCTTCGAAAGATTGGCTGCGCTAGGGTCTGATTAGATTAGATTAGATTAGAAACTCTGAAAAAATAATAAATTGACAACATTAGATGAGTTTATGTCTCTTATTCGCGATGAAATTATCTTCAAAAGTGGCAATCCAATCGGCCTGTGCCAGATTCATCAACAAAACTAAAAATCTACCTACTTTACTGATGAGCGCTCAATGAGCGCGAGCGTATGCGATGAGCATGAGTGAGCACGAGCTACCTGTTAAGTCCTCATGCTCATGAGCACGGCTTCTGGCTCGCTCGCTCATTCGCAACCCTGTCTAAAAATCACTCTTAAACCAATTTGGCGGAGGCAGTATCTTTTGCCAGGAGCAAAATAGCGCCATGCTTTCTTGAAAAAAGTATTAACAAATTTTCTCCAACCTTCAAGATAACTCAAAAGATGAGTTATTACACTCATTTAAAATAAGACCAAATAAGACCATTTGATTGGTTGAGAGCCAACCAATAGTAATACACGATCCTTATATAGGGTTAATTCTCATCTGTAGATGTCGCTATCTCAACCAATCGGGTAATGTTTACATTTTCCTAACCAATCAGGGATAGGGATTTTACGACATAGATGTTAAAATTTGCAGTCGGTTGAAAACCCAGAAGAAAATCTTAAGATGGAAGTAAAAGCGAATCATTATGTCCAATTATCGGTTTTCTATAATTTCCAAACATGAGGGATGACTTCATAATCGAGTCTGGATTAAATTTTCAAATTATTGACTGACTGAAATAGACTGACTTATAGTATGCCGTTGCCAAATAAAGCAACTATCAATATTATTATCATTATTTAAACAAATGTTTATAGACTTAACGCATGCTTTCCGTGTAGAAACCCGAAACTAGACATATCTACGACAAGAAAGTAAAAGGAGGCAAGAGGAGGTCCAAATCAAACATGACACCCCGGCCCGGTGGAGTGTGTGTTCGCTTTTCAAACCGGTGGTGCAAAGCGATAAAAGTGCACTCTACTAAAAAAGCATGTCCCAGGATTAGGGTCGGAGATAGTGCGGCGATTGCGATATTCCATGACGATGGCGATGGTTTCCCGGTATACCGATAAAAGGAAAGTGGAGAAAATGGTTGCCAAGATATTGGATGCGGATTGGAAGTGGAATCGGAATCGGAGTGCACGACGCTTCTTCTCGGAGTTCCATTCGAGGATAATTGATAGGAAAATTGCTGCTCCGATACCAGTTTCCAAGCATTGAGTTCTTAATTGATCTACTAATTGGTCTTTTGTACGGGCTTGGAGCAGAAGGCAAATCTAAAACGGTGCAGGCAAATGAATCATGATACATTGGTTGCGCCACTTAGTCAGATAGGTTTGGGGCTTTATCGGGAACTGAGTGCAATGGATAATATTTGAAATTCAAATTTGAGCTAAAATGGGCAGGTTGATGCCTATTAGAAGCTTGAACAATCGTTGATAATGAAGGTTTGAATTTTCGATCGACCTTAACACTGAGGAACATGTTGCAGATTTAAGATTTTTGCCATTTCATAGAAAATTAGCAATTTGAGCACCTAATTCAGGCTGAAAGTAATACCCAAATTGCCCTGTTCCGAAATCCTTCATTTAGCATTCACACTTCAGAGGGAGCCTCAAGAGAACCCTCGATTTGAATTAATTTCGCAAATTAACCCCCTTGGCAGCACCATCTTTTCTTGCTCGTTCCAGCTGTAAAAATACTCATTTCGCCGTTTTAAGCTTTGGAAAATAATCTCTTAATTCATTCGTCCCCAAGACACCCCGAACCCCCCCGAACTTGGGGCACCCACTTGAGCTCTCCCTCCTTGAAGAGAGACTTGTTGGCTGGTTGGAATATCAACAATCGCCAAATTAGTACCCCAATCCGGTCATTCATCGAGGCCCAGCAACGAATTGACTTGTTCCGGACTCAAAGAAGAGGGAGGAGAGGGGGAAATCTCCTTCCATTCATTCTAAATGCCAATTTGCAAATGTTTAGGAAGCGCGTCGAGTATCATTACTTCGCGAACTACACATATATTCACGCTCCTTGGTGTTGTTCGTACGACCCAAAAGATGTTCCACAAAGAGTAGAACCCCTCCGCACTCCTCGTTGGTCCCACATTTATTGTTATTATTATTATTATAACCAGCGCGGTTAGTCTTTTGTTCGGCCTGCCGAGTTTGGCATCTCAATTCGACCGCTGACACTGACATCGTTAGATGGAATCTAATACACGCACGCACACACTTCTGCTGGAGGCTAAACTGAGGAAGAAAGCCAAAAGAACATCGAAACGGACGCGCTGGGACATCCATACCACCAATGAATCTGGTAGGAAAAAAATCAAAATGATGAAAGCGATCCACCATCAAGTCTCAATACTCCAGAACCATCCAGCGATGAAAATATCGAAAGGGAACGAGTCTCTCTTCTTTTTTCGCAAGGTATCGGAAGAATTGAGATTTGAGATTTTCAGGAGCAGCTGCCACTTTCGAGCACTTTTTGAAAATAGTTCTGTTAAAAAACAAAAACCTCTTTCGATTAGAAAATTAATTAAGGTCGACTATGGGAGTTCTTGCATACCGTGAATCAGTGGTATTGATAAAGTTTCAATATTTTTTTCAATTCTAGATTTTTTTTTTTTTTGACGGGAAATTTAAAAAAACTCTAGAATTATTAATCAACAGATTCAACAATATAAACATGCATATTCGAGATAACAATTGAATTGATTTCACAATAGTTAATATGACAAATTCATAATAAATTCCTGAGTAAATATTTTTTTTTTTTTTTTGAAAAGTCCTGCAAGCTGTTGTGTCTCATATGTTTAAAGGTCTTTTTCAAAGAAACTCTGAAAATGTGTGTTAAATAAAATCTATATAAATTTGAGATTATGTAAATAAGTAGGAAATTATTTTTACAAAATCCCTTTTGATGCATGAATAATGAGTAAGCATTTCGTCGTTGTCGTGCTATCTTGTCGCAAGTGCATTTTGGGCCAAACTAAGTCAAGAACGCCATTTTTTGCAGCTCACAATAGGGACGTGGCGTTACATCGTGCTGCCACCTGGTTTTTTTAAGCGCAAGAGTGTAAAAGTGCTGAGTCATCGTCTAAAAATAGACGGCGTCCTATCTCGCCCAGCAAAATGAAGTCGATAAAGTAGTCGGTTTCGATGAGAAAAAGTGGAAAATGTGGTCTAAAAATAGCGACGCCATCCCCCTATGCCTTGACCTTCGCAGTTCCCCAAACTCTTCATACGAAAGAAGTTTGAATCCTGTCGTGCTATCTGGGCACACCCTGAAAATGGCTGTAAGTGCGACAACTGGCCAAAGGAAATTCAGGACAGAGCGCGTTTAACACACGTGCATGCTCCACTACCGTAAACATTTATAATTATAACTCGGAACTCCGGCAACCAAATTCAACCAAACTTCGGGATAGAGCGTCCAATTTCCCGCCCCGGGAAAAAATTTCCGGGAATTCCCGGGATTCCCGGAAAAAAATATTTCCCGTTTCCCGGGAAATTTGTAAATTTTCCGAGAATTCCCGAAATACAAGCAGAAGTATACATTTTCCTACCTTTTTGGCATCAATGTTTTGAAATTATACAAAAAATAATAATTGGAGAACCTGATTTGATTTTATTTATCTCCCTCTACTGTTCATATTGAAATTTTGAAATTAAATATGTCTTTATTGAACTTTCTTATAATAATTACATTTCATTTACATTCTAAGTGGTATGGCTACATGCTCTTCATCTTTGTTATATTTTTCGTTTTCTTATTAACTGTTCACATTAATTTATTTACTACAAATTGTTTTACATGTTTGCATTGAATCGAATACATTTGGGTAAAAAAGAAAAAAAAAATCACTTTAACAGCTAATCTGTTCATATTGAACTAATCAGCTTGTCTGTAAATTTCATGTCAAGGTTTAATTCAGATAATATTTATTTCTGAAGCATTCACCACTAGGAATATTCTTTGCTTATATGTTGGAAAACAAAACTTACACTTTTATGGAATGAATATAAACTATTTTATTTTTGACAACCATTTTTAATGGTTTTTTTTTAATAATATTATTGAGATTTGTTAGACTTTGTTTAACCTTGAACATGTTGGATGGAAATTGAACTGATATAATTAAATTTTTAAATAAGGTTTGTATGAGTAGAATTTGAAACAGTATTCGAGAAATTACAGATTGAAGTTATAAATTTATGAAGCACGTGAGCTACCAAGGGCGTCAGAGGGTTATATATGAAAAAATATCGTTGAATTTCAACCAATTTTAAATGCTCAAAATTATTTTAATCTGATTAATTTATTAGGCTGAATACTATATTACTAAAACCATATCATAAATGAAAAACTATTAAAAAACAACTTCGTATAATATGAAATATACCCAAAGAATGCATCTAAATTTCAAAAATTCACTCCAAATATTTGAAAACTTTGAGTTTTTAATTCATAAAATAGTGTTTCTAGTTAAAAAGCGCTAGAAATGATTATTTATTTATTCACAAGTTGATTTTTTTGTTTTATTTTTTATTTTTAACTTTAACAAGTTGATTTTTTTGTTTTTTTTTTTTATTTTAACTTTATGGTCACTGAGACAAATTTAAAAGCAATTTTATGGTTGTGGAGCATAGATTTTCACTGTCCAAACACATTGATTTAAAAAATCCTTCTCAATCTCAACAAAAATTCTAATAATATTTTCTTTCATTTGGGAGGATTTAAAAGACGGCATAAAAATGAGAAAGTTTATATAGTTTCTCAAAGTTTGATTTTTTATAAGCAGTCAAGCCATAAATTGATCCTCACACTCATTTTGACCATTAAAGTTGCTGTTCTATACAATTTCGTTGAAAAATATTAATCAGAAACAGGATTAGAATAATTTTCGAAAAATTTCAAATTTCCCGGGAATTCCCGGGATTTCCCGGGAAATTTGTTGAAAATTTCCCGTTTCCCGGGAATTTTGTAACCCCGGGAAATTGGACGCTCTACTTCGGGACAATGCACAGAATAGTTAGCCTAAAAAAACATGCTTGCTATTGTTTACATTGCGTGTTCTCGTTTTTATTTATTCAAGGTCAAGCATTAGAATGCATTTTTTCTCGGAACGTCCCAAAATTAAGTGTGACAAGTTAGCACAACAGCGTCGATTTTCCACATTTCCCAAGATTCCAAAGAACTGAGAATCCCTATAAATTTGGAGAAATGTTAGGAATCTTGAAACTTCTTCTTTAAAAACTAATTTGAGTTTTTTAGTAAGAACTATCAATGAACTAAAAATGTTGTCAGATTTCTTACCTCAGGTTTGTAGAAAATAAATGACACTTTAGAGTTTTAAAATGTCTAAATAATACACGTCTTCATTTTTATTTTATACTTTGAACACTTTAACACTTTTGATTTCATACAATTTAAAAAAAAAATCGTCGGATTTTTTAATTTATTTAAATATGAGCAGTTCACCAGAAAAAGTAGCATACGAAAATTGTAGCGGCCAGTCCTACTGCGTTGCGTTTACCGCAGAGAGGATTCCAAGAACGGAACACATTTCACAGAATCTGTCGGGGAGGAAGGATACATGGACATACCGTACCGAATGCTTCAACGTATTGTTAATTTGGCTGTTTTCCATATGACTTGCACAATGAAATAAAGCAAAAAACTTGAATAAAACACTATTCAAATTTGGCAAGTTTAAGAAAAAAATATATTGACGTTACCTTCAACGAAGATCTAGGGCGGTCAAATAAATTATAAATTTCTACACAAATCTTTTCAAGGGGTTACATACATGTAGAAAATCACAAAATTTCATATTACTGAAAATTTATTAAATCCGCCAAAATCATGGTTTTCAATCACTCCTGAAATGATTCATGATTAAACTGAGTTACAGACGATTTAAGCTCAAAATTTTGCCATGCGCAAAGTGAACGGTCAAATAATTTTATGAAAAAAGAGAAAAAGAAAAGAAAAAGAAAAAAAAGAAGAAAAAGAAAAAGAAAAAAAGAAGAAAAAAAAAGAAAGAAAAAGAAAAAAAGAAGAAAAAAAAGAAGAAAAAAAAAAGAAAAGAAAAAAAGAAAAAAAAAGAAAAAAAAAAGTGAACGGTCAAACTTTCTGAGCGTTTTTTCTAACCGAGTTGATTTACGGGTGCCACAATACCTCGAGATGGGATGAACCGAATTGGCTGAATTTATGGTGAAGACTCTCAAGACATATCCCGTGTGCATGACGAAGCCAGATTCTTAAATTTTGCTTTTTTTTTAAATACAAAAATGAAAAACTGTCGATTTTGTCTATGAAAAACGCATAAATTTTATCTTTTTTTTAATAAACGTTTTGAAAATCGGCCTTCGTCATGCACACGGGATCGGTTTAACAAGTCTTCACCGAAATTTTGAACAAGTTTGGTCAAGGCAGTGTTGAGATATCGTGGCACCCGTTTTTTGAAACTGCTAACTTCAAATAGCTATATCTCGGCAATGATACATCCAAATGTCTTAAAATTTGCGTTGTTAATTTATAAAAAATGATATTTTAATGCCCTGAAAACAGATTTAAAAAAAGTTGAAGTGTGTGCTCAAACCAACCTCCAACTTTTTTGCCGATTTACATGTATGTAACCCCTTAACTGCGTTGACGGCTTCAAACAGAATTTGAGTTTTTCAAAAATGATGCATGCGATTGATGATTGATTTATGCAAATTACACAAATACTGTATTTCAAATGAAAAAAAAAAGATTGAATACATTAACATTTTTTTACAGCAACTGATGACTTTCGATTGAAGTAAAGTCAATAAATGTTGCCATAGCTTCAATGATGAGCAACTAATAGACAAGAATTCTGCTTGTGAAATTGATATCGGATGGAAGGAAACCCATAAACAGAGAGAATCCCATTTTCCACGTTCAGTTTATGTGTTTGCATAATGTTTGCTTTCCAGGGAAAATTTTGATTAATTATAGTGAAATATAATATATCCAATTTCACTATTCAAGAGAGAACCAGCAGTACAGCATTAAATTCTTTGGTAATGATAATTAGGCCATAAATAACGTTGTTCATGAAAGTAATTTAATTATTTTGCTAGCAATTTCAATAATTCCAGGAACAACTTTGAATAGGCTTTTTTCTCAGATTTAAATTATGGTGAAACTGCCAATTACTGTCAACAAAAATTGGTAAAATTACTCTGAAGTTCCCTGTATTTAATGTTTAGCGAATATGTCTTTTTTTCAAGTCCCTAAAGTTGGCAACAATGAAGAAAATTGTCACATTGAGGTTGTGAAAATGGTGTTTCAGAAAATCTAACTTCACAGAAAAAAAAGTTAAATTTTGGAATGTTGAAAATTTGGTAGGTTGAATATCACCTCTTTTTTTGAGTAATATTACATAAAAAATGTGTAAAAATGTGTACCTGACGAATATTCATCAAAAACAGTTCATCATTTTCTGGGGTAAAATTAAACATTTTTTTGCCACAAAATCTGTCACCATTTCCTGATGAATATTACCATCTTTTGTTTTCTGTGTTGGTAACAAATTACAGCAATTTTAAGTTAGAAAAGATGTTTTTTTTTGTGATTTGCCAATGCCTAATTTTAAAGGGAAACGATTTTTTTTATGTTGCCCATTAAACCCAGTCCGATTTTTGGTCATTTATTAGTTTTCATAAAAAAAGTATCTAAAATTTTAACAGAAGTTTAAATTTTGGTGAATATTGGTCTAAGCTTTCCAAAGTTTCCAGTAAGATAGCAATCGCAATCGAAAATTCATCAAAATCAACCAATTGTGGACATTTCCCCTCCCAAAGTGCTGCAAATCCGTTGCCATTTAGCAGTCCAAAAATTACACAACCACAGCTTTCACTGTTACTTCAATGACCAACTAACCCCCCCCTCAAGGCTCATTTCGCAGCCAGCCCCGGCAGAAGCGTCCAATCGTTCGTTATTTTGCGCCGTTGCCATGGCTCTGGGGCTGCTGGCTGCCTTTCGGTGTCAAATGTCGATTGAGTTAAAGAGTAATCAGGATGAATAATTTATACAAGCTGATGGGAGAGACAGAGAGAGAGAGAGGTAAGGCCCTGTCGTTGGGTCGTCTATACAAATCCATACAACCCAGCGACCATGGGCCTGGAGCAACAACAACAGCCAACTACAACAACGGCATTCGCGCGCAAAACAGACAATTAAGCTCGCTATTGAATAAGTGAAAGATTAACTTTTTGGCAGACGTGAGAAAATGGATTTTGTCTGAACTTTTAAAGCTTGAGAAAGAGAGGGGAAGCACGCGGTTCCATTGCAAGTCGGGACTGATTTTTGCAAGATGTATTAAAATGAGCAAAGAAGCTGTTTTATTTGCTTTTGATAAAATAAATTTAATTTTTTTCAATTCAGTTTATTTACCGAAATAACAATTTTACAACGTGTGTGAATAACTGGTGCATAGAGATTTGGTGTTCCTTGCAACTATTTCCTTTTCAATCACCGCTTGGTAACAGAAGGTTCTTCAAATGCAATTAAACAGAAACTAGGGAAAATTTGGCCAAAAACCTAGTGAGATCGAAACATAAATTTGAATTGCGATCTTAATTTTTTAAGTATGCTTTTCAATACAAGAAATGGTTATGCACAAAAAAATCAAAAATTCATAAATTTTTGTATGGCCAGCCAAATACTTCAAAAGGTGCAAAGTCATTTATTTAGAACTTTTTTTTTTAAATAAGGTTCGGTTTTTAAAATTTAATATAATTTTTACTTATAAATTTTACAAAATAAAAATATTATGCGAATGGAAATCAGGTCAATAATTACTTAGATACCTGAATAACGACGTTTTTTTTTTGTTACTCACTTAGCTGTAAGTCCAAAATATAATGTTATCAAATCAAATTTATAAAAAAAATGCCGATCATCCATTGCAAATATTTTGTCCCTCGGCCGACTTTGAAGGGGGGCGACATAAACTTTGAAAAATATTTGCAACGGACTTACCTTATTTCTTAAAAAAAACTCAAATCTAACTATAATTAAATTTTGAGCTGAAGAGGAATTCTTTACGAAATCGTCTAATTAAAAACAAATAAAAACTGCTCATATTTTCAAAAAAGTTTCCTCACAATGGCCATAACTTGAAAATGGTGCACTTTATCAAAATTTCATTTCAGTACTTTTTGATTGCAAATTTGATTATACATCGAAAAATGAAGTTGAAAATTTTTGCGATGTATTATTCGATATATATTCGATTTTTTTAAAATCAGTATCGACTCAAAAATTCATAACCAGGTCAAAGATTTATTGAACAACCTGGAAATTTCTGAAAAGTTGGTATTTGATGTCCCCTAAAACATATCAAAAAATGAAAACAAATTAAAAATAGTGTTTTTTTGCAAATGAAGTTTTAGAGATAAAAAGTTAAATTAAAAATCACCAAAATATTTTTACCGTGTATCATTTTTTTCAGTGTAGTCCTCACCCAAACCTACAACTTTGCCCAAGACACCAAATCGATCAAAAAATTCCATCAAAAGATACAGATTTTTGAATTTTCATGCATCATTTTTGAAGGACAGCTGAACAATTCTCTACCAAAACCGGAAATGGATTTTATTTGTATTTTATGATTTGGCTCAAACTTTGTGAGGGCCTTCCCTATGACCAAAGAAGCTATTTTGTGTAATTAATTCACCCATACAAGTCTCCATACAATTTATGCTGCTGTCCATACAAAAATTGTATGTAAATATTCAAACAGCTGTAACTTTTGAGTGAATTTTCTGATCAATTTGGTGTCTTCGGCAAAGTTGTAGGTATTGTTGTGGACTATTGAGAAAAAAATAGTTACACGGAAAAAAAATTGCAGATTTTTTAATCAACTTTTTTTTCACTTAAACTCAATTTCCCAAAATACGTATTTTTTGATTTTCGAGATTTTTTGATATGTTTTAGGGGACAAAAACCCGCAACTTTTGAGCCATAGACAAGCATGGTCAAAAAATCTGTCGCCGAGGTATGAATTTTTGAAAAAATAATGATTTTTGGAAAAAATCGAAATTTCATGCAAAAACAAATTTGACGTTATTTTTTTATGCAAAATTGAATTTGCAATCGAAAACTACTTAACAGATTTTTTGATAAAGGGCTCCGTTTTCAAGATATAGCCACCGAAAGTTTGATTTTAGCGAAATATTTGCAGTTTTAGATTTTTTAAAATAATGACCATGAGTGGTGACCATTTCTGAAAATATTTTTTTGAAAAGTTCAGAAAATTTGCTGTAAAATTGTTTAAGAGACATTTAAGATTGGACCTCGGGTTGCTGAGATAGATCCGCTTTAAGAAAAAGAAACACGAAAATTGAAGTTTTCTTAATCTCACCAAAACAACTCACCATTTTTTAATTACCATATCTCAGCAAATAATGGTCCGATTTTCAATTTTATTACATGAAAAATTCGTGAAATTTTCCGATCTTTTTGAAAAAAATATTTTGAAAATTTTTAAATCAAGACTAGCATTTTAATTGGGCGTAATATTCAATGTTTGGCGCATTTAAAATGTTAGTCTTGATTTAAAAAAAATCAAAATATTTTTTTCGAAAAGATCGGAAAATTTCACGAATGTTTCATGTATTAACATTGATTAACGGACCATTAGTTGCTGAAATATCGTCATTAGAAAATGGTGGGTTATTTTGGTGAGATTTAGAAAACTTTAATTTTCGCGTTTCTTTTTCTTAAAGTGGCTCTATCTCAGCAACCCGAGGTCCAATCTTCAATGTCAAATTTTCTGAACTTTAAAAAAAAATTTAGAAATGGTCACTTATGATCACTATTTTTAAAAATTAAAAAACTGCAAATATTTCGCTAAAATCAAACTTTTGGTGGCTATATCTTGAAAACGGAGCCCTTTATGAAAAAATCTGTAAAGAACTTTTCGATTGCAAATTCAATTTTGCATTAAAAAATAACTTGTTTTTTCATGAAACTTCGATTTTTTCCAAAAATATTTTGGGAAATTAAATTTTAGAAAAAAAAAGTTGATTAAAAAATCTGCAAAAAAAATTTTCCGTGTACCTATTTTTTTCTCAAAAGTTCTCAACAATACCTACAACTTTGCCGAAGACACCAAATTGATCAGAAAATTCACTCAAATGTTACAGCTGTTTGAATATTTACATACCATTTTTGTATGAACAGCAGCCAAAATTGTATGGAGACTTGTATGGGTGAACCAATGACGCCAAATAGCTTATTTGGTCATAGGGAAGGCCCCCGCAAAGTTTGAGCCAAATAAAAAAAAAATACAAAAAATAAAAATGGTCGAAATCGGCCGATTTTGTAGAGAGTTGCTCAACTGCCAAATTTGTATGGAAAATTATATGGACAAACTAATAATGCAAAATGGCTTCTTTGGGCATACCGAAGGCATCAACAAAGTTTCAGCCAGATTAAAAAATACAACAAAAATCGGATGACCGAAATCTGAGAGGATTGCTCTAAAGCAACATTTACAAAATATTTGAATTTGTTTTACTCGTACTTTCATTTTGTGAAATTTTGTAAATATTTTCAAAATATTAGAGTTTTACTCAAATTTAAACGGAACACGGTAATTTTTAAAGACACTCAAATTTTCTCCAAAATTTTCGGAATAAATTCCTTTACAAACCTTGAACAACGCAACTCAGACTCACAGAAATCCTAAACTTTTTTCGCAATTTGCGCTGGATTCCCGCTTCTCAAGATGGCCATTTTCAAGCGAAAAAATAGTCAGCCAGCGAGAAGAACCCGTGGCGAAAGGGGTACGGACGAGCCGCGGCGTCCGTAAAGTACGTCACGATTGGCGTAATTGTATAAATTAAAAACACAACGGGGCACGTTCCGTCGACGGCGGAACGACCCGTTTAACCCCACACCGATCCGAGTCCGAAGCCATTGGCGAGCAGAAGTGGGGAGGTAGGTGGTTTAATAATTCAAAATCTCGGACGCAACCGTGCTTATAACTTCGTTTAGATGCTAATTTATAACTCCCTAAGTGAAAATCAATAATTCTACTTAAAGATTCACCCGTAACGGCCCAAAAGTTGGTCTTGGGCTGGCCGAAAGTAGGTGGTCTACCGCCCTGGCCACGGGGTTCATTTTTCATAAGATTTATTTCGAGGAGTTTTGAACAGATCCGCCCCCGCACCGGGCACCGTAACCCGGGCTTACAAAAAAAAAACTCCATTTGCCGCGACACCTTGGTTGAGTGGTGCGAGACTTCAGCGAGAGCCAGGAATACGATATTAGTTTGCTGATTGGAACTACCAACGGCGGGGCTTTTCGGACCAATATATCTAGAGAGTTTCAAGTGAAAGTCCATTGAAAAGCATCTTAGGATGGTCCAAATCCAATCCAAAGCGTACCGCCCAAAAATCAGTATTGATGACAATTCCGGAATGCCCCGAAGCCATCCCTTAATTTGGACCAATCTAGTAGCCCGTCGTCGTCGTCGTCGTTATTTGTTATCGCCGTGCCAAACCCATTCCACGGGGCGGGTGACCTCTTCAACTTTGCTTTGCGGAACCCGGTGACAGTTTTTTTGCGAGGACGGGGAAGTAGAGCACGGAGATACCGGATATAAATATTGATTATGCGGCCGATAGTCGTCGAAAGTCGAGCCATTTTCCAAGTGGCACCGCCGGAGGGCATGCATGTGTGTGTGAAATTGAATTCCGACAGCACCACTTGATTTCTAGTTTTGAAGTGAAATGGAAAGAACAAAAAAAAAACGAGCGAGCCGGAATTCCAGTGCAAACACCGAATATTGACAGAAGATATTGGGGTCAATTGCGGTCCGGGAGTCGATTGCCGGTGGCATCGTACCATTTCGATAGCAATTTTATGTTTTGATAGCTCGCGTCACGTTAGTGCACTCTTGGTCAATTTGCGTTTCGGTTTTTGAAAAATGTTGCATAGGGTTTCAACGAATATATCGAGTATTTCATTGTAATAATTTTAAATTCCTCGAACATACCAAAAAAATATCACATTCTAAATATGTGACAGGGGCTAACATTACATGAAAACAAGCACAAAATTTGTATCAAGGTATACTAAACATTTATAAAAGCATATGATAGAATACAAAATTTAACCCAGAAAATCAAGATAAAAGTATCACAAAAGGATTGTATAGGATCACAGCAATAGTACTGATCTTACTTAAATTTAATTTCTTTTTTGTCGATTTACTAAAAAAAAACAACAAAAATTGCAAAAACTATATAAAATCCAAAAGAGTCTCGCTTTGATTAAAACTTGTTCAATTAAGTTTAGAAAACATAAACTCATAAGTTATGTTTTTTTTAATTAATATTAAAAAAAGGCCAGAGCATTTTTACAAAACCTCCGATTTCCTGCAATTTTTGACGAGATCTACGATTTCCTACATTTTTTTACAAAGTCTCCGGTTTCCTGCATTTTTATTTTCTGTATTTTTTATGCTTTAAAAATCGACGATTTTTAGAACCAATTTACCAAATCTATACTCTTAATTTTTGAAATTGTTCAACATGTTTTAGGGGAAAACCCGCAACTTCTTACATACCAATATTTTGCCGCCCATCAATGCTTTTTTTTGTTTTAAAAAAATTTTACAACAAGATTGTTGATTGTTGAGATTGAAATTAAGTGTGCAGGTTTCAAGATAGAGCCACCTAAAGTGTGACTTTAACCCTCTACAACCTAACACCGCCTTTAGACGGGCTTTGATCTAAAAAATCGCCAAAAATCAATTTTACAACCGATTTTTGATCTGCAAAAAGCATTGGAAAGGAGAACTCTTAAAATTTTAGAAAATTTATGGGTTTGAAGTTTTATTTGTTTTATGTGACTTTGCCAATGTTTAAAAAATATCATTTTTTAGGGGTCAACTTTGGCTGTGTTTTTTACTAACATTTCCTATATTTTCAGTAAAAAGAAGTATGCAGTAATTTTTGTAGTGACCCAGACTATGCTTCTACGCATTTTTTTGCAATTTAAATAATGATGGTGCCATTCTATAGCAGAAAATGTGAAAAACATGCAAAAAATTGAAAAAGTGACTATAAAAACGTGAAAAAATTAGATAGGCAAAATGTAATTATATTAGGTGGTAGAATAGGCCAAATACTACCAAAAACAAACATAAACCAAACAAGATAAATGCAAATTAAAATACTAAAAATAAAATAAGAAAAACATAAAACAAGAGAAGTAAAGTTTTTCGTAGAACAAAAGTTGCTCAATATGACCTCCTGAACACGGGAAAAATAAATATCTTCGAAAAAAAAAATTGGGCAGTAGAGGGTTAACTTATAAAAAGTAGTTTTTCGGTCATTTCAGGAAACTTTTTTTTCCAAGTGTTTTCTGAACCTATACATTTGTCTAATAAACATTGAAGATTGGACATCTGCTTACTGAGATAAAGCCGACAGAAGAAAAAGAAACCCAAAAGCCACTCATTTTATAATGTCAATAACCAACTAATCGTACAATCTTTAAATACTCATTTTATAATGTCAATAACCAACTAATCGTACAATCTTTAATATAAATTTTGAAAATGTTGATCTCTTCAAAAAATATGTAGAAAATGTTGGAATCAATAATGACATTTCAGAAAGGGCCAAATATTCAATACTACGTCCTTTTGAATTTTTTCCAAAATTTTCAAGATATTTTGTCCTTTAAAATATAGGTATATAAAAAAATGAAAAATACAGATTTTGGTAAATTATTGTTTTGTTTACAAAAAGATAATTTAAATCATTTTTTTTTTCGTGTCCCCGAAGAGCCAGTTGTGTATAAATACTCATCTTCAGAAGCTGTTAATGGGAGCGTTCTTTTATTACGTAACGCAAAATATTGTTTTTTTATTTGAAAAAAAAAAAGAATCTACGTAATTTAGATCTATAATACAGAATACATGTATCAGTTGATTTTTTCTCATATTTTAAGGATTTTTTTTACATTTTCGTATTTTTTTGTTTGATTTTTTTTAGAACTCAACAAAACTGAAACCCATAAAAGCAAGCTTTTTAATGAAATTTCCATGCCACAAAAAACTGTTCAGATTAATATATGTATTTTTTTTTTGCTGGAGACAACTGTAATTCCACAATTACTTTTTTTAAACAAAGTACAACTTTAATCATTAATTTCAATTATTCCTCCAATTTCAATAAAATTTGGTCTGTCTGATTCTGATGTAAGGCACTCAGATTCGTAACCCAAATGTCATGAGGAGTGTTACAAAAGAGTGATAGAAAAGCTATCAATTGATTATCTCTGCACCAAAAACATCCGAAATTATAGCGGCCGTTACTATAGCTTGTGAGATCTCTTCTTGTGTTTCGTGATTCCCGGCGATGTCATTTTCTCTCTCTATCACTCCTCCCCTTTTCCTCGACTATGCACTCTCACCGCTGAGTCTCTCAATCTCTCCGAAAACTGCAATGAAAGAACGCGAGATGGCGATTAGGAGCCGACCACGCATGACGTCCCGTTGAACTGCGTTTGTGAAATTAGTTTTGTGGCGGCTTTTGTGGTTAAACGCTGTTGCGGTAGGATGATCGTGGAAGCGAGAATAAGAGAGAAAAGGAAAATGTCAATCGCGAGTGTGTAAACTATGTTCGGCAAAGAGAGTTTCAATAAGGAGAGCAGAGCAGTTGTATTTGAGGCATGAATATTCAGGCGGGATAGTTGTAGTTGCTGAGAGCTGATATTTTGATATTTAAACAACCCTGGTCATGAGTTCGAATCATCACTTGGAAGATTTCTAAGTTCAAAAAAGTAATAAAAAAATTTGCGCTATGACTTTTAGTTATTATGGAATAAATTATTTTTTTATATCTTTATAGTTTTGTATTTTAGTCAAACTTGAACTTCCTAATTCAAAATCGACTCATTTCCGTAAATTTTTGATGGAATTTTTTACGAAACCGAGGTCCGTTTTTTGATATCTCGTGACGGAGGGGCGGTACGACCCCTTCCATTTTTGAACATGCGAAAAAAGATGTGTTTTTCAACAATTTGCAACCTGAAACGGTGATGAGATAGAAATTTGGTGTCAAAGGGACTTTTATGTAAAATTAGACGCCCGATTTGATGGCGTACTCAGAATTCCGAATAAACGTATTTTTCATCGAAAAAAACACTAAAAAAGTTTTAAAAATTATCCCATTTTCCGTTACTCGACTGTAAAATTTTTTGGAACATGTCATTTTATGGGAAATTTAATGTACTTTTCGAATCTACATTGTCCCAGAAGGGTCATTTTTTCATTTAGAACAACATTTTTCATTTTAAAATTTCGTGTTTTTTCTAACTTTGCAGGGTTATTTTTTAGAGTGTAACAATGTTCTACAAAGTTGTAGAGCAGACAATTACAAAAATTTTGATATATAGACATAAGGGGTTTGTTTATAAACATCACGAGTTATCGCGATTTTACGAAAAAAAAGTTTTGAAAAAGTTGGTCGTCATCGATCATGGCTGTTCATGGTCACCCGCGACAGACACGGACGACGAAACAAAGAGAAACGCAAAAAGTAACTTTTTCAAAACTTTTTTTCGTAAAATCGCGATAACTCGTGATGTTTATAAGCAAACCCTTATGTCTATATATCAAAATTTTTGTAATTGTCTGCTCTACAACTTTGTAGAACATTGTTACACTCTAAAAATAACCCTGCAAAGTTAGAAAAACACGAAATTTTAAAATGAAAAATTTTGTTCTAAATGAAAAAATGACCCTTCTGGGACAATGTAGATTCGAAAAGTACATTAAATTTCCTATAAAATGACATGTTCCAAAATTTTTTACAGTCGAGTAACGAAAAATGGGAGAATTTTAAAACTTTTTTAGTGTTTTTTCCGATGAAAAATACGTTTTTTCGGAATTCTGAGTACGCCATCAAATCGGGCGTCTAATTTTACATAAAAGTCCCTTTGACACCAAATTTCTATCTCATCACCGTTTCAGGCTGCAAATTATTGAAAAACACCTCTTTTTTCGCATGTTCAAAAATGGAAGGGGTCGTACCGCCCCTCCGTCACGAGATATCAAAAAACGGACCTCGGATTCGTGATCAGGGACAAAAGTTACCCCTTAGGACAAAGTTTCACGCAAATCGAAGAGGGGTCGGGGCAACTGCTGTGTGAGTTGGCGGAGAATTACCCAGAATTAGAAATTAGCACGATATGGGCCGGCTGGGCGGATTTTGGCACGCTACTGTGAAAGGCCCCTCCGGCCCGGGGGACGACCCCCAAATGGCCACATTGGCGTTTTATTGAGATGTCAAGCGAGACGGCGGGGTCGCGCTCCGAGGGACACGATTGGGTTACGTACGGCGCGGCCTGGGAACGAGTTCTGACGGATTGAGTGGTGTAATAAAATTTCATTGATTTTTGCACACGTTTTTTCGTGGGGAGGGCGAGATTAGGGTCGTTTCATCAAGTACTAATTATTGAATAAATCTGGAAATAATGACAGGGTTGGGGCACCGGGATTTGAAGGAGATTTATGAAAAACTGTAAATGATTCTCAAGTAAATGTTGATAAATTTCTTACTATTGATTCTGAAACCAAACGTTGTAAAATTTACCAAAACCTTTTCCGTAACCAGAAGAGTACAAAAAGTGCAACAGAAACCAGCCCAAGAGCCTCAAACAAGAGCCTTTACTCGTTACACGGCACATTTTCTCACCCTCAACGGGCATACACACACACATACACACACATTTGAAGCTGTGGAATTAAGTCTTAAGAGAGAGAGGGCGACAAACAGATAAAAACTAACTTAATCCACCTATGTGGTTGGAGCCTTCCTCACAACAATGGCTGTACACAAGTTTCATCTATTTTTTAGATCCGGCTTCCAAAAAGTACATCGATATCACTTAAGTGGCCATATCTCGAGACAGGGTTGCCAGATCTTCAATGTTTCAGGCTCGTTGGAAAGGTTTTTTTGATAACCAAACCAACGATGGGTCGGATGGTGGATCCGGACATAGTTTACATACATTTAAGTGAGATCCGGCTTCAAAAAAGTACATCAATATCACTTAAGGGACCATATCTCGAGACAGGGTTGCCAGATCTTCAATGTTTTAGACTCGTTGGAAAGGTCTTTTGATAATCTTACCAACAATGGGTCGGATGATGGACCCGGACATAGTTTACATACATTTAAGTGAGATCCGGCTTCAAAAAAGTATATCAATATCACTTAAGTGACCATATCTCGAGACAGGGTTGCCAGATCTTCAATGTTTTAGACTCGTTGGAAAGGTCTTTTGATAATCTTACCAACAATGGGTCGGATGATGGACCCGGACATAGTTTACATACATTTAAGTGAGATCCGGCTTCAAAAAAGTATATCAATATCACTTAAGTGACCATATCTCGAGACAGGGTTGCCAGATCTTCAATGTTTTGGACTCATTGGAAAGGTCTTTTGATAACCTAACCAACAATGGGTCGGATGGTGGATCCGGACATAGTACATACATTTAAGTGAGATCCGGCTTCAAAAAGAACATCAATATCACTTAAGTGGCCATATCTCGAGACAGGGTTGCCAGATCTTCAATGTTTTGCACTCGTTGGAAAGGTCTTTTGATAACCTAACCAACAATGGGTCGGATGGTGGATCCGGACATAGTTTACATACATTTAAGTGAGATCCGGCTTCAAAAAAGTACATCAATATCACTTAAGTGGCCATATCTCGAGACAGGGTTGCCAGATCTTCAATGTTTTAGACTCGTTGGAAAGGTATTTTGATAACCTAACCAACGATGGGTCGGATGATGGACCCGGACATAGTTTACATACATTTAAGTGAGATCCGGCTTCAAAAAAGTACATCAATATCACTTAAGTGGCCATATCTCGAGACAGGGTTGCCAGATCTTCAATGATTTAGACTCGTTGGAAAGGTATTTTGATAACCTAACCAACGATGGGTCGGATGATGGACCCGGACATAGTTTACATACATTTAAGTGAGATCCGGCTTCAAAAAAGTACATCAATATCACTTAAGGGACCATATCTCGAGACAGGGTTGCCAGATCTTCAATGTTTTAGACTCGTTGGAAAGGTCTTTTGATAATCTTACCAACAATGGGTCGGATGATGGACCCGGACATAGTTTACATACATTTAAGTGATATCCGGCTTCAAAAAAGTATATCAATATCACTTAAGTGACCATATCTCGAGACAGGGTTGCCAGATTTTCAATGTTTTGGACTCATTGGAAAGGTATTTTGATAACCTAACCAACAATGGGTCGGATGGTGGATCCGGACATTGTACACATACATTTAAGTGAGATCCGGCTTCAAAAAAGTACATCAATATCACTTAAGTGGCCATATCTCGAGACAGGGTTGCCAGATTTTCAATGTTTTAGACTCGTTGGAAAGGTATTTTGATAACCTAACCAACGATGGGTCGGATGATGGATCCGGTCATAGTTTACATACATTTAAGTGAGATCCGGCTTCAAAAAAGTACATCAATATCACTTAAGTGGCCATATCTCGAGACAGGGTTGCCAGATCTTCAATGTTTTAGACTCGTTGGAAAGGTCTTTTGATAACCTAACTAACAATGGGTCGGATGGTGGATCCGGACATTGTACACATACATTTAAGTGAGATCCGGCTTCAAAAAAGTACATCAATATCACTTAAGTGGCCATATCTCGAGACAGGGTTGCCAGATCTTCAATGTTTTGGACTCGTTGGAAAGGTCTTTTGATAACCTAACCAACGTTGGGTCGGATGATGGACCCGGACATAGTTTACATACATTTAAGTGAGATCCGGCTTCAAAAAAGTACATCAATATCACTTAAGTGGCCATATCTCGAGACAGGGTTGCCAGATCTTCAATGTTTTGGACTCGTTGGAAAGGTCTTTTGATAACCTAACCAACAATGGGTCGGATGATGGACCCGGACATAGTTTACATACAGTTAAGTGAGATCCAAATATATGTGAAAACACATTTTTATACATAACTTTTGAACTACTTATCGAAACTTCAATCTGTATAAAACTCGATCTATGGGACCCTAAACCAAGTCGAATGCAACAAGTTCGAGTCAAATCGGTTCAGCCAGTGCCGAGAAACATGAGCTAGTTTGTTGGTCACATACATACATACACACACACATACACACACACATACACACACACATACACACACACATACACACAGACATTTGTTCAGTTTTCGATTCTGAGTCGATATGTATACATGAAGGTGGGTCTACGACGTTTTTATACGAAGTTCATTTTTAGAGCAGGATTATAGCCTTACCTCAGTGAGGAAGGCAAAAAGCGGACCGAATGAATGAGTAAGCGCACAGTTCCAGAGTGTCAGCCGCAGCAGAAAAGAACACGCAAAGAGAAGGGAGAGGAGGAAGAGGCTCTCAACTCCACACACACACACTCACACACAAATTCCACCTCTTTGCCATCACCAAACCAAGTTCGATCCCAATCTGGACATGAACTATCGATGAAGTTTCCGAACTTGGTTGTGGGATTCTAGTTTTGGGTAATCTAAAGCGATTATTGTGTCTGAGTTGTATGCAAAAAACCGATATATTTGATTAAATGTCCCAAAATCATAGACCGTTTTAAAACTTCTCTTGGGAGCGATTCTCTGCGAAATTGGAACATATTATGAATAAATAAGCAATAAAATTCTCATGTTTTGGTTATATTTCATCACTTCAAAAAATTAAAAATTGTGTATTAGCTATTTCGCTATTTAAAGTAGACAATGTTGTCATTATTTTAAATAGTTCGAGCACAGATGCCAATTTAACTCTCTTATGCCCAAATTTGATTTTCGAAAACTTTGTTTTTGCATAGCCGTAAAAGTCTTCTTTTTAAAATCTAAATCTAAGTCTTAAGATTTTTTTGGATTTGTTTTTTCCTTTTTAGAATATTGTCGGGCATACCCCACAATTTATCTCGCAATCGAATCCTTCGACGACCTATCTTATGAAAAGCATCACAGCAAACCCTCAAAAAAGAAACACTTCCAGGGTTATGTTATATAGAAAAGATTTAGAGCTAAGTTTTAGATCTTCGCTTTCGAAAAAATAAACAATTTAGACTGATTGGTCTAAAGTAACAGTAACAAGTTAAAAAAAAGTTGCAATTTTAAAAGTCTAAAATATTTTCAAAAATACATTGTAGTCATGAATCATTCCCAAGTGCATGATGGGGCAAAAACTGGTTCAAGCGGTATGATTTTTTTTTGGAAAACGTGACTTTTGATCATTATCGAAAAGGTGGTCAAAAATATTTCATAAAAATCTTTCTATAAGCTACATCGAATTTGCAATAAAAAATTACTTTTCAAAACGATTTTTTAATAAAGTACATCGTTTTACAAGATACCAAAAAAAAATAACATTTCCATTTTTTATGACCACACAGCAAAAAATTCGATGGTAAAATCGCATGCAAAACCATGCACATCAAAAAAGACACTTTATATTACACACTGCATGTAGAACTTTTGTAAAAACAAAAAAAAATTGCAACCAACGGGATTCAAACCCAGCATCAGCAGTACGGACTGGCCCGCTCGGCCATCAGACCTATGAAGCATGGAAAGTATAAACACATATGAGCAATTCTCTGAGATTTCGGTCATTCATTTTTTTTGTATTTTTTAATGTGACTGAAACTTTTTTGGTGCCTTCGGTATGCCCAAAGAAGCCATTTTGCATCTTTAGTTTGTCCATATAATGTTCGATACAAATTTGGCGGCTGCCCATACAAAAATGATGTATGAAAATTCAAAAATCTGTATCTTTTGAAGGAATTTTTTGATCGATTTGGTGTCTTGGGCTATTATGGTGATACACTTTGACGGTTTTGAAATTTTTGAAAATGCCAACTTTTGATTGTTTTCAAAAAGCCAAACTATTGGTCGCAAAAATTTTTCAACTTTATTTTTCGATGTAATATCAAATTTGCAATAAAAACGTACTTTAGTGAAATTTTGATAAAATGCACCGTTTTCAAGTTAAAGCCATTTTTAGGTGACCTTTTTTTAAATATAGTCGAAGTTTTTCTTTTTTTTTTTAATTAGTGGACATGTTTGCCCACTTTCAAAAAAAAATATTTTTTGAAAGCTGAGACAATTTTCTATATTTTGCTTTTTTGAACTTTGTTGATGCGACCTTTAGTTGCTGAGATATTGCCATGCAAGTGTTTAAAAACAGGACAATTCTGGAGTTTTTTTTAAAGGACCAATAAACCAAATTTTCCGTTTTTACTTTTTGAGTGTTTTTAATAACCCTGACTCAATGCGGTTTCAAAAACACCCAAAAAGCCAAAACTGGACATTTGGTTTATTGGACCTTTTCAAAAAAAAAAACTCCAGAATTTATGTTTTCTAGGTCTCACCCAAACAAACCACCGTTTTCTAACATCGATATCTCAGCAACTAATGGTCCGATTTACAATGTTAAAATAAGAAAAATACTAGAAATTTTCCAATCTTTATGAAAAAAAATATTTTCAAAATTTTTAAAACCAAGAATAACATTTTAAAGAGGAGCAATTCTCTACGAAATCGTTTTTTTTTCTTCAATTTAAATTTTTGTATTTTTTAATCCGACTGAAACTTTTTTGGTGCCTTCGGTATGCCCAAAGAAGCCATTTTGCATCATTAGTTTGTTCATATAATTTTCCATACAAATTTCGCAGCTGTCCATACAAAAATGATGTATGAAAATTCAAAAATCTGTATCTTTTGAAGGAATTTTTTGATCGATTTGGTGTCTTCGGCAAAGTTGTAGGTATGGATACGGACTACACTGGAAAAAAATGATACACGGTAAAAAAAATTGGTGATTTTTTTATTTAACTATTTATCACTAAAACTTGATTTGCAAAAAAACACTATTTTTAATTTTTTTTATTTTTTTATATGTTTTAGAGGACATAAAATGCCAACTTTTCAGAAATTTCCAGGTTGTGCAAAAAATCATTGACCGAGTTATGAATTTTTTTAATCAATACCGATTTTTTTTTGGTCGCAAAATTTTTTCAACTTCATTTTTCGATGTAAAATCAAATTTGCAATCAAAAAGTACTTTAGTAAAATTTTGATAAAGTGCACCGTTTTCAAGTTAAATCCATATTTAAGTGACTTTTTTGAAAATAGTCGCAGTTTTTCATTATTTTAAATTAGTGCACATGTTTGCACACTTTTGAAAAAAATATTTTTGAAAAGCTGAGAAAATTCTCTATATTTTGCTTCTTCGGACTTTGTTGATACGACCTTTAGTTGCTGAGATATTGCAATGCAAAGGTTTAAAAACAGGAAAATTGATGTTTTCTAAGTCTCACCCAAACTGCCCACCATTTTTTAATGTCGATATCTCAGCAACTAATGGTCCGATTTTCAATGTTAAAATATAAAACATTTGTGAAATTTTCCGATCTTTTCGAAAACATTATTTTCGCAATTTTCAAATCAAGACTAACATTTTAAAAGGGCGTAATATTGAATGTTTGGACCTTTTGAAATGTTGGTCTTGATTTGAAAATTTTGAAAATAATGTTTTCGAAAAGATCGGAAAATTTCACAAATGTTTCATATTTTAACATTGAAAATCGGACCATTAGTTGCTGAGATATCGACATTAAAAAATGGTGGGCTGTTTGGGTGAGGCTTAGAAAACATCAATTTTCATGTTTTTAAACCTTTGCATTGCAATATCTCAGCAACTGAGGGTCGTATCAACAAAGTTAAAAAAAAAACAAATTATAAAGAATTATCTCAGCTTTTAAATTTTTATTTTTTTTTTTCAAAAGTGGGCAAACATGTGCACTAATTTTAAAAAATGAAAAACTTCGACTTTTTTCGAAAAAGTTACCTAAAAATTGCCTTAACTTGAAAACGGTGCACAAATCGAAAAAGACTGGAAATTTCGAAAACAAAAAATATTTTCATAAATTCATTGGCAAATTAGTGACAGAAGCTTTTTCAAAAATTTACAATTATTTGATTTGACATTTCGCAGAGAGGTTGCTCAGCGGCCACGCGTTGGAAGTGGAACCAAGTCGGCAGCGCTGGCACACTCTGGCCGCAGCTAGGCCGCACATTAGTGGACCATAAAAGCCGTGCCCCGCCGATATGGCCATGGCATAGCTCTCCGATGCTGGGAGAGAGAGAGCAAGTCTCAAGTCCCTCAACCCAAGAAGAAACGACAGCACACAACACAACAGCAATGGAACGACGAAACGAAGCAGCTAAGCCAGTTCCCAGTTGAGAGAAGTACGAAGTTGGAGATTGGAGTAAGGCAGAATGGAGAGTTGAAGTAGAGAAGGAAAAAAATGCTAAAAAGATCCATTAGTGTGTCCATTAGTGTGTATGGTGAGTGGAGTGTGTGTGTGTGTGTGTGTGTGCGCCAAAGCCAAAGCTGAGTCAAGTCGAGAGGCATGACGAAGGCTTCAGCAAGGCGGGCGACGGCAAGTTCGACTTGAAACACACTCACAGACATTCTTGCTGGAATTCCATTCCGTTTCGTCGTCGTCGTTCCGTGCAGTTGTCGGGTCGGGGTACCTGTGTGTACAGCGCAGCAGCACTGATTCTCATACACAACACAGGGAGGAGGGGTTGGAAGAGCTGGAGCTACAAATTGTTGTTGGGAGGAAACTTCAAACGGCGCGGAGCTACCAACTTGTTGCGACACACGACGCCGTGACGGAGGTGCTGCCGCCGCCGGTTGACCCGAAACGAAATTGCACGACACTTATGGGTTTCGCACCCCCGTGGGCACCAGCTATAGGGAGATTTGAAGTTGCCGCAGCGCGATTGCCAACGGAGGCAGGTTTGGTGATGGTGCAGGGTGTTTGATGGAACTTCAAGGATTTTGTTGTTGCTGTTGCATTTAGTTTAGTAAATCATAACTTCGCCTTGCTTTGCTATTATTCAAAAGAGTATTAATCTGCAATGTAGACAACAAGAACTTATATGAACAATATTCAACATCAACATCGTAAATCAATTTAACCATTTTCATAACTCACACATATTTTTATCGGAGGATTTCTCTGAACAATTTTGAGCCCGATTGGAAAACTTTTTTTTCGAATCATGCTGTTTTCGTGGGGAATTATAGATATAGAGATGGGCAAACTGGTCGTAGCACCTAAAAGGACCTAATAAAAATAAGTTATGAATAAAAAAAAAGAGATGGGCAAAAACGAGCGAGCCGCGCTCAAAGAGCCGGTTCACTAAAAAGAGCGAACGAACCATTATGGCTCACACAACAGGAGCCGCGGTTCTTTTTGAAAGTCCGGTCTTTTGAAAGAAACGTTCCAAGATGGAGTGATTTTAAAACTTGTGACTATTTTATAGTTTAAAAATCTATTTTTTTTTTTGCAATTCCGCTGTGAAACTGTCAAGTTTTTCTGTCCTTCTGGAGAAACGAAACGGCCTACTTTTCCCTACCAAAAATAATTGAATGGAAAATAAATACCTTTCAATACCAATGCTGAAAAGTTCTTCTTTTCAGCACTGAAATGAGTGCTGAAAAGTTGAACTTTTCAACTCTTGTATCGAAAAGTAACATTTTTCAATATATTTTTTTTTTTGTTTTGAACGGTAAACTTACTAAACACATGAATGTTTGACATAAAATTCCATTGATAAAGGGTTTTTTGCAATTCCGTCGTGAAACTACTTACTTTTCCTGTCATTCTTGAACGAATGAGTGCTGAAAAGTTGAACTTGTCAGCACTTTTTTTGAAAAGTAACACTTTTCAACATTTTTTTTGATTTGAACGATTTATTGACAAAATACATGAAAATTTGACCTAAAATTTCACTCAGTAAGTGTTTTTTGCAAAAAAATGTTGTATGGAACTCGTTGCAAAACTTGATTTTTTCAGCACTCTTCGTATTTATCCAACTCGGTGAACCTCGTTGGATAAATGTACGACTCGTGCTGAAAAAATCCTCTTTTTGCAACTTGTTGCATAAACTACTTTTTCGGAATTGCAAAAAATGTTGTAAGAAACTCGTTGCAAAACTTGATTTTTTTCAGCACTCGTCGTATTTATCCGACTCGGTAAACCTCGTTGGATAAATGTACAACTCGTGCTGAAAAAATCTTCAACTTGTTGCATAAACTACTATTATTGAATTCCCAACAAATTGTAGCATGAAATTTGTTTTTGAAAATTGAAAATGTTATTTCAAATATTTCAATGATTATGAATCAATGCAACATTTGTCCCATGGTGTAGGGGAAATATACCCATTTTAATCACTCTAAGCCGTTCGCCCAATTCTCACCACTTTCAACATTTTCAGATGTATCAATAAGGGAGAGTTGTTGCTCACTTTTATTTGAGTTATTTATTACTTTAAAACAGTCAAAAACACTTTATGAAAGCTGTGATTCATTATCAAAGTGCTGATAGGCCGATAATAGAAAAAGGCTGAAAAAGGATATAGTTCCTCTACTTGTTCAAGTACTTAAGGATAAATATACGGCATGTTTAAGGGGGGCTATTTTCCGACATTTTGATCGCTGAATCGGCATATTTCGTTCGGAGGTGTTTTGCAACTATCTCCACAACATACATTGGAAGACTCTAAAAAGCATTTATGACAATATTTGAACACCACATAAAAGTTTCCGATTCCCTATTTTCAGAAAATAGCCCATGAGAGAAAATTCTCTTGACCGATTAAACTTTGGAATTCATAAGAGTTCGCAGAATATATTCTCAAAATAAAATATTAGGTAGTATTCTCTACCAACTCACACGAAATTCGGAAAAAGGTGATGAGATGGAAATTTGGTGTCAAAGGGACCTTTATGTAAAATGGGACGCCAGATTGATGGCGTACTCAAAATTTCGAAAAAACGTATTTTTCATCGAAAAAAAAACACAGAAAAAGTTTTTAAAACTCTGCCATTTTTCGTTGCATAACTGTAAATTTTTTTGGAGCATGTTATTTTAAGGGAAATTTATTTTACTTCTCGAATCTACATTAACCCTGAAGGGTCACTCGAAAAATGAACTTCTTTATTCGACCTCGTGGACTCACCTTTAAGTATACCTATCGACTCAGAATCAAATTCTGGACAAATGTCTGTGTGTGTGTATGTCTGTAAGTCCGTGCACCGAAAAATATGCACACGATTATCTTCGGACTGGCTGAACCGATTTGGACAGTTTCAGTCTTATTCAATCCGTCTTGCGGTCCCACAAGACCCTAGTTAATATTATAAAGTTTAGAAAAGTACTTCAAAAGTTATGCTAAAAACGATATTAGCTAAACTTCGGAAGATTGTAAAAAGTATGGTTTTTGTAAGGAAACATGTTTTGTTATATATTGTTAGAAAGCTAATTGAAACACCATTCCAACGCGTTCAAACGATTGAAGATCTGACAACCCCATCAAAAGTTATGAGCACTTAAGTATTATTTATACACTTTTTCGAGGCCGGATCTCAAATATGTTGATGATTAAGTTGTCCGGATCATGCGACCTATCGTTAGAAAGGTAATCAAAAGATCTTTCCAACGCGTTCAAAAGATTATAGATCTGACAACCCCATCAAAAGTTATGAGCACTTAAGTGTTATTTAAACACTTTTTCGAGGCCGGATCTCAAATATGTTGATGATTAAGTTGTCCGGATCTATCATGCGACCTATCGTTAGAAAGGTAATCAAAAGATCTTTCCAGCGCGTTCAAAAGATTGAAGATCTGACAACCCTATCAAAAGTTATAAGTGCTTTAATGTTTCAAATTCACTTTTTTTGAGGATCTCAGATATTTTGATAAAAATAGGTGTTATCTATACCTTTTTTTGAGGCTGTGTTGTGTAACCACTTTATGAATACGAGGAAGGCACCAACCACCTAAAGGTGGATTAAGTAACGTTTTTCATTTAGAACAAAAATTTTCATTTCAAAATTTCGTGTTTTTTAGTGTTCTTTTCAATTACAAAAATTACAATTACAAAAATTTTGATATATAGACATAAGGGGTTTGCTTATAAACATCGCAAGCTATCGCGATTTCAAGAAAAAAAAAGTTTTGAAAAAGTTGGTCGTCGTTGATCAAGTCCGTTCATGGTCACCCGCGACAGACACGGACGACGAAACAAAGAGAAACGGAAAAGGAACTTTTTTTTAACTTTTTTTCGTTAAATTGCGTTAACTCGTGATATTTATGAGCATTTTTTTGTAATTGTCTGTTCTACAACTTTGTAGAACATTGTTACACTCTAAAAAATAACCCTGCAAAGTTAGAAAAAAACACGAAATTTTAAAATGAAAAATTTTGTTCTAGATGAAAAAAATACCATTCTGGGTTAATCAAGATTCGAAAAGTACATTAAATTTCCCTTAAAATGACATGTTCCAAAAAAATAACAGTTAAGTAACGGGAAAATGGCAGAGCTAAATAAAGTGTTTTTTTTTTTTCGATGAAAAATAAGTTTTTTGGGAATTTTGAGTACGCCATCAAATCGTGCGTCCAATTTAACATAAAAGTACCTTTGACACCACATTTCTACATCATCACCGTTTAAGGCTTATTGAAAAAACATGTCTTTTTTCGCATGTTCAAAAATAAAAGGGGTCGTACCGCCCCTCCGTCACGAGATATCAAAAAACGGACCTCGGATTCGTGATCAGGGACAAAAGTTACATCTTAGGACAAAGTTTCACACAAATCGAAAAATTAATAACAATTATCTCTAAAATCCTAGATTTTAGTATGGGTGCTTTCCCCATCCAATTATTCGGGCGTAAAGGATCGGGTAGAAATCTTAATCCAATTTTTCACCATAGTCTTTTCAACAAAATTTAGAAAAAAAGCGAGCGGAAATGAGCGGCTCCTTAAAATACGGTTTTGCCTACCTCTATTTTTAACGGTTATGTAACAGTTTTGTGGACAATTTCAAAACAAAAAAAAATTCGAGAGGTTCTGCGAGAGGAGCTGCTAAAATGATAGGATTTGAACTAGGAGCGAGATTTTTTTTTCAGTTAAGTAATCTCAAGATGTCCCCTATACAACCTTTTTAACAGAATTTAGTTTCTTTGATAAGAACCTGGTTAAACCCGTAAAAAAAACTGTTTGACCCAATCCAGACCAGAATGTGGGGGTGACTGACGGTACCCTAATTCTATGTTTTAGCCAAGGTTTTTCACGATTCACTTCAGAAGTCTATAAAACCCTTTCGCAACCCCGTAATTAAACGTAACACGTTTAATATTGATTTTGCCTCCCTCCTCGTCGTAATCCAAAGTTCCCTGCAGCAGTTGTCTCCCAGTGTGCGAATGTGTCGAACCCAACCTGGCGACAGGTAATACCACGAAGAAAGAGATTGCAAAAAAGGTAAATAAGTCGTTGTGGTTGAGCGCCATGCAGACGACCTAACATTTACCACCACCACAATCACGAACTGTCACGACCAAACAAAGGGAAAATCGGGTGGAAATCCGCGAATCGCGACCTGGTCTGCTCAAACGAACGAACCAACAGAACAGAAAAAAAACGCGAGGTGGTTTCGTGCGAAAAATGGGGAAAAGTTTTGCGTATACAAAGTTTTTAATTCGTTTGATTATAAATATAATGGATTTCCCAGGAATTGTTCGAGAGTGCTTCTTTGTCAAAAAGTGGGAAAACGTGAGGGGGAGGGGGAGGGGAGGCCTTTTTGTGTGTATTTCCGCCAACGCGAAGATTGAATGCAGTTTCCTAACTGAGGTCGCGCGCACCACTTTGTTGAATTGGCCGCATAGACTCTTGCAGAGGGAAGAGGAGCTTTTCACTGTCGGGGTGGGAAATATTGCTGTTTGAAGATTTGTTAGGAATTCATAATTGCATATTGAAAAGTTTGCTGGTTCCATTTAGCTTTTCGGGAAAAGTTGTATCGCCTGATAAATGCCACTCGTTCTTGACAATTAGAAATTGTTACGGAGTTCGCAATTTCGTTGGAGGCTAAGAATTTTTAATTTTAATAAATGTTGTTAGACCAATACAAATTTTATTTAAAGTAATTTTTCCTTTAAGTATCTGTATTTTGAAACGGAACGAATTTTTAATTCATCTTAAAAACAAAATGAGCAATTCTCTCAGATTTCGATCATTCGATTTTTTTTTTGTATTTTTTAATCTGGCTGAAACTTTTTTGGTGTCTTTGGTATGCCTAAAGAAGCCATTTTGCATCATTAGTTTGTCCATATAATTTTCCATACATATTTGGCAGCTGTCCATACAAAAATGATGTATGAAAATTCAAAAATCTGTATCTTTTGAAGGAATGTATTGATCGTTTTGGTGTCTTAGCAAAATTGTAGGTATGGATACGGACTACACTGAAAAATATGATACACGGTAAAAAAAATTAAGATTTTTTATTTAACTTTTTGTCACTAAAACTTGATTTGCAAAAAAAAGACACTATTTTTATTTCATTTGAATTTTTGATGTTTTAGGAGATATTAAATGCCAACTTTTCAGCAATTTCCAGAATGTGCAAAAAATCTTTGATCGAGTTATGAATTTTTGAATCAATGCTGATTTTAAAAAAATCGATGCATCGGTCGCAAAAATTTTTCAACCTAATTTTTTTATTTAAAATTAAATTTGCATTCAAAAAGTTCTTCAGTGAAATTTTGATAAAGTGCATCGTTTTCAAGTTAAAGCCATTATAGGTAACTATTTTGACAATAATCGCAGTTTTTGAAAAAAATATTTTTGAAAAGCTGAGAAAATTCTCTATATTTTGCTTTTTGGAACTTTGTTGATACGACCCTTAGTTGCTGAGATATTGCCATGCAAAGATTTAAAAACAGGAAAATTGATGTTTTCTAAGTCTCACCCGAACAATCCACCATTTTCTAACGTCGATATCTCAGCAACTAATGGTACGATTTGCAGTGTTAAAATATGAAACATTTCCGTTCTTTTCGAAAACAATATTTTCAAAAATTTTAAATCAAGACTAACATTTCAAAAGGGCGTTATATTGAATGTCTGGCACTAATGAAATGTTAGTCTTGATTTAAAAATTTTGAAAATATTGTTTTCAAAAAGATCGGAAGATTTCCCGAATGTTTTATATTTTAACATTGTAAATCGGACTATGGTGTAGGTAGGTTGTCAAATTCGTTATATTGCCTTCCTCACTTAGGTAAGGCTATAATCCTGCTCTAAAAATGAACTTTGTATAAAAACGTCGAAGACCCACCCTCATGTATACATATCGACTTAGAATCGAAAACTGAACAAATGTACGTGTGTATGTATGGGGTGTATTCCATTTGGCATAATGGATATTTGGCATAACGGGTTTTCAAGAAGGACGTTTGGCATAATTTTTTTTATTAGTACTTCTCATTTTTACGAATGTAAATGTATTGTTTTTTTTACCTTTTTTATATTACTATAAGAGATTATCATTTGTTTCGAAAAATTAAGTATTTTTTCCCAATAGTAAATTGTTTCCCTTTTGAATAATTCACAATAAAGCATTTTAATAAAGTTTCGATATTGTTATTTAAAATTTAGTTTAAAGAAGGAAATATCTCTTGTTAGCTTTATATTTTTCCTCTTTCAATATAATTAGCAATTAATTTTTTTTAATGAAATTTTCCCTTCTTTTATATAAATTTCAACTTAAAGATGAGAAAACCCTCTTCAAACCTTCGACAATGGAGACAATTTTGCTTTTCTATATATTTGGAATTAAGTTTTTTTTATGCAATTTTCTTCTCTTTTATACATTCCACTTGAAGAAGGGAAATTCTCTATAGATGTTCTCTTTAAGCATTTCTAAAACTTCTGCAATTTTTTTCTCTGTTGGTTTATTTTTTCGCAATAACATTGTTTATGCAAGTTTTTTTTCTTTTATTTTTTCAAAACTAATCTAAAAGACGGGACAATTGTAAAAAAAATGCGAATTAAATTGATTTTTTTAATAGCTGTAGGTGAAAAACATAAAAAAATAATGCGAATGTCAAATATTTGAAAAGTGGCAAAATGTTATTCTTTAAAGAGACTTCGATTGATTTTTATATAAAAGAAGGGAATATTTTATAAACAAACTCAATTTTGAAATATTCAAAAAGCATTTTTTTTAGAAATTTTCCCTTCTTAAAGTTGAAATTTAAATAAAAGAAGGGAAAATTTCATAACAACTCATTTGTCAAATATTTAAAGAAAGAAAAAATGTAGGGGAAGGTGGGGCAAGACGACCATATGGGGCAAGAGGAACAATCGCTTGTACGGCCGTAATTTTTACAATTTTGATTATTTCCAGTATGAGGAATTGTTGCTAGCAATGCAATTAGCTGATTCTACTACCACATAACCGCCAAAACGACGTAAACGCCACGGGGCATAAGATTTAATGAAGTTTTTTCAAAACCTTTGTTTTCTTATAATATTTGGAAAGTACAAAATAAGGCTTAGGGTTCGTTTTAAGGCTCATTTTATCAAAATGCAATTTTTTCTAGATCAGTAGTGTCCCTACCAATGACATGCACCTATTACAAAGTATGATTTAACTTTTGGTTATTTTTATAGAGAGCTTTTAAAAAATGTTGTTAAGGTGGGGCAAGTGTACCATATGGATTTTTAGTATGGAAAAAATTACGAATTGCTGCAACAACATATTTAATTGGGAAATAAATACATGCAAGTACTTAAAAACTGATAAACAATCGTGAAAAAAAATTCTGTACAAAATATAGTGATATTATGAAAATTTACTATTTATCATCTAAGTAATTTTTTTTTTCGTAAAAACGATAAAATTTTTAGTAAAATTTTATTATTTAATCTAAAAATTTAAGAAACGTTTCAAATACATTCTAATCTGATGTATCTAAGTGATAACAGTTCAATTGTTATCAAATTAACATGATTTTTCATGCATTGTTTCTCTTGCCCCAACGGGTTGTTCGTCTTGCCCCACTAGTTGAGTAGAACGTACGGAAAATCAAAAATTTTAAAATCAATTTTTTGCATAAAAAAACAGGATTTTTTAAAAACTTGTTCTAACAAAGTCTTAGTCAAGACCTAAAATAAGATGATTATAATAAAATCCGACAGATTTTTAAACTTTTTAATGGGTTATAATGAGCATTTCCTTGGCTTGTTACACTTGCCCCACTTTCCCCTACATCCAATCGGTTGAATATTAAAGAAGAGAAAATTGCATAAAATCAAAAATTGCAAAATATTGCAAAAAAACAAACTGCATAGCTTTTGAATGATTTTGCCTTCTTTAAGTTTTAAAATAAAAGAAGATAAAATTTCATAACAACTCATTTGTCAAATATTTTATGAAAGAAAAAATGTACATCCAATAGGTTGAATATTAAAGAAGAGCAAATTGCATAAAATCAAAAATTGCAAAATGTTGAAAAAAAACAAACTGCATAGTTTTTGAATGATTTTGTCTTCTTTAAGTTTTAAAATAAAAGAAGAGGAAATTGCTTTAAAAAACTTATTCTTTAAAGAAGAGCAAAATACACATATAGGTTGAATTTAAAAAAGGAGGGAAAGGGAAAATAGTATAAAATCTTTATTGCAAAATATTTAATGACTGAGAAAACTTACATCACTTTGTTAGGTTGAATTTAAAATAAAAGAAGGAAAAATTTAATACAAAAAAAGCAGCAAATTAATTCAAAAGGATAAAAAACTTGTTATTATAAAGAATATATTATATTTAAACACATTTTTTGATAAAATAAATACTTTATAAAAAATAAATAAAAAAAAAGCCTGCAATAATTATGCCAAATGTCCATTATGCCAAACGTCCCTGATGTCTTGGACCAATTATGCCAAACGTCCATTATGCCAAATGGGGTACACCCCACGAAGCTCTTGAATATGTCTGCGGTATATTTGATTTTTCTCAAATTACAAGGAAGAGGAAGAAATTTTCAAGACCGCTTATTTTTTTTCTAAAACATATCATATAAGGCTGGTGCAAATATTTTTCAAAGCTTTTGTCCCTCGGCTCTGGCCGGTGTCGAGGGGGAGGGGGCAAAAAGAAGAAAAAAAATATAAATATTGAAATAACAAGCCGTTGTTTCAGCATTTGCATGGAAAAGTGTTTTAAACTGCATTTTAAACTGGTTCAGTTGTTTTGCAATCATTAATTTTCAAAAAATGAAAGATTTTACGAAAACAAAAAATTTAGAGAACCAAAAACCTCAACATCGAACGTTTTCAAAAATTCAAAAGAATTTTTAAATTAACTCAAACATGCTCAAAGTGATTCTAATCGCAGGGGAATGCATTTTAAGTTAATTTCAGCTGATTTTCCGAAGTTTTTTGAAAAAAAAAAAAAATGTTTCACCCCCTGATTTTTCGGGCCAACTTTGAAGGGGGAGGAGACAAAAACTTTAAATAAAATTTGTACCAGCCTAATATTAAATAATTACAACAGTGTAAATGCAGAAAATAGTTACGAAGAATAAATGTTTGTCAACTTTTTTTTCTCTCTTCAATCCACTACTGCAACATCTTTGCATACCTCTCCATGTCTCTCCATCTCTCAGTATAAACAACTTCAGAGTCCAACAGTGCCTATATCTGCTTCAGCTGGCTGCAGCCAGTATGTGAATGTGAATACCACTTTTAATCGAAACTGCATTTGAATGATCGGTCAGAGATCCTCCATTGATGGTGCTGGGCTGAAGTCGTGCATAGAGTGCCGACTCCAAAACTCCAAACTCCAGCTCAGCTCAACACGACGACGACTTGGCTAAGCCCTGGACTTTGTGTGGTTTTGCGGTCGGTTGTTTGCTTGTTTTCTTTTGCCCCTTTTCTGTGTGTGTTTGTGTTTGTGTGTCCATTTCAAACCGGTCCGCCGGTATTTGTGTGTTGTGTTGTTGTACCTTTGCTGCTCTGTGTGGGTATGTTTGTGTACACAAATACCTCCGGCGGATTACTGCCTTCAGGAGAGGGATGAAGGAAAAAAAAAAAGAGCTCTTGCATCCAACCAACCAAGCTCTAGCAGCAGCCACAAAAGTGTTGCTGAGCCCCAAAGCAGTCCAAAGGTCTCTGCTGCTGCTGCTGTTGTTGTGGCTGGGATGGCTAACTTTAGAGCCACTTTTCTACGATTTAAATTAGATTCTCTCTATCTGATAGAGGGTCGATTTGAAATCGTAAAAAAATGCATTGAGGAAGGCAGTCTGGAAAGTGAAAACCTTGTTTCGGTTTTATGGGCATTTAGAAAGAAATAAAACGCATTTCATAGTTTATCTGTTTACTATTAATGCAAGTGAAATTATAAGTCAAATTCATTAAAACAAAAAAAAATTCTTTGTTGAACTAGCTCACAACTTCAAAAAATTCACTTTTCAATTTCGAATGTGAGAAATTTGGACTTAAGATTTCCAAAAAAGTGTCCACTCACACAGAAAAAGAAGTTTTATTTTAGAAGGATGAAATTTTGGAATATTACCTCTTTTTATGATTAATTTCACTTCAAATATGTGTAAAAATGTGAACCTGCTGAATATTTATCAATTCCCTTTTTTTACGCTAAATCTGTCACCATTTCCTGATGAATATTACCATCATTCTTTAACTGTGGTATTTCCAACTGGTTTTGCATTTGGCATGTTTGAACTCCTTTGAAGACATTTTAAATTTTCATGAAATAACAGTCCCACGAAAAGTTGTTTTTTTTTCGCAAAAAAAAATCCATCAATACATCAATATTTTCAAAACTAATGATTGGAAAGCAACTGGACGCGTGAAAATTGCATTTTGAAACACTTTTTTCATCCAAATGTTGAAACCTGAGCTTGTAATTTCAATTTTTATTTATATATTTTTTAATGCGGGGTGAAGCATCCCAATTGATTAATTCTAAAGCAAGTTATTGACATTTTAGTGAAAAAATAGCACAATTTTCAAACTCAAATATAAAAGTGTTCCATCCAGATATCAACTCGCTTCGACGGGGAAGGGGACATCTGGGACTACCATCTGAGACTGATAAAGGTTTGGGCAAGGCAGTTTAACACATAATATAGACACTTTAACTTTTAGTGATTTTTTTGTTTGTACATTTTTGCTCGGGAGACTCTTTAGATCCCATTTTTTGTTGGTATTTTTATCATATTCGTGTTCCTGAGACAATTTCACAATTGAAACATGCATACAAATGTTTATTTGCTTCAATTTAAACCCTTTAAAAAAATAAAGTTAAAATTTTTTTAAAAGATGCTTTTTTATGGTGCCATCTAGTATCCTTGGAAACGAACTTAATTTTCAATAAATGTGAATCGAAGTTTTTTTTTACTTTAATTTTTCAAAGGGTTAAAATGGATGAAAATGAACATTTTTATGCATGTTTCTATTGTGAAATTGGAAATCTGGTTATCTCTTGGTTAATCTCTTGATATTTTTTTTATTTGTATGTTTATAAACTAAAATATTGAAAAATATATTTTAAGCCTTAGTTTTTTTTTAAATTAACTTTTTCAAACAAATTTTCCGTTTTTTGTAAAAAAAATCCATTTTTAAACTGCGATATCTCTGCACAGTAAAAAAAATCTATGTAAAATCGCATGCAAAAGCATGCACATCACCTTTATGAGCAAAAGCATGTAATATTGTATAAGAAAACGTGTACACAAAATACAAGTACCGAACAAAACCAAATCAGGTGTGCTCACCCTAAAAATAACTTCAATCCGGCGAGAGTCATATTCAGATTACCAAGTCAGCGCCCCAACCACCTCGGCTATTTCACTATGTATATGGGTGGATCTTCACCGATGTAGCTGTAGGTTCCCCATTAGAGCGTCCAATTTCCCAGGGTTACAAAATTCCCGGGAATTCCCAGGAAGTTTTGAAATTTTCGAAAATTATTCTGATCCTGTTTCTGATTAATATTTTGCAAAAAATTGTACACAGTAAAAAATAATGTAAATTGTGAAGCTGTAATTTTGGAAGGTTTAATTGACTTCAATTTAGACTGAAAAAGTGACATTACACTAGAAAAGAAGTAAAATTACACATTTCCAGAGGTAAAATTACACCTTTTTGTACCCCTTCCGAGATGTAATATAATTTAGATTTTTTTCTGTGTATAGAACAGCAACTTTAATGGTCAAAATGAGTGTGAGGATCAATTAATTGCTTGACTGCTTGTAAAAAATATTGCAGATTCGATTAAATATATAAATTTTTTATCCTGTCTTTAAAATTGTACAATACAAAAAAAAATATTAGTAATATTAGTTGCTCAGAAGAATTTTTTTAAATCAATGTGTTTCGACAGTGAGTGAAAATCTATGCTCCACAACAATACAGTTGCTTTTAAATTTGTCTCAGTGACCATAAACCATTGCATTCTTTGGATAAATTTCATACGATACGAAGTTGTTTATTTGAAATTATTTTTCATGGTTCCATTTTCATTTCATTTCATTTTATTAGGTTGCTTTAACAATTAGATTGGTGCAGTTGTTATCCTGAGCTGAGATATGGACTACCTTTCAACATCTGATTTGTTCAAAATGGGGAGAGATTTTACTGGTACTAAGGAGAACGAATTGGACAGAGAAGGAAAAAAATGCAAAAATAACCTTCGAATGGTTCCATGATTTTAGTTATATATATTTATTTTTGGCTTATATATATTTTTTATGGCAAAATTTTTTATTAGAATACAATAATTTGCATAGTGTAAAAGTGGCTGAAAATAAACGATATTTTATTCATATTTAATCCCCTTACGCCCTCGGCAGCTCACGTGCTTCATAAATTTGTAACTTCAAATAGAAATTTCTCGAATACTTTTAAATAAATTTTTTCTCGAACAACGTTTTTGAAAAATTTTCTTAGATCAATTCAATTTTAATCCGATTTGGTCAAGGTTCAAGGTAAACACAATTTTTAAACAAATCTCAATTTTTATCTTGGCCGTAAGAGGTGAATATCTTATTTTCAAATGATATAACAAAAAAAAATCGTTAAAAAGGGTTGTCGAAAATAAAATAATTAATATTCATTCCATAATAGCGTAATTTTTATTGCTCAACATGTGAGCAAACGATATTCCTAGTTGTGAATGCTTCCAAAATTAATATTATCTGAATTAAACCTTGACATGAAATTTACAGGCAGGCTGATTAGTTCAATATGAACAGTAGATTGAAATGAATAAAATCAAATCAGGTTCTCTAATTATTATTATTTTGCCTTTCTTGCAAAAGAAAGGTTTAAGGTTTGCTTTTGGACAAAACGCTTTTCTCAGAAATCTTTTTAAAAAAATCGTACACGGCGAGGATTCGTCCCAGGAAAAAATCCTATTACTAAATTGAAGGTTTTGATGCGCTCTTTCGATTGAATTTTGGCCCGAAACCCGGAACTAAAAGTCTGATTTTTGAGAGCTCTTTTACTGAAATACACGAGCGATGTCTGTATCCGCTCTTAAAAATTTGTGTCTTCCATCACTGGAAAACCGCTCGTAACAGCCGTGGGGTCGGAGACGAACACCCTATTTTTTCCTATTATTTTTTGGTTTTATGCAAAATCATATACTGAACATCAAAATTCGAAGTCCCGGTTCGTTCTCGCTCGAAAGCTCGGCAAGTCGTCAAGTCGAAGCTTCAACGCCAGCGCTTTTACGCTTGCGCGTGAAAGTGTTCTTTCTGGCTTCTCATGATAGATCGACAAAGTGCAATAGCGATACATATTTTATTTAAAGTTAATCATAGACTAACATTGAAGACTGAGTACCCTTTATTTTTTCTAATAATGTCAATCCAATATGTTTTTCTTAATTAAATTTAAATATCTTGCGACAAATAATGTACCTCTGAAATTAAGAAAAAAAATGGCATTCGAGGATTAGCCTTAAAAGATTCGAAGCTTTAGGTAAAATTCTCACTGGGTGGTATCATTATGTTTCTGAAAAATTAATTGCACCTATATATTTCTCGGAGTTTAATCATTTTGTAAGAAAGGCTCTATTTCACCTCTGTGATATTAAATCGGGATTTTTTTGGTGCCAAAAAGGTAGGAAAATGTATACCTTCGCTTGTATTTCGGGAGTTCCCGGGAAATTTACAAATTTCCCGGGAAACGGGAAATATTAAAAAAAAATCTGATTATGACTCTCGCCGAATTGATGTTATTTTTGGGGTGAGCAGACCTGGTTTTTTTCCTTCGGTACATGCTTTTTGTGTACACGTTTTCTCATACAATATTACATGCTGAACATAAAAATTGCACTGGGTTATCTCGGCACTGACTCAAATTATACCATCAGATTCTGACAATCTGATGGTATGAATAATGAGTCAAATTGGTAGAACACTGAAAGGTCCACAATTTTGTTTCTGTTTTGAATAGCATTGTCCTCTTAATGGGAGGAAGGCACCAACCCCCTAAGGGTGGATTGGGTAACGTTTTTCAATTAAAAATTTTGTTCAGTGTGTGTGCGCAAATGAAAGATCATCTTGATTTTTTAGCAGAACGTCTTTTCACTACACTACACATGCAAGTGTAACGTCACACGTCAAAAATGATCTGTTACTTTTTGTAGATCTGCAATGTGTGTAAACAAAGCGAAATACATAATGTGGATTTCACCAAAAAAAATCGTCCACAGATTGATTTTCTAGGAGAAGTTCTTGAGCGATTTTCTTTTGCGTGATTTGCCTCTTCTCACTTTGAAGAAAGCTCGCAAGCGAAAATGATTTGTTTGCGATTAATCCATCCCTCTTTCAGGGTAAAAGGACCAAACCGGACGCTTCTGGATGCAAAAGATTCAGATCTGTCTATATTTTGAACTGTCAAAAGGGGAGAAAATATGGTCCGATTTGCCGGAGTCATGCTCCAAAAACTGGAAATTGTCTCTTTTTTGGGTTAATTTCAGTCAAAAAAATTTTTTTTTTGTCTACAGCATTGCCTTGGCGTTCTCAATTGTGAGATTCCTACTCGAAATCAGGTTTCCGAAGGCTTGATTGTTTGCAATTGCAAATTTCTTTTTACACCTTAGCTTCCATCCAACCCGGGATTCGAACTGACGACCTTTGATTCGTGAGTCTAACTGCCTACCAGCGACTCCCCGAGGCAGGACCCAGGGAGTCGACTCCTACACCTGGACTGAGCTAACGACCCAACCTCTAAGGTTAGACCGGGGCCAACATTTACTTCCCCGTCCGACGGAAGGCGGGATCTCGTCTCGAAAAATGCCACCGGGACCTTCTGGGATTGAACCCAGGCCGACTGGCTGAGAGGCAATTACGCTTACCCCTACACCGCGGGTCCTGGCGTATCTGTGACAAATTTGAGTGACTTTGGTAATGGTTTATGTATGTCGTTTGAGTTATTTGATAAACAAGATTCATACAAAAAATACTTTTTAAATCGTTTAGAACTTTCGAGGTTCAAGTTATGCAGCTTCGGTCCCATATTTTGGACAACCTATACCAGCCACTTTAGGTTTCTTCAAGGCAAGTCTGTCATAAACGTAAACAAGTTAATATTTTTGCAATTTAAGATAAGCCCTTATTTGAAAGGCAGTTTGGCAGATTGAAATCGTTTTCATCCTCTATAGTTCCTATTGTCTATTATCATCCCTAAACCAACCCATTCCTTCCCTTCAACATTACAAATCCCAATCAATACCAACCATTTGCATAATTTCCCTCTAGCTTTTCCCAATTTGAACACACGAAAATCCCAAAACAAAAACAAGAACCTAAAATCACTCTCGTCATTGTGAACGCACCCGAAACCCCAACAACAAAAAACAAGTCGGCAGCCCGCTCGGTCGTCCCCATACGACGACTCCACCGACCAAATGCCTTTTGATTACCCGCGCCAACCAACTCTTGAACGACATCACCACAACTTCAACTCCGCGCGCGCAAAAAATAAAAAAAAAACGCTAAAAGAGAAGGGGGCCTGCGAGTGACCTAAATTCGGGGTGCCCTCAACCGACGTTGAAACGTACCTGCTCCGATCGTTGCTGAATCTCCATCTCGGTGTGCTGCTTGTACTGCCACTACTCCGACGACTTGTGCTGCTGGTGTCGATGGAGGAAGGTTTCGCTCGTCGAGCGACCCGGAGGGGATTACACCGCTCATCAATCACTTCACCAGCACCGGGCTAGAATCTTCCTTCGACCGTGGAAAGGATTACATAATTCCAGGAGGGTCGCGGGAGTACGCACTCACAGGACTCGGTTGGTGGCGTTCACCGCGGCTACGACAACCTTTCACGACAATCTCGTGACGAACGTCACAATAACAACGTTTTTTTTTTCTTTTTTATTTTTTCGCCTGACGTGAGGTTAATTCACTGATTGTATGGACTATAGCTATGCGAGATACCTTCTTCTTCCTTCTCAACTTGTACACATTCTAGGTTTTATTTTGGTTGTTTCATTCACACACGACTCTCTCTCGCACACACGTTCTTCCTCTCACCGAAAGTCGTGAGTGTCACGCACGCTTTCTCCCGTACACCTTTGTTCCAGGTCTCTTGCTCTACGACCTGGCACTGGTTCTTCGCTCGTTCTTCATTTCACACTTCCCAAGCCGCTAAACGACGCTAATAATTTCACTTTTGGGGAGCCGAGCCCGCGTTCCCAGGTCATCCCATTTTCCGCCGGCGGCGGCGGCGGTTCCAACACCCGGTTCACGGCGCGGCGCTTTTCCAAGAAATTTCTTTAGCACCTTTTCGTGTGTTATTAATCCACGCGCACTCAGAGAGAACCTTCCCCAGCAGTATTGGTGACCACGGCGCTCCGCTCCGGTTACATCTGTGTTGGTTCCAGCAGTTGGGGCTGCCAAAGGGCAAAACCGACACACTCCGGGAACTCGCTGACACTTTGGTGGCCAACCTAACGGGAATCTCACTCACTTATTTTTTTGCTTGCCCGCTTGCCGCGGGTTTGCCGATCTTCGGTGGTTTCTTTTGCTGCTGCAGCTGCCGGAGATCTCTCTGGAAGGATTGGAAAGAAGAAAAAAAACGGTTTTGTGTTAGTGATGACTGGACGACGGCTCTGGTGTTGTTGGAGGTCGGTGCAGGTTTCTTGCGCGAGGAAATGAATTCGCAACACTGCGAGTTAATGTTGCGGAGTCTGTAATTGTGGGACGAGCGATTGGGACTTTGAAGAGGGTGGGAGCGGGGGAAGCGGGGGGACGGTTAGTCATCGGTTTGTGGTGACCACTTGGAGTTGATGGCGAAGCATTTAGGATGAGAGTGTTTGAATTAATGTCCCATGTAGATTCAGAATTGTATTGTTGATTGAACATTCATACTCAAACTCAATCCAACTCAACGAATCATCTATGCGGTTAACTTTTCGCAGTTGGTCTGGCCGTTTAGCAAAGAAGGATGTTGAAAATAATCGCTCCGGCATTCTTCAGGATGCTTCCGGAAGGATGGGTGCCCTATGCGTCGGCTTAGATGTCACCCCTGCTGAAGGTATTCGAAATTTGATTAACCGGGCATAAAGCGTGCCCAGAACTTGAAAAACTAATTTATCACAAACCATTTACTCTGCAACCCACAGTTTCTACTCAAATCTAGGGTTCAGAAGGGTTTCCGGGATTCAAACTGACGACCTACGGATTGCGAGTCTAACTGCCGACCAGCGACTCAGAGAGACGACTAATACACCTGGAATGACCTAACGACCTAACTTAACCCTCTACAACCCAACCCCGCCTTTAGACGGGCCTCGATCTAAAAAAAAAAAGCCAAAAATCAATTTTTCAACCAATTTTTGATATTTAAAAAGCATTGGAAAGAAGAACTCTTAAAATTTTATAACATTTTGGGGTTGGATGTTGGTAGAGGTGGACAAAAAAAGAGCGAACCGCTCAAAGAGCCGGTTTACTGTTATGAGCGAACAAGCCGTGGCTCCTAAAAAAAGAACCGCGTTTCTTTTCCAAACTCCGGTCTTTTGAAAGAACCGTTTCAATATGGCATGATTTATGTTATAAATATAATTTATTGAATTTCCAAAAAATGTAGTATTAAAAGTTCAATTTGTGCAGAAATAAACGCAATTTTAAAATTACTAGCAATTTTTCCAATTCCATTTTTTTCGGATTAAAAAAAAGTTCATTAATACATCGATATTTTGAAAACTAATGATTGCAATACAACTGGGGATGTGTAAAAAGCATTTTAAAACTCTTTTTTCATTAAAATGCTTAAACCATGGCCTGTTTGTTTTTTTTTTTGCAACTTTGGCCAAATTCGAGGGACATAAACTTCCAAAAATGTTTGGTACGGCCTAATTTATAAAAGTCCAATGTGAAATAACTTATAAAATAACACGATTCTTGAAAAACCCCTTTTCATCCAAATTTTGAAAAAGAGCGAAAGAGCCGTTCAAAAGAGCAGCTCTTTTTAAAGAGCGAACGAAAATGAGCGGCTCCTAAAAAAGAACGATTTTGCCCACCTCTAGATGTTTGACTTGTTTTATGTGACTTTGCCAATGTTTATAACAATGTCATTTTTTTGGGTCAACTTTGACTGTGTTTTTTACTAACATATCATATATTTTAAGAAAAAGAAATATGCAGTAATTTGTCTAGTGTCCCAGACAATGCCTCTACGCATTGTTATACAATTTCAATGATAATGGTGCCATTCTAGAGCAGAAAATGTGAAAACAAACAAAAAATGGAAAAAGTGACTATAAGGACATGAAAGAAATAGATAGGAGTCATTCCATGTCAACTGAGTACACTTTTGGACTCGACCTTCACCGATTTGGACCAAGCTTGGAGGGAACGTTCATCTATCGATAGTTAACAGAAATCCCAAGTTTGGTGCTGATTGGACCATCCCTCTATTTTTGGCACCGCCCTCTTATTTGACGATTTTCTAAAGAACTTTTTTTTCTTTTAATCATAACTTTGAAACTATTTGAGTAAAAGACAGAGTGCTGCGCAAAATCAAACTTTTTTCAGTTAAATCGCCGTATCTAGCCAATAGTTCATTTTAGTTTGAGGTCTACATTGATTATTATGTAAAATTGTCCGGAGAATACGATGGTGATAAAATAAAACAAATAAAAATATAAGGAATTGGAAAAAACTGAATTTTAATACTTAAAACGTTAAAATATAGTATTAGTGGGCATTTAAGGGTTTAAATTTTATTTTTATAAAATTCCTTGGACAATTTTCTATAATATGCAACCTGTAGAAAGTCTTTTACTCAAATAGTTGCAAAGTTATGATAAAAAGAAAAAAAAGTTTTTTTTTGAAAATCGTCAAATAAGAGGGCGGTGCCAAAAATAGAGGGAAACTTGGGATTTATGTTAACTATCGATAGATGAACGTTCACTCCAAGTTTGGTCCAAATCGGTGAAGGTCTCGTCCAAAAGTGTACTCAGTTGACCTGGATTGACCCATAGTCAAAATGTAATGATAGGAGGTGGTAGAATAGGCCAAATACTACCAAAAACATAGGTAAACTTGACAAGATAAATGCAAATTAAAATACTAAAAATAAATCATGAAAAACATAAAACAAGAGAAGTAAACTTTTTCGTAGAAAAAAGCTGCTCAAAATGACCTCCTGAACACGGGACAAAAAAAAATTCCGGGGTCGACTGGGATTGAACCCAGCCGAGTTGTGGTGAGATGAAACCACGCTCAAAATATTAGATTTTTTTTTATTTTTCTCTTAACCCGGAGTTTATATTGAGCAACTCGCGTCAAACATTGCACTAGGGCACAAAACCACGTTTTTTTATTCCCATTCGAAAGAGAGGCTTGATTGCCGTTATTTTTACTGGTAATGATTTTCACAATAAAAAATATTATTTTTAAAAATCTCACTACAAGTCTTTTGTATGACCCAATCTCAAACCCCAGGCCCAATATATTTTCTTTTAGGAAAAGTAATGGATTTGATTAAAAAAAATTATCAACATAAATTTTTCATAGATTCCGATCTCGTTTTTTTTTCTTTTTTAATGGCCTTTAAACATATGATAGACAATAACTTATAGGTCCTATAAAAAAACACTGGATTTAAGGTATTTTAACCGTTAGTGGACACCCTAGGAGAGCCGCCGAGCATTTTCTACAAGTTTAAAATGTTTTAAGCAATATTTCATAACCCAATGATTGTACAAAACCATGCAATTTGAACTCATTTAAACCATTCTGTTTAGTTTTCACCAATTATTTTCTTTTTTGCTGAAAAAAGTCATTTGAGAATAAAGATTTTTTCGCCTGTTGTGGACCTCGTTTTCTTATTATTTTTGTCCTTACATAACTAAATGCTAAGTATAAATACTACTTAATCCACCATAGAGTGGTTGATGCCTTCTTCACAATAAAATAGTTTTGTTTTTGGTAAAATAAAAATGTTTAACCTACAAATGACAGAGTTAGAAGATTTTCAATCTTATAGTATCTTTTGAAATGCCTTTTAATTGTCCAACAAACGATGAATCGCATTTTATCGAAATTTCGTTGATCCAATCTCCAGAAAGTGTATGAATAACACTTAAGTGCTCATAACATTTTATACGGTTTTCAGATCTTCGATGTTTTAGGCTCATTTATACGGTCTTTTAGTTATCTAATTAACGACTTGTCGCTTGATGAACTCGGACACCGTTTTCATCGATATATCTGAGAGCCGGTCTCCAACAAGTGTATAAATAACACTTAAGTGCTAATAACTTGTAACATGACGGGGTTTCTTACAAAACCAACCTTTTTTACGATATTCCAGACTTTCCTCAACATATTTTTTTAGCATTACTTTTGAAGTACTTTTCTGAATTTCATAATTTTCAACTTATGGGACCTCAAGACGGGTCGAATGAGACCAAAACGATTAAAATCGATTTAGCCAGTGCTGAGATAATTGGGTGAGAATTTTTCGGTGCACACATCCACATCCAAACACACACAGACATTTGTTCAGTTTTTGATTCTGAGTCGAAATATAAACGTTTAAAAGATGGAAAGTTAAGAAAAAAGTTTATTTTATCTTCAAGCCATTTTGCGTACAAAAGGAGAATGTGCAAACTTTGTTAATGATTGGGATATCTTGGATCATCTAAGGACTCCCTGGAGTTATGATCTGTGGGTCTGCGGCTGTTACAAGAACTCCCTGAAATGGTCCAGAACATCCCAACATAACAGCAATACAGTCTGCCATACTCACTGAATCTATGCGGGAATGATCCGCCGAACTCTTGCTTGTTACGGCGGTAGACTCGCCGGTCTTATCTCCAAGGAGTTCTCGGATGACTCAGATCATCCCAATAAGTTGTTACAACATTGCACTGTAGCCTTCCATACTCACTGAAGCAGTCTGGGTAGGATTCGGTTTCAAAAGTTTGAAATTTCGACTTGTATGCCTCTTGCACGAACGGTTCAAATGGATAGAAACAAGAGATTACTGTTTCAATCATGCTAAGACATAGGGTATTTGTCCCTATTTTGGACCTACTAAGCCGAGCGCACTTTTTATTTGATGTTTTCTCAAAGGCTGCTATAGGCATTCTTGCTTTTATTACATGAATAAGTTGGTTTTTTAATGCTAATGCCCTTACTTAATCACATTTTTGACGAAAATACTTTATATTTCTGTACTTCATTTTTTGTCCCTATTTTGGGGATATTGCTTCTAGCATACGACCTTCTTTGTACATATTTTCGGCCTACCTTCTGATTGGTTGAAATCTCGAAGCACGTGGCGAACTTTTTTGACGTACGGTTCAGCCCCAGCTCGTACAGTACAGCCGCACAAATTCGGTCGACAAACATGCTCAATCATAGTGATGTTTTAAGCCACAAATCAACATTAGAACGATTGATTTCACTTGCATTACGTGCATAATTAGCATGGACATGATTTATATCATTCTTTACGAGTTTTAAACATAATTAAACATTTTTTGCGTAGCCAAAAAAACATATTGCCGGTGGTTGGATACTCGGGGGACGGCTCTAATTCGTGTGCTGAGCGATGAAAGCCATGACGCTGAGTGTCAACAAGCGGTAAGCAAAAGTGGTGAAAATTTTCGCCCTAATGGGCAACTAGCGATTTGCCATGAAAAAAGTGAAGAGTGATATTTTTATTGCTTTTTTTCAAATTCAAGTGGAAAAAGTAAATTATTCTTGCCCACTAAAATGAAGATAATGACTGCACGTATCATTATCAAGGGGCAGATTACTGCCAGATTTGGTGAAATGCTCAATTTCGTTGAATTAAGTTTGGTAGACCCAAAATAGGTACTAGGCCCAAAATGGGTACTAGGCCCAAAATAGGGACAAATACCCTATCAGAACTCATAGTTTTTGCTGATACGCGTCGAAGAAGTCAAGATTATCGAAATTCATAATCAAATAGAGATTTTATGAACAATTTTAAGAAATAGCAAAAAATCGATTTTTTGTACATTTTTACGGTTGTGTCACGTTCCCCAGAAAACCATTCCACCGAAAACCATTCCCCAGAAAACCGTTCCCCAGAATGTACCATTTCCCAGAAAACTATTCCCCAGAATGGATCATTTCCCAGAAAACCATTCCCCAGAAAAGTTTCTTTCTCGAAAAATCAAAGTAGTTTCAAATATTAGTTTGTTTGAAATTTCTTAGAAAATATAAAAATTGGACAAGGTTATTTTATCCATGCCAAATTTTTTTCTATTTTTTGACAACAATTCTTGAGAAAATAACAGAAAATGTTAATTCGGCTTATGACTCGTTCTATTATTCTAAGAAATTTTCCCTTCTTTTTCAGTCATGTTAAATTTGTTATGCAAATGGAGAACAATTTGCAGTTTCTTTTTATTTCTTGTTTTCCGTGAATGCTATTTTTATTTTGCAAAGAAGAAAAATGTTTGTTAAAATTAAAATATGATTATGGGTGTCATTGGTATAATTCCATTTGACAAATTGGACCTTTGGCATATTGCTTATTTTGCATGATTATTTTAATTTTCTAAATTTAATTTAAGGTGACAAAATTTAATTTATCATTTTTGGAAGAAGAAAACTCTCTTGACTTAAAATAACTGATTGATTTTTCCTTCTTTTAAGGTCTCCTGACACAAGTTGAATTTCACCTTCTTTAAAGAAGGGAAAACTGTCTTGACTTGTGATATCTGCTAACAGAAGTTGAATTTTCGCTTTTAAGAAGGGAAAACTTTTTAGCCTTGTAATAACTGCTGACACAAGTTAACGTGGTGATTATTGCACTCGAGCGTAATATTTCAATCTTTATTTCTCGCATCACGATCGAGATTTTTCGATCTAAATATTACGATCATAATTTGTTAATGGTAAGTCAAAAAAACCAAAGCTTCAAAAATGTCATAAATTAAAAACATTTTCAAAATTCTCAAAAAAAAAAATCAAAAAGTTTGAAATTCAAAAATCAAAATTAAAGAGAAAAGAAATTTTAAAATTAAAAAAAAATCAAAGATTATGAATTCTTTTTTTTAGTTTTTTTAAAATTTGAAATTATGGAAATTTTGATTTTTTTTTTGAATTTTTGGAAATTTTGGAAACTTTAAAAAATTTTGGAAATTTTGGAAATTTTGGAAATTTTGAAAATTTTGGAAATTTTGGAAATTTTGGAAAATTTGAAAATTTTGGAGATTTTGGAAATTTTGGAAATTTGGAAAATTTTGAAAACATTCAGAAATTTTGAAAATTTAGGTTTTTTTTTTGAAATTTTGGAAATAATTATAATCACCCCGATAAATATTTCTGGGGAACGGTACATTCTGGGGAATGTTTTTCTGGAGAACGGTTCAATCTGGGGAATTGATTTCTGGGGAATGGTATTCGGGGGAATGGTTTTCTGGGGAACGTGACACAATCCATTTTTACCCAAAATGGGTATGTGAATGTATGATATTCCGTATCTTGAGAAGGGATTTTTCGATCGGTTTGATGTCTTCGGCAAAGTTTTAGGTTATGATTGTTTTTATAAAATTTTCTGATAAATTTGAATTTTCTAAATACAACATACCAACTAATTTTCGGAATTGTTTGATATGTTTTAGGGGACTCAAAAAGACAACTTTCGAGCCAGAAAATTTAATGGTTTTAAAAGGTATTTTGTTTTGAAAGCATTTTCAAAATAAAAAAAAATTAAATATTTTTATGATAAAAAAAGTTGAACTGGTTTGCCGTTTGACTGGATCAAAGTGGTCAATTCTTCCCCCGGGGCACCTGGAACCGGTCACAGTAGGTCAGAATTGATTGTTTTACTAATTGAGCACTAATAGTAGGCTACTGTGATGAACCATGACGTGTGAAATGCAGCATGCCAAAACTACTGGACCGTCCTGGTCAATCTTCCACCGGGGTTCCGGAACATGGTTCTTGTGGCCAATTCTGTACTGTCTTAGGGAGCGTTCTTTTATTACGTAATGCAAAAATTGAGATTTTTTGACCCCCTACCCCCCTTATCGCTCCCTTATCTTGGGAGATGTTTATACACTGAAAAATAATACAACATTGCTTTATTCTAGGAATGTTGCCTCTTTTCTTTATTTAGTATTTGGGTTTTGGGAAAAAAGGCAAGATTCCTAGAATTTAGGAATTTGGTATTTTTTTATTTCAGGTGTACGTTGGATCTTGTGAAGAGCGACATTTTTTGTTTGTATTTGGCCATAGGGGAATTTTATAAAACCGTCCGAATAATAAATTCGGTCATACCTCGATTCAGGACTTGGGAAACCAGTTGCGTTCCGAGATGTGGACGTAATCGCTTTATCCGATTTTAGTAATAGTAATAGTAATTTTATTTGGCAACGATATCCTATTAGTTAGACCAACTGGGCATTGGATTGATGGTAGTCTGGGCGCTAAACTGTCGATCATCGCGTGTTGTACATTCTATTAGTGGATTGATCTGTCGTGATGAATCATATCAAGAACCTTACAATAAATATGCACCGAACCCTGATTTGCTTGAAGGGGCATTGAAAGTCCAAACACATTCCGGTAATATGCTATTCGAGGCAATACTTGTAGAGTTGGTCATGCCTTACAAGAAATTCCAGGTTAGCTCACGAATCAATGATTCTGATCGCTACAGGAAGCAAATAAGATGAGAAGCTCAGACTAGTGTCTCGAAGTTTCTATCATTTCGCATCCTTGGTACTAGCGCACAGTGAGGAAATGAGATTGTGAAGTAAATCACAATGTAACACTCTCATTTGAATAAGCTTCAACACTCATTGAAACCAATAAAACCATTGCACCGTGATCAAACAAGTTTGTCACTTTGGTATTGGTTACCCACCTTTTCCAACTGCTCGACTCCTTGTTTCAGCTAAATAAAATCCACTGTCTGTGCTGTGTGCGAGATGTTCTCTGCCCGTTGTTGTTGTTGTTACTGCTGTTGTTGTTCAAGGTGTTCTTCAGAGCGTTGTCTTAAAACGCGCTCGCATCCATTATAAATCGCACTCACGCGTACCACCGAGAGGCTAAGAGCTATTATTTCATTATTCAAGCCGTGCCGTCAAACAGCAGCCATTCAACACAACTATTTACATTCACTTCTTCACAATTTGCCTTTGCCTTTCGCGTGCGCTGGCAACACTTCCGCTAGTGCGCTTGACGGCACCAGGAATAAGGTAAGAAAACGCAACACAAAACTATGCGCTCTCTCCCTTAACGCACACTAACGCACTCGCACTCACTCACTGTGGAGACCTTCCTCTCACCAATACACTCGCGCGCACACACACTCGTGTGAGCATTAGGATCTCACGAGGACCTCTTCTCTCTCCCTCTCCCGGCAGCATAAGCGGCCCAAACACGGCACATAAAAAATTAAGGTGATGTGGTGAGCGACTTTCGCCTCCTCTTCTTCTTCTTCACGGTGGTGGTGGTAATGCTTCACCCCACTCCCTTCCCGCTCGTTCCGTCCCCGCACCTGGTTTTCAATGGACCGACGGCGACGACGACCCGAACCCGACCCGCGACCAAACAAAGAGTCCACCTTTGGGACACACTTTCCGGCCACTCTGACCGACGGCAAGTTCGCGATTCACGCCGAAAGTCCTGCGGACCACCCTTATGCACCACGTTACGATACTGCCGGACACTTTTGGGGTGGATTTTTCACCGTTTTTTTCGAAATGCCCGTCCGCACGAAATTTTTTAAGGTCCGCGACGACAGTACGACCGCGGCTGGTTATGGTTCTGTCTGCACTCTGACTACACGGGGGCCTTTCCTTAACCGAAATGTCTCGTCGCCGTGCGTACGAACTATGGCACTCACTCTCTGAGTGACCGGTGGCGGTGGCAGTGATGCCAGTCGAAGGTAACTGTTTGGGCCGTTTGGGCGTTCATGCGGGGTCGTGAACCAAACATTCCTCAGCGGTGCCCAGCGAGCAGTGGGATGTACGAATTGACCAGGGATCGGTGCTGGAACGGCCGGTCGCGATGGAATCTGTCCGCGGTAAACTGTCTTGAGTCCTTTATCTTAACCTATTCCCAAACTGGGTCAACCGGCCTTGCCATCACGGAGTCAAGTGTCTATTTATAGATCCAAGATCTGATGCTGAAGATGATGATTTGTTGGAAGCGTCTTCATTACATCCTTCACTTGTTGTTTTGCTCTGTTGAAACCGCAACAAAAAAACGCTGACGAGATGACGAGATTTGAAACCTGGTCGTCTGCTTGAACCTTGAACACCAACCATTTCGGCTAAGAATGTCGGAGTTTTTTTTGCCGCTTCAATACGTCTATTGTAAGATTGTTTGTTTTGCTCTGTGAAGAAAAAATCATATGAAATATGTTTTATCGATTTAAAATGTATTTCAAAGTACACTTGACACTCACCTTTAATTATTATTATTTTTAATTATTTAGCAAACGAGTTATATTTTGTTGGTAAATTAAATCTGTAAAAAAAAAGATTATTAATCTCTCAAACAGGTTTATTTATTATTAATATGTTCCGTTTAGTCTGATTCTCAAGCTATAATTCTCTTTTACTATTCTGCCGCTCGAAACTAGTCCGTCCCATATGTAATTTCGTCAATTTTGAGGTAATAATGCAGTTTGGTTCAAAATCATGTAAACTATCAGAAAAACCAATAAAATGTAGTACTTTGTTCTAGAAATCCGGAGAAAATCCACTTTTTCGTGAAATTCTAACACGTAGCGCCTTATGGGCGGGACAACTTTGACACGCGTTTTTCTCGGCTTGCTGTTTTTACATATGGGACGGACACGATTAGAGCGGCAGTATTATCTTTTCATGTTTTTTTTTCTATTCTGATCTAAATTTTTTAATTCACTTGAGATAATTGAACTTCACATTATCGAAACCCTAGATAGTCGTAGGATCAGGCTAAACTGTATTCAAAAACTGTAATTAAAAAATCGAAAATAAAAAAAATCAAAGTTCAAAAATAAGATATTCTCAAATACAGTCCAAACTCGATTGTCCAAAGCCTCGATTATCCGAAGTTTCAATTATCTGAATTTCGATTATCCGAAGGTTTGTATCGGACTTCAAATAATCATATCATAACCAAAACATTTTTATCGTGTTGTTTTATTTTCTTACTTTTTACATCAAATTCGAGTTCTGTGACCCCATTTTACTTAAATTTGAATATTTATTTGCCTTTTAAAATAAAAAAAGATTTTTTTTAATATGTTCACACCATTAAATTGGTCGCCATCTTGGGTTTAAAAAAATCTAAATCATTTTAGAGTAGTTTATGGGTCATGCTCAACCATCAAAAATATGGTAACGAAAAATTTTCATGATTCGATTAACCGAAGATTTGATTATCCGAAGTGAAATTTTTGGAAAACTTCGGATAATCGAGTCTGGACTGTACTTTAACTTTTTATTTCTTTTATTCTTAAATTCTTTAAATTCTTTAATTCATAAATTTAAGCTCAATTTCGAACTAAAAAATTCTCAAGATTAAAAAAGTTGCAAATTAAAAATGAAATAATATTTCAAAATTTCAAAATGCGGTTATTTTTACCATTCATGGAGTCGTACACATTTAGATTTTTTTACCAAATTCTATAAAGTTTACCGAATTTTTTGACAGATGGTTTACCGATCTAAACTTTACCGAATTTTCAACTATTGAAATCGGGTTTAAATCTGAAAAATCACAAATTTTGATAAAAATTAAATTTCCTTTTTTTTATTTCGGAATTTTATATTTATTGTATGTTTTATTTATTAAATTAGGCCATTGCAAATATTTTTTGAAGTTTATGTCCCTCGACTCTGGCCAATTCGAGGGGGGGGGCAAACAATTAAAAAAAAAACAGTCTAAACTGTATTCAAACACCTCTAATTAAAAAAATCGGAAAATTAAATTTACAAAAAAAATCATCCTTCAAAAATAAGACATTCTCGATTATCCGAATTTTTAATTATCTGAAGTTCTATTATCCGAAGGTTTGTATGGGACTTCAAATAATCGAAAAATTCATGATTCGATTATCCGAAATATTTTTTTTCCGAAGCCTTCGGATAATCGAGTCTGGAATATACTTTTACTTTTTAATTCTTTTATTCTTGAATCTTAAATTCTTTAAATTCTTTAATTCATAAATTTAAACTCAATTTCAAACAAAACAATTCTCAAAATTAAAATAGGTGCAAATTAAAAATAAAATAAAATTTCAAAATGTCGTTATTTTTACCATTCATGGAGTACTAGTACACATTCAGTACACATTCAGATTTTTTTTTTCACCGAATTCTCTGAAGTTTACCGAATTTTCGACTGCTGACCGAACTGTTCAGCCGAATTCGGTAAAAAAAATACCAAAATTCGGTAGTGAAGTTCTTTATTGTTCATCTAATTTGTAATTTGTAAAATTTAATTCATTTTGACAGATGGTTTACCGATCTAAACATTACTGAATGTTCAACAAAAAGTTGAAAAAAATATTATTATTTTTTTTATAATTTTACAATTTTATATTTATTTAAAAACCTTTTGTTTATTTAAATGTTCGTTGTTTTCCTGAATTTGCAGTATTTTATTTTATTTTGAGTATGAAAAAAAAAGAATTTTTAATTTTTAATGCTGAAATCTTTGAAATTTTAAAATTTTCGAACATATAAATTTTAATTTTAAGGCTAATTGTTTTTGTATTTGTGATTTCTAAACTTACACCTTTGGTTTTTAGATTTTAGCCTTGAGTTTTTATTTGTTAGTTTTTAGTTTTTAGTTTTTAGTTTTTAGTTTTTAGTTTTTAGTTTTTAGTTTTTAGTTTTTAGTTTTTAGTTTTTAGTTTTTAGTTTTTAGTTTTTAGTTTTTAGTTTTTAGTTTTTAGTTTTTAGTTTTTAGTTTTTAGTTTTTAGTTAAAAACCATCTTATTTTTTAGATGGCAGTTTTTACTTTAAATTTTTTTTCAAATTGTATGATTCCGGTGTTGTGTTTGTCCTGAAATTCGATGAAATCTTCTATTTTCTGAATTCTTCAAACTAAGTTCAAACCTTCCGGGCTTTCGAAGAATTCCACTCACAACAAACCCATTATCACTAACTGTTATACATCATATTTATTGCAAAGTAACATATTATTCATACCTCCCTCACTGTCCCTTTCCCTCTTCCTCCTGCACCACTGCTGGACCATCCACGACACCTCCCTGACTCTCCTCCTCATCCCCAATCTGCACCACCGTGTTGGCCCCACTATCAAAGCTTACCTTCTTCTCAATCGGCGGCTTCGTCGTCCCACCACTTCCCATCGAGGACGTGCTTATCTTACGCTGCGGTGCCGAGGCCACTCCTTCCTGTCCCAAGTTGACACTCGACAGCAGCACCGAGACCTGCTCCGCCGAGGGGCAACTCACGATCGTCAGGTCGTCCCGGCTGTACGAATTTGTGGCGAGCAGCTGCTCCAGCTTGACGAACGATCCGAGCACGTTGTTCCGGATGGGGCGAAACAGGATAAACTCGGTGTCCTTGTTGGCAAGGTAGAGCTGCATCGAGCGTTGAAGGGGGCCTAGTTTGGTTTTGATTGCGCGGATGCTCTCCTGGATGATGGAGCTGATTTGCTGGGGTGCGGCGAAGGCGGCCATTCGGAGGGCCATGCCTTGCTGCGGCGTTGGAGCTGGTGCAGTTGCAGTTTGTTTTAGGTGGTTCTGCGCTGTTTCCATAAAGTTAAGGATGGGTCCAACCAGCTGGCGGGTGGCGTCCTTGATGAACGCTTCGCAGACCATCTTCAGCTGGCGATCGACGTCCTTGCGCGAATCGAGCAACTGCTCCCGGACCTGCGGCGTCCCGTCCAGCAAGAACTCCAACAAAGCGTTGTTCGACCCTAGGGCGAATAGTTGCTTCCGTTTCTGCAACAGTTCAAACGCCGCCGTCTTCACCTTGCTGAAATCCAAACTGGTCTCTTTGACGGTAAAATCCACCCTGAAAGGCGCAATCTGCTCGCGCAGAATCAGCAAATGCTTGATCTCAAACAACTCTCCGTCCACCGAACTCTTGCGCTGCGCAATCTGCCCGGCCGCACTCGAAACACTCTGAATGCAATACGCCAGCGCCTGTTGGGACAAACTCTGGAAGATTGATCGCTCAATACATCGGTACAGCCGCGAAAGACACACCAACGTTCGCCGCACCGTCGGGTACCACATGCCGTGCAAATCCGCCGGTGAATTCCCCGAACCCCCGCGAAACTTAGCCATCCCCTCCCCGCTATTGATCTGCTCGACCTCCTGCGAGGCCAGCGACGCGATCGAACTCCGCGAATCCGCCCGCCTCAAATAGCTGTTCCCATCCTGCTGCAGCGAAGCCGCGATCGACTCCATCATCTCCAGCTTCTCCGGGTACGCCAAATCCCCAGCCGAAGGGCGATAGTTCAAAATGTCCGACTCCAAGTAGTTCTGCGCCCGGAACCCGATCCGCTCCTGCACGTCCTGCAGCAGCTGGTACACGATCTTGGCGAACGCCTCCAGCGATTCCGGGTTGTAATTGACGTGCTCGTCCAGCATCTCGACGCGCAGAATGCTGCAAATCTCCGCCAGCGTCTCCAGGTGGTCGATCCGGATGATGAACGGGCGCAGCGTGTCGTACAGAATCGTGCAGAGGCCCTCCATGTAGGCGCTGTTGAAACAAGAAATCGATCTTCTTAAACTTTCATACTTTAGAATTCAAAAAAAAATCTAAAATTCTAAAATTCTAAAATTCTAAAATTCTAAAATTCTAAAATTCTAAAATTCTAAAATTCTAAAATTCTAAAATTCTAAAATTCTAAAATTCTAAAATTCTAAAATTCTAAAATTCTAAAATTCTAAAATTCTAAAATTCTAAAATTCTAAAATTCTAAAATTCTAAAATTCTAAAATTCTAAAATTCTAAAATTCTAAAATTCTAAAATTCTAAAATTCTAAAATTCTAAAATTCTAAAATTCTAAAATTCTAAAATTCTAAAATTCTAAAATTCTAAAATTCTAAAATTCTAAAATTCTAAAATTATAAAATTCTAAAATTCTAAAATTCTAAAATTCTAAAATTCTAAAATCATAAAATTCTAAAATTGTAAAATTGTAAAATTCTAAAATTCTAAAATTCTAAAATTCTAAAATTCTAAAATTCTAAAATTCTAAAATTCTAAAATTCTAAAATTCTAAAATTCTAAAATTCTAAAATTCTAAAATTCTAAAATTCTAAAATTCTAAAATTCTAAAATTCTAAAATTCTAAAATTCTAAAATTCTAAAATTCTAAAATTCTAAAATTCTAAAATTCTAAAATTCTAAAATTCTAAAATTCTAAAATTCTAAAATTCTAAAATTCTAAAATTCTAAAATTCTAAAATTCTAAAATTCTAAAATTCTAAAATTATAAAATTATAAAATTATAAAATTATAAAATTCTAAAATTCTAAAATTGTAAAATTGTAAAATTGTAAAATTGTAAAATTGTAAAATTCTAAAATTTTAAAATTCTAAAATTCTAAAATTCTAAAATTCTAAAATTCTAAAATTCTAAAATTCTAAAATTCTAAAATTCTAAAATTCTAAAATTCTAAAATTCTAAAATTCTAAAATTCTAAAATTCTAAAATTCTAAAATTCTAAAATTCTAAAATTCTAAAATTCTAAAATTCTAAAATTATAAAATTCTAAAATTCTAAAATTCTAAAATTCTAAAATTCTAAAATTCTAAAATTCTAAAATTCTAAAATTCTAAAATTCTAAAATTCTAAAATTCTAAAATTCTAAAATTCTAAAATTCTAAAATTCTAAAATTCTAAAATTCTAAAATTCTAAAATTCTAAAATTCTAAAATTCTAAAATTCTAAAATTCTAAAATTCTAAAATTCTAAAATTCTAAAATTCTAAAATTCTAAAATCCTAAAATTCTAAAATTCTAAAATTCTAAAATTCTAAAATTCTGAAATTCTAAAATTCTAAAATTCTAAAATTTTAAAATTCTAAAATTCTATTCTAAAATTATAAAATTCTAAAACTCTAGAATTCTAGAATTCGAAAATTCGAAAAATTTTAAATACTAAAATTCTATTTTTTTCATAATTCTAGGATTTTAAAATTCTAAAAATAAATTATTTAAACATTATTTATTTCAAATTCAAAAATTCTAATACACTTAAACGCTAAAATTTAAAAATTGTAGTATTTTAACCCTTTCAAGCCTGAATTCGAAAAAAAATATGTTTAAGGTAATGATAGGAAAATGGTTTTAGGACCATACGGAAATTATAGACTAGTTTAGAAAAAAAATGATTTTGGGTCAATATGACCCATCAGGACTGACAGGTTTAAAATATTAAAATTTGAAAATTCTTATACTTTAAAGTTTTTGAAATCCAAAATGCCTCAATTCTGAAATTCCTAAGTTCTATAATCTCTAAATTCAAATATTTCATAATTCAAAAGTTCGCAAATTCAAATTCCTTAATTTAAAAATTCGTTGCAGTTTTATTTCAACAGCTCAAAAACATCGTTTTTTAATAAAAAAAAAAATATGAATTTATTATAGAAATCTGGAGTTTTTTTTTTTTTTTTTTTGGAAAGGTCTAATAAACCAAATTTCCATTTTTTGCTGGGGGGGGGGGGGTCGGGTCTCGTGGCGCAGGGGTAGCGGCTTCGGCTGCCGATCCCGATGATGCTATGAGACGCGGGTTCGATTCCCGCCTTATCCACTGAGCTTCTATCGGATGGTGAAGTAAAACGTCGGTCCCGGTTTCTCCTGTCTCGTCAGAGGCGCTGGAGCAGAAATCCCACGTTAGAGGAAGGCCATGCCCCGGGGGGCGTAGTGCCAATAGTTTCGTTTTTTTTCCATTTTTTGCTATTTGGGTGTTTTTGAAACCGCCTTGAGTAAGGGGTGTTAAAAAAACACCCAAAAATCAAAATGTAAAAATTTGGTTTATTGGACCTTTTTCAAAAAAAACTCCAGAAATAAATTAAAATAACACCGATTTCAACCTCAAATCTCACTTACGTCAACTGCCCGCTCGGCTGCGCAAAGAACTGGTAGAACAGCCGGTGCTCGTCCTGGCACACGTGCACCATAAACGCGCACGCCGACCGCACCAACGCACAGTGATCGCCCTTGTGCTTCCGACCGAGGTCCCGAATCGCCTGCTCCACAGCCCCACTCATGATCGTGGCCCGCTGGGCAAGAAACTGCTGATGCAACGCCGCCAGCAGCTGCTCGTACTCGACGCTCCGCTCCAGCCGCTCCTCGATGGTGGCCGTAATTCGCTTGACCTTGGGCGCCGACGCCTGGAACTTGCCGTAGAACAGGGCAAACGCCGCCTCCGAACCCTGCTCGAGTGCGTCCTTGGCCAGAATCTGGGCGGTGGCGTTCGCCAGCACGTTGCTCACGTAGTTCTTCATCATTTGGGTGGCCTTCGAGAGGCAGTTGCGGTACTTGATGCCGTACGCGGACGCCTCGCTGAAGGTCGGATTGGCGCGCATGTACTCCAGACAGTCGTCGATCGTGTTCAAGATGTCCACGAAGGTATCGTTCGACACGGAAAAGGTCGGATTCTGCAGTCGCTGGGAGATGCTTTCCGCTTGGGTGAAATACTTGAGTCGCTTCCGGATGTCCTCGCCGATCTCGTTCAGCCGGGTTTGATCCTGCAGCAGGTTCTCACTGGCCTGATGAAGCGACGATGTCTTCTCGGACACGAAGTTGTACTCGTTGGTGAGCTTCTTGAGTGATTCCAACGAAACGTCGATTTCCCCCAGCAGATTGTCGCATTCGGCGGAACGAGCTCGCAACTGCTCGTAATAATCCAGATACACGTCGTCAAAGTGCTCCAGAATCTCCGAGTCGATCGAGTTGTACCACGACAGGAAGTCCTGCGTGGAATCGATGGCTGCATTGCTCGAACTCTTGAAGTCATCCAGCGAAGTCTTGAGCTCGAAGTTGGTTTGCATGACTTCTTCTTGGTTCTTCTAAAAAGAAATAATTCATATCAGAAAAGAAAAAAACCTCAAGTTCAAAGTCACCTACAGCAGATCCTCCGCCACCGGTTCCGGCTCCACCCCCTAGCGATTCCGCCAACTGGTTGATGAACTCATTCTGGGCCGCACTGAGCGGAGCCAGCCCGTTGTCCTTCTGTTCCCACTGCAGTAGCCGAGCCTGGATTCGGCGCTGGTTGGCATTTTCGCTCTTGAGCGTGGCCACGTCGTCCATGGTGTGCCGGTTACGGAATGTTTTAATAACTTAAATTATTTTACTCTTTTGAAGAAAAATCACAAAATTACTGCGGCAGAACTTGGCCACGACGACGAATACTGAAGGAGAATGTTTTTGTTTACATTCTTTTTGGAAATATGCGTCAACTGACAGCGAGCTGCTGGAGAGGGGTTTCCCATAAGGTCGAAAAAATATTGGAATAATTTCAATAGGGTCCTAAAGCTCTATGGAGATTTTTACGTACAATGGTAAAAAAGTGTAAAAAACAAGTAAAAAACATTTTTTGACCATTATTTTTTAATGCAAAACAATGAATTGACAATACAACATTTTTTCGATGGATTAACTATGGTCCCCTTGGAACAAGCTGTCAAGTAGAACCTTTTCCGTCAAGAGGGGCCGCGATGTTAATTTCTTAATTTAATCAAAAATCCATTTTAAATCCTTTCGTACAATGGGCCATTGAACCACACATTGAACTCAGAAAAATAAGCTATCACATAATAATATAATATCACAAATTTAAGCAAAATTTCAGGACCAAATAGGGTCCTAAACGTGGCCCTAAAGCCCTATGTAATTTTTATGTAAAACGGTAAAAATACGATTAAAAACATTTCTGATCACTTTTTTTCTTTTTAATGCAAAAAAAAATGCTAGACACGAGACTAGACAATATTTTTTCAAAAGATCAACTATGATCCCCTTGGAACGAGTCAAGTAGGGCCTTTTCTGTCAAGAAGGGCCACGAAGTAATTTTTTTAATTGATTTGAAAATCAATTCTAAATCGTTTGCAGTCGCACAAAGGGCCATTGTGCTCTGAAAAATGAGCTTAATCGTTGTGAACAATAATAGCTTAAATTTAAGCTTAATTTTAGGACCCAAAAAAACATAATCATAAAATCAAAAATTTAAAAACAATACCTTGAAAAAAATAATTTACAAAAAAAACATAATGGAATTCTAGAATTTTAGAATTTCATAATTTTGGAATTTTAGAATTTTAGATCTTTAGAATTTTAGAATTTTAGAATTTTAGAATTTTAGAATTTTAGAATTTTAGAATTTTAGAATTTTAGAATTTTAGAATTTTAGAATTTTAGAATTTTAGAATTTTAGAATTTTAGAATTTTAGAATTTTAGAATTTTAGAATTTTAGAATTTTAGAATTTTAGAATTTTAGAATTTTAGAATTTTAGAATTTTAGAATTTTAGAATTTTAGAATTTTAGAATTTTAGAATTTTAGAATTTTAGAATTTTAGAATTTTAGAATTTTAGAATTTTAGAATTTTAGAATTTTAGAATTTTAGAATTTTAGAATTTTAGAATTTTAGAATTTTAGAATTTTAGAATTTTAATTTTAGAATTTTAGAATTTTAGAAGTTTAGAATTTTAGAATTTTAGAATTTTAGAATTTTAGAATTTTAGAATTTTAGAATTTTAGAATTTTAGAATTTTAGAATTTTAGAATTTTAGAATTTTAGAATTTTAGAATTTTAGAATTTTAGAATTTTAGAATTTTAGAATTTTAGAATTTTAGAATTTTAGAATTTTAGAATTTTAGAATTTTAGAATTTTAGAATTTTAGAATTTTAGAATTTTAGAATTTTAGAATTTTAAATTTTAGAATTTTAGAATTTTAGAATTTTAGAATTTTAGAATTTTAGAATTTTAGAATTTTAGAATTTTAGAATTTTAGAATTTTAAATTTTAGAATTTTAAATTTTAGAATTTTAGAATTTTAGAATTTTAGAATTTTAGAATTTTAGAATTTTAGAATTTTAGAATTTTAGAATTTTAGAATTTTAGAATTTTAAAATTTTAGAATTTTAGAATTTTAGAATTTTTGAGTGTTTGAATCTTGGAATTTTTGAGTGTTTGAATCTTGGAATTTTTGAGTGTTTGAATCTTGGAATTTTTGAGTTTTTGAATTTTTGAATCTTGGAATTTTAAAATTTTAGAATTTTAGAAAAAAATTACTGATGTTCAATGCATTTTTAAAAATAATCATGGGAATACACTCAAACCCCGATGGTTTGACACCTACTGTTGTCAAACGAACGGGGTCACTTTTTAGTTTGACACCCCTTTTACACGGAATTCACACACACTACCAAACGTTTGTTTTGATAGTGTGTGTGAGCGCCGTGTTAAAAGTGACAGTTCGTCACTTTTTAGCTTGACTTTGACCAACCAACGGGGTACAAACTAAAAAAGTGTCAAACGAAAAAGTTACCAACCACCGGGGGTTGAGTGTATTGAAAAAATAAATCAAGCAAAACATTGTAAAACGGCCGGTCTCATTTTTCAAAACATTGAGAAAATCAAGGATGAAATTTGCAGTTAGTTTTTTAATTCCTATTTCAAGCGGATAAAGGTGTCTGCAAAAATTATTCACTCAATTTGTGTAAAACTAGTATGGTTATGCATCCTTATGTTGAAATTAATGAAAAAACATAATTATCCCGATAAAATTAATGAAAAAAGCACATAGGCCTCGAGCGAAAGTTTTAGCAGTGCGGGATCGGATTAGACCCTTTGCGTGTTAGCGCCTTTGCAAACATCGACAGTTTCATTTTCCATTTTGGCCTCGGGCCAAACACGATAACAGTTTGTTTTTGTTTTCCCTTTGTTGTTTTGGCCGCAGGCCAAACCCAAACAACTTTTGCTTTCGTGTTTGGCCTTTCGTTTTAAAAAATATATATATTTTTTTAAATAGTTTTGAGCGGTTAGTGATCTTTTTTTGACAAAATTTCATGTTATCAAGTGTTCGCTGAGTTTCTCCTCCATTCGCAGAGGTAAGTTCATGGTTTTAATATTGTAATTTTCAACACAGAGTTAATTTCATTTTGGCTTCCAGCAAGTGGCAAACCTTCGCGGATTTTTCGAAGCCGAACCAACCGTTGGAGCTGGCCAGTTACATCTGGTTTTTCGTGCACGGTATCCCTCGAGTGTAAGCTGAGACTGAAGCCGGAACAGCACCAACCAGGGAAATTACTTCGCTGGAGACCGTGGACGGTGGTTTTTGGCCACGAGTAGGTGGGAAAAATGCTTGGCTGTCTTGAGTGAACTGCTTCACTTAGCTTACGGGTGGATTTGACAAAAAAAGCGATTCGTATTTACTGCGACAAGGAATTGCTAATCTGAGATTCAACATTTAGAGAAGATAAAAAGTGATGTTTTAAGGTAGTTATACATACTGGTACTAAGACCATCAATTCTGTACTTTTCACCTAATCGATGTTTGTTATCATTACCAGTCATGAGGAAAGGATATTAAATAAATTATAACATTAATATGATTTGCCGTCGTTTGTTTTAATATGTATAGTAAATGGCTAGAATCATCATGACATACGTCTTGAGGATCCCAGAAATACTGGGAAACTTTTATTTAAAGTAAATCTTTGTTAGTGAAAAAGTAAAATCGTTATTTGGAGATGTCGCGGATGGCGTTGAAACGCGAAGGATTTGTCAGTCAAAGTGGCGGTTGGCGGTAGTTTTCAAAGAATGAGTAACACGTGTTGGATTTCGACTCTGGAACGGCGCTGACTTGTACTGGCCGCCTTTGCTTTCGGTAACAAATTTGTAGCGATTTTCCACCAACACCTTCCTCGATCTCTTCACTTTGGTGTATGACCGCGTCCGAGGACAGCGTGTAACGTTTTGGACCCTGGCGCATCCGCTGCTCCGGCGACGAAGTGTTGGCGCTCGTGTGGCCACTTCCGCATGCCTCATCAGTGCTTGACACCATTGCCGGGTTGTTTCGGAAGTCGTCTTAGGTTGATCCATGAAATAGTCGTTGGCGGAAGTAGGTTCTGTTTAATTTCGTTGCTGCCGAAGCGGGACTGATGGTAAACGTCCGTGCGGCCGAAGGTTTTCCATCGCGAAAGAATAATTTAATTATTGCAGAAGCGCGGACAGGAATGTGTGCTAATCTTGGTGCTGATGGATCTGAAAGTGGAAGTTAAATTCAAATACTAACGAATTGCTGTTGCGATCACTATCTGTATGTCTGATTTCACCGCTTTCCTTACTTCCGCCGGTGGATGAAGGCGAGATGAAACAGAACGCGCCGGGCCATTCCCGCCAGTACTGGCTGAACTGATCGATGTTCGCGTGGACCAGGTTGGTGAGGTCGCCCTTTTTCGACGCATCCGGAAGTTGAAATGTGATCCGCGGCCTCCCACGGCGTCGCTAATCTGTTCCGTTCCGTCCGCTGTTTTTTTTAAACTAATTTGAAACAAAGGGCCATACCTTGTTTCGTTGTTTGTTTTGAAATACATTGTTTTGGCCATGGACCAAACACGATTTCAAAACAAAACAACCCAGTTTCCACATTGACCCTTTGAAGTAAAGTGTCTATGAGTGTTTTGGAAACAAACAAAATTTCTTTGACTTTGGCCTTTTGTAAAACAGTTATTTTTTCATAGAAAAAACATGTTTTTCATATAATCCTCGATATGTAGCGATAGTTAAAGACTTTTGGCATTGTTTGCACAAAAAATCTGGATTGTTTACATTTTGGACTTAGGACCTTTTACATTGTTTTGCTTGAAATAATATGTGTTTTTATCCGAATTTCTCTGCGTGCAATTTTGGACTCCTCTCAACTGGTCGAAAAGCTCAAGCAACACCGGTCCGTGTCAACTGACAGCTAGCTGTCACTAAACGTCAACACATTTCTTTCCCGTCGTTCGCTCGCGCCGCGCTTCTCCGCTCGCAATTTTTACGTAAAGTCGGCAAATTAAAGTGAAATTAATTACAGAAACCCGCTCCGCCGGTGTGTCCTAATTTGATTAGCCAGCTCCAGCGCGCCCCGGTCAGCGGTTCGAAACAGTGTTTATGACTCACGCCATCGGTCGTACGGTCGCGCGGTTCTTGAGCAACAACAGTAGCACCGGGTTGATTTCCCAAGTGGGCCACCTTGCCTCCTCCTCCTCCTCCGGCTCAACCCGCGTTTCAAGGTCCGTGACCCCGTTATCGTCATCGTTTGCAGTCAGTCGTACTGGCAGCGTTGCAGGAGTAGCGTCTTGGAGTAGCACCGGAACCTCTAGCAAAATGGGCACCGAGCAAAAGCCAAAGATTGTGTTTGTTCTGGGAGCTCCCGGGGCCGGCAAGGGCACCCAGTGCGAGAAGATTGTCGAGCACTTTGGCTTTACGCACCTTTCCGCGGGGGATTTGCTGCGCGAGGAACGGAAGCGCGAGGGCTCCGAGTTTGGGGCGCTCATCGAGGACAACATCAAGAACGGACGGATCGTTCCGGTGGAGATCACCTGCTCGCTTCTGGAGAACGCCATCAACGCGACCAAGGCGGTAAGTCGGTCCAGCCCCCAGCGCTTCTTTTGCTGTGATTGTTGTTCACGGTTCAATTGACCGGAACGGGGTGCGACAGCTGCTGATAAGGGAAAGGCGGCTTGCATAACGCGTGGCCGGCCGGTCCGGTGTGGGAAAAGGGGACGGCCGCTGTCCTTGGCCGTCGGAGATAAGCAGCAAGAGCAAGAGTTCTGGGCTGACATAATCTGAGGGAAAAAAACATTGCTCGTAGAATGAGTTGCAACATTGTGGGGGGAAAGAGGAAATTAAATTATCGATAATTGCCCAAGCTGCAGAACGAACCAAAGTGGTCGCTCACATGTTCCGCGGCGGAGACATTGCGTGGCCGGTGCGTGCGACACTATTTTTAGCATTTTTTTTGTTTCTAATAATTTCCCGAGCATTTATTTTGTTATTGTTGGAGGAAATTTTGAAGAGAGCCATCATCACTTCTAGCGACATTGTACTGGGTACGGAAGGAAGGAAGGAAGAAAAAATTGGTTTGTCACGATGATATGGCGCAGGCGCGCACCCTGAATGAGGGACTGGTGAAGAAAAGCCCCATTTTCCATTGAAATTTGAACACCAGCCAAAACAGCTGATGGAATGGAAAATTCTGGACGAAGGAGAAGTTGGACTGGCTATTTGCAAAATGCATGCATGAGTTGCATCGAGCAACCAGTGTTGACTCATCAGCACTTTGGCGTTCTATTACAGCTTTTTAAAAGTAGTTCCACTTGAAATCAAGCGATAAACAGCTTAATAAGAAGTGAAGTGTGTAATCATTTGGGTAACATTGAAAAAAGACGTTAGTAAAACCCCTTTACTCGATTCTTTTGGCAAAACAAAAGTATTTGTGTCAATTTTCAACCGAATCGGTTAAATTTAAGGAGTCGTTGTTCAGCGTTGAAGTTTGTATGATGAAAATTACAAAAATGTATAGATAAAAACACCGCATAAGAATTTTGCTAGCAGGTGCCGTGGATCTTGCCCAAATTTATCCAAGCGTGAGATTCTTGAAAGAAATTTTGTTCCTAGGACTTGTCGAAAAATATTTGCATCGGCCTAGTTAAAATTAAGAAAAAACTTTAAATTCTTCAATTTTTAATCATTGAAATCCTAAATTCTGAAATTCTTAACTGTTTGAATTCTCAAATTTTTAAAACCTTTAATTCTATAATTCTTAAATTCTTAAATCCTCAACCAATCCTCAACTTCCTAAATTCTTATATTCTAAAACTTTTCAATAAGATAATTATTAAAATCTTAAATTCCAAAATTTTTCAATTGTTTAATTGTTAAATTTCTAAATTTCTTTAATTCCTAAGTTCTTAAATGCTTAAATTTTTAAATTCTTAAATTGCTAAATTCTTAAATTGTTAAATTCTTAAATTGTTAAATTGTTAAATTCTTAAATTTTTAAATTCTTAAATTCTTAAATCCTTAAATTCTTAAATTCCTTAATTTATAAATTACACCGACCTACAAAATAGACAGAAATGACATCTCGAGGGAAAGCATGAAGTTTGGGGTCTTGTCGCTGATGCATACAAGCAAAAATTGCATGCAATATGTGGGAGTAGCGAATAGCAGTAATTGTCCTTACAAACTTTCGCAATTCGCAATTTTCAGTGTAAGAACGGGCCTTGACCGATCTTATGCACTAGGTTCCCGACGAACACGCACTGCCCTTACACCTACATCTCACCCTTGCTCTGAGTCAGTACGAGCAGCACGCTAGAACACGCTTTGAGTGTTCGTGCCAGGCATGTACACCTTCTTTTCCGGTTACGCATTTTAACTCGGCCGGGGGTGGTACATTACGTAGGGTTTGATGTAAGTTTAAGCGCCTAACCATTTAAAGTGTGCCTAACAACTTTCATTAAAGCAAAAACTGTTTTATTTTTAGTTTGAATTCAAAAACTAATTGTTATTTTACTGTGTATTGTTTTCTCCTAAAGTATTTCCTAGTGTTGAGTCGTGTTTATATGTTGCTATTTCTTTTGTCGCGGTGTTTTGTTACAATTTTTGGTCCTAAGCATGTTATGCAGGCCAAGGGTGCATGATACTGATGATACTCGTCGGTTGATACACCTAGGCGAGGAACATCCCGGAAAGAGCCCAACTACATCCGTAGTGCTGTTTGGACAAAACAGCATGGCTCTGGTTCCTTGCAAGTGTCCTATTTTCTTACCTCCACGTTGGCTTGGTTTAGTCATCATGATGACAAGGTGTAACCTAGCTGGTGGCCTGTGGAAACGACTCGTAAACCTTTGACCAGCGAGGGTCAGAGTAGAGACGGCTAGAAGAAAGGGGCGCGTCAATGTGGGAAAGGGAAGTAATTTGTGATTGTAGACGGTATTGTTTTGATTCGCAGTATGTTGAGTCAACTGCTGTGGATGTACCTGAGCATCGCAGAACGGGGTTTCTCTTCTTTCCATTTCAGCTAACAGCTATCTTTTGTTTATTTTGTTTCACTGATTTTCTAAAACGGCTTCTGCTTACTATCCTCCGTTTGATTTCGATTTTACTTATTTGATTCTCTTATTTCTCAACGCTTTTACACTCTATTTTACCTATTGATGCTGCTGTAACAAACTGTCTGCTTTCCCTTAATTTGGTAGCGATGTTTCCACTCTATTTTACCAATTGATTCTGCTGTAAAAAACTGTCTGCTTTCCCTTAATTTGGCAGTGATGTCAATTTTGTTTATCATGTGCCTTTTCTTTATTTATCTATTTGAATAATTTCTCATCTTCCCTGTAAATTGCCCTCAATACAATCTAAGCTTGTTTGTTACCTCTATTTATTAACTATTGTTAATTTCTTTATCTACTTCATAAATTACTATCTTTCTTTTACTTTTGATTCTTTACATAGTATATTTCCTTCACTGTCAATTGTTTTGAAACTTCACCTCTTTCTTAAGCAAGGTTGGAGCCCTTACTCAATTTATGGAATGATAAAAGGATTAACACAAACATTACTATTGTACTTTTGGTAAACTTTTATAACATGCTTAGGACCAAAAATTGTAACAAAACACCGCGACAAAAGAAATAGCAACAGATAAACACGACTTAACATTAGGGAATATTTCAGGAGAAAACAATACACAGTAAAATATCAACTAGTTTTTGAATTCAAACTAAAAATAAAACAGTTTTTGCTTTAATGAAAATTGATAGGCACACTTTGAATGGTTAGGCGCTTATACTTACATCAAACCCTACGTAATGTACCACCCCCGGCCGAGTTAAAATGCGTAACCGGAAAAGAAGGTGTGCATGCCTGGCACGAACACTCAAAGCGTGTTCTAGCGTGCTGCTCGTACTGACTCAGAGCAAGGGTGAGATGTAGGTGTAAGGGCAGTGCGTGTTCGTTGGGAACCTGGTGCATAAGATCGGTCAAGGCCCGTTCTTACACTGAAAATTGCGAATTGCGAATTTTTGGTCCTAAGCATGTTATAAAAGTTTACCAAAAGTACAATAGTAATATTTGTGTTAATTATTTGATCATTCCATAAATTGAGTAAGGGCTCGAACCTCATTTGTTTGAAGAAAAGGGTGAAGATTGAAAACAATGGACAGTGAAAGAAATATACTATTTGAAGAATCAATCGTAAAAGAAAGATAGTAATTTATTAAGTAGATAAAGAAATTAACATTAAATAATAAATAGAGGTAATAAACAAGCTTAGATTGTATTGAGGGCAATTTAGAGGAAAGATGAGAAATTATTCAAATAGATAAATAAAGAAAAGGCACATGATAAACAAAATTGACATCGCTGCCAAATTAAGGGAAAGCAGAAAGTATGTTACAAGTAGAGTGAAAAAGCGTTGAGAAATAAGAGAATCAAATGAATAAAATCGAAATCAAATGGAGGATAGTAAACAGAAGCCGCGTTAGAAAATCAGTGAAACAAAATAAACAGAAGATAGATGGTAGCTGAGAATGAAGAGAAGAGAAATCCCGTTGTGCGATGATTTAGGTACATCCACAGCAGTTGACTCAACATACTGCGAATCAAAACAATAGCGTCTACAATCACAAATTACTTCCCTTTCCCACATTGTCGCGCCCCTTTGTTTTAGCCGTCTCGACTTTGATCCGCGGTGGTCAAAGGTTTACGATCCGTTTCCACAGGCCACCAGCTAGGTCATCATGAAAACCAAGCCAACGTGGAGATAAGAAAATAGGATACTTGCAAGGAACCAGAGCTATACTGTCTTGATCAAGAATGATCTAACAGGACTACGCTGCCGTTCTACGCATAATTGTCCCATGTCAGTTTTTGACGATTTTGACTTTATGCCATTTTTAAGTTTAGTATGATGTGTACTTTAAGAAAAACACATAAAATCTGGTACTTTGTTCGGAAACTCATCAAAAACAACACCAAGTCTGTTTGTCCCATCGTTGAACTTCTACGCATAATTGTCCCACCATGTATTTTTTACACGGAATCATTAGTTTTACTAAGCATTATGCTTTGTTTACCTGTTGTATAGCAAGAGGATCACACAAAAGGGTGATAAACTGCTAACTGGGGCGATAAGGGACACATAGGGCGAATAGGAACCCTTGGGACAATTATGCGTAGAAACACAGAAATCGGTCGAAAAATTTCAATCGCGTTTTTCTCAGTTGCACTTTTTTGAACATGGGACAATTATGCGTAGAACGGCAGTACGGATGTAGTCAGTGACGCTCCTTCCAGGATGTTCCTCGCCTGAGCGTCAACTGAAGAGGTATCATCAGCATCATTCGCACTTGGCCTGCCATTGTCCTTACAAACTTTATAGAAAAACCATCCGTGACTGTCTAAATATTTTTGGAGTTGAGCCTGCGCAGAAGTTTTGTTGGTTGGTGTTATTTAATTTAAAAGGAAAAAAATAATTTTATAAAACTCAAATTCATAAAACCTTTAAAAAAATCCTAAATTGCGAAATGAATTATTTGCCGCCATCTTAAATTACAGAAAACCACATAATTTTAGAGGTTTTTGTAGTCGTGTTTTTTACGATCCAAATTTTGAGAAAAATTAAAATAAACGTGACTCGCTTGTGCGGAGTGAAATTTTGGTGAGGATTTCGGATAATCGAGTACGATCTCTATTAAAATTTTCCAAGTTTCCAGATTATAGAATATTCCGTTTTTTTTAATTTCACCCCCTTTCTTCAATATCGGCCCAAAAAATCATTTTTTTTATTTTTCAAATATATTTTCTTTAATCTTTTTAAGTTTTTTTTATTTTAATTATTTAATTTATTTATTTATTTTTTTAATGCTTTCTTTTTTTTAATTTAGAGATTTTTTTTCAATTATCTTAAATTTTTAATTTATTTTTTTTAAATTCTAGCTTTTTTAATTTTTGTTTAGGCTGGTACAAATATTTTTAAGTTTTTGTCACCCCCCCCTTCAAAATTGACCCGAAAAATCAGGGGGCAAAAAAATATTTTTACAATAAACTTCAAAATTTCAATGAAAATTCAAGTGCAACCAGCTGAAATCAAATTAAAATACATTCTTCTGCGTTTTAAATCATTTTTAGCATGTTTGGGTTTATTAAAAAATCTTAAGATTTTTTGAAAATTTTCGATGCAAAATCTTTTTTTTCGATACAATTTTTGTTTTTGTCAGATCTTAGATTTTTTGAAAACTAATGATTGCAAAACAACTGAACAAGTGTAAAATGCATTTTAAAACACATTTTTCATTTAAATGTGTAGACTATGGCTTGTTATTTAAATTTTTATATTTTTTTATTTTTTTGCCCCCCCCCTTGACCTCGGCCAGGGCCGAGGGACAAAAACTTTTTTAAATATTTGCATCGGCCTTGTTTCTTTTTAATTTTTGAATTAATTAATTTTTTTTTTAAATTTTTATTTTATTTTTTTCCATTTTTTTAAATTTTTTTATATTTTTATTTTTTAACATATTTTACAATTTAAAAATTGTTTTTTTTTCGTGCATCATTTCATTTGCCACGGTAGCAAACCAGCAGATTTGTTTTTAAATTTCGCCCCCTCTCTTCAATGTCGGCTCAAAAAATCTTTTTAAGTATTATTTTTTAAAATCTAGTTTAAGTTTTTATTATTTTTTTATTTTTTTTTTAATTTTTTTAATGCTTTCATTTTTTTAATTTCGAGTTTTTTTTTAATTATCTTAGTTTTTATAATTTTATTTTTTTTAAATTTTAAAGCTATTTTAATTTTTGTAATTTTTTTTTATTTTTTTTTTTTGAATTTTTTTTTATTTTTTTTTCTTTGATTCTCTACCAAAAACAAAAATTTTCAAAACTCTTTTTCGTAAAATCGCGATAACTCGTGATGTTTATAAACAAACCCCTTATGTCTATATATCAAAATTTTTTTAATTGTCTGCTCTACAACTTTGTAGAACATTGTTACACTCTAAAAAATAACCCTGCAAAGTTAAAAAAAACACGAAATTTTAAAATGAAAAAAATTGTTCTAAATGAAAAATGACCCTTCTGGGTCAATGTAGATTCGAAAAGTACATTAAATTTCCCATAAAATAACATGTTCCAAATTTTTTTACAGTCGAGTAACGGAAAATGGGAGAATTTTTAAAACTTTTTTAGTGTTTTTTTCGATGAAAAATACGTTTTTTCGGAATTCTGAGTACGCCATCAAATCGGGCGTCTAATTTTACATAAAAGTCCCTTTGACACCAAATTTTTATCTCATCACCGTTTCAGGCTGCAAATTATTGAAAAACACCACTTTTTTCGCATGTTCAAAAATGGAAGGGGTCGTACCGCCCCTCCGTCACGAGATATCAAAAAACGGACCTCTGATTCGTGATCAGGGACAAAAGTTACCCCTTAGGACAAAGCTTCACGCAAGTCGAAGAGGGGTCGGGGCAACTTTTCCCGATTTCGTGTGAGTTGGTAGAGAATTACCCTTCTATAAAACCCACGTTTACCTAGGCAAAAACGTTGTTATGGTTTCGTTTGAGCAACCTGCCAAAAATGTATGGGCTTTCGTAAAAATTTTTTTGATCTTTTCTTTGTAAATTATGTACAATCCTTCTCTCTTCCGCAGTCCACCGGCAACGACAAGTTCCTGATCGACGGGTTCCCGCGCAACGAGGACAACCTGCAGGGCTGGAACCGCCAGATGGGCGACAAGGTGCGCCTGCTGTTCGTGCTGTTCTTCGAGTGCACCGAGGAGCAGTGCATCGCCCGGTGTCTGAAGCGCGGCGAAAGCAGCGGCCGCTCGGACGACAACCCGGAGAGTTTGAAGAAGCGCTTCAACACGTACATCAACGACACGATGCCCATCGTGGATCACTACCGGGCGCAGGATCTGGTCAAGACGATCGACGCCGTGGCCGGACCGGACGAGGTGTTTGACAAGGTGCGGTGTGCGTTCGCGGACGTCGAGTAAGAGGAAGGTAAATTGGGGCGGCATTTTTCTTCAAAAATAAGCGAGCAAGCAGAGCTATCTAATCACACACACACACACCACAGTCTACAATTCAATTTCAAGTCATTCCGTACAGTCAACAAACAACTCGAATTGAGCAATTGAAAACTACAAAGCAAAAACACACACACACGTGGAAAGAGTATTTTTTTGTTGCCGAAAGTCTAGCTTGCACTTTCTCAAAGCACCTTAACAGTAAACTGCAACTGCAAATCTTAACAAAACCTTAATACAAAGAGCTATTTAACGCAAAATAAACCAACCAACTGCTGCAGTAAAGTATTACACACAGACACACGCATGATTTAGAAGGGGTTGGCGAAACAAGCAAACACGTAACGTAACGGTAACGAGAAGGTGGTAACGGAATATTAAACAAAAATATAGTGAATGTGTTAAATGTATAAGCAAGTCAATAGATGAATAAATAAAACCCATTATTGTGCATTTTACCGTGCTGAGCGGAAATCGGGTGCGAGTTTAGAATATTGTTTTGGTAGAAAGTTGAGAAATCCTGATAAAATAACATTCAAATCGATCGCTATGCAAAATTCGCGATTTTTTTGTGTAAGAACGGGCCTTGACATATCTTATGCACCAGGTTCCCGGCGAAAACGCACTGCCCTTACAACTATATCCAGGCTTGTTACGGAAGGCGCGGATCGCGCGGATTTGCTGGCTATTTTTTTTAAGCTTCATTTTTTGATGTAAAATCGAATTTGCAATCAAAAAGTGCTTTAGCACTTTACGCGTGGCTTCAAACAAACCAAGCCACGCGTAAAGTGCGCGAACTGTGACGGCAACCATACCAGCAATTACCGCGGATGCGTCGCGCGCAAGGCTTACCTCGAGGAGCAGGAAAAGTGGAAGAAGAAAGCAGCAGCGTCCCACCCTCCTCAGCGAAGTACGAGCGCAGCCGTTCCTGCAGCTGGACAGCGTACGGTTCCAGCGGAAAACTCAGCGTTCCCTCCTGGTTGGGGGCGTTCGTTCGCCAGCGTGGTCGCTGCCGGTAGCGGCAGTACGGCCCAGCAAGAAGTCACCGGGGAAGATCTCTTCACCCTGCCGGAGTTCTTTGCTCTCGCGGGGAAGATGATGACGCGGTTTCGGAGCTGCTGGAACAAGGCGGAACAATTCCTGGCCCTTGGGGAACTGATGATCAAACACATCTACGATAAATAACCTGTGATCTAGATATAAGCTTTCTCTTCCCCTATGCCCTTTCCTTTGCAATTTCTGTAAGTTTTTTTTTTAATTTTTCTTACTCTTGCTAGTGCCTTAGTTCAAGAAATAATTGTTCCAAAATGGATTACGGTGCAACACACAGCTGAAAGGAACTCCAAAACTCTGTTATGCACTTCAAAATAACTCATTGTATCTTGATTACTCACCATTAAAACCGAATTGAATTGAATTGAAGTGCTTTAGTGAAATTTTGATAAAGATGACCGTTTTCAAGTTAAAGCCACTTTTAGACAACTTTTTTGAAAATAGTCGCAATTGGGACCTAAAATGAAGCTTAGATTGCTGATATTATTGTTTACAACGATAAAGCTTTTTTTTCTGAGTACAATGACCTTTTGTACGACCACAAAGAGTTTAAAATGGATTTTTAAATCAATTTTGAAACATTTACCCAATAATTTAGTGCGAAATCCAAGTTAGTGGGAATTGCGCAATATGAATTTTTGAAGAAATAGTGATTTTTGGAAAAAATCGAAATTTCATCCAAAAACAAATTTGACGTAACTTTTTAGTGTAAAATTAAATTTACAATCGAAAAGTACTTTACACATTTTTTGATAAAGGTCTCTGTTTTCAAGATATACCTAGCCACCGAAAGTTTGATTTTAGCGAAATATATGCTTTTTCGATTTAAAAAAATAGTGACCATAAGTGACCATTTCAAAAAAAAAATCCAAAAAGTTCTGTAAATTTGCTATAAAATTGTCTAAGAGGCATTGAAGATTGGACCTCGGGTTGATGAGGTACAATCGCTTTAAGGAAAAGAAACACGAAAATTGAAGTTTTCTAAATCTCACCAAAACAACCTACCATTTTGTAATGTCGATATCTCAGCAACTAATAGTCCGATTATCAATGTGAAAACATAAAACAATCGAAAATTTGCGATCCTTTTGAAAAAAATATTTTGGCAAAAAATAAATCAAGACTAGCATTTTAAATGGGCGTAATATTCAATGTTTGGTCCTTTTGAAATGTTAGTCTTCGCATACCAAAGGCACCAAAAAAGTTGCAGCCGGACTAAAAAATTCAAAAAAAAAAAATGGAATGACCTAAATCTCAGCGAATTGCTCATCTGCTTAATGACTTTGAGAATTTATTTTCTTTCGAGTTTTGAGTAATGTTTGTCAATTCAAAAATTCTAACCATGTTTTATTTTCAATGTATTAAAAAAATAAGATTAAAATTTTAAAGAATCGGTATTTCTTGAGTTTGTTTCATAAAGTGCTATTTGGAGTTTTTTTTAAAGGTCCAATATACCAATTTTTTTGTTTTTGCTTTTTGGGTGTCACCCAAAACACCCAAAAAGCAGAAACTGGAAATTTAGTTTATTGGACCTATTCAAAAAAAAAAAAACTCCAGCTATAGACATATGTCCAGATTTCTAAATTCAAAATTTAAAAAATCTGAAATTTAAAACTCTAATAAATTTGGAATTTAAAATTAAAAAATATCAAAAATTGAAGAAATTAGAAATTTTAAATGTCAAAATAAAAATATTCAGATTAAAAACAATCAAGAAAACAAAAAATAAATTTCTCAAATTCTTAAATTCCTATACACTCAACCCCCGGTGGTTGGTCACTTTTCCGTTTGACACTTTTTTAGTTTGTACCCCGTTGGTTGGTCAAAGTCAAACTAAAATGTGACGAACTGTCACACTTTACACGGCGCTCGCTCACACTATCAAAACAAACGTTTGATAGTGTGCGTGAACTCCGTGTAAAAGGGGTGTCAAACTAAAAAGTGACCCCGTTCGTTTGACAACAGTTGGTGTCAAACCATCGGGGTTTGAGTGTATTTTATATTTTGCGAAGAAAAATTAAAATCAAAAAATCGATTCGGTTTTTCTGAGTGACACTTTGGTGAGTACGAACTGTATTTTAATTTTCAAAACTAAAGATCCAGGTTTTTTTTAAATTTTATGTTTTTTTTAAATTATGTTTGCTTTTTAGATTAACATTTAATGTTGAAATTTAAATTTTTGATTACTTGGTTGCCAACACTTTTGTTTTTGCTTTACCCTCTAGTTTTTCTTCATCCTAGCAAAAATAATAATAGTTTTCGACGTTTCAAGAATCTGCGTTCAGAGATTGAAACATTGAAATTATTATTAAACTTATTTTTATGTTTGTCGCGAAATTAATATTTTTAATGGCACTGATTTTGCGAGGATTCGGTTTTGGGACGGCGCGATTTTTTTCGATTTCTCCGCAACAACCCTGGACTTTAGAACACTTTTGTTTTCAAAAATTCGTTTGCACTCGGATTTTTTTTTAATTTTACGTGCATATTTTTTCAATTTCAATTGTTGAATTAGACCGCCGAATTTTTTTTTTAAGTTTAATAACGTCCCGAAATTTTGGGACGTTTTTTTTCAGAAAACCTCAGAATCTACATGAACAAAAAAGGCTTACCAACTTAAACAATCTTATAATCTTATTTAAAATGTTTGGGCGCGATGATTTTTTTTAATTTATCCAACTACAGTCCACACTCGATTATCCAAAGCCTCGATTATCCGAAGTTTCGATTATCCAAAGGTTTGAATGGGCATTCGCTTTCTCATGGAGATGGTGATTTTATCAGATTGCAGACTGGATTTTGTCATGTATATGTGATGATTGTCCAAACCAGCTTAGAAATTGATAAAAGGGAATAAAAACCAATTCTACCAGGACAGGACAGGCAACACCATAAAAGCCATCCATTGCGGGCCGCTCCACCATTAACCGGGGAAGGAAAAAGGATGCGGAGCACGGGAAATGTTTAGCGATTGTCCACGAACAAAAAAAAATGTTTTGTATGAAAATATTTGTCATTCTCAATCAATTAAAAACCAAACTTCTTTACAATAAACAAAACTATTTATTTTCCCTCACTTCAAACCTCACCTTTTCCTGTTCACAAACTGGTGCCGAAACTGGGCCAACTTGGCATCCGTTATCACCGCACTCACCAACATGCGCTGGCTATCGTCCGGATCGGCGCCCGTCTCCGTTACGGCTGCATTCTTGTACAACCACGCCACCTCGGCGCCTCCCATCGGCACCCGGATGATGATCCGCTGGCGGCCTGTGGATTCGAGGATGTTCTGCTCGATTTTCGCGAGCAGGTCGTTGACCCCGGCGAGAGTTTTGGACGAGACTAGGTGCAGGTTTGACGGCGGGGTGCTGTTTGGGAGCAGGTCCACCTTGTTGCCCACGTTGATGATGTTCGGGGGGTTTTCGTTGTTGGTTCCGGTGGATTTGAGGAGTGCGGCGAGGGTTGATTCGACGTGGTTTTTCTGTTCGGCGTGGTTTGGATGGGAGATGTCCTGCACGTGGATTATGAGGTCGGCGAACATGGCGTCCTCGAGGGTTGCGACGAAGCACTCGATAAGGCCGGTCGGGATGTCGGCCATGAAGCCGACCGTGTCCATGAAGAGCACTTCGAGTTTGGACGGGAGAAGGCCGGCGTGAGCGGTGACGTCCAGGGTGGCGAAGAGTTGGTTTTTAGGCTGCAAGGATTCCTCTTCGGTGAGGGCTTTGATGAGAGAAGTCTTGCCGGCGTTGGTGTAGCCGACAACGGCCACGATCGGGTAGGCCTTTTGTTTGCGCTTGTTGCGGAGGAGCTCTCGGTGGGACCGAATGGCGGTTAGTTGGGTTTTGAGCTTTCGCTCGCGCAGACGGAGCATTTGCTTTTGGGATTCGCTCAGGAAGACGCGTCCTTTGCCGTCCTGGTCTTTTAGTTGGGACCAAATGTACGGAATCTCGGCCATGGCGACCTGCAACTTGGCTTCGGTACTGATGGCGTGCAGTCGGAGGATCTGGATCACGACCGAGTAGCGATCCATAACGGGGAGTTTGAAGTGCTGCTCGAGTAGTTGCTTCTGACTGAAGGTCAGCGTTCCTTTGCTGATGAAGACGCACGTCACCGACTTTCCCGCGGATTGCAGGTTCCGGAGGGTCGATTTGAGCTCGCCCAGCTTTCCGGTGCCAAAGAGTTGTCGCTTCTCTAGCGATTCCAGCGGCACCTTCAGACTGTGCTCGATGGTCCACCGGGGCAACGATCGTACCAGCGCTTCCGCTTCCTGCAGCTGATGTTCAGGATCGCTTGCGACTTTCTTCGGGCCCCACTTGACGTACGGCTGAATGATAAACACGTGCTGCTCGTTCTGTAGCCTCTTCTGGACGTGCATGGCACTGTTGGCCACCGCATCGTACTCGGCGTCGTCCAAATCCACCTCCTGCGAAGATCCTTCCCCATCCTCCTCGCTACCCTCAGCAGCCTTGGCCTGAAACTTGCCCTTGAATCCCTTATACTTACTAGACTCTGTGTATTTACATCTTAAGCTAACAACAGTCCCCAAAACGGGACTTGGAGGTCGTCGACATACGGTCAGTGCCCGCTGCACCATTGGTCGCCAGCATCGCAGTCTGGTCAGCGACGAGGCCATCCTTACGACAATTCCTCCTGCCGGACCTCGTCGTCACCACCTTCCTCAACGTTCGACAGCGCTGTGAACTTGCCCTCCGCGGCCATCCACCCTGCCTGGCAGGAGCTGGTCCGGTCGGCGGTCACCTTGTAGGCCGCTCCCGTCGCAACCAGCGTCGAAATCAGGATGCTGGTCTTCAACGGATAGGGCAACCGCTTCGAGACGAGCTTTTGCAGAAAGTACGTCGTGGAGAATCCTGCGAAATCAAAGAGGATAATATTAAGATCTGCATCACCCACGAGTTGCCTCGCAACCTACCCAAGCAAAAGGTGGCCAGCCCGGTGAACAGGGACCGGGTCATGCACTCCAGGTACGGCGCAAAGCCGGGATGTTTTTCGCGCTGTTGCTCCTTCAGGCGGCGAATGTCGTTCATTGCATTTGCAAGTTACTGCTCGGGTCGTATAGTGATGTAATCGCGCGTTCGCTGCCACAAAACTGTAAACAGAACTTGCACCAAATTCGGGTGGAGAGCCGATTGAAATTACGCCGGCGAGATGTTGATTTGTTGTGAAATTCGGATCGGCCGGACGTTTTTGCTGTTGTTGCGTAAACATCTGCTGCTGTGCGACGAACTGTCAGTTGATGGGTTCAATGAAAAAGGGACTTGGGCTGAACAGTCCGAAAAGACGAATCACAGAACAGTGTTGAACGCAGTAATAAAATCTTTTTTTTTTGCAATTTCGTTTTGAAAATAGAATATTTTAACCCTCTTTTAACCATTAGTGGACCCCCTAGTAGAGCCGAAGCACATTTTTCACCAATTTTCAATATTTTAAGCACTTTTTCATAACCCTTTGTACAAAACAATGAAAATTGAAGTCTTTTGAACAATTTTGACTATTTGTTTTATCAGTTTATTTGTTTTTGAGCAGAAAAATAGCCATTTGAAAAAAGTTTCTTTTTCCTGTTATGGACCCCTTTTCCTATAGTGGACCCGGGTCCACTATAGGCAAACTGTTATTTTTATACCAAATTTAACCGATATTTGATGTTTTGATGCATGGTGTAGGTCTAATGATAGATATAATGAATAAAAGATAGATTTTGCTCACTTTTCATCATAAACAAATATGTTTTGTTAACTAATTTGGCTTTAAGGCTAGTATGCAGATTGGAAGGAAAGGAGTCAAGAAACAGCTTTACGAACAGCAGAACAAAGGAGAGGGAGCGATTTCTTGGGGCTTTTCTTAACCCTCTCTGACTTGCTTGCGCTGCCGCTGCTGCTCATTTGATTTTTTTCTTGACCGGTTCCTTCCGAAGTGCGTTACTGCCCATGTTCGCATAAATGTCCCATATGCAAAAACAGCAAGCTGAGAAAAACGCATTTGAAGTTTGTCCCACACATAAGGCTACATGTTAAATTTTCGCGAAAAAACTGGATTTCCTCCTGATTTCTAGAACAAAGTACTGGATGTTGTAGGCGAAAACGATGAAAATGCATATGGGAAATTTATTTATACCCCTTTGTATGGGACGTCGTTTGGACCTCACCAATCTGCCTGAAATTTTCAGGGGTTGTTTGTACATATAAAACTAGCATCTGGCCAAAAAATGAGCACTCTAGGTCAACGGGAAGTGGGGCAAATCGGGACACAAAGTTTGAAGGTTCAAACACGTAAAAAATCTTAAAAAGGCTATAACTTAGGCAAAATTCAATTTAATTTCAAAATTCAAAATGCATCTTAAAGGGCTTCAAAAATGCAACAAAATGCAGGGTAGAGCATCTCAATTGGTTAATTCTAAAGGGAGTTATTGGCATTTTAGTGAAAAAATAGCATAATTTTCAAACTGAAATAAAAAAGTGTTCCATCCAGATATCAACTCGGTTCGACCTGCAGCTTGTAGGGGACATCTGGGACTACCATCTGAGACTGAGACCACTTTGGGTAAGGCAGTTTAACATATTGAATAGACACTTTTACTTTTAGTGAATTTTTTGGTAGTAAATTTTTGCTCAGATGACCCCTTAGATCCTATTTTCTGGTGATAATTTTATCATAATCGTGTTCCTGAGACAATTTCACATTGGAAACATGCATAAAAATGTTTGTTTTCATCCATTTTAACCCTTTAAAAAATGAAAGTTAAAAAAAAACTTAGATTCACATTTATTGAAAATCAAGTTCGTTTCCAAGGATACTAGATGACACCAGAAAAAAGCAGCTTCTTATTTTTTTTATCACTTCCCGTTGACCTAGAGTGCTCATATTTTGGCCAGATGCTAGTTTTATATGTACAAACAACCCCTGAATATTTCAGGCAGATTGGTGAGGTCGATGCGAGATGGGTATGCTTTGCTCGTGGACTCGCTCTTAAGCAACAAAAAAACCTAACAGACATTTAAAAACATTTATTTCCGAAAAAGATCAGAGAAATCGTTTCAAAAATCACTGTAAACATAAAATAATAAAAAATAATAATTTTGATGCACATTTTTTCATATTCATTACATAAATGGTTGATCGAAACTAAACAGGTGCTCATAAAACCACGCATGTTTATTTGAAAAAATGTCTTGTTCTTGATTTATTATTATAAAATATCATTTCAAACTACAATTATGATGCTTAAGTTAAGTACAATTGACTATAGTTTTGATTAATTATATATTTTTACGGCTTTAGCATTTTGGTACTTTTAACATGAAACAGCTATATGTAAACTCATAATTGAAAAAAGTATGCGTTTAGGTTGATAACAACAAGCATTTATTGTATGTTTAGGAGAAGCTTTTGCTTAAATACACAGTTTTCTACATTTTTGAAGGTTAAATTAACAGGGGTCCACTTTGCGAAAAGTTTGGATTTTCGTTGCCCTATATTAGACCCCCCATATTTATGCTCGATAAGAGCAATTCTCTACCAAAACCGGAAATGGATTTTATTTGTATTTTTTGATTTGGCTCAAACTTTGTGGGGGCCTTCCCTATGACCAAAGAAGCCATTTTGCATCATTAGTTTGTCCATATAAATTTCCATACAAATTTGGCAGCTGTTCATACAAAAATGGTACGTATATATTCGAAAATCTGTAACTTTTGAAGGAATTTTTTGATCAATTTGGTGTCTTCGGCAAAGTTGTAGGTATTGTTAAGGACTATTTAGAAAAAAATAGGTACACGGAAAAAAATTTCCCGATTTTTTTATTAACTTTTTTTTCACAAAAACTCAAATTCCCAAAATACGTATTTTTTGATTTTCGAGATTTTTTGATATGTTTTAGGGGACAAAAATCCGCAACTTTTGAGCTATAGAGAAACATGGTCAAAAAATCTGCCGCCGAGTTATAATTTTTGAAAAACTGGTGATTTTGGAAAAATCGAAATTTCATGCATAAAATTTTTTTGACCTCATTTTTTTATGCAAAATTGAATTTGCAATCGAAAATTACTTTACAGATTTTTCGATAAAGGGCCCCGTTTTCAAGATATAGCCACCGAAAGTTTGATTTCTGCGAAATATTTGCAGTTTTTCAATTTTTAAAAATAGTGACCATGAGTGACCATTTCTAAAAATATTTTTTTTGAAAAGTTCAGAAAATTTGCTATAAAATTGTCTAAGAGACATTGAAGATTGGACCTCTGGTTGCTGAGATACAGCGGCTTAAAGAAAAAGAAACACGAAAATTGAAGTTTTCTAAGTCTCACCCAAACAGCCCACCATTTTCTAATGACGATATCTCAGCAATTAATGGTCCGATTTTCAATGTTAATACATGAAACATTCGTGAAATTTTCCGATCTTTTCGAAAAAAGTATTTTGAAAAAAATTAAATCAATACTAGCATTTTTAATAGGCATAATATTCAATGTTTGGCCCTTTTAAAATGTTAGTCTTGATTTAATTTTTTTCAAAATATTTTTTTCGAAAAGATCGGAAAATTTCACGAATTTTTCATGTATTAACATTGAAAATCGAACCATTAATTGCTGAGATATCGTCATTAGAAAATGGTGGGCTGTTTGGGTGAGACTTAGAAAACTTCAATTTTCGTGTTTCTTTTTCTTTAAGCCGCTGTATCTCAGCAACCAGAGGTCCAATCTTCAATGTCTCTTAGACAATTTTATAGCAAATTTTCTGAACTTTTCAAAAAAAATATTTTTAGAAATGGTCACTCATGGTCACTATTTTTAAAAATTGAAAAACTGCAAATATTTCGCAGAAATCAAACTTTCGGTGGCTATATCTTGAAAACGGGGCCCTTTATCGAAAAATCTGTAAAGTAATTTTCGATTGCAAATTCAATTTTGCATAAAAAAATGAGGTCAAAAAAATTTTATGCATGAAATTTCGATTTTTTCCAAAAATCACCAGTTTTTCAAAAAATTATAACTCGGCGGCAGATTTTTTGACCATGTTTCTCTATAGCTCAAAAGTTGCGGATTTTTGTCCCCTAAAACATATCAAAAAATCTCGAAAATCAAAAAATACGTATTTTGGAATTTGAGTTTTTGTGAAAAAAAAGTTAATAAAAAATCGGGAATTTTTTTCCGTGTACCTATTTTTTCTAAATAGTCCTTAACAATACCTACAACTTTGCCGAAGACACCAAATTGATCAAAAATTCCTTCAAAAGTTACAGATTTTCGAATATATACGTACCATTTTGTATGAACAGCTGCCAAATTTGTATGGAAATTTATATGGACAAACTAATGATGCAAAATGGCTTCTTTGGTCATAGGGAAGGCCCCCACAAAGTTTGAGCCAAATAAAAAAATACAAAAAATAAAAATGGTCGAAATCGGCCGGTTTTGTAGAGAATTGCTCATAATGAGCAGTTCTTCGCTTTATTTTAGTAAAGTTCCTTAAAATTACATTATTTCGACTTGCTGAAGTTAAATAATCAGTCAAAAAGTGATTCAATAGTTAATTCAATCATAAAATAAAAATGCAGTCAACATTGATTTAAATGATGCCGAACATGCCAAATAAAAGATTTGTAGGCAACAACACGCTTGAACCCTTCAGAGGGTCCACTATAGGAAAGGGGTCCACTAATGGATAACGTACCCTACTCGATAAAGACGAGGCTAAATTCCAAATTTGAGCTTATTCTGACCATGGAAACCCCTCCCTCTAATCGCTAGAAGTTTGTATGGGAAAAATCGTCGAAATGTATGGCTTATTTATCTGAGTACAATGACCCTTTGTACGACCACAAAGAGTTTAAAATGGATATTTAAATCAATTTGGAAAAAATAACCTCGCGGTCCTTCCCAGTCATGAAATATTCTAGCAGAGCTGGTTCTGTCAGAATCCTGCTAGAACGGTAGAACATTTCTGCTAAAATGCTGTAAGAATATGCAACTCTGTAAGAACTCTGCTAGAATCCTGCTAGAACGTTCTGACTGGGTTTCTGACTTGACAGCTCATTCCAAGGGGACCATAGTTGATACATCGAAAAAATGTTGTCTTGTCAATATTTTTATGCATTAAAATGAAAATAAAGTGACCAGAAATAGAGATCCTTAATAGGGAGACTGGTCGAAGTGAATTTGACGTACCCAAACAGACACGAGTTTGACGTATCCAAACGAGCATTTGCCTTTACGCCCAGCAAAACTTATCAGTGTTGCCAAGCTCAAAACATACGTTGCCAGATCGATTATGCAAGCTTAGACCAGTCTCCCTATTTAGGGTATCTATTTATGAAATGGGTTTTAATCGTGTTTTTTTACCGTTGTACATAAAAAATTACATAGGCCTTTAGTACCTAATTCTCAGATGTAGGACCTTCATTAAATTTTGAACAACTTTCCCGAAGACACCATATCTGCTACAAACTACAGCCATGACGATCCAGGTAAACGACTCATGAAACAGGACCTCCGTGGCTTGTACGACATGGATGTGAGTGTCGTGATCGGGGACTATCTTATATAATATAAACGCAGATATTTTGCAATTAACAAACAACACGTCTTATTCCACACAAATCAACCACATAACTGATTTGACAATCTTCATTCTCTCTTTCGTTGGCCGCGCGCATCTCGCTGTTTTCTCACTCGTTGTTCTCTCTCTCTCTCGCAGCTCGCTAGCGCGCTCTCGCACTCAACACGCAGCTAACAAGGCAACATTTGTGAAGGTGCGCACTTTTTGTTGCGCTCTAAACTCTTATTTATGAATTATATCAATCTTATAGAGGATTTGCAGCAAAGCTAAAAGACACATGTCGCCACCTATGAACAAATAGCTTAAACCTATGATTTTTTTTAAAAAAATGTGTTTTTTCCTCCATAATCAACATTTTTACAAAACTTATGCCGGATTCGGATGAGAAAAATTATTTCCAACAATTTGGTGTACAACTTTCCAAAATTTGTTTGATTTTTCTATGAGGAAAATGTAAATTTAGAAAAAGATAGTAATTTGGACTATTTGGCAAGAAAGTCTGTCAAAAATTAATAAAAAATGTTGAATATACGTCAACACATCTGTTATCAACTATATATCTGTTTATTTCATTCATATGAACGGGGAAACTAATTTTTTCGTATTCCAAAACATGTTTTTTAAAGAAAAAGGTCACAAATTTTTGCGCGCCCAAAAATTGATGTTCATTATTTTAAAGGAAAAAAAAATTCTCGTCTTTTGCAACCAGTTTCATTATGATTGATGCAGGGAATCATGAGAAATAAGCGATTTTGTTCTTCAATCCAGCAGAAAGGAATGCGATTTTTGGCAAGTAACCTCATTTTGGCGCCACCTACATTTGAAACACAGTCGCGCTGCAAAACCTCAATAATAAATACTCATTTAATAATTTATTACATATTCAATCCTGCAACCCATAATCCCTGTGAGTGTGCTGAAAGAAGAGCTAAAAACTCTTAAGTTGAACGTAATCGAAGTCGGGGAAATATACCCATTTTAATCACACTAAGCCGTTCGACCAATTTTCATCACTTTTGCCTTTTTCCGCTATTAAATCAACATTTTCAGATGTAACAACAATGATGAGTTGCTTGCTCACTTTTATTTGAGCTATTTATTACTTTGGAACAGGCAAAAACATTTTATTTAAGCTGTAATTCATGACCAAAGTGCTGATAGGCCGATAATAGAAATAGGCTGAGAAAGGGTATAGTTCCCCTCTTCAAGATGACGTGACACAGCAAAGCCATCAAGTATCGTGATCAACTCTGGAGTTTTTTTTTTAAAAGGACCAATAAACCAAATTTTCAGTTTTTGCTTTTTGGGTGTTTTTTAATACCCCTGACTCAAGGCGGTTTCAAAAACACCCAAAAAGCAAAACTGGAAATTTGGTTTATTGGACCTTTTCAAAAAAAAAAAAACTCCAGAACTGTACCTGGTGCATCTCGAGAAAGGATCGACAACGCCGTCTGAGCTGAAAGCAGTTTGGAAAATTTTCAACATCATCGTGACTTGGGAACGTTATCGTCCAGTGCACCGTGACGTGGAAGGAACTGTTTCATCAAGAGTCGTTGTGCAACCTGCGGAAGTGAACACAAAACTCAAGCTTGCAACACAATCAACGAAAACATTGAAGCCAAATGCTTCAATTGCGGTGGCGACCATTCGACCAAGAATCGGAGCTGCCCAAAACGAGCTGAGTTTGAAAAAAATCGGCAGCAAGCGACGACGAGGCACCAACCAAATCGTCGCAAAACACCGCCAGCATTCACGGACGTGGATTTTCCTGATTTGGCGTCGCCAGGAGCGGGATCTGCTCGAGTGGTTCCAAATCTGCAGCCATTGCCGTTGAATCAGCGGCAAAAAGTTGCAGAGAATACATCACCTCCAGGCTTCAGAAATTATTATTAGAATGTTCAATAAAGATATATTTAATTTAAAATAAATAAAAAATAAAAAAAAATGTGTCTGCAAAGAACTCAACAATCAGTGCTTTTCCAAAGAAAGGAAAATTGAGAGAGGAACTCACAACCTAAAACATCCCACACCCATTCTCATTACGATATCTAGCTTTGATCCTCCAAAGCGCCAAACGAATTACCACGTAAGCGGACAGTCCGATCGAAAATAGCCCAACCACGCTCGAGACGTAAATCACGACCCAACTCTGCCTGTTCCATTGCCAGTAGCAATAGCTCAAAGAACCTCGCTCCACGTTCGCGCCGTCACTCAAGTCCATCACAAACTCGTTCCGGAAGCGACACCTGCACTGCCTTTGCTCGCTAAACTCAATCGCACCAGGGCGCGAAACTACCTTCTTCTTGGTCATGACCGGCTCGCGGACCTGCAAGCTGCCGTAAATCTTGTGCGTTGCATTAATCTCGATGCACCCGTCGACGGTCAGATGATCCAGCAGGCTGCGCACTGCCACGTTGGACGCTCGCCACTGTGGCTGGGTGCCCTTCCACGTGGGACAAACCAAGTCTTGCGCCGCGGAATCCTCGGTTCCCTCGCAGGCCACCGTAACGTTCAGCACCTGGCGGCTCACGCTGACCGTCACCTGGATGCAGCCGCCGTCGTTCGGCATTTGGTCGTAAAAGTTGAACGGACTGTGCCCGTGGTCATCGAATACCATCGCCAAGACTCGGCCTTGCTTTTGGAATGTTACCGCTGGATCCAGGTCGTTGGTGATCTCCGAACAGGGTCGATCGTCGATCGGGCCGATCAGGGCTTCTACGGTGTGGAGTGAAACTCCGACGAAGACGACAAGGATTAACATGGTGCTGTCTTGCTGACGACTAAACGATGAATGTGGAGTTCAATGAAATTCAACAAACTACTCGCCATGTTACTCAACGAGCACTTAGCAAGTTAGGGAAACTGTGAAGAAATCTTTGCCTAATGAAATTTCTTTCCTAATTACGAAATGCTTCAGAGTTTGAATAACAAGATACGTTTAATAACCAAAATAACACGATAAATACCTTAGAACCACGGGAACCACCCGGCGTAAGCAATTCCCAAAATCGACCCGCTAGTGGCCATCTGCAGCAAGCACTCGACCTGCTGCTCAACGGACAAATTCCCCTCCGCCAAATTCGGCACGCTCACCTGCAGCAGCTTCAAATAGCCCGCCAAAAATTCCGGATTCTGCGCGACCTGCCCCAGCCGCAACTCTTCCGCCACGAGCACCTTCGGATTCGCTCCGTTCAGCTTCCGTATGGCAATGTTTATCCTAGTCTGAGGATCCCACGCAAACGCTGCCTTGTTTTCATCCTGCTGGAACCGATACCGGGCAGCCTCCAACCAGTCCAGCGTGGGCTCACGCACAAACACCTCCAAACACGACTTGAGCAACTTGCGCGAGCTGCGCAGACAAGCCAGCGTGTACACCGAACATTTGTGCATCAGGCCAGCCGTTCGCATCGGTTCCATCACGCTGACAAACTGCGGCGTCAGCCGGAACGGAACCATCTCCGGAATCGGCTGATCGCGCGCTCCCGCTCCGAACGCAATGCCAAAGTCAACGCCGGCCAGCCGACCGTTGCTGCGATCGATCAGCACGTTCGAGGTGTGTCGATCGCCGATGCCGAGGATCCAACAGGCCACGTTCATCGCCACGAGGCTGCGCGCAAAGTTGGCGCGCAGGTTGAAGAAGGACTCCGGCGAAACGGCCATCTCGAACAGGGCACGCTTGAGGGCGTCCTCTTTGATTTTGTAGCGCAGCTCGTTGAACTTTAGCATGATCTGTAACGGGAGAAGGTAGTTGATCACTCGAGAATGAGTTCAATTGGATCTTTAGATATTTTGTACTGTTCAATTTTTGAATTTGGAATATTCGCAATTCGCAATTTTCAGTGTAAGAACGGGCCTTGACCGATCTTATGCACCAGGTTCCCGACGAACACGCACTGCCCTTACACCTACATCTCACCCTTGCTCTGAGTCAGTACGAGCAGCACGCTAGAACACGCTTTGAGTGTTCGTGCCAGGCATGCACACCTTCTTTTCCGGTTACGCATTTTAACTCGGCCGGGGGTGGTACATTACGTAGGGTTTGATGTAAGTATAAGCGCCTAACCATTTATAGTGTGCCTATCAACTTTCATTAAAGCAAAAACTGTTTTATTTTTAGTTTGAATTCAAAAACTAGTTGTTATTTTACTGTGTTTTGTTTTCTCCTGAAATCTTTCCTAGTGTTGAGTCGTGTTTTTATGTTGCTATTTCTTTTGTCGCGGTGTTTTGTTACAACTTTTGGTCCTAAGCATTTTATAAAAGTTTTTCAAAAGTACAATAGTAATATTTGTGTTAATTCTTTGATCACTCCAAAAATTGAGTAAGGGCTCGAACCTCATTTGTTTGAAGAAAAGGGTGAAGATTGAAAACAATGGACAGTGAAAGAAATATACTATTTGAAGAATCAATAGTAAAAGAAAGATAGTAATTTATGAAGTAGATAAAGAAATTAACAATAATTAATAAATAGAGATAACAAACAAGCTTAGATTGTATTGAGGGCAATTTATAGGGCAAATGAAAAATTATTCAAATAGATAAATAAAGAAAAGGCAGATGATAACAAAATTGACATCGCTGCCAAATTAAGGGAAAGCAGAAAGTATGTTACAGCAGCATCAATTGGTAAAATAGAGTGAAAAAGCGTTGAGAAATAAGAGAATCAAATGAGTAAAATCGAAATCAAATGGAGGATAGTAAACAGAAGCCGCGTTAGAAAATCAGTGAAACAAAATAAACAGAAGATAGGTGGTAGCTGATAATGAAGAGAAGAGAAACCCCGTTGTGCGATGTTTCAGGTACATCCACAGCAGTTGACTCAACATACTGCGAATCAAAACAATATCGTCTACAATCACAAATTACTTCCCTTTCCCACATTGTCGCGCCCCTTTCTTTTAGCCGTCTCGACTTTGACTTTGGTCAAAGGTTTACGATCCGTTTCCACAGGCCACCAGCTAGGTCATCATGAAAACCAAGCCAACGTGGAGGTAAGAAAATAGGACACTTGCAAGGAACCAGAGCTATACTGTCTTGATCAAGTATGATCTAACAGGACTACGGACGTAGTCAGTGACGCTCCTTCCAGGATGTTCCTCGCCTGAGCGTCAACTGAAGAGGTATCATCAGCATCATTCGCACTTGGCCTGCAATTTTTGAATTTGGAATATTGAAATTAAATTTTTATTTTTATGAAATTTAGCAATATAGTTGGATTTTGGAATGTTTAAATTTTAGAATCAAGAATTTTAGAATTTAGAATTAAATGATGCTGAACATGCCAATCTTTATCTTAAAAAAAAAAAAAAATGAAATCCCATAGCATTTATAATATGTAACATAATATATAGTAGGACATGTTAAAATCTCTAGAATTGACGAATTTTAAAATTTCACAATTCTAGGACATAAGAAATAAAAAAAACATGAATTTTAGAAATTTGCATTGGATTTTTAAATATTTTGAAACATTTGAATTTAACCTTCTACAACCTAATCCCGCCTTTAGACGGGCTTCGATCTAAATATTCGCCAAAAATCCATTTTTCAAACAATTTTTTATCTTTAAAAAGCATTGGAAAGAAGAGCTCTTCAAATTTTAGAAAATTTATGGGTTGGAAGTTTTACTTGTGACTTTACCAATTGTAGTGAATGAGTGTGGCAGAGAAGAGAGAGAGTGAGAAGAGAGAGCGTTCATGAGAGTAATGAGAGAGCAGGTCAGCCGAGAGAGAAGTTGAGAATGTGTGCGTGAGAAAACGAGAAATAAATCAGTCGTGTGTTTTGTTTGGGCATGAAAAGACGTGCGTTATTATTTGTGTCCGAAATAAAAGAAATTCGAAGGAAATCGGGCGAAAGTCACGACATTGGCGCAGCAATTGCTCCCATCGCGAGTGTGTAGCGTAATTTTGTGAAAACAACGAAAAAAGAGTGAATTTTGGCGTTTTGCTAGGCGAAATGTTTTTGCAGTGGCAGCAGCGGCAGCAGCCATGATGGCGTCGGTTTTGTTTGACCTTGGTGGTAGCAGAAAATTTGCAGCCGAGCTTTGTTGTGTGGAATTACGGAGTGGCAATTTTTCACTTCCTTCAGCTGTGTTTGGGTTGTTTTGAAGAAATTTGTTTGCCGTACGACATGATGGCGACGGTGTTATCTTGGCAACAGTGTTGAAAATCTGACTCTTGTGACCATGGTGGCAGAGAGGTTGCAACAGAACTGTGTTGTGGGAAATGACAGAGTGGCGATTTTTGTTTTTTTCTTGAGCTGTGTTTTGGTGGTTCTGTTTGCTAAAAAATTACAGTAGCCCCCGGAAGAAAAGAGTGAAAAGGAGAAAAAAAACGTCATCTGTGTGGAAGCGTTTCCCCGCTAAGGTAAGACGAACAAAGTACAGATAAATGTGGGCCAGTTTTTCACGAAGTTTTTATATAGAAATCACTTTACTGTCGGACCGATGTCGGGCTGATGTTGGACGGAATTTTCGATTTTTGTAGTACCGGTGCTGGAATTGAAGAGTTAAGTTCGAATAATACTTTTGTTGAATGTTGTTGCTGTTTCACAACAAGATTAACGTAGTTAAGATTTGATCTTGGTAATTTAAAGTGCTTTATGTGGTGTTTTCGCATAATGTTTAGACTGCTTTGAGGGTAGAGCGTGATTTTTGAAGTTTCGAGCTTGAGTCCCCTGAGAGGGTAGAGCGTGATTTTTGGAGTTTTGAACTTGAAAAAAGGATAGGAAGTATCCTTTTGAGGGATACTTCTGATTTTGAGTGTAAAGCGTGATTGTAGGAGTTTCGAGCTTAAGTCCCCTGTGAGGGTAGAGCGTGATTGTTGAAGTTATTGAGCTTGAGTCCCCTGTGAGGGTAGAGCGTGATTGTTGGAGTTTTTGAGCTTGAGTCCCCTGAGAGGGTAGAGCGTGATTTCTGGAGTTTTGAGCTTGAGTCCCCTGAGAGGGTAGAGCGTGATTATAAAAACTTTGAGCTTGAGTCCCCTGTGAGGGTAGAGCGTGATTTTTGGAGTTTTGAGCTTGAGTCCCCTGTGAGGGTAGAGCGTGATTTTTGGAGTTTTTGAGCTTGAGTCCCCTGAGAGGGTAGAGCGTGATTGTTGGAGTTTTGAGCTTGAGTCCCCTGTGAGGGTAGAGCGTGATATTTTGAGTTTTGAGCTTGAGTCCCCTGTGAAGGTAGAGCATGGAAGATGATTATGATTGTTAGAGTTTTTGAGCTTGAATCCCCTGTGAGGGTAGAGCGTGATATTTTGAGTTTGAGCTTGGGTCCCCTGTGAGGGTAGAGCGTGATTGTTGAAGTTTTGAACTTGAATCCCCTGTGAGGGTAGAGCGTGATTTTTGGAGTTTTTGAGCTTGAGTCCCCTGAGAGGGTAGAGCGTGATTGCTGGAGTTTTGAGCTTGAGTCCCCTGAGAGGGTAGAGCGTGATTATAAAAACTTTGAGCTTGAGTCCCCTGTGAGGGAAGAGCGTGATTTTTGGAGTTTTGAGCTTGAGTACCCTGTGAGGGTAGAGCGTGATTGTTGGAGTTTTTGAGCTTGAGTCCCCTGAGAGGGTAGAGCGTGATTGTTGGAGTTTTGAGCTTGAGTCCCCTGAGAGGGTAGAGCGTGATTGCTGGAGTTTTGAGCTTGAGTCCCCTGAGAGGGTAGAGCGTGATTATAAAAACTTTGAGCTTGAGTCCCCTGTGATGTTAGAGCGTGATTTTTGGAGTTTTGAGCTTGAGTCCCCTGAGAGGGTAGAGCGTGATTGCTGGAGTTTTGAGCTTGAGTCCCCTGAGAGGGTAGAGCGTGATTATAAAAACTTTGAGCTTGAGTCCCCTGTGATGTTAGAGCGTGATTTTTGGAGTTTTGAGCTTGAGTCCCCTGAGAGGGTAGAGCGTGATTGCTGGAGTTTTGAGCTTGAGTTCCCTGAGAGGGTAGAGCGTGATTATAAAAACTTTGAGCTTGAGTCCCCTGTGAAGGTAGAGCGTGATTTTTGGAGTTTTGAGCTTGAGTCCCCTGTGAGGGTAGAGCGTGATTGTTGGAGTTTTTGAGCTTGAGTCCCCTGAGAGGGTAGAGCGTGATTGTTGAAGTTATTGAGCTTGAGTCCCCTGTGAGGGTAGAGCGTGATTTATTAAGTTTCGAGCTTGAGTCTTCTGAGAGGGTAGAGCGTGATTTTTTGGAGTTTTGAGCTTGAGTCCCCTGAGAGGGTAGAGCGTGTTTTTTTGAGTTTTTGAACTTGAGTCCCTGAGAGGGTAGAGCGTGATTGTTGAAGTTATTGAGCTTGAGTCCCCTGTGAGGGTAGAGCATGGAAGATGATTATGATTGTTAGAGTTTTTGAGCTTGAATCCCCTGTGAGGGTAGAGCGTGATATTTTGAGTTTGAGCTTGGGTCCCCTGTGAGGGTAGAGCGTGATTGTTGGAGTTTTGAGCTTGAGTTCCCTGAGAGGGTAGAGCGTGATTGTTGGAGTTTTGAGCTTGAGTCCTCTGAGAGGGTAGAGCATGGAAGATGATTATGAATGTTAGAGTTTTTGAGCTTGAATTTCCTGTGAGAGTAGAGTGTGATTATTGGAGTTTTGAGCTTGAATCCCCTGTGAGGGTAGAGCGTGATATTTTGAGTTTTGAACTTGAGTCCCCTGTGAGGGTAGAGCGTGATATTTTGAGTTTTGAACTTGAGTTCCCTGTGAGAGTAGAGCATGATTTTTGGAGTTTTTGAGCTTGAGTCCCCTGTGAGGGTAGAGCATGGAAGATGATTATGATTGTTAGAGTTTTTGAGCTTGAATCCCCTGTGAGGGTAGAGCGTGATATTTTGAGTTTTGAACTTGAGTTCCCTGTGAGAGTAGAGCATGATTTTTGGAGTTTTTGAGCTTGAGTCCCCTGTGAGGGTAGAGCATGGAAGATGATTATGATTGTTAGAGTTTTTGAGCTTGAATCCCCTGTGAGGGTAGAGCGTGATTGTTGGAGTTTTGAGCTTGAGTCCCCTGTGAGGGTAGAGCGTGATTGTTGGAGTTTTTGAGCTTGAGTCCCCTGAGAGGGTAGAGCGTGATTATAAAAAACTTTGACCTTGAGTCCCCTGTGAGGGTAGAGCTGTGATTGTTAGAGTTTTTGGGCTTGAATCCCCTGTGGTAGAGCGTGATATTTTGAGTTTTGAGCTTGGGTCCCCTGTGAGGGTAGAGCGTGGATCATAAATATTTAAACTTGAGCCCCCAGCGAGGGTAGAGCATGGAAAATGATTTTTTTAGCTTGAATCCCCTGTGAGGGTAGAGCGTGGATATTGAATGTTTTAGCTTTAGTCTCCTGCGAGGTAAGAGCCTGGTAGATGAATCTTTGAGCTTTGAGTCCCCTGCGAGGGTAGAGCCTGGATGATGATTTTTTTTTTTTAGCTTGAGTCTCCTGTGAGGGTAGAGTGTATTTGATGGAGTTTTGAGCTTGAGTCCCTTGTGAGGGTAGAGCATGACTATTGGAGTTTGTGAGCTTAAGTCCCCTGAGAGGGTAAAGCGTGATTGCTGTAGTTTTTTTTAGCTTGAGTCCCCTGTGAGGGTAGAGCGTAATTTTTGAGTTTGTGGGCTTGAATCCCTGCGAGGGTAGAGCATGGAAGATGATATATTTTTTACCTTGAGTCCCATGTGAGGTTAGAGAGTGAAGGACAAATCTCTGGGCTTGAGTACCCTAAAGGGTAGCGCGTGGATGTTTGAGCTTTTGGCTTGAGTTTTTGTGATTATAAAACTTCGATGTGGGAGTCTTTTAGCGTGAATTCCATGAGAGGGTAGAATTTTAAATCACCTACATGACTTAAATTAGAGCTCATGACTGGATTTCCGGGAAGATAGTATAACATAAATTATATCGATTTATTAAAGTTGGTAAAAGATTTTTCACATCTTCAATCTTTTAACGTGATAGTTTTAGAAATGATAGGCTCATAACCTGCATTACTTAAATTTGAGCTCATGATTGGATTCAAGGAAGGTATAGTAGAAATAAATATTTTCGATTGTTGGAAAAGTTTTTTTTCTTTCTTCAAATTTCCAATACTGTTGAAGTGATGGTTAAAGAATAGATAGGCTCATAACCTGTAGGATTTAAATTGACTTTATGATTGGATTTCAGAGAAGATTTAGTAAAAGATAAATTTTATCGATTGTTGGAGAAGTTGGAATTAAAAAAAAAAATCAGATTTTCAATATTGTTGGAGAAATAAATTGAAATCGATTGACTCATAACCTTAACTACCTAAATTTGAGCTTATTTTTTGTCCAAAATATTCAAAATAAATAGAAAATCGGGCGAAAGTCACGACAATGATTGGAATTCATATATTTGTATATTATCGGTTGTTGAACAAGCTGGGTAAGAAATTGCTAAGATTTCCAATCTATTGAAGTGGTGATTGCGATAGGCTAAAACTTAAACTTGAGTTAATGATTTGATTCGGGGAGTTATATTGAAAGATAAATATAATCGATTGTTGGAAAAGTATGTCATTTTTAACGAAGTTTCAATCTTTTTGAAGTGATGATTTAAGAATCGATAGGCTTATAACCTACACGGCTTAAATTTGAGCTCATGTTTGGATTTTAAAAGATAAATATCGATTGTTGGGGAAGTTAGGAATGAAATTTTCAGATTTTAATATTGTTAAAGTTATGGTTTAAGAATCGATAGGCTCATAACCTACACGACCTAATTTAGAGCTTATTTTTATGTCCGAAATATTCAAAATTCATGGAAAATTGGGCTCGACAATGATTGGAATTCGTATATTGCTATATTATCGATTGCTGAACAAGCTGAAGTGATGATTTAACAGACAATAGGCTTGTAACCTACACGACTAAAATTTGAGTTTATAATTGGATTCAGGGAAGATCTATTAATAGATAAATATTATCGATTGTTAGAAAAGTTTGAGAAGAGTTTTTTTTTTTAGATATCTTTGAGAAATGATTTATGAATAGACAGGTTTAAATTCATGCTCATGATTGGAATTCAGGGATGATTTAATAAGAGGTAAATTTTATCGATGTTTAGGAAGTTGGAAAATTGTTTTCAAATTTCAATATTGTTAAAGTGATGGTTTAAGAATCGATAGGCATCACTTGCAAAACTTAAATTTAAGGTTATGATTGGATTCAGGGAAGATGAAGCAAAACAATTTTAGGAATTTTATAGGAATTGTTTAGATTTTCAATCTTTTTGATGTGATGATTTAAGAAACGATAGGCTTGTAACCTACACGACTTGAATCAGAGCTCCTAATAGAATTTCTGGGAAAATTGAAGGGTTTATTTCCAGGTGTATTATTCAATCAATTAATTACACGATAGCTTTCCAAGTTGTCGTTTTTTATTTCTTTAATTGCAGGTAACCACGTTGACGTTGGGGTTCTGGCTGATATGTGTCACGATCAAGGATACCGGAGAAGCATCTGCTGAAGCCGAATTCTGAGATGAGCTGAATTTTCCGCATAAAAGGATCACCAAGCTGATGTTAATCTGAATAAATGATTGAATTTTTAGAGTAGGAAAGAACGAGGATGTAGTGAATGAGTGTGGCAGAGAAGAGAGAGAGTGAGAAGAGAGAGCGTTCATGAGAGTAATGAGAGAGCAGGTCAGCCGAGAGAGAAGTTGAGAATGTGTGCGTGAGAAAACGAGAAATAAATCAGTCGTGTGTTTTGTTTGGGCATGAAAAGACGTGCGTTATTATTTGTGTCCGAAATAAAAGAAATTCGAAGGAAATCGGGCGAAAGTCACGACACCAATGTTTTTAAAAATGTCATTTTTTGAGGGGTCAACAACTTTGGCTTTGTTTTTTACTAACATTTCCTATATTTTAAGTAAAAAGAAGTATGCAGTAATTTTTCTAGTGTCCCAGACTATGCCTCTACGCATTTATTTACAATTTAAATAATAATGGTGCCATTTCATAACCAAAAATGTGAAAAACAAGCAAAAAATTTAAAAAGGGCCTACAAAAGCATGAAAAAATTAGATAGGCAAAATGTAATGATAGGAGGTGATAGAATAGGCTAAATACTACCAAAAAAAAAAACAAACATAAATTAAAAAAGATAAATGCAAATTAAAATACTAAAAAAGAAACAAGAAAACCATAAAACAAGAGAAGTAAAGTTTTTCGTAGAACAAAAGTGTGTGTGTGTGTGTGTGTGTGTGTGTGTGTGCAACCAACCAAACGGGACCACGCGGTCGCTTCTTACAAATTGAGTTGTTTCCATGTATTTATAGATCTTCATTCTATACATACAAATAACTCGCATAGGCATTTGGAAGGTGTTAGCTCTGCCGAGCTTCGGTGACCCATTTCTACGCTGGCTAGCCGAGCGTGAGGTCCCTCAGCTTTTATCGACAAGCCCCGCCCTGAAGAACGTTTGCACCAATCGGGTTCAAACGTTATTTAGAACTTCCGAACCCTTGTCAAATGGACAAGGACCCAGCGCGTATATTGTTTGATAGTAACAGTATTCCTAATTCCAGGCGTCGCTCACCAAGCCGTGATGGCCTAGTGGTTAGCATTTTTGCTTACCAATCCAAAGGACGGGGGATCGAACCCCGACTCGGGCGACTTTGATTTTTCGTTCATGTTCAGTGTTTCAAGATTAATATTTCCTATACTTTCTCGTTGGGAGCAGATGGGAATCGAGCCCAGGACCATTCGCTTAGAAAGCGAACACCGTAACCAGTCAGCCACGGCCGCTCCTATAAAGTTTTTCGTAGAACAAAAGTTGCTCAAAATGAACTCCTTAACAAGGGAAAAATAAAAAAAGATCGAAAAAAATTTGGGCAGTAGAGGGTTAAGGGTTTTTTTATAACTAATGATTCCAACTTTGGAATCGAGGAATTCTTACTTTTTTGAGCCATTGAATTTTATGGCATTTATACATTTGAGAATTAAGAATACTAGAATTTTAAAATTCAAAAATGCCAGAATTTAAGGATTTTAGTTTTGTAAAATCTTAGAATGTAAAATGTATTTTTATTTTTTTTAATCATTGAATTTTTGGATTTTAGAATTTTAGATTTTTAAAATGTAAAAAAAAGAATTTTTCAGTTCGTTTTATGCTGTTGAATTAAAAATTGCCTTATTGTTATTTTGAATTTCAGAATTTTGATGTTTGTAATATTGTAATTGAAAGGCGGTGCTTCTTCAAAGAACGATCTTTATTTAACTAGGTCTTGAAAGGGAATGAAAAAGTTTAGTTGAGCCTAACACAAGGTTACTACGATCTGTTGATCGTTGATCAACGTGGCGTTGCCAGGTTGCGGATTGGCGGTTGCCATCTAACATCCCCGCTCAAACGCACAATCCGAACTGACCGGAACGCTACATAATTTGCCAACGCAAACAGTAAACGTACGACTGCATTTTGGTCACCGGTGTGTTCGTTCCTTCGTAATCGAAGCCATGTCCTTGTGAGCAGCTTTTCTCCAACAAGTGCAAATTGAACCGGTCCACGTTGCCGGTTTCGTCTTTCTCGAACTTGAAATCTTCTGCCAATCGACGATGTTCTCCTCCAGCGGCTTTGGCACGAACCTGGTCTTCTTCCAGTGGATCCAGCCAGAACGCCGCTTCGAGCCATCAGTCGCTAACTACAGGTTCTTCGCAACTGCCTCTATGTTCCGTACACAGGACATCAATTCGTCGTCAGAGCCCTCGGTGAAATCTGTAAATTGTCCACCAGCAGTATTTCTGCCAAAAAGCATGCAACAGTCAAGGAACTTACCCGAGGTTTCGCGCTCCCATTCGCTGCGCCTCGTGGACCCTCCTGCTAGGCAGTGGCCACGTTCTGGTTGCGAAGGGAGCGCTCCGGAAAGTCCTTCCTCGTCCTTGTCTTCCGTCAGCTTCGCAATGCCGAGCTGTCGTCCAGCCAGACCAGCGGTGAGCTCTTGTACGCTCTCGCCATCTTGAACATTAGCAGCCGTCTCCTCCTCAACCGATTCTTCATCAACAGGTTCCTTGTCTTGGCTCAAGCGGCTTTGCGGTTTCGGCTTCCAAGCCATCATTGCAGTAGCATGGATGCCACCGCCAACAGCACCATCTCGGCGGAAAACGTCCAACGCGTACAGCTGTCCAGATCGGCGTCCACTGCCGACCACACGCTTTCCCTTCTCGATGGACACCTTTTCACCGACGAACTTTACAGCCATCCCAACGTCTTCAAGCCGTCGAACAGAAAACAGGTTGCATCGAAGCTCGGGCACGTACAATACATCGTTGACCATTGCCGGCAGCCACTTTCCCTTGACAAGCATCGTCACTCGTACAGTGCCGACCGATTCTGCTAATAGCGATTGGCCAGACTCGGCCACGGCAATCCGCACCTCTCGATTCAGCGGTCGCAGCTCCTCAAAGAGAGACTTGTCTTGCACCAAGTGTACCGTTGCTCCAGAATACAGGTACCAGGCCCATCACAGCAGGCGACGTCGAAGCTCCAACGTTGTCCGTAGCAACACCAAACGCGATTTCGTTTTCGTACGTCACATTGGCTCTACTTCTCGCGTTTCGAGTGGACTTACCGGACCTGAATCCAGACTCGTCTACCGGTTCCCTTCCGTTCGGGCGTTCATTGGGACAATCTGCTAGCTTGTGACCGGACCGGCCGCATTCAAAACACCTTATCTCCCGTCTCTTGCTGGCGAACGTAGACTCACCCGACTCGCCTTCACATTGATCATCCGGGGCAGCTTGCGCGTTCCGCTTGACCTGCTCGTCCAGGATCCTTTTCTTGACGTACTCGAGCGTCAAGTCCTTTGGCTCGATCGTCTCCACCGCTGTGATAAGCGCGTTGAACGATCGTGGGATAGCCAACAGCAGTTGGCAAACGACATCTTCCTTTTCCAGCTTGACTCCGGCCGCCTTCAGTTCGCGTAGCACCTTCTCAAATCGCTGCAAGAACGCCGGAACATCGCCTCCTTCGGCCAATCGTAGCTCTTGAAACTGCTTCTTCAAGAAGAGCTTCCCCGCGATCCCGACGCGCTCGAACACGTCGCGCAGCGCGTCCCAGGTCTCCTTGGCCGTTCGCGCATCCTTCACGTGGTCGAGCTGGTCCTCAGCGATTCGGTTGACCAGCAGGTTTCGGCAGCTTCGATCCTTGGCCACCCGTTCCACCCGCAGCGCTCGCTTCCTCTGCTTCTCGTTCGCCGAGTCCGATTCCAACTCCGCCAGACCCGCCAGGTCCAAGGGCGCTTTAACGCAGTTCAGCAGACCCTTGTCCTCAAGCAGGACCTCCATGCGGAACTTCCAGTTCCCGTAGTTCTTCCCTTTCAGGAGCCAGACCTTTTCTTCAGCCATCTTCCGCTTCCGCCAAGGATTTTTTTTTCAGAAAACTTCAATCTTCTTGAACGTAATCTGGGCCCATAACCTGAAAGGCGGTGCTTCTTCAAAGAACGATCTTTATTTAACTAGGTCTTGAAAGGGAATGAAAAAGTTAAGTTGAGCCTAACACAAGGTTACTACGATCTGTTGATCGTTGATCAACGTGGCGTTGCCAGGTTGCGGATTGGCGGTTGCCATCTAACAGTAATTTTAGATTTTTAAATTTAGTATTTTAAAATTTTGAGAATTTAAGAATTTAACAATTACATAAATTTTGTAGAATTTCGAAATTTCAGAACTTTAGAACCGTCATCAAGGGTAACATTGGGTTCGGGGGTGTGATAGAGTCACACAAATTAAAAAAAAAAATCAATGACCCAATTTCACCTAATTTAGAATTAAAGACATTGAAACAGAATTTTTGAAAGTTTTCACACTTTCAAAAAAAAATGTTATAGAATTTTGGATTAAATTTTTTAAGAATTTTTGAAAATGACTGTGCCTAAAAATTTGGAATTTTTAAATTTTTAAAGCACTAAATTTTCGGATTTAAGAATTTCAGATTTTTAAAATGTAAAAATTGAAGAATTTTTGAAATTTTACTTATTCATAAAATATAAGGGAATAAGGGGACAAAAAAACTTTGTAGGGACACTCCCTGGCTCGATTCCTTCTGTAATTAAAAATAAGCATCTGTGCCAATTTTGAACAAAATCAGTTTAGGAGTCGGCTGTAGAAAGTTCATGTTAACTCGAATCGTGTTGCAATCTTCGACAAAATTGTAGAGCTTAAAATTTCTTGACAAAATTTTAACAAAGTTAACATTGAACCTACCTTCTCGGGAGTGCACGCAGACGCCGTTTTCCCATAGAGCAACGTCAACCCGGGTCGTCTTTCCGGAGTTGAGCCCGAAGTCTGCAGCAGAAACTGGTTGTACTCTCGGTTGATCGTGTCCGTGACGTCTCCTGCCGTGTTGAACCGCACCATCGAGCGTACCGCGATGCTTTTGATCGACGAAGTGTTCGGAATCCAACCAAGAATGCCAAAGTTGGACCTTATTGGAACCACTTCGTACGTTCGAACCGACAGTTGATGTTCCTTGCAGTGCTGGTCCAACGACATCTGGTTCGAGATGGTTCCGAGCAGCTGCTGAATGCGCTGATCCTGGCGAAGATCTTCGCCGTACTTGACCAGGAAGTCGTAGGATTTCCCATCGCTACCGTTGATTTGAACTCGCAGCGGCTTCCGTAAGGTTTTGAACATCTCTAGCTGGTTGTGGACCTTTACGATCTTGATGTGATTCACCACGTTCGGTTTGTGGTCAACGTTGTACTGGCCAGGTAGCTCCAGCATTTCTTCCCGGTCGTTGAAGTGATACTCGGCCAACCACGGTGAGTATCTTCGTAGTTCCAGTGTGCTGTGCCTTGGCACGAGCTTCTCCATTTCCATACGGATGTGCTCAATAAACTTCCAAATATCGGCGATTTGACGTTCAGGATCAAAATTCAGCAGCTTCTTCCACTCCGACTTGAACGAAATCACTTTTTCGTGTTCCCTACCAATCCCACGTACAGATTCCGGAAATGCTTCCTTCATCGACTCCAACACAGTTGTTCGGTACTGCTCACCCGTTAAATTCGAACCGGCGGACAGCTTTCTGGCGAGATCCGACGCCATGTTGGACACCTTCATACACGGAACCACGACCTGAGAGAGTTCCTGCACAAACCGGTCCAACCGGGGAAACTCCAGCAGTCGCATCAACCGGCAGGCGAACGATCCCATCGTCCGCTCCGGAAACCGCTTCGTACACTCTCCGTGGGCAAACTTGGCTGGATAGTACAACGCCATCGGATAGCTGGCGGCAAGCCGCAGTAGGATGCTTTCTAGGAAGGAATCCTGGTAGAAGTCAACGTACGAGAGCAACTGCGGAATCCACCGCAAAAACATCCACTCCGGCACGAGTCCGCTGGCATCGATGAAGCACCGGTGTAGCGATCCGTCCTGCAGGTTGGGCAACTGTAACAGAACGGGAAACAGCTGGCGTGCTGGCTTGGAACCGAACTGCATGGACGCTAGCAGCGACGTGATGAGGTGACGTTCGTGGTTTAGGGTCTGAAAAGGGAAGAGGTATCAGTACAGTAACTTGTAACATTCGTTACGGAACGTACCTCGCCAAGCGGTTGCTTCTCCAGTACGTCGTAGCAAAACTGCGCCAACCTGTAGTGACAATCTGCCAGCAGTGAAGTCTCGTGAGCATGATCATCGCTGATGTCCAATAGCCCAGTATTCGCAATCTCAACCGACTTCTGAAGACAATCCAGCGAGAACGATCCAAGCGCAGTGTCTAAATCTGTAAAACCAAAACATCAGTTCTTCTCACTGCCCAAGATCCCAACTGAACCCGTACCTGATCCTTCGTACTCAAGCAGCCGTTTCAGCTCGTCAGTGTTAACCTCCACCGCTCCCGCTAGCACCTCCCGCAGATCCTCTCCCGCTCGGAACAGTTCGTGCAGTCCTTCCACCCTCACCGCACGGTACCGCTGCAATCCTTCGTCATCAACGACGCCCTTGATACGCTTGAAGTTCGCTACCATCCGCTGTACGTTACCGCTTTCCAGTTCGGAAATCCTGCGCCACTTGTTCTGCGCGATTCGCCACCGGAAGCCACGCTCGCTCTGCTCGTCCGCTACCATGTCTAGTCGTTTGATGACCTTCCGTGCGAATCGTAGATTGTTCTGCTCGAACGAAGCGTCCAGCAGGCGCAGTTCCGTTGCGAACAGGGCGTCCGTCAGCTGGCTAACAAAGTTCGTCCCCAGCAAGCGATCGTCGGTGGAAGCCTCCAGCTGGGTTTCCAGCTTGTTCAGAGCAAACTTCCGGTACGCAAGCAGGGTGTCCCAGATGACCGGTGAGTCGGATGCGGTCGGATGCGAGTTCTCCCAACTCGCGACCAGCTTCTTGATGCGCTTCTCTTGCAAAGAATCACCCAGTAGAACGCCCAGCGTGTGAACTTCGGACACTTTGCGTATGTCGAGCAGCTTCCGGATTCGTAGCTTATCCGACAGCACATCCAGATAACTCCACTCTTCGAGAAACTGTAGCAACACTTGATCCGAGTACAGCTTAGCTTTGGCGTACTCTCCACTAGCCAGTTGCAGCATGGAAATTTCCTCGCCAAAGTTGGTCTTCAGATGGTCCTTTCGGTCCGGGACACGCATCCAAGCGTCAAGCAGGGTTATGAATCCTCGTCCCCGTTCATCTCCGGACAGATTCAGCCTCGTATTGGCATGTACATACTTGGGAAGCATGTTCTCCATGTTCCATTCGTCCGTCCAGAACTCCTCGGCACTGCCGTCCAGCTGCTGCTCCAGAATCGGAACCAAATCTTCCCACATTCCCATCTGCTCGAAGCAGTTATAGTACGACTGGAAGCAAAAGTTGTTCTCCGCAATCCGGCTTTGGTTCTCCAGCAACATCCGGTGGTACAGCTCACGAGCCTTGTAGAAGAAGCCCTTGCTTTCCAGCTCGATCGCTTCCTTCAGCCTCGTATCGCTGTCCATTTTGTGGGAAAAGATGTCTCCCAGCACGTCGTACTCACTCAAGCCGTGATACAGCTCTGCTAGCTTGATCCAGTGAATCGCTTCCATCGTCACCGACGAAGATCGCGAAACAATCGATTGATCCGGAAAGTCGTACTCGTGCAGCTTGTTCTCCAGATAAAGCACTCCCATGTTCATCATGTTTGCACCGCTAGCTACCGTCGCAACAGAATCAGCTTTCAAATCAAACTGCTTCGGTCGGCTCATCACAACCTCTATCAACGCTCCAAATAGGTTCGGATCACAGCTCTTGGTTTCGCCAAATATTTTCTGAATAGCCTGATTGATCGCATCGATGGCTTCCCCCGAGTCCCGCTCCGTTTGATCCCACTCGTCCAAGATGCCACTAAACACTTCCACGAAGACCTGCCGCGCAAGCGGAGGATCTCTCCTACAAAGTGCTTGCAGCGGCAAAAGCAGAGCCAGACTGTTGATAAGCAGGTCGGGGAAATCTCCAATTCGGTACCGCCGGTACAGAACCACTTCTCCCTGCTTCATCTTGTGACTTTCGACCTTCCGCACCGCTTCGTAGCTGTGTCGCTCGATCGCACGAAGCGCCTGATCGCGACTCGATCGTTCCTTGTCCTTCAGGATGCGCCGTCGAAGACTGTCGTACGATTTTGGACTTGCGCCGGAACTCGCCGCAGCAACGACACGCTTCGAGCGTCGATCCAGCATCGGAGGATTAATCTCAAACAGAAGAGAGTTCTGCGTTGGCAGCGTGAAACTGGCCGCTGACTGCGTCATGGTCGTGGGGTCTTGCGTTGGCTCAAACATGTTCGCCTCGTTGGAGAACTGCGTAGCTCGAATCCTTCGTTCCATCTGGGATCCATCACCTGCCAGCAGGAACCGCTGCTGGGATTCCACAAACAGTGGAGCCGATGCGAAGGAGTTCCGCTGGCGCCAGTGCGTGTCGATCGTGTACTCCTTCAGCTTGACGTCCGCTTCGTACTCGTGCTGGAAGATCCTACGCTTGGACTCCGGATTGCGTACCGCCGTGTCCAAAAGTATGTGCGTTGCGTAGCCGAGAAAGTTCATCTCCTGCGAAGGCTCGTAAAGATCTTCGAGTATGCGCTGGAACCGAGCGTCAATATCCTGAGGAAAGCGAGACTGATCCGTCCAGAAGTCGAAGATGTGGTTTTGCAGCGTTTGATCAGCGTCGGTGAGGCCGGTCAGTAGTGCTTTGCGTAGCTTTTGTTTCGCTGCGTCCGACAACGATGCTTGCGAGTTCTCGTAGATGAAGATCATTATCTCGTAAATAACATCACGAACATCGGACTGGTCGTTGCTGGTTAGGAGAATCACACTATCTATTACATCTTCAAGGTTTTCCGCCGACATTAACGCGAGGGACTTGTTGATCAAGTGTAACGCTAGCAGTTGGTAGCTACGATCTTTGAGCATACCCTTCAAATCTAGCGAAATCAGCTCTCGGTGCACCTGCTCTTTGTACACTTCAACGCGAGACAGCAACATTTCCAGAAGGATTTTCTTCGAAGCACCACTTGCAGTCGGAATGGCATGAGTGATGATCGCCAAAAACGAATCCACGATCGCCGGGAACGCCTTATGGATTCCGTACACCACGTCCATAAACTTTTTCTCCAGCCGCTTTCGCATCGCGACTAATTTAGCAAGAAATTCATTCTGATAGCGCTCGTCCTCCTTCTCCTCTCCGGCTGGGTACAGATGGCCCAGGCACATACCCAACAGTTCCGACGCAGGTCGATAGACGGCCACCTTCTCCGAGTCCAAGCACCGAAAGATCGCTCGAACAAAATCAAACTTTGACGTTTCCGTCCACGGTACCAACCCATTAGCCATCACGATCGCATTCAACTGCAATCCGCACAGATTTTGCGCCGATTCTGGATCCTGGGTTGGGCCGATCATGTCGTACAGCAGCTGAACCGGCACGCTGACAACCGCCTTCCAGCGTTCGATCAAATTTTTAGCCAACTCCAAGTTTAGCCGGAACACTTCTCGACGAGCGTGGAAGCAATTTCTCATCAGGAATCGCACCAGTCCGGATGCGAGACTGATCTCGTCGCAGCTTGACGGTTGAAATGCGTCACTCCACTCGAGGATCAGTGCGTACAGGTCGGTTACGAACGTGTTCAGCTGCGTTGTGATGCATTCGTCCACGATGACCTGCATTAGCGGTGGAATCAGCGTCGCTGCGTACGGTTTCAACCAGGTTCGACAGTTGTCGATCACCTTGGCTAGGAACAGCCGGACGTTCTTGTGCTGCTGTTGATCGCGCAGTGAAGCGGCTAGAAATTTTATCCACGGCGGTGGGACGACCCGATCCCCTTCCGGAGTGGGCGTGATCTTGTTCTCGTGCATGTGCTGGATGACGGCACAAATCGTGGCCATCACCTCGTGATCGTTAACCTTGGAGCGTTCCAACGCTATGGTGGTCTTGCGAGCCAGCTGTTGACTGAATTCGTCCGCTTGCACGGTGGATGCTTCCTGCGTAGTTCGCACTACCGAGTAGTTCAAGTCCAACTTGGTGACGTCTTGGCTGAGCGAAGATTCGAAAACACTGGTCATCTGGATGTACTTGAAGCGCTTTGAGTTTGAAGCAGATACAGCCGTCAACCGCCTTATCGACACTAGCTTGTCCTTAATCTTCGGGTACTCTTCCAGCTCTTGGCCGAATCCGTCGTACAGATGGTTCTCCGAGCAGTTGATCAGCTTTCGCCAGATGAACTCGTTTTTATCACCGTTCTCCCGGAACAGCAGCACATTGTACAGCTGAAGGTCATCTTTGGTGTTGCTGATGATTGCCGCTAGTGTCCGGTAGGCGGCGCATTGATACTTTCTGAACAGTTCCGCCGTTGGTGAGTCCGGCGTAAGGAACACTTCCGAGCGCGCGGCGTACGCTTTTTTGGTAAAGTCAGTGATCATCTTGTTGCCTGGAGTTTTACCTTCTCCGTAAAGTGTTTTCGCAACCGGACAGTCATCGGAAAGAATCACGTCTCGGGGTAGAACTGCCACGTACAGCTCAATCAGCTGATATCCACCGAATCTGTTGATGAGCGCCTGCTCTGCTTCCCAACCGGATCCAAACTGTCCGTAGTTGCTGCGAATCATGTCGTTGATTTTCTTGATGTTGCTCTTGTAGAACGTCGAGAGAGCTTCGAAGCTGCACATTCGCAGCCCGCTTATCAGGAACCGCTTCAGCACCGTCAACCGGATGAACGGTTCCAGCGATTCATCACAAAACTTGCCGAAGATTAGCTTCAAGTTGTAGCATTGCTGGTTGCTGTTTTGTGGTTTCATGTAGTCACCAAGCGCGCTTCGAATTTTCGCCTCGGCAATGTGTTCACCGTCTGCCGCTGTAGCGTTGATGATCGCCTTCAGCAGGACCGGTGACCTGGAAACGACCATCGCATCCAGCAGTCCGACGAGGCAGTTCTCGAAGCTGATTCGCTCGACGCTGTTCGGCGTAAACTCGGACGAGCGAAGCGGAAAGTGTTGATTCTGCAGGCTCTGTAAAGCGTCCGAAACTGGGGCGCTGTCAAAGTCCGTGTCTCCTACCAGAGTTGGAAGCAGGAACACTGCTTTCGATTTGAGCTCTAGGGTGATTTGACTGTTGCCGATCAGGTTCAGAAGCCACGGCTGGAGTCCTGTCGCTTTTCGCTCTATTTGACCTAGCGGGTTTGGGCTGACCATCGCTATGCAGGACATTAGCTCGATCAGCTGGAGATCCACAGCGGCGAACTTATTCTCCAAGGTTTGGGCACGTTGCAGTATCACGGTCCACTTGTCCAGCATGGCTTCGGTGACCGTTTTCAACACGGGAATATCCGACCGCTTTCTCTGGTAGTTGAACTCCAGGAAGCTGCACAGCAGCTTGACAATTACGGAAAAGTTCGCTGCGTCCAAGCGTTGGAGCAACTTCTCGAAACTGGTCGGGAACTGGTCCAGCACAAACTCGAAGACTGCTTCCTCGAACGTGGTCACGAAGTGTTCCCCGTGAAGAACGGAGCTTCCGCTTTGCTGGAACAGTCGCAGCTCGACCTTGCTGAGAAGAAGATCAATCAGCGGGTCCAATGCTTGCGTTGACATAAACTTGAAAACAATCTTGAGCACAACAGTAGCGAATCGTTTCAGTGAGGGTGTCAACGGAATTTGGAACCACTCGCCCAGTCGCTGCTCCTTCAGAGCATCGAAAATGGTTTCCAGGATTCGCTCGGAGATTGTCCGGAGCGAACTCTTGGTTTCTAGGCTGAAGTACTGTTGGTACGATTCGTAACGCTTGGCGATTGTTAGAACTCCCTTTGCGTTGTTGTTGTCTTCCAAGCCAATTGTTTCCAGCTTCAGCAGACGCTCCAGTCGTTCGGAAAGCTCCTGGTAGGTGAACGTCAGCTTGTCCGAGATCTTCTCGTATACCATCTCTCTAAATTGTAGGTTCTCGAAGCATTCCACTCTATCCAGCAAGTGCTCGATGCGTTTGGGATATTCCGCGATCGTGTCCTGGCACGACTTGAAATCGAATCCCATCTTTTGGGGCTCAAAGATCAGATCGATCAAGAAAGCGGCCACTTGAGGCTGCTCCCAAAAGTTCTCCGGGACGCTGCTGTAGTAGCTTTGGTGCATGATCCAGCTGAGCAAGTCGACGATACGTACGGTGATTGTGCACTTTAGCAGGTTGAACTTGATGATTTTGTCGACGCAAATGCGGAACTCGACGCTGGTTTGGCTCTCGTCGACGAACTCGGGCCGAACGAGCAGCATCAAGTTGAACATGGTCGCACTCGCTACGAGGGAGATGAAGAACCGGATGGCTGCGAACAGATTGGAGTTTTCCATGAACCAGCTGGGATTCTGCAGTAGGGATCCCTTGAGTAGCCAGCAGTACATGTCCAACGTGGAGATGAAGTATTCCAGCCAGAGGTAGATGTTGGCGATCATCGGGAGGTTTTCATCGACAATGAACTGAAGAGTGGGCGTTTTGGCGATACCTTGGATAACGTTGACATGATCGCAGATATCCAGGATGGTTCGATCCTCTAGGTACTGTTGGATGAAAGCACGCTCGGTAGCACATCCCGCAACCGCTTTCGCCAGCTTTGGAAACACTTCCATACACTTGTGCCGATAGCTTTCCTCGCGGGAACTACACTGTCCAAACAGCCACCGAACCAGGTCCTTTAACAACCTACCACCGAATGCACTGGGAACCACTCTGGACGGGTTTGGACGATTGAACAGGTCGTTCCTCTCGACCAGCACACGTACCAGATGATCGATGGTTGCGGAAATCTGCTCCAGATTGGTAGCCGAACTGTCAAATTCCTCGGTCATGACGTAGTTCATGCTGAACACGTAGTACAAATCAAGCCAGCTTCGCTCGATTTGGGGTTCCTCTTCGCGCAGTATTCGGTAGATGTTGTTGAACGCCAGCGCCGCACCCTGACGTCGATGGGGATTGCTGTCCATGCTGTACGTGCGCAGCTGCTCCAGTATCACCGACAGATTCACAGCCGACGAGCTGGACACCGTGGGCTGCTGCCCGGCCGGTGTCTGCTTGATGGTCCATAGGAGAAATTCACGAATGCAGCGAGCCGCCAGATCGCGGACTCCGGTATCGCTCGGATGCGAGATGGACTCCATGAGACAGGACGCCAGCACTTCCGTTCCCTTTTGGGTGATCTTGGACGGTTGCGTTAGGTAGTGTATGATCTGGAAGATCAGCGGCTCGAACATTTGACAGATGGCGAGGTCCGGATCGGTGGCCAGCTGCAGCAAGTGGCCACACAGTTCGGTCCTGTTTGATGGGATAGAATTGGGAGTTTTACGCCGACTCGGTTTTTAGGTTAGGAATTTGACAGCTCGCGTGCACTGTTTACATTTTTGCCGTGTGTGTCTCTTTAAAATGTGGGTGCGTGTGCGCATTTGTTCACATTAGCTGTCAAATGACGTCACGGCTTAATCCTAATTGGGAGTAATAGAGTCTTCTTACGTGGCATGTATTGCGTGTACGTATACGAAAAAGATAGAGGTTAAATTTTGTCCGGCCAGCAAAATCAAATGGTGCGCTAATGTGCGTACGCGAAACGTCATAAAGCTCTATACGACGACTCGTTTTTGAGGTTAGAAAAATGACAGGAAGTGATTTGTTTACAGTTTTTCGACTTTCCCCGCAAATGTCAAACCATACAAAATTGCATCCGGATCTTTTTCCGAAAATGTACTGATTTGACGTTTGCTTAGGGTTATGTTACTGCTTGCCCTAATAATACCTATTTTTACTAATGAGCGTGCTTAAAATACATCCAAAGTACAGGGGAATCCACTGAAATTGTTGTTTCAGAAAGTTATGACAAAACTTTAACAACGCAGTATCCTTCAACCATTTCACAACCGGCAACCATTAACCGGAAACCAAATGTCTAATAATACCGCCAAACTCCCGGAAGCAAACGTCACTTCCTGGTCAAGCAATAATGACAAAGGTTCTGCTTCGCTCCGTACTCGCGCTCTTCCCGCTTCTTCGTTGGAGCAGTGCCGTGCTGAATGAACCGCTGTCCGGAGCCTGCATCAATCAGTACGGGCCGCCCAAGTTTCCGGTGCGTGTCGTGGCCGCCAAGCTCATCTTCATGGTGTTCGACAACGAGGGTCACTCGGCGTTCAACTCCTTCGACGGAATGGAACAGTACGGGAACTGCATCGACATGCACTTGACGTACGACCTGCGCGAGTTCAACGTTACCGTTGCGTGCCATGGAGTTAGTGGCAGGACTGTGGCCACGACCGGAGGGCCGTGGGAATCGATGTCGATGGCACTGTCGAATTACTCAAACGGGTTGTTCATTTTGAATGCTTGTACCAATGTGGACGGAAATGCCACGAGAAGAGGATCGTTCATGGTACAGACGAAGGAACAGTTTGATAAGTTGTTCAGGAAAGAAGAAGGGTTCGACAGGGTGTACTTTGAGTACGACGAACCGTGCCAGTGCAGCTTCCGGAACGAATTCGTGATGTCGTTTGATGGTGAAGAAACGGAAGATGATAAATGGATTGATGATTTTTTCAATTTTGTAATAATCATTGTTGGGGTTGTCTTTGCTTTGTTATTGATTGCATGCTGCTCGTGCCCTAAGCTGGCAGGTGATGTCTACGTGGAATCAAAACCAATTGATTAAGGCAACCATTCTAGTCGTCAAACTTCTTCACTTCTTTCTAATGACGTTGAAGTTACCTACCGACGAAAAAAACTTTTTCAAACTTCTGGAATCAATATCAGGTAGTATTGCAGAAACAGTACTTTGCCAGACATGAAGCCGAGGACCGTGTTCGGCTTACTGATTGCCCTTACAAGCAGCTGTACGGCCCTTCTCAACCATAAAAACGATCCGTTTTGTTTTCTGGGACCACGAGCCCGGTACCCAATCCGGATGAGAGCCAAAATAGTCGCAATGGTACCGGACAACCACGGCCACAGTCCGTTCAACTGGTACGAACAAATGCACCGCCACGGACCCTGTCTGGATGTTTTCGTTGACTATCGGGTCAACTCGCTGAATTTCACCGTCAGCTGCCAAAGCGCCACATCAACCCTGAAACCTCCACCAGGAATCATCTGGGACATGGCGCACATAATTTTCGATAACACCACAAGCTTCAGCGAAGAATTCCCAGGGATCTTTGAGCTGTACGCGTGTAATTTCTTCAACAAAACGCATCTGAAGCGTGGCCGGATCCTGTTCCAGGACGTGGACAACTTTGACAATCAATCCCTGCCCAAACGCTCCAACGTTGAGCATCCCGGCTATGGAATGGTTTACTTCGAGTACGATCAACCGTGCAGTTGTTCCTTCCGGAATGTCTTCGTGTACTCCTCAGCGAGAAGGGCGGCTCAACGTGAAGTCGAAAGAACATCAGATTTGGTCAACTTGGCACTGTCTTGGACATTGGTTGTAGTGATTTCCATTGGTGTGCTCGTCTGCTGTCTATGCCATGCTGTAAGGTCGCTAAAGCAGCAGTTTCAAGTTGTGAAGAAGAACAAGGAATGTGGGATGGTTTCGTCCGAGCTGAGTGCAATGAAATTGAGTACTTATAAAATTAATAACAGTGGATTTAACAATTCTAGCCGGAATTAATGCAATTTACATCCGATATCAAATAAATCACTTATGAAGAAAACAAACTTATCCACATTGATATCTGGATATTTGTCTATGTTCTTCTTTTTTAAACAAATTCCCGAGCTAACGGTGCTAACGCTGGTCGGATTTGTCAAATTCAATTATACACTCACGCTTGCTACCTACATTTCGGCTAACAAAATGAAGAAATTTACATATTTTTAAACAACAAATTCTGCGTGTATTCTCAAGAGCAAGCTGCAGTCAATCGACTAGCGGCAAATCACCATCAGCCAGCATTCTCACCAGCTACGAGTTCCAGATGCTGAGCGAAAACAAAGAAGACGATTGTTTTTTGTATGCAGTGACATAACCAAACTTTTCGGCACCCTCAGCAAACGTCAAATAGGTACAAATCTGGAACACCGCCGAAACATTCCCGGAAGAGATCCGGCACCCTCAGCAAACGTCATCCGGGAGAGATCCGGCACCAATTTGCATTGTTTTGACGTTTGCTGAGGGTGTCAAAAAAAGGGTAAACAAATCACTTCGTGCATCAGCATTAGCCAAGCAGTTACATAACCAAACTTTTCGGCACCCTCAGCAGACATTAAATCAGTACAATTTGCTGCCGGCAACGAATTTGTATGGTTTGACGTTTGCTGGGAGAGTATAACATTTATTCACGGAATGCATTACGTCAACAAATCCAGTTTTAGCGTTGGAAACGTCAACGGACGATGTTGCCGAGTTGCTGGAAGAGGCTGGAAGTTCTCTGAAATTGCTAAGTCGTCAGTGCAAGTGAATACACTAAACAAAATAAAACTTCGACCTGGTTGTGGAAGAATTGAAGCGTAGTAACATTCGACCCCGTTGTTAAAGATACCGAGACCGTCCGATTCGCGACCCTTTCGGATGCCGGAATAACGTCGTTGGAAAATTCTAGTGTAAATTTTCAAAACAACCTACGAGTCATGGGTTTCCTAGAATAAATGATAAACTGTCGATTTTACTCCAAAAACTTCAAAACGCAACGCAGGGAAAAGTCCAAGTCGCACATCAAGTGCACCAACTGTGGAAGTAACCATACCAGTAACTACCGTGGAGCGCGCCGCAGCCCGATCTACTCACCACAACTTTGTCATCTTGTCCTGGTACTGAATCCCGATGATGTACAGCACCAGCGCGTGGAGCAGCTCGCAAGCAGCCACCTTCGTACGCCGATCGCTCGAACCCACCGCTAGCGTACAAACCCGCGCAATGATCGTGTCCAGCTTGATGATCGGCCGAACGCCAACTCCGCTCAACAGCTGCAGCACGATGCTACAGTTCGAGTCGAGGTCCCACAGCACCAGGGGACGTTCCGCCGCAGAGCTTCCCTCTTCCCGGTGGACCATTCGGGTGCACAGGCCCGGCTCGATGTCCCCCAGAAAGAGCAGAATTCGACGCTGAAACTTGACCAGCTCGCTCTCGGAGCTGGCCAGTGCGTGCTGCAGCTTGATCTTTTCGATCTTGGCGCTGGTCAGGTTGACGCTCCGCTTCCGCTGGAATCTCGTTAACTGACCGGTGATCGGCGCCGGGACGTTGCTGTCCCGCGTTTGTAGGTAACTGTCGAGCAGTGGGAGAATGGTGACGAGTACGCGTTCGCGGTTTTGCGGTGCGATTGGGGAGTCGTGCGCAACGATCCGTTGGACGCAGCCGAGGGTCACGTTGGCCAGCGTGAGGATACCTTTTCCGACCTGGAACGCGATGCGGAACACTTCGAGCAGGTCGGAGGAATCTTCGAGGAAGCTCTCCAGGAGCGTTACGGGAGCACTGAGGACGAACCGCAAGCAGGTTAGCTGTAGTTCACCGATCGAGTGGCGACCCTTGGCGATTTGAAGCTCGAGGAAGTACACGAGCAAGTTGACGGTCGCCAACTTAGCCGATGATTGCTGGTTCTGTGGAACGGGAAGGTTCAGGTTATGCTATGACGACGCTCAAGCTATTTCTAAATACCTGAAAATACTGCAAGTGATCTGCTGTGGTCAGACCCAGGTCAATCAGCTTCACAAACCCACTGACCAAGGGATGCTTCAGCGCCATCTTCACCATATAATCGAAATAGACCGGAATCCAGTCCTCGAAGTGATCTCTCACGGGGACGTTGTACCGCAGCAGGTCCTGGTACAAATCCACCAGGTTGAAGAAGATGTGAAAATCTTTCGGCTTTACCGGCACCAAATCCACGTTCGGGTCGCAGAAGAACAGCTCGCGATCTTCACCGGACTCGTCTTTGAAGGTTCGCTTCCGGGTGGTTAAGTTCAGCTTGTCTAAGATCAGGAACAAGCTTTTTATCAGCTGGGAGTAGATCAGCTTGATCAACGGCGTACGATCAACACCGTGCGAGTTTCCTTCAGCAAGTAGACCTCTCCACAAAGGAAGATAGTTTTTGTACGTCACAAAGTCTTTCCAGTTGGCAGACTCATCCCGATTCTGGTTCGCATCGATCACCAACGTATGCGAGCAACTCCACACCAGTCCTCTCAGAATAATCTTGTCCAGCAACGCTTCCAGCACTCCACCCCCAAGCTTGTTCAGATTGTCGAACGTCCTCATCACGGAACTCACCACCAGCTCATGATGCGCCGTACTCAGAAAGTGAAAATCCTTAATCAACCCGATCACGATGTTCTGCAGCGAGCTCACCTGAACCCCGGTCAGCTCCCGGACATGACCCATAATCTCCGACAGCGCCTGAACCAAATCCGGCAAATGCTCCAACTGCTCTCCAGACTTATCCTCCACCAAGTAAACGTACTCCGTCCGCTGCATCACCAGCAGCAGCAGCTCCTGCATGTACTCTTCGGACATCAACCGGGCGCACGCCCCAGCCATCGCTCCGAACCCCCGGATAGCGATCCTAACCTCAAACGGTTTCGACCCCGACCCCATCAGCACCCCCTTGAAGTACTTCATGAAATAGCTCAAGACCGCCACCAGCGCTTCCCGCTCTTCGGCAGCTTCTCGACTGAGCAGTTCCCGACCAAGCTCGCGGTGTAGGGCGGCAAGCGCGTAGATTCCGCACTTGCGGTCCTCGACGGTCGAACGGATCCACTTGCCGGTCAGGATGGTCTGCCAGTAGATGTAGTCGACGTACAGGAACCGCCCGAACAGGGCGCTGTGGCGCTCCAGCAGCTGAAGGGCGTCTGGAAGGGAATATATGAACAGTTCTAGAATTCAAAGCATTTGAAATTGTTAAATTTAAATTCTAAAATTCTAAAATCCTAGAATTCTAAAATTCTAAAATTCTAAAATTCTAAAATTCTAAAATTCTAAAATTCTAAAATTCTGAAATTCTAAAATTCTAAAATTCTAAAATTCTAAAATTCTAAAATTCTAAAATTCTAAAATTCAAAAATTCAAAAATTCAAAAATTCAAAAATTCAAAAATTCAAAAATTCAAAAAATTCAAAAATTCAAAAATTCAAAAATTCTAAAATTTTAAAATTCTAAAATTATAAAAGTCTACAATTCTTAGATTCTAAAACTTCAATATCATAAACTCTAAAATTTTAAAAATTTCTGATTTAAAATTTTAAAATTGTTTAATTTTAAAATTCAGAAATTTTGAAATTATGAAATTGAAAAATTTCAAAATGCTGCAATAAAAATTCTTAAATTTTATTTTTTTTTAAGTTTTTAAATTCTAAAATTTAAAAATTCTGTATTAATAGGTTCTAATATTTCAAAATATTTTTAATGCCAAAAAAAAACAGAAAGTTAAAATAAAAATACGAAAAATTTAAAAAAATCAAATATCCAAACACATAAATTATAAAAAATCTTTTTTTTTAAATAAGTAAGGAAATTTCATGATTTTGAAACTTAAAGGATATAAAGATCAAAAAATTAATAATTCAAGCTTCTAATATTCTTAATTAAAAAAAAAATATTTACGTTAAGTTTAAAAAAATCAAATTCTTACATTTATTCATAAAATTTAACATCTCAAATTAAAGAAATTAAAAAAATCTAAATAAACTCAAATTCAAACATTAAAAATATTAGAAAATCTTGTAAAATCTATCTTTTTTGAAATTATAAACTTAAAGTTTCTAAAAATCTATTTTTTATGTCTGGTTTTCAGAATTCTTATTCCGTAATCCAAAAAATGTAACATATTAGGCAACCAATAGTTGAAAACCAACAAATTTTTGGTCGCTGAACTTAGTAAAAAAAGTGTATCTATCATGACCGTATTCCTTACTAGCCCCGTACTGAGCTTAAAACTCAAGCAGGAAAAAAAATGATTTTTTTATGAAATTGAGTTGAGGTGTATACATTTTTTTTTCTCAAATTAAAACAAAGTGACATTTTGAAACTTTCTTCTGAAAAGTTTGGAAAATGAACAATTTTAAACATTGAAGTACTCACTTCTAAACGCCTGCCGCTCCTTAACGGCTTCGTCCCAATCGGATAGCTTCTTGACGAGCACGTAAATCCGGCGGTAAACATCACTCCCGCTCGCCTCGTCTTCCTCGTTGCCGCTGCCGGGTGGTGCAAAATTGACTAAAAAATGGTTCAACCCTTGCAGCGCACCTGCCAGCGAAATCAACGACGGGTAGCTCTCCTCCAGCAGCTGCCCCTCGGCCACACTCATCATGGTGGTCAGAATCTTTGCCTGGTGCTCTTGCGAGACACACTCGGGGAAGTCTCGTGCCAACAGACCAACGAGCTCAAAGAGGGCCTGCTGGAAGCGATTGGTGAGCTTCCGTTGGTCAAAAACCGCCAGCAAATCTGCCAGCAGCTGGGTCATGCCGTGGACATCGTCGTCCAGACAGCGATACACGAGCAGATCCTGGACGACGGCCGTGGCCAGTTCGCGCTCGCGGGCACTCACCGACGAGGACTGAACGTAGCGGATACACTCGCGCAGCATTCCGGCCGAGGATTTGCGAACCGGTGTGGCGTGCTGCTGGATGAGCCGCCGGAAGAGATCGAAGATTTGCTCGTTCGCCTTCTGGAACCGGCCGGAGGCTTTGATGGCGCGGCGGAGAAACGCGAGAAGGCCGTTGGGCGAGTTGAGGATCGTGTCCAGGGAGTACTCTGGAAGCAAAGGGACATGTTAAGAAGTGTCTTAAAGTAGCATTTTGTTGAGAAAGTACCAATTTCCGCAGCATTTAGTGCCTCCGGACCGGCTACGAGCGTTCCGATGCTGGCCACACAGTCTTTGGCACGGGCTGAGTGCTGCGTGTCCAGGCAGCCCTTCAACGTGGACAGAAACTTTTCCAGTTCCGTCGACATAACGATTCGTTTGCAGCGAATTCAAACAACTAGCAAAATCACAAAAATAATACTGGATCTTTAAAATTGATTTACAAATGACACCGTTACTACGACTTGCGTTGTGACGCTAACAAAAACGGGACAAAACATGAATGAAATCAACCGGTGGCAAAAGCGAAAATCCAAAGCAAAACAAAGCCAAAATTTGTTTATTTCGGCGAAATGGGATTCGGGCGACAAAGGTCGATTATTTTTTGGAAGAAAACATTGTGATTTTTTAAAATCACTCGAAAAAGCCTAAGTTTCCTGGTACGAAAATTGAACTTACGACCTCTGGATTTGAATTGACAGTGCGCTGGTAGCTAGGCTGGTAGTCGAAACACTACCCCCCCCCCCCCCACCTTGCGATTGTATGTCGAAAACTGTAGCCTTACGGCATAGACTAAATATATATAGATACGCCACTCCCCTGTTGGGGCTGGCGACACTACCGCCACGCCAAAATTGCACCTGGTGGCAATTCACAGGTACTAATGTTGGATATTTCCGAAGGGAAAAGTTGATTCCGCCAGTTTCAGTTCAGCGTTCTGTGATAGGCCCCCAAAACCAAAGCTAAAAACTCGATTCGCCATCTACATTCGAGTAGGAGAACTTTGGTGCAAGGTTACGTTTACGTTTTTGCGCGATAAGTGCAAAGGCGAGTTGAAACTATTTTAAGGTTTTTCAAAAGAAAATTGATCTTTTGGAATAAAATAAAGTTAACAGGAGGTAAGAAATAAAAAGTTCTATCGATTGACTTTTTGATTTTTTTGCTAAGTTGCCTTTTTCATTGAAAATTCTGAGATCCGGATTGAAAACGCGAGAATGAGGTTAGATTGCAATTTTTGAAAATCATTCCAATTACCATTTTTCAAGCACAGCTTTTCTTTTATGGTAGAAGTGACTTTAAAAAATATTTGTCCACTTGAATAATCTACATTCTCAATTGATTAGTTAGGTTTTGGTTGATTAAAACATTCCCTTATTTTGAATCAGATAATGAACAGGTTAAATCGGCCATCACAAAAATATTTTTGTTTATATCAATAAAGCTATTTATTTCTTACCTGAAAATGGTATAATTTGCTATTAATGTCGATTTTATGATGAAATAAAACAATTTAAAATTTCAAACCAACTTACTCGCTGTAGGTTATAATGAAAACATCACCCCAAGTTTCAGCGCCCTCTAGTGGGGGGTAATTTTGACGTTTGATTGCCTATATCATAGCAACCTCTGTTTTCAAATTTTGACATATCAATTTCTCGTGATCAAGTTAAAACATTCCGTCAATTCCGTGAATCTTGCCGTTTCGCGATTTTTTGTTGGTCGCACCAGCTTTCCGGCGATAATTCGTAATCCTGTCTTCTTGGAGTATCGGGAATCGTGCCGTCGCCGGTACTGATTTGGTAAAACAGACCATATCAAATAGTTGCTCCGAAAGTTCGTTTGTTTAAGGTCTTGTACACTCTGGTCACCAAAAGCAGCGGTTTCAAAACCTTCCGGTGGTACCTACCGTTCGGCTTATGACTATGACAGGTGAGTAAAAACAAAGTTTTATCAAAAATGCCTCAAATTGAAAAATTCGTTCTGCTCTTAGGACCACATTCAAGAAGTCGCAGTCGGAAAAATTTAGCTGCTGCCACTGGCTCGACCAGACGCACCTTAAAAATAGTCAATCGGAAACGAACATTTCCTCGGCAAATTCTTCGATGGTGGCAAGTCGCCCGGCGAGCTAACGGGAGTCCGCTTCGACCGGTAGACATGGAGCTTTCGCCCGAGCGGCTAGGTCACTTTCGCTGCCGCTCGTTGCTGGAGGCTGCTTGCGCTTCGCGTACAGCCTTTACATGTTCCGCTCCAGCGTGGCGTCGCGCAGTGACTCCGTTGAGCCTTCTGCCACTGAGTTCGACGAGGAAGACGTTTTAAGAAAAACGAGAACGCGAGGCCAATCTGAAGCACAAGCCGGATGTTGCCAAGCAGCACATGTCGCTGCGACACACGAAGCCATCCAAAACTTGCTCCTCGAATGACTATGCCAACTGTCGCTGAGTTGCCAAGAGGTAGTGCATTCGGAAGACAATTTTATGTAAAAAAAATTCAAATAAATTGTTAAGCACGAATAAAAAGCTACACCAAATAGTGAGTTTGTTTATATTTTAGTTTTACAAGCACGCTAAGTAATCCTTCATTTTCACAATATTCAAATTCACGACCAGATTGAATTTTATTTTTACTGTGAACCCTGCACTGTTCGTTCATAAGGTTCACATAAGTTTTTGATAGTGTTGCTTTGAAAATTCCTTTTTTCTTGAATGTTCTTCGAAGTATGGCTCTGAACATTGGAAAAGTCAAGTCATTGATCGAGATGTAGACCTTATGCTGGATGCTCCTCTACTCCTCCCACGGCTAGGAGTTATTCTCGTAATTTTAGGTCACGTTGAGGCTTCGGATGACCACCCGGGAGGCCGTGCTATCAATTCACACCTGCATGGCTCCTCGCAAGAAAAAAAAACCGTTAAGAAGGAGGTCCAGGTTTCATTAGGACCGCAGTTCCGCAAGGGCTGGGTCGTATTCGGACTGGCCTACATCTACGTCAGCTTCAACGACACCTTCGTCAACGTTGTGGCGACCCATGCGAAACCGGTCTCCGGCGGCATGAACGTCTAACCAATCCTTTACCCTATCTGCTGGGAATAACCGCGTTGCGCATTAATTTGCTTGCTTAGGGAGGAAATGGCACTCCATGCCATGGTTTTTTCGTCGAACAGAGGACGTGATGACATCCTGTCCGATTCGACCCGCCGAAAGGGAGGTCACCGTAGTCCATGTCTGTAGATAGAGAAAGAGTGCCTGTATTTTTGTGGCACTGTGCAAGTTTCGGATTCTTCACTCTGAAATGTTAAGAGAAGCGAGAATTGAGAAAGAAATTCCGAACTCAATAATTGGTGACACTTTGTTGTCAAAAAGAAAAACCATTTTAAAACAGGAAAGTGCCCTGAGTACTACGACCTTGTTTACCAAATTAGTACCTGTAACTTGACTGTGGTGGCGCTCGGAGCGCTAAAGGGGTGTCGCCAACTGGATGTATGGAAAAATCCCGAAGTGAGACATCTAGGTAATTAATAATCTAAGCTTACGGCCACGGCCACGGTAACAATTTTGATATAAAAATGTGTGTTCTCATCTGTAATTAGGGGAACTATACCCATTTTAATCACTCTAAGCCATTCGACCGATTCTCATCACTTTTGCGGTTTTCCGCTATTAAATCAAAATTTTCAGAAGTATTAACAATGGAGAGTTGCTTGCTCACTTTTATTTGAGCTATTTACTGCCGTTCTACGTATAATAGTCCCATGTCATTTTTTTCGATTCTGACTTTTTAGCATTTTTAAGTTTACTCTTATGTATACTTTATGAGAATCACAAAATATAGTACTTTTTTTTGGAAAATCACGGAAAACAACACCAAGTCTGTTTGTCCCATCGTTACACCACAGACAAACAGACGTGAATCCTAGTTGATTTTTTCAAAAAAATCCATCGTCCCCACAAGAAAATTCAAAATTGGGCTGCACACTAGCGCGATCTGCAGTCCTGTTGCGGAAACCTCATCGTTTCAATAATAGTGGAATGTACCCTCTTCCCCTTATCCGATCAAGCGTGTACAAAAGAAAAATGACGTTTGTATGTTGTTTATGCAATTAAACATTGTTATGTTCGAGGGTAAGTTTTTTTTGAATCAGACAAATTATCGGGAAAAATGCTGCCAAAGTTCCACGCGATGGCGTCAAAGAATGCAAATTAAACAGTTGCTGCACCAGAAACATTGCATTGTGGTATCCTCTTTCGTACGGCGTTCCGCAGCAGATTCCACTCCGCGGTCCGGAACAGACATGAACCATCATTTGTACAGGGTGACAAAGGCAGGTCAAAAGGCCTTGGCTAAAGTGAACAAGGAGGAGCTAGGAAAGAATACTTTTGTGTTTATTTTAAACGGAGCATGAGCAGCATGAGTATGAGCATGAGCATGAGCATGAGCATGGTTGACTGCCAATGAGCTGCTACTCCGTTATTGACAGATCAGCTGAAGTTACACAATGAACCAACAGATGAGTAGTGGGAGCTAATCATCCTCACTGTATAACCCCTGAAGATCTCTGCTTTAAGTCAATACCGGCGCCCCCCCCCAAGGAGATGCAGTTCAACAAAGGTAGGAATGTTAGTCCGATAGTTGAAGTCGCAGACTCATCAGACACAGAGTTTGTCGCTCTATACCTGTTGACACCGCATGAGACCGTTGAATCCACAGCATCTCCCTCAAGCATCACGGGAAGTGGGGGAATTGTGTTAGTAGGGGGAAGAAAAGGGAAGGTCAGGATTCATCTTGGTAGATGATATGACCAGAATGTGAACCATAATCGTTGCCTTCTGAGCTACGACGCTATGAGAAGGACCTATCATTCGCGTATTTTTTTTTACTTCTTACCGCCGGCGTGCCATCCGAGCAACGATGCTTTGGGATGGGCTTTCAAAACGAAATTAAATTTGAATTAACGCATTATTCGGTGACGTACAATTTAAAATAGATCCGGATTCATTATTGGTAGATGATATGACCAGAAAGTGAAACATAATAGTTGCCTTCCGAGCTTCGACGCTATGAGAAGGACTTTCAAAAAAAAAATTAAATTTTTAGCAACGTATTATTCGTTATCATGTAAACCTCAAATAGTGCTGATACACCGAACTGTTTTAACCGATTTAATGAAATTCTTCGCGCATGACTTCTTTGCAACAAACTTCACCACGAATTCTTGATCGGACTGCGAACAACCGGCTCAACAACAGAAAGTCAATATAAACACGACGACGCGACGCCAGAAACTTCTAGCACTTTCTCGCGGATTCTCGCGCGTCGACTCTCCGGCCGATCTCCCCCGCGAACACCACACGACTGAGGGCCAAACACCCAAGGCCACGACGCGACACAATTTTCAATGAATTCCAGAAAGTTCTTCTAGCACTTTCTCGCGGATTCTCGCGCGTCGACTCTCCGACCGATCTGCCCCGCGAACACCACACGACTGAGGGCCAAACACCCAAGGCCACGACGCGACACAATTTTCAATGAATTCCAGAAACTTCTTCCAGAAACTTCTTCTAGCACTTTCTCGCGGATTCTCGCGCGTCGACTCTCCGACCGATCTCCCCCCGCGAACACCACACGACTGAGGGCCAAACACCCAAGGCCACGACGTGACACAATTTTCAATGAATTCCAGAAACTTCTTTCAGAAACTTCTTCTAGCACTTTCTCGCGGATTCTCGTGCGTCGACTCTCCGACCGATCTGCCCCGCGAACACCACACGACTGAGGGCCAAACACCCAAGGCCACGACGCGACACAATTTTCAATGAATTCCAGAAACTTCTTCTAGCACTTTCTCGCGGATTCTCGCGCGTCGACTCTCCGACCGATCTGCCCCGCGAACACCACACGACTGAGGGCCAAACACCCAAGGCCACGGCGCGACACAATTTTCAATGAATTCCAGAAACTTCTTTCAGAAACAGAAACGCGAACACCACACGACTCCTTTTGTGTTTATTTTAAACGGAGTGGCGAAATTAACGGAAATCTCAATAGAAATATTTTGCTTTCGCAGTTGATGATGCAAAAAACAACAACGTGGATTCAAAAATCTCCCAAAATAACAGTTCTTTTAGTTTATCAAAAATTCCTGTATCATTTCATAGCAAATTTGAATCAAATTTGATCAAAACGATGTTCTTATGCAATTTTTCCTTTGATTTTCACAAAACCTCGTGCTTTTTGTTCTGCTGCAACAGCAATCAAGCGGCATAAACAGAAATATCCCGCGCTCACACACACAACCAATCAATTCAAGAAACGTCAAAGTGTACGGTGGCGACATCATTCTTGATCGTGTCTCGTTGCGGTACTATGGCATCCATGTTTTTTGCTTGTTTGAATTTGAATTGACCGTTTTGGTTGGCGATGGAATAGAAAAGAGTTTCACGTCTGTTTGTCTGTGGTTACACTTCTACGCAATTTGGGTCCTAAAATGAAGCTTAGATTGCTGATAAATATTATTGTTTACAACGATAAAGTTTATTTTTTCTGAGTACAATGACCCTTTTCACGACCACAAAGAGTTTAAAAAGGATTTTTAAATCAATTTTGAAAAATAAACCTCGCGGTCCTTCTTGACTCCTACTTGACAGCTCGTTCCAAGGGAACCATAGTTGATCCATCGAAAAAATGTTGTCTTGTCAATTGTTTTTTGCTTAAAAATGAAACAAAAAAGTGATCAGAAATGGTTTTTAATCGTGTTTTTTTACTGTTGTACATAAAAAATAGATTTTTAAGCAAAGATGGCGTTACGAATGGTGAACGCCCGAAATGTCAAGATCACGCAGTGGTACCAACATTACAAAAAAAGTGTGCCATAGAGTTATCTACGTGCGCATGTATTGCGTGTACGTACACGAAAAAAAGTGAGGTTAAATTTTGTACCAGCCAGCAAAACAAATGGTGTGCTAGTGTGTGTGAGATCGGGCTTAGATAGCTCTATGGCATGACAGCCAAACTTTTTTTTCTTATGTTGGGACACCTGCGTGATTTTGACATTTCGGGCGTGCACCATTCGTAACGCCATCTTCGCTTAAAAATCTGGATAGCAAGAGGATTACTAATAATAGTAATAAAATGCTAGTAGGGGCGATTAGGGACATATAGGGCTAATGTGGACCCACGGGACAATTGGGTACTAAAGCCCTATGTCAATTTTTATGTACAACGGTAAAAAACACGCTTAAAAATCATTTCTGATCACTTTTTTTTCATTTTAATGCAAATTTTTTTTTTGACAAGACAACATTTTTTCGATGGATCAACTATGGTCCCCTTGGAACGAGCTGTCAAGTAGGAGCTTTTCTGTCAAGAAGGACTGCGAGGTAAATTTTTCAAAATTGATTTAAAAATCCATTTTAAACTTTTTGTGGTCGTACAAAGGGTCATTGTACTCAGAAAAATAAGCTTTATCGCTGTAAACAATAATATCAGCAATCTAAGCTTCATTTTAGGACCCAATTATGCGTAGAAACACAAAAAACGGTCGAAAAATTTCAATCGCGTTTTCTCAGTTCTGGAGTTTTTTTTTTGAAAAGGTCCAATAAAACAAATGTTCAGTTTTTGCTTTTTGGGTGTTTTTGAAACCGCCTTGCGTAAGGGGTATTAAAAAACACCCAAAAACCAAAAACTGAAAATTTGGCTCACTGGACTTTAAAAAAAAAAATCCAGAGTTGCTCTTTTTCGAACATAGAACAATTATTCGTAGAACGCCAGTTTATTACTTTGGAACAGTCGAAAACACACTACGGAAGCTGTAATTCATGATCAAAGTGCTGATAGGCCGATAATAGAAATAGAAAGGGTATAGTTCACCTAGTTTGTTCTAATTCTGCGTAGCAGCTTCACGGACAGCAGAACAATGTCTCAATGACGTCACTGAATTCAAACCATGATCAAAATCATGGTAGAAGGCTAGTTCGGAGTTCGGAAGGAGAGGGGTCAAGAAACAGCTTTACGAACAGCAAAACAAAGGAGAGGAAGCGATTTCTCGTCCAGAGAGTTAAAAGTTATGTCAAAGAGCTCAGGGACATCACTGAATATGGCGGTAAATTCAATGATCTGCATTTCAGGACAGTATCGTATCTGGGTTACTCACCAGTAATGTTATAAATACATTACAGGTCAACGCATTAATGGGTCATATATCAGACCTAAAAGAGTTAAAAAAGAACGAGTCCCTTTTGGGTTACTTACGTGATGTTTGGGCGATAAAGGTTTCGAAGAAGATAATATATTTTTGATTTGAAACACTATTTTTAGAAATTGCAATCTGTATTTATGTCTTTTCGTTTCACCGTACATGTTTATCATCGTGCAAATAGTGGTGGCAACTCGGCTACGGTCAGATAGCCCGTGTGCCCGGCGATTGTATTCGGTGCGTTCGACGTAATGTACTTCTTGGTTTCCTTGGGCGTCTTTGCGTCCTTGTCCGACTCCGACTTCTAAAAAATCAAATTGAAACAGTTTTTATGAGTCGCAACAAGCTAGAAACCGGCGTCAACGCACCTTGTGTTTGACAAACTCCAGATCCATCACGGGCACATTCTTCGTCCGGACCACGTCCTCGATCTGCAGCACCTCCAGGTTGAGCACGTCCACGAAGCCGTGCTGCTCGAGGGCTTCGCACACGCGCAGCGATTGCTCGATGCAGGGCGAGAAGGAGCACAGTCGGCCACCTTCATTCTTCAATGCCTTCGCGGCATGTGGAATGGCCAGCTGAGGTGCGGGAAGGTCCAGAAACACCGCGTCAGCTTTCCCGTTAAGTTCCTCGCCGAACCCGTTCTGGCAGACATCTCGATGGGTCACCTGAAACGGTGTGGAGATTAATTCGTTCCAACTTGACACAAATTATGGGCCACAAACCTTGACGAACTCTCCCAAACCGTGCGAGTCAAACTCTTCCTGTGCCTTCTGGACGCGTTCCTCGTGGAAATCGAACGTGTGCAGATACCCGTGTGGACGGATGGCCCGCAGGAAGTAGTGCGACAGCGAGCCAGAACCCGTCCCGGACTCGATCACCACGCTGCCGGGCTTAATCTCCAGCTGGTACAAGATCATACTGATGTCGGGCGTGTACAGAATCTGCGTCCGGTGGGGCAGCGTTTGCGTCCACAGCTCCGGATTCGGCTGCAGAACGTGGGCCCATCCCTTCGAGAGTTCAACCTGAAACAAAAGTTCATAAATCAACTCGTTCTTCAAGAAATCCTCATTAGAGACCCACCTTCGACCCGTACGGCACCCCGATGATATCCTTCACCTTGAGCGCGCCAAAGTTCGTCTGGAACACGTACTCGACCATCTCGTTCTTCTTGTTCCGGATCTGCGGAACGGCCTCGATGGCGTACACGTTCGTCGTCACGTACAAGATGACTGTGTCTCCCTCCTCGATGACGGTTTTGGGCTGGGCGAAACTCATTCTGGGGGAGAATACTTGCGATACTGGGAAGGGACTTCGAGATCGGACCAGCAGCTGTACGACGATGCACGTTGTGAGCGCCCGGTGGGGTTGTTTGTAAACACATCAAGTCAACGGAGCACCCGCCGTCGAGCAGTTTTTGACAGTTCGCTCCATAAGGAATACATTGTAGAAAAAAGCAAAAACTGCTCGAATGGAAATGCTCCACTGACAGCTGCGATTGGCAGTGTAGTGGTGAGCGCGAGCGTGTGTGGATGGAGGAGTTCGTGAAAACGCGCGCGGGAGAACAGACGTACGTTTGCGAACACGTGGTTGCAAATTAGAGGAAACATCATAAAATTCGTTGGAGAAGACAAAAAAATCCTGGAATTCGTTAGTTCACGAGTTTGAACTTGTAAGTGCTTGTAATACAACAGTGGTAACGCCGTTGCATTTTTTTCCAATTTTTCGACAATGTTACTATGGTTTTGACCCTCTTACTTTAAAAAAAATATATATTTTTTGTATTTGCTTATTTTTTACATAAAATTTTAGTTTTGCTACCCAAAAAAAAAACATCCGCTTTAACGACCCCCAGGTCTTCTGTGGTCTCTATTGCAAGTTTCTGCTCGAACCTAGGAGTCCAAAGGCATGAATGAGGAGAGCATCCAAACCTCTTTCTACTCCAAGGAACTTTCCACCCCAGGGTTCGAACTGACGACCATTGGATTGCAAGTCCAACCGCCGCCAGCAACGGAGCACCCGCAGTCGAGCAGTTTTTGACAGTTCGCACCATAAGAAATACAATGTAGAAAAAAACAAAAACTGCTCGAATGGAAGTGCTCCATTCCAATGTCCGTATATTTAAAAGGTCCGGCTGAAAACGTTTTGGATTAGTGTTAGTAAGCTAAAAAGTGTCAACATTCGCGAAGCCTCTCGTGATGACGTCATACCGTTCTCGGCACTGCAGGATGGTATACAAAATCAATGAAAAAAGAGCTTTTTATTGCAATTTATGCTTTTTTGGTTACTTTCACGCATGAAAAGATTAATTTGAACTATGTTGTGCATGAGTGGTGAAAGATTTTATCGAGATTTTTATTTATTCCTGATATGAACACTTTTAAACGATACTTCAGAGGAAGTACACGAGCAGTGCATACCAATCCGCATCGACCATACCAATCGGCGTAAGATTTTCAGGAGTTGTTTGGACACATATAACTAGGGGACCATCCATAAACCACGTGGATACTTTAGGAGAAGCGGGGAGGGGGAGGGGGGTATGGTGATTGTCCACGCTCCATACAAAAAAGTTTTTTTTGTATGGAAAATTTGTTCAAGAAGGGGGGGGGGGGGAGATTGAAGTTCTATACGATCGGGAATCCAAATGAATTTGGTCTTAAATGTCTTAAATACAAACCGAGAAGTACTTTTTATGAATTAAAACTAGTTGCCATCGATGATGGGTCTCGTGGCGCAGGGGTAGCGGCTTCGGCTGCCGATCCCGATGATGCTATGAGACGCGGGTTCGATTCCCGCCTTATCCACTGAGCTTCTATCGGATGGTGAAGTAAAACGTCGGTCCCGGTTTCTCCTGTCTCGAGCGGAAATCCCACGTTAGAGGAAGGCCATGCCCCGGGGGGCGTAGTGCCAATAGTTTCGTTTTTTTTTGCCATCGATGATAACAAGATGAATGAAAACAAATTGAACTGAAGAGTAGTTTTAAGCTGTTTTACGAATATGTTACAGATAGTGTGCATGGGTTATGTACCTAACAGTATTTTGTTGTATTTTTGCTAACTTAAAAAAATCGTTGCGATCAACTTTTTGCCATTTGTTGTTCTTAGTAATTAGGCTGTATTAGCGGTTGCTGCTGTTGGGGAGTTATAATGATATCATGAGTGTATCTCAACTCTGGCAGCGTGATTCCCTCGGCGACACGGATTTTAGATTTAGTCCCAACTAAACGAAATCAATTCCGGTGCTCCACTTGCAGACGGGCGTTCACTTTGATGAGTAGAAGTTGCCGTCTCAAAGGACCGCCAAGATTCCGGCGTTTTCATATCTGACGTGTCTGCCCAACTTGACAGCGTATTCGTTTTTTTTTCCACGGACCTCGCGGGCCAGTTTTGGTGCAGGTGCAATTTCCACCAACTTCTGGTGCCGCCGCTCAACCGGGCCATCACGTTCGTACAGATGATCCACGTTGCCAGCTTTGTCATCCAGCAGCTGCAACTCAATATGCCTAGGTCGTTCGATGAACCTTTCAATAAGCATGGCACCATTACCGACGGAAGCCTTCGCCTCCGAACTCGCTCGCTCGAAGTTGTCCCCGACCTCTACCGACCTCTTTTACACTTTCCTTTCCACGGCTACTTCCACTTAACGCTGCCTTGAAGATCACGGGAAATCCGTGCTTCTTGCAAAAAACCAACACTTCCACCTTGATGGTCACGGGACCGTCCGTATCCGGTACGATTAGAACGCCTGCTTCAATGGCAGCCTTACGGGCGGCCACTTTGTCTCCCATCTGCTGGACAACCTTAGGTGCTGGACCGATATGACCCTTAACCGGGGTGCATGTCGTCGACGTCGTTCTCCTTGCACACCCGGATAATTTCTGGAATGTGTTGCAGACCTCGACCGGGGCTAGGCCCTTGCCATCGATGTACGACTCGTCGGCCTTCTGTCGGTGCATGTGATGGCGATTCTGCTCGGAGTAGATGGCCACCGACGGCATGCCCAGCTCGTTACACACTAGGAAGACACGGTAGCGATTTCGCCGCGGTTCGCAGCCAGCACGGACCGGATGGGTTTCTACTCGGCCTGGTTTGGGAAAGGAATCAGGTAAGTGCCAACTTAAAGTCGTGGCCAGGCTGGCGATGGTCACCTTTATCACGTCAAATAATTACCTGGTTCTCCGGTGGAGACTACTGCTGCATTTGCTGTTGGGAGCATTTGTTAGTATGTGCCACTTGTAGTCCATCGTGAAGCATAACAACTTACTAATGTTGACGCTGCTGCTGCTGCTGATCGCTTCAGCAGTATCCCATCCGACGGACTGCTTCCGGCCACTGGCACCGGTTTTCCTTCAAGTCCTTGGTACGGCCACTATCGGTTAGGTCCACGTTCTTAGTTCCGCAAGAAGACCGTCCTCTGTTCGTCAGTGCTGGTCGCAGTTTATGGCAATTCCGACAATATCTGGAATATCAAAACATTAATGTGGAAAAATATTGATGTAGACGTGTCGTAGTTGTTGGCACTTACCTTTAACTGTTATTTTTTCAGTAATAAACCAAATGAGTTGAGCCAGTCCGTTTTGCGATGCCTGTCCGTCAGGTCGCATGTTTTTTTCGCGTCGTTCGTCGTCGGTGAGTTTGTCGGGTGAGTGCGCGCGTGTGTGTGTGAAGGTGCGGCTGGCTCTGGTTGAAAAATGACAGTTGAGCCAGTCCGTTTTGCGATGCCTGTCCGTCGGGTTGCATGTTTTTTCGCGTCGTTCGTCGTCGGTGATTTTGTCGGGTGAGTGCGCGCGTGTGTGTGTGAAGGTGCGGCTGGCTCTGGTTGAAAAATGACAGTTGAGCCAGTCCGTTTTGCGATGCCTGTCCGTCGGGTTGCATGTTTTTCGCGTCGTTCGTCGTCGGTGATTTTGTCGGGTGAGTGCGCGCGTGTGTGTGTGAAGGTGCGGCTGGCTCTGGTTGAAAAATGACAGTTGAGCCAGTCCGTTTTGCGATGCCTGTCCGTCGGGTCGCATGTTTTTTTCGCGTCGTTCGTCGTCGGTGATTTTGTCGGGTGAGTGCGTGCGTGTGTGTGTGAAGGTGCGGCTGGCTCTGGTTGAAAAATGACAGTTGAGCCAGTCCGTTTTGCGATGCCTGTCCGTCAGGTCGCATGTTTTTTCGCGTCGTTCGTCGTCGGTGATTTTGTCGGGTGAGTGCGCGCGTGTGTGTGTGAAGGTGCGGCTGGCTCTGGTTGAAAAATGACAGTTGAGCCAGTCCGTTTTGCGATGCCTGTCCGTCGGGTTGCATGTTTTTTTTCGCGTCGTTCGTCGTCGGTGATTTTGTCGGGTGAGTGCGTGCGTGTGTGTGTGAAGGTGCGGCTGGCTCTGGTTGAAAAATGACAGTTGAGCCAGTCCGTTTTGCGATGCCTGTCCGTCGGGTCGCATGTTTTTTTCGCGTCGTTCGTCGTCGGTGATTTTGTCGGGTGAGTGCGTGCGTGTGTGTGTGAAGGTGCGGCTGGCTCTGGTTGAAAAATGACAGTTGAGCCAGTCCGTTTTGCGATGCCTGTCCGTCGGGTTGCATGTTTTTTTCGCGTCGTTCGTCGTCGGTGATTTTGTCGGGTGAGTGCGTGCGTGTGTGTGTGAAGGTGCGGCTGGCTCTGGTTGAAAAATGACAGTTGAGCCAGTCCGTTTTGCGATGCCTGTCCGTCAGGTCGCATGTTTTTTTCGCGTCGTTCGTCGTCGGTGAGTTTGTCGGGTGAGTGCGCGCGTGTGTGTGTGAAGGTGCGGCTGGCTCTGGTTGAAAAATGACAGTTGAGCCAGTCCGTTTTGCGATGCCTGTCCGTCGGGTTGCATGTTTTTTTTCGCGTCGTTCGTCGTCGGTGATTTTGTCGGGTGAGTGCGTGCGTGTGTGTGTGAAGGTGCGGCTGGCTCTGGTTGAAAAATGACAGTTGAGCCAGTCCGTTTTGCGATGCCTGTCCGTCGGGTTGCATGTTTTTTCGCGTCGTTCGTCGTCGGTGATTTTGTCGGGTGAGTGCGCGCGTGTGTGTGTGAAGGTGCGGCTGGCTCTGGTTGAAAAATGACAGTTGAGCCAGTCCGTTTTGCGATGCCTGTCCGTCAGGTCGCATGTTTTTTTCGCGTCGTTCGTCGTCGGTGATTTTGTCGGGTGAGTGCGCGCGTGTGTGTGTGAAGGTGCGGCTGGCTCTGGTTGAAAAATGACAGTTGAGCCAGTCCGTTTTGCGATGCCTGTCCGTCGGGTTGCATGTTTTTTCGCGTCGTTCGTCGTCGGTGATTTTGTCGGGTGAGTGCGTGCGTGTGTGTGTGAAGGTGCGGCTGGCTCTGGTTGAAAATGACAGTTGAGCCAGTCCGTTTTGCGATGCCTGTCCGTCGGGTCGCATGTTTTTTCGCGTCGTTCGTCGTCGGTGATTTTGTCGGGTGAGTGCGCGCGTGTGTGTGTGAAGGTGCGGCTGGCTCTGGTTGAAAATGACAGTTGAGCCAGTCCGTTTTGCGATGCCTGTCCGTCAGGTCGCATGTTTTTTTCGCGTCGTTCGTCGTCGGTGATTTTGTCGGGTGAGTGCGTGCGTGTGTGTGTGAAGGTGCGGCTGGCTCTGGTTGAAAAATGACAGTTGAGCCAGTCCGTTTTGCGATGCCTGTCCGTCGGGTTGCATGTTTTTTCGCGTCGTTCGTCGTCGGTGATTTTGTCGGGTGAGTGCGCGCGTGTGTGTGTGAAGGTGCGGCTGGCTCTGGTTGAAAAATGACAGTTGAGCCAGTCCGTTTTGCGATGCCTGTCCGTCGGGTTGCATGTTTTTTCGCGTCGTTCGTCGTCGGTGATTTTGTCGGGTGAGTGCGCGCGTGTGTGTGAAGGTGCGGCTGGCTCTGGTTGAAAAATGACAGTTGAGCCAGTCCGTTTTGCGATGCCTGTCCGTCAGGTCGCATGTTTTTTTCGCGTCGTTCGTCGTCGGTGATTTTGTCGGGTGAGTGCGTGCGTGTGTGTGTGAAGGTGCGGCTGGCTCTGGTTGAAAAATGACAGTTGAGCCAGTCCGTTTTGCGATGCCTGTCCGTCGGGTTGCATGTTTTTTTCGCGTCGTTCGTCGTCGGTGATTTTGTCGGGTGAGTGCGCGCGTGTGTGTGAAGGTGCGGCTGGCTCTGGTTGAAAAATGACAGTTGAGCCAGTCCGTTTTGCGATGCCTGTCCGTCGGGTCGCATGTTTTTTTCGCGTCGTTCGTCGTCGGTGATTTTGTCGGGTGAGTGCGCGCGTGTGTGTGTGAAGGTGCGGCTGGCTCTGGTTGAAAAATGACAGTTGAGCCAGTCCGTTTTGCGATGCCTGTCCGTCAGGTCGCATGTTTTTTCGCGTCGTTCGTCGTCGGTGATTTTGTCGGGTGAGTGCGCGCGTGTGTGTGTGAAGGTGCGGCTGGCTCTGGTTGAAAAATGACAGTTGAGCCAGTCCGTTTTGCGATGCCTGTCCGTCGGGTTGCATGTTTTTTCGCGTCGTTCGTCGTCGGTGATTTTGTCGGGTGAGTGCGTGCGTGTGTGTGTGAAGGTGCGGCTGGCTCTGGTTGAAAAATGACAGTTGAGCCAGTCCGTTTTGCGATGCCTGTCCGTCGGGTTGCATGTTTTTTCGCGTCGTTCGTCGTCGGTGATTTTGTCGGGTGAGTGCGCGCGTGTGTGTGTGAAGGTGCGGCTGGCTCTGGTTGAAAAATGACAGTTGAGCCAGTCCGTTTTGCGATGCCTGTCCGTCAGGTCGCATGTTTTTTCGCGTCGTTCGTCGTCGGTGATTTTGTCGGGTGAGTGCGCGCGTGTGTGTGTGAAGGTGCGGCTGGCTCTGGTTGAAAAATGACAGTTGAGCCAGTCCGTTTTGCGATGCCTGTCCGTCGGGTTGCATGTTTTTTCGCGTCGTTCGTCGTCGGTGATTTTGTCGGGTGAGTGCGTGCGTGTGTGTGTGAAGGTGCGGCTGGCTCTGGTTGAAAAATGACAGTTGAGCCAGTCCGTTTTGCGATGCCTGTCCGTCAGGTCGCATGTTTTTTCGCGTCGTTCGTCGTCGGTGATTTTGTCGGGTGAGTGCGCGCGTGTGTGTGTGAAGGTGCGGCTGGCTCTGGTTGAAAAATGACAGTTGAGCCAGTCCGTTTTGCGATGCCTGTCCGTCGGGTTGCATGTTTTTTTTCGCGTCGTTCGTCGTCGGTGATTTTGTCGGGTGAGTGCGTGCGTGTGTGTGTGAAGGTGCGGCTGGCTCTGGTTGAAAAATGACAGTTGAGCCAGTCCGTTTTGCGATGCCTGTCCGTCGGGTCGCATGTTTTTTTCGCGTCGTTCGTCGTCGGTGATTTTGTCGGGTGAGTGCGTGCGTGTGTGTGTGAAGGTGCGGCTGGCTCTGGTTGAAAAATGACAGTTGAGCCAGTCCGTTTTGCGATGCCTGTCCGTCGGGTTGCATGTTTTTTTCGCGTCGTTCGTCGTCGGTGATTTTGTCGGGTGAGTGCGTGCGTGTGTGTGTGAAGGTGCGGCTGGCTCTGGTTGAAAAATGACAGTTGAGCCAGTCCGTTTTGCGATGCCTGTCCGTCAGGTCGCATGTTTTTTTCGCGTCGTTCGTCGTCGGTGAGTTTGTCGGGTGAGTGCGCGCGTGTGTGTGTGAAGGTGCGGCTGGCTCTGGTTGAAAAATGACAGTTGAGCCAGTCCGTTTTGCGATGCCTGTCCGTCGGGTTGCATGTTTTTTTCGCGTCGTTCGTCGTCGGTGATTTTGTCGGGTGAGTGCGTGCGTGTGTGTGTGAAGGTGCGGCTGGCTCTGGTTGAAAAATGACAGTTGAGCCAGTCCGTTTTGCGATGCCTGTCCGTCGGGTTGCATGTTTTTTTCGCGTCGTTCGTCGTCGGTGATTTTGTCGGGTGAGTGCGCGCGTGTGTGTGTGAAGGTGCGGCTGGCTCTGGTTGAAAAATGACAGTTGAGCCAGTCCGTTTTGCGATGCCTGTCCGTCAGGTCGCATGTTTTTTTCGCGTCGTTCGTCGTCGGTGATTTTGTCGGGTGAGTGCGTGCGTGTGTGTGTGAAGGTGCGGCTGGCTCTGGTTGAAAAATGACAGTTGAGCCAGTCCGTTTTGCGATGCCTGTCCGTCGGGTTGCATGTTTTTTCGCGTCGTTCGTCGTCGGTGATTTTGTCGGGTGAGTGCGCGCGTGTGTGTGTGAAGGTGCGGCTGGCTCTGGTTGAAAAATGACAGTTGAGCCAGTCCGTTTTGCGATGCCTGTCCGTCGGGTCGCATGTTTTTTTCGCGTCGTTCGTCGTCGGTGATTTTGTCGGGTGAGTGCGTGCGTGTGTGTGTGTGTGAATGTGCGGCTTGCTCTGGTTGTCACGATGATAGTCGAGGCAGTCCGTTTTGTGGTCACCTGTATGTTTGTCTATTCCTTTCTATTGACGTGGCTTTTTTTTTCTTCTTAGTTAGATTGTAAAGTTCAAATATCGCGATCGTCTTTCTCGTTAGTCAGTCGGGTTTCTTTGTTCTATGATTCGCGATTGTTTCATGGGAAGATTCGTTTTTAACTGCGTTAGCATAATATAAATTATATTTGACCTTTCGTTTCCCGCGAAATCACCTTTTAGCATTATAGCTCGTAAAGCACGGTGACAAATATTGTTTCAACGCGATTGTTCAAGTCCTTTAGATAACTCATAACTCATCAGTAATTAATTGGTCGCTCATCTTATAAAAACTTAAAAGTATAAATAGTCTCAGGTCAACTCTACGTAAATGTGTTACGCTGAGTATAATATTTCACCTTTTAATTACACACAATTTTGATTCTATCTTTCCACAGCCGGCTGTCTAAGATTGAATCATTTATGCTAAACTTAACACCAAATAACCGGGAATAGTCTCATCCGCATACTCCGACTGATTGCCTTGAGAATGCATAATACATCACACCATTAAACAAAATTTATTGATTATTGGGTCGCATCGTCATCCTCTATGTTGAATCCTGGCCATTACCCTTACCCACTAACAAAATCCCAAGTAGAAGTAGTTTTCCGGCACACGCGGGGGTGTGGATATCGTATAGAACCCACCCTTGGTAGCAGCCTGTGCTAACTAACATTCCCGTCCCGTTCCCTCGAGATCTACAAACTGACATGGCGGGCGCCGTTGGTGGCCAATGACTGTTTCCTATTAGTAACGGTTCTAGTTTTGATGATCGTGATGTTTTATCTTTTCAGCGCATTCATGCATGCTGTTGATAAGGGAAACATTATTTGATCGTTGAAGCGTATGGCCGGTTGTGTTGATAGGATATTACGGTTCTGTTCAGTAACGGAGAAGGACAACCATGGGTGGTCTCTCATGCTCATGCTCATGCTCATTTTTTCAGTAATAAACCAAATTTTTTACGATTTTATGCGAGAAACTGAGATTTCTTGCAAAATCGTATGGCAAACCAAACCAAAACAAACGGTATGACGTCACACCCTTGAGTCGCTAACCATGCACGGAGAGAAAAATGCTGATTGAAGGAAAAACTAATTCAAAGTCGACAAAATATTTTTCCCTGCGTTCGTACACTAATACAAGCATGAAAACATAGCCATACCTTTTACAGATGGATTACATTGGCTCCATTCTACCGGATCAGACTTGGTTTGGTGTGTTATTTTTACAAATACGTGGGTGACGAACAAAGAACAAAGAACAAAGAACAAAGAACAAAGAACAAAGAACAAAGAACAAAGAACAAAGAACAAAGAACAAAGAACAAAGAACAAAGAACAAAGAACAAAGAACAAAGAACAAAGAACAAAGAACAAAGAACAAAGAACAAAGAACAAAGAACAAAGAACAAAGAACAAAGAACAAAGAACAAAGAACAAAGAACAAAGAACAAAGAACAAAGAACAAAGAACAAAGAACAAAGAACAAAGAACAAAGAACAAAGAACAAAGAACAAAGAACAAAGAACAAAGAACAAAGAACAAAGAACAAAGAACAAAGAACAAAGAACAAAGAACAAAGAACAAAGAACAAAGAACAAAGAACAAAGAACAAAGAACAAAGAACAAAGAACAAAGAACAAAGAACAAAGAACAAAGAACAAAGAACAAAGAACAAAGAACAAAGAACAAAGAACAAAGAACAAAGAACAAAGAACAAAGAACAAAGAACAAAGAACAAAGAACAAAGAACAAAGAACAAAGAACAAAGAACAAAGAACAAAGAACAAAGAACAAAGAACAAAGAACAAAGAACAAAGAACAAAGAACAAAGAACAAAGAACAAAGAACAAAGAACAAAGAACAAAGAACAAAGAACAAAGAACAAAGAACAAAGAACAAAGAACAAAGAACAAAGAACAAAGAACAAAGAACAAAGAACAAAGAACAAAGAACAAAGAACAAAGAACAAAGAACAAAGAACAAAGAACAAAGAACAAAGAACAAAGAACAAAGAACAAAGAACAAAGAACAAAGAACAAAGAACAAAGAACAAAGAACAAAGAACAAAGAACAAAGAACAAAGAACAAAGAACAAAGAACAAAGAACAAAGAACAAAGAACAAAGAACAAAGAACAAAGAACAAAGAACAAAGAACAAAGAACAAAGAACAAAGAACAAAGAACAAAGAACAAAGAACAAAGAACAAAGAACAAAGAACAAAGAACAAAGAACAAAGAACAAAGAACAAAGAACAAAGAACAAAGAACAAAGAACAAAGAACAAAGAACAAAGAACAAAGAACAAAGAACAAAGAACAAAGAACAAAGAACAAAGAACAAAGAACAAAGAACAAAGAACAAAGAACAAAGAACAAAGAACAAAGAACAAAGAACAAAGAACAAAGAACAAAGAACAAAGAACAAAGAACAAAGAACAAAGAACAAAGAACAAAGAACAAAGAACAAAGAACAAAGAACAAAGAACAAAGAACAAAGAACAAAGAACAAAGAACAAAGAACAAAGAACAAAGAACAAAGAACAAAGAACAAAGAACAAAGAACAAAGAACAAAGAACAAAGAACAAAGAACAAAGAACAAAGAACAAAGAACAAAGAACAAAGAACAAAGAACAAAGAACAAAGAACAAAGAACAAAGAACAAAGAACAAAGAACAAAGAACAAAGAACAAAGAACAAAAAACAAAGAACAAAGAACAAACTTAATTAAAAAGTGTCAAATCACCGGGGGTTGGTGTGTTTGAAAAATTCTCAAGCATAAGGTAACTTTATCACAAAATTCGAAGTGTTAAACTATGTTTGGTCTCCCCAAATACCTTTAAACATTGCGGTTTTTCTAAACAGTTAGTTGTTTTTCGGAATTTGCTAGTTGTCAAAATGCTTATGTGCCCTTTTAAAATTTTGATCCAGGGTTTCTTCAATGGAGCATTTCCATTCGAGCAGTTTTTGCTTTTTTCTTCAATGTATTCCTTATGGGAGAACTGTCATTTCTACCACTCGAATCGGGTGGTCCATTGTGACATTTTTTGAATAAAATGAAACGGAATCGACGTAACACCTTATCAAGGCTGTATGTCATAGGTACTCGCGATCTTCCTTTGCATTAGTGTGAGTGCATGACTCCGTGACACTAAAACCAAAACAATAACAAACGAACAATGGACCGTGCCAGGAAAACCAAAACATAAACAATGTCAGTGTCAGTGGAGTGAGAGAGTCAGAGATAACGATTTTGACAACCGCACTAGTACACACTCAATCGCGAGTACCTTAGGTAGAAAGCCATGACACCTTATAATGTGGCCCTCTTAAACCTTGCGGTTTCGTCAACGGATCCACAGGCGTGTATCGTTCTTTTTGCGACAAGACTCCGCCTCCCGGGTCTCCTAAGTGTGAAGGTATGGGCACGGGGAGAGGGCACCGAATACCTATATTTACACTTAGAATTTTTTTTTGCGTCCGCCCCGGGATTCGAACCGGCGACCTCTGGATTGTGAGTCCAGTGCGCGATCCGATTGATCCACACAGGCAGACGTGTGGAATAAAATCCTTTGTAGAATTGTAACCCGACATTTTTAACGTACACTTGGTTAAACTATGATCACATTTTCTTTAGTTTACTTTTCAACATCCAGAAAACCACAAGTTGGGCTAGTTGGGCTTTCTGACTGATGGAGTCAGAAAGCCCAACTAAACGCTCAACGCTGGCCGGTAAAAGGAAATGAACTCTTGAAAGAGCTTTAATCTGGTTCAGTTCAACTCGGCGCAGTTAATCATAATAATTTTCTTATTACAAACATGATGAATTGGCGTGAAGTTTTGATAGCAGTTTAATGTGGTGTAGCAAAATGCAGGCGCGCCCCAGAAAAGCAGCGCAAAAATAATATATTTGTTTTCCATCACCTCGGCTTCTACATTATGTTTTTTCTTCCTTCCTTCCTCGAAACCCTAGTCCCGGGTTCGGAGTCCACGAGGTTCCAAGGATCAGCAATCTCAACCTTCACCGTCGTTTGCGGTGAGGCGTGAAAGAAAACTACTTTTTATGGGTTTGCAGTGCACAACGGGGAAGAAAATTTACGGCCTTATCAGCTCGAACCGGTGTAATTACGCTGAAAATTTCTCACGTTCCCACTTGGCAACAGTTTGATCGTCTAAACGTCAAAATAGCCATAATGGCGATTATAGCAGGTTTTTAATATTTTATTGAAATTCGGCTTAAACCATGTTTGTGCGTACAAACCAACCACGTGTCTGAAATTCTCAGCAAACTTAAGCGTAGCACATTAAACCTATCGATCGCTAACCTTACCTCAATACCCTCCCAGAGAGCCAAGCCTAGAAGATTTATTACCGAAAGCAGGTACTTAAGGTGTATTTAAAGCGCGAGCATCTGAAATTTCAATTTATTGCTCGTGCGAACACAGGGCTGCATACTGGCACCATGCTCTGTGCCCGCCCCTGAAATCCAGATCCAATGCGTTTACCCCTTCCCTGCTGGACGTTTATGGCAAGTCTTTAGATGGGGGGCGGACAATTATGGCGATCAATCTCGATGTGACCGGCACATTATGATCAGCTGAAACATTTTTTAAATATGAGGTGCAACTCTTATATACTGGTTATTTTTTCAAACAATTTAGTTTTTTTTTTCTTCAAAATAACATAGAGTGATTGGTCTTAAAGTCAATTTAGTAGGTTGGCAGGATCAATCGCTCTATCGATTTATTACCAAAGTATGAACTTTTAACATTAGTTCAAACCTGGCTGATAGAAATATTTTGTAAGTTCTTTTGACAGACAGAAAACTGCTCTCTCAGATTTCAGTCATTCGATTTTTTTTTTGAATTTTTCAAACCGACTGAAACTTTTATGGTGCCTTCGTTATGCCCAAAGAAGCCATTTTGCATCATAAGTTTGCCCATATAATTTTCCATACAAGTTTTTTAGCTGTCCATACAAAAATGATGTATGAAATTTCAAAAATCTGTATCTTTTGAAGGAATTTTTTGATCAATTTGGTGTCTTCGGCAAAGTTGTAGGTATGGATACGGACTACACTGAAAAAAATGAACACGCCCATCCACCACGCGCGTGACCAACGTACACCCATTTGCGCGTCGGCCAGCTAACCCCGCCGAGAGCGCCGTGAGCAGGACGCCCACCTGGCGTCGACCTTCATCGGAGAGCGCGTGAACTAAGTTCATCGCGCCACGCGGATAGATATCGAGTTGCCGCCGGAAGCCGGCAGGCACGACGCTGAGGCGTCTCGAGAGAAGCAGCACGCCGAGTCGAGAGAAGAGCAGCATTGAGCGTCAGGAGCATCGCCGAGCGTCGCAGAGCATCCCGGGAGTTCACCGATCGTCGCACCACGTGCGGTCCCCGTTCCTGTGAGAGAGGTTAGGTTGCAAACCGCCTAACCAAGCAGTGAGTACAACTCCCCTTTGAGACTATCTCCATGCGCATGTGAATTTGGGGTTTAGCGAAGACACGCACCACTAAGAGCTCGGCCGAGCCAAGAAACGAACGAAAAACGCACACGTAGGGAAAATCCAGCTAGCTATGTTTCGGGAACATTCAGATTAGAGGCCTCAACTATAACTATGCTAATCCTAGGTTAATTTGTAGTTTTACGATCGTACCGCTGTAATAAAATCATGCTTTGCAGTACCGTGTTTCCTCTAAACATGAAGTAGTTCGTTCTTTAAGCGATTTCCGAGAATTGAGTTGTCCTGGCGTAGGGTTTTCTCACATCCGTACCGTGGTAGTTTTAGCTTCTTGTAGTACTCCGAGTTGGACTGCTCGGGAATCCTAGTCCCTCCCTTCCGATTTCTAGCACGTTACGGGGTCTTGGTTGGGAACCTTCTACCGGTGATGATGATCGTGAGTGTGAGTTAGGTTGCTGGTAAGTTCGTGAGGACCTATCAGATGATTTTTGGTATCGGTTATCGGGTGTGTCGAACCCTCTACCGCCTCTTTATCTCTCCGGATTGCTCTGTCTGATGGTAGGACGATTTTTGATTACCCGCCCTGAGGTCTGGGTTTCATGCTGGGCAAGTTAACCTGCACGAGTGGTCCTTTTTCCAAAGGTGGCGCTTAAGCCACTCGTTACAGTCCTGCGACAATCCGAAGACGGTCACGTGGCCGCTACCCAGCGGGCTACAAATTGGCGCCCAACTACAGGTTCAGTTTTTTTTTCGGGAAATTGCTGTTTTGGTTTTGTTTGCAATTTCAGATATTAGTTGAGATCTTGTTGGAAGAATATTCATTGTTTTGTTGAAAATATCAATTAAGTTGGGGTTAAAATTCACGTTTTTGTACATTATCGTGGGTATTAGTGGAAGACTTACTACGTTCGCTGGAGACCGGAGCTGCAAAGCGTTGATGGCCAGTAGCAATTCCTTTCTGTAAAGATTGGTCTTGGAAACAGACACGTAGGTTCTGCCGATGACCGTTTATGACCCCGAACTGTGGGTAAGTCAATCCTTAATACAGTTCCTCGGTGTACCGTCGATTTGATTAACTAGTAGAATTCTCGAACTCGCTGGATACTAAGCCGGAGGCCGTAGATACTGATAGTACGTGTTGGAAGCGGTGGAGACAACGATAGTTGTTGATGATACTACCCGAGTTTTTGTATTCTGCTTATTGTTCAAATCGATTGATCCAAATTTGTTGATTTAATTGGTAGTTATTAGTTTGTTGGCAAATATAATTTGTAGATTTAATTGGTAGTTCTTAGTTTGTTGGCAAATATAATTTGTAGATTTAATTGGTAGTTCTTAGTTTGTTGGAAAGTATATTAATTTGGTCAAATACATTTGTTAAAATGACGGGGAAATTTCCCAACCCTGATCACCTCACGGAGGAGGAAATTGATTACGAATTGAGACTCCGAGGAAGACTCGAGGACCTTGATTTGGTTAGAGAGGCGAAATGTCGAGTACTTAGAAATTTGTTCTACAATGATGCAAGAAATGATTATGAGTATGATCCACCTTATACAATGGATCAAGATTTTGATCGCATCACGGTTAAGGTTAGGGACTTGAGGGAGAAATTGGATGAGGGTTTTGATGAGAAATGTTTGTCTCGCCTAAGGGCGTATTTTCATCGCGTAATGCGACTCGTTACAACCAACGATGACGAAAAAGTTAGAAAACGGGAACTCGCAGAAGAAATGTTGCAAATTTTTGTCACTTTCAACGTAAACCCAGATAAACAACCTGATGAGATTTCAGACGGAACTCCAGAGAAAGAGGAAACGGAGAAGGAAAACGGTAACGAAAAGCTGGAGAAGGGACAGAAGACGGTTCCCAAGAAGGACGTACCGAAAACACCGGGGAGGACAGACAACTCAGCAGCGTTACATAAGAGGATCGAGGATTTGGAACAACAACTATTGAGGGCATGTTTGGCATGGTCAGGGGTGGATGCTAGTCAGCCTGGGCCTTTCCAAATCAATCAGAGACCCAGACATCGTGCTGATGAGGAGAGCCAACCTGAATCGATACCGTGGGAGGAGGAGGAGGAATTACGCAGAAAAAGAAGGCAGAATCGTTATTCACTGTGGGATAGTCGGAGACAGAGAGTTGACGGAGATCGAGGCCATAGGCAAGGCAGAGGCCAAGGGTTCCAAGAAGAGAGAGATCGACAATCACCGTTGGACAATAACCGACCGGGGGAATTAGATCACAGGTCTAGCAATTTTGATAATAATCGTTACAGAGAAGGGACCCGCAGGTCAAAGGAGATCCCGGATCAGCAGCACTCAAGTCACCGATCGCGAGTTGATGACCGCAACCTGAGGGAGGATTTGAGACAGGGGTCCCAGGAGTCTAGGCGTCCTCCAGAACGAAGAGATGACCTGGGACGAAACAATCGCTCTTCTCGGGAAGACAATCGTAGGTCAAGGAGAACCCGGAACAACGCCACGGAAGTCGCCAGTCGTTTCTAGATGATCGCTATCGTAGTGATGATCCAGGGCAAGGTCCCCAGGAAGATAGGTATGAGTCAAACGGTTACGAGTCATGGGACGAATCGACGCGAAGAGGCAGTCAACTGTTCGGAAATCGTGGAGACCACAATGAGGATAGCAGGTCTAGGTTTAGCCACCATAGTCAGTTGGTTGACAGAGACCACGGACGACATCCACGTGGGGGTACACCAGAGAGACGAAGACATGTCGTTCGGAGGAGAAGGCATGCCGGGATAGGGGACGCAGAGATCCAAAACGCCGATAGACGCATGGAGAAATGGCACCTCACGTTCAATGGGGACACCAGTCAGCGGTCTTTGGAAGATTTTCTTCATAAAGTTCATCGATTGGCCGAAATGGACAGAATCGCAGAAGACGTGCTACTGCAACGGATTCATACGATACTGAGAGGGGAGGCTTACGATTGGTATCTTTGCTATGCGGAGGATTTCCAGCACTGGGACGACTTCGAAATGAGTTTCCGTTACATGTATGGTAATCCACATAGAGATCAGAGCAACCGTAAAAGATTTACGGGATGAAACAGAGATCTGATGAGCCTTTCCTAACCTACAAAATGGAGATTGAGAGGTTAAACAAACTCTTAAGGGTGCCATTGGACCAGGAGAGACTTTTCGAAGTGATGTGGGACAACTGTAAGGATGCATACAAAGACAGGTTGGTGTGCAGAGAGATAGAGAACTTGGTTCAGTTGGAATACTACGCGGTCCGGATTGATGCGAACGACCCAGAACTGGAAGCGCAAAGAGAGGGAACGTCCAGACCAAAATACGGATCTAACTTCACTTCGAAACACCAGCGAAGAGGGCAGTTTAAAAACACCCACGAGAATGAACGTAACTATAGGGAAGGACACGCCAGGGTAGTTCAGTACGTCGAGGTGGAGGGTGAAACTAAGGTATTAGACTCGTCCGAATCGGAACCGGAAGAAGTGAACATGTTGGAGCGGAAAATGGATCAGCAGCCACAAGCAGAAAAGTCGCAGACAAGTCCATCCTGCTGGAATTGCCATAAAAAGGGTCATCTTTGGAGGCGTTGCCAGGAGCGGAAAACCATGTTTTGTTACGTGTGCGGTACACCAGAGAAAACGGCGATTACTTGCCCAAACCATAAGAAGGGTTCGGGAAACTAGAGCAGGAGTGTGAGGATGGGAACATCTCCATTCCAGAGGCTCAAGGAGTTCCCAATTCAACCATGTTTAAAGATCCGTTCCTAAGCTTCAGTCGCATCAAGATCACCGAATCGTGTCCGCACATTACAGTACAGATATTCGATAGAAACTACGAAGCGCTTCTGGACTCAGGCGCCAGCGTTAGTGTAACGAACGTCGCAAACATTGCTGAAAAGCACGGTTTGACGCTAAAGGAAAGCCCTGTGCGAATTGTGACGGCGGATAAGACTTCGCATGACTGCTTGGGCTACGTGAATCTACCGATTTCTTTTCGGGGCGTTACGAAAGTGGTTCCAACTGTGGTAGTTCCTCAAGTTGCCAAGGAATTAATTCTAGGTTTCAATTTTTGGGAACAGTTCGGCATCCAGCCAATGGTACAAGGTGAAAACGGGTTCGAACAGATTGAAATAAAACAATCAGAACAAAGAATTGAAAGTATTGAACTTTCAGTTCTACCAATCGAATCATTCCCAGTCATTACAACAAATGAACCCGACGAAAGTTTGGACATTCCGGCTCTAGAACTACCCGAACCTTCGCGCATCACACCGGAAGCGGTGGAGACGGAACACGAGCTTTCTCCCGACGAGCGCGAGGATCTGGTTGAGGCAATCCGAGTTTTCCCATGTACTACCGAAGGAAACTTAGGACGGACTACGCTGATCGAGCACGAAATCGTGCTAAAAGAGGAGCAATACCAAAACGCCAACCGTTGTACAAATGTTCTCCGGCAGTCCAAGCAGAGATGGAGGCGGAGATAGCACGATACAAAATGATGGACGCCATCGAAGAGTGTACGAGCGAATGGGCGAGTGGGTTGGTTCCGGTCAGAAAGGCGAACGGGAAATTAAGAGTTTGCTTAGACTCACGTAGGGTTAACACGTGGACTAAAAAGGATTCTTATCCGATGCGGAACATGGTGGAGATTTTTAACAGGTTGGGAAAGGCCAGGTACTACTCGGTTGTTGACCTTAAAGACGCCTATTTCCAAATTCCGTTAAAAGAGAACTGCAGAGACTACACGGCGTTCAGAACCTCTCAAGGTCTGTACAGGTTTAAAGTTCTACCGTTTGGGCTAACCAACGCCCCCTTCACGATGAGTCGGTTGATGGACCGTGTTATTGGGTTCGATCTGGAACCAAACGTGTTCTGCTACTTGGACGACATAGTCGTAGCTTCAGAAACGTTCGAGGACCACACCAGATTGCTACGCACGGTAGGAGAACGCCTAAGGAAGGCCGGACTGACCATTTCGCTGGACAAAAGTCGGTTCTGTAGAAAACGGGTTACCTATTTAGGATACTTACTGACCGACGAGGGAGTTTCCATCGACAATTCGAGGATTTCGCCGATTTTAGACTACGCGCGGCCGCGAAACGTAAAAGACATTCGCCGATTGCTGGGACTCGCGGGTTTTTATCAAAGATTCATCCGCGAGTACAGTAGGATAGTAGCACCTATCTCGGATCTGCTGAAGAAATCGAAGAAGAAGTTTGAATGGACCGAATCAGCAGAAGCAGCGTTCAACGAGCTTAAGGCAGCTTTAGTTTCCGCGCCCATCCTAGGAAATCCCGATTTCTCACGCACCTTCACGATCGAGTCGGACGCGTCCGACAACGCAGTGGGAGCCGCGCTTGTCCAAGAGTTTGAGGACGGTCCGAGGGTGATAGGGTATTTTAGTAAGAAACTGAGCAGTACCCAACGAAAGTATGCTAGCGTCGAAAAGGAGTGCCTTGGAGTGCTACTGGCAATCAATCATTTCCGGCATTTCATTGAGGGTTCCAGGTTCAAGGTCGTAACAGATGCCCGTAGCCTGTTATGGTTGTTTACGATAGGTGTGGAGTCCGGAAATGCGAAATTGCTTCGGTGGGCACTCAAGATTCAGTCCCACGACATAGAATTGGAATACAGAAAGGGTAAAAACAACGTTTTGGCGGACTGTTTGTCGAGGTCAGTTGAAACTTTGCTGGCGATGTCTACAGATCAAGACTATCAAGAAATGATTGCAAAAATTCAGCAAGACTCGGAGAACCACTCGGAGTATCGCGTCGTGGATGGACAAATTTATAAATTTGTAAAAAAATGCGGGAAGGTGGAAGACCCTCGTTTCCAATGGAAACGTTACCCACCGCAAGCAGAAAGAGACGACATAATTCGAGGAATTCACGAGAAAGCTCATCTAGGTCCGGATAAGACGCTGGAGAAGTGCAGAGAACGATTCTTCTGGCCAGGGATGAGTAGCGAGGTTAAAAGGTATTGCCAGAGCTGTGTCAGATGCCAGACGAGCAAGGCTAATAACCAGAATACCACTCCGCCTATGAAAGAGCAGAAGAAGGTCGCCGAATACCCGTGGCAGTTTCTAACCATGGACTTCGTGGGTCCCTTGCCGGCGTCGGGACGAAACCGAAATACCTGTCTATTAGTGGTCACGGATCTTTTAGCAAATTCGTTCTGGTGCAGCCTTTCCGCCAAGCCACGGCGGAGTCACTCGTACAATTCGTGGAAAATGCTATCTTCCTACTGTTTGGCGTGCCGGAAGTGATATTGAGCGATAACGGAACTCAATTCGTCTCATCTCTGTTCCAGAACCTTCTTAAAAAATACGAGGTCACTCATTGGCGAACACCGAACTACCACCCACAAGTGAATGATTCGGAGCGAGTGAATCGCGTGATCACGACGGCGATTCGGGCGTCGATTCGGAAAGACCACCGTGAATGGGCGAATAACGTTCAACAGATCGCGGATGCAATACGGAACTCGGTTCATGAAGCGACCCGTTACACTCCTTACTTCATTCTGTTTGGAAGGAACAAGGTCTCAGAGGGGTTTGAATATCGTCACGTAAGGGATACGTCAGCGGAAGGGGAGATGAATATCCAGAACGAGGAAAGGGAGAGACTCTACAAGGAAGTTCGGGAAAACTTGAAACTGGCCTACGAAAAGCACGCCAACTACTACAACTTACGATCGAATGCAAACTGTGCCACCTATAAGGTTGGAGAAAAAGTCTTGAAGAAGAACACAGAGCAGTCTGATAAAGGGGCGGGATTTTGTGCTAAACTGGCCCCAAAATATGTGCCAGCAGTGGTTAAGAGATTAGTGGGTACCCATTGTTATGACTTGGAGGACTTGAATGGCAAACTCTTAGGCATTTTCAATTGCAAATTCCTCAAAAAATTTAGTCAATAGCGTGACTCAAACAAACTTTTGGCTGTTCTTTGAATGGTGATTTATAAAGCTATGTATCATGAACTTTTTCTTGAAACTAAGACTATGAAGTTGTACTCTGGTCAATGAAACACTTTCCAGCCTCGCGTACAGTGCCGCCCCCACAATAACAAATCATTTCTACTGGGTGGATGAATGGGCCTTACGTTTGAGTGTTGCTGAAGTCAGTCTAGTTAACTCTTCAATGAAAGAGAGGAAACTCTGAATGAAGTTGATGTGGGAGATCAGGGACTGCGTTTTGTAAATAAATCTACTAAAGTTCACAAAGGTAGTCCTCTTAATGTATATACCTATCACTAGCGCGTTTAATTTCATCTAGCTAGTTAGTAGTTTAAAATTTATGTTGAAATATTAGCAGTTTGTTTGTTTATACAATTTTCGTGCAAAATTTGTTATTTATTTTTGTAGTTAGAGTCGTGGTTGTTATTTATAGTTTGGGATAGATTTTAGGAAATGTTACAAAGTGGGTTGATCGTTGAGTACATTTGCCAATTGAAGTCATCCTTCCTTCAGGGGGTTGAGCAGCTCCCAGTCCGGTCGCCTAAAATAGAATAAATTAAAACCTTTTCATAAACAAACCATCAATTGGAATCCAACTTCCCTTCAAGTTCACCACCATCCATCCAGTTAGTAAATTCAATTACAATTTTCGGCCATTTTCTCTCCAACAATAGTACATTAACACCACATTTAGTCTCAGTTAACTTCATTTTTGCGAAATACACCAACTTTTGACGAACTAAGTAATTTTTCCCACGTTTAGTTGTTTTGCCGTAAACATGACGGTAGGTTTGACGTTTGCTGTTGCTTGATGCTCGAGAGAGTGAATGAATTCTGAGAGAGTTCATGGGGTTAAGGGGCGAGTTCATTCCACCTTATTTCATTTAGCCATTTCAAATTTGGCGTTAGAAATTTGGTGGACATGGCATGGGGATATTTGATGTTATTCTCGAGTAGACAGACTTAATCTGGCGTTGGAGAATACATCAGGGTTTTAAGGGTTTTGCGTCTTGTTCATTCAGAATTAGCATACCAAGGTATACCATGGTGGATTCTGATTGAAACAGATTGGGGTGAATTATGTGGGTGGACGATTTTCCAACTTCTGTTTGGAGTAGTCCAAAACATAAGGAACTTAAGGTTTGTTGTTGTAGTGATTGAGTAATCGATCGGAAATTTTGGGCTTGTGTTGAAATGTAAATATTTCAGTCACAATGCCAGAGGGAATTTTCTTGGCGATATTATTGAGGTTTCAGAGGAGCAAGTAAACAGCAAGCGATCAAAATTTGAGAGGAAAGTATGAGCCTGTAGAAAAGTGGGCAGCTGTAAATAATGTTGTTGAATTAAATTGTTTGATGTTAACATAATTTTGTTTTGGCATGTTTTTGGGCCGTTGTAAATAGTTGGTTAAAATTTTTGTATATACATTGCATTATGTTGTCCAAGTTCGTTTAGTGTATAAAAGTTTTTTGTTGGGTATACCCCTACGAAAATTTGGTTGTTTTGCAACCAAATTTTCGTAAAATTAGTCCAGAGTTATGTAGCGTTCTACAATTATTATTTATAAATACACTAGTACAAATGAAACGAACATGGCTGATTTTGAATTCGAGCGAAATGAATCCAAACTTGCGTGCGAGCTTGCATGCAAAGCAGCAAGCTCAAGATGGATTCCGTCGGATTCTCTCTGCTCGTGACCGTCTGGAGAGAAATCGCGGACTTCGTGACCTAGCCTCTCCCATGGAAACTGCAACTCATGCAGCTTCCCTTGTTCGATGCAAGGTTAAGATCAGGGGTAGGGCCTTAAGTGGTTATGCCATGAGCTGAGCGAGAAGGCAGATATAATTGGGCGGTAGAGCAAGTAGTCACATCACTAGCCGGTCCCGGGGTCAAGGGTAGGAAGACACGAGCGACAGACTTGCACTCGGCTTGCCGATTACAAGTCCCCGTAACCGAACGTACAAACGCTCACCTTAGGTCTGAGGGCACACGGAAGGACTCGGTCATTTCAACCGTGACAGTGAAAGTGACCGGATAGGAGTTCTTGGTTTTGCTTCGCGTCTTTCAGTGTTCAAGTACGGTGTGGGTTTGCTTTTGCGACTGGGTGATTAAATTCTTTTTCCCGAGTAGGTCCAAGATAGGAACAAGTAGTGCCAGTGTGCGAACGTGTGCCGTGTGCGTTAAGAAGGAGAACCCCAGGTAAATTGGAACCCTTTGAATCCCCTCAATCCCCGGATTTCCAACTCACGGCCATGGAACAGTCGTTCGGCGGCCCTCTTACTCCCCGATAGAACTGGTGCGTCGGCACCCGCACTGCTGGTGTTCCAGCATCCCCGTCCGTGCCCGCAGGATCCACTTTCCATCGTCCCGGTTGAAAACCCCCGGTAGGACGCCGTCCGGAAGAGGGCTGCGCACGTTACCATCGCGCCCTGAACACGCCCATCCACCACGCGCGTGACCAACGTACACCCATTTGCGCGTCGGCCAGCTAACCCCGCCGAGAGCGCCGTGAGCAGGACGCCCACCTGGCGTCGACCTTCATCGGAGAGCGCGTGAACTAAGTTCATCGCGCCACGCGGATAGATATCGAGTTGCCGCCGGAAGCCGGCAGGCACGACGCTGAGGCGTCTCGAGAGAAGCAGCACGCCGAGTCGAGAGAAGAGCAGCATTGAGCGTCAGGAGCATCGCCGAGCGTCGCAGAGCATCCCGGGAGTTCACCGATCGTCGCACCACGTGCGGTCCCCGTTCCTGTGAGAGAGGTTAGGTTGCAAACCGCCTAACCAAGCAGTGAGTACAACTCCCCTTTGAGACTATCTCCATGCGCATGTGAATTTGGGGTTTAGCGAAGACACGCACCACTAAGAGCTCGGCCGAGCCAAGAAACGAACGAAAAACGCACACGTAGGGAAAATCCAGCTAGCTATGTTTCGGGAACATTCAGATTAGAGGCCTCAACTATAACTATGCTAATCCTAGGTTAATTTGTAGTTTTACGATCGTACCGCTGTAATAAAATCATGCTTTGCAGTACCGTGTTTCCTCTAAACATGAAGTAGTTCGTTCTTTAAGCGATTTCCCGAGAATTGAGTTGTCCTGGCGTAGGGGTTTTCTCACATCCGTACCGTGGTAGTTTTAGCTTCTTGTAGTACTCCGAGTTGGACTGCTCGGGAATCCTAGTCCCTCCCTTCCGATTTCTAGCACGTTACGGGGTCTTGGTTGGGAACCTTCTACCGGTGATGATGATCGTGAGTGTGAGTTAGGTTGCTGGTAAGTTCGTGAGGACCTATCAGATGATTTTTGGTATCGGTTATCGGGTGTGTCGAACCCTCTACCGCCTCTTTATCTCTCCGGATTGCTCTGTCTGATGGTAGGACGATTTTTGATTACCCGCCCTGAGGTCTGGGTTTCATGCTGGGCAAGTTAACCTGCACGAGTGGTCCTTTTTCCAAAGGTGGCGCTTAAGCCACTCGTTACAGTCCTGCGACAATCCGAAGACGGTCACGTGGCCGCTACCCAGCGGGCTACAAATCTGCAACATGTTCTTTTGACCATTACTTAGTCACTTGCTTGAAAAATAATCCCGAAAAATGTAAATAATTAGCAAGCACCATCAAGAAAACAAACGCGCTAAGTCTTTTGACGTTTCAATTTTGACTACACATTCCAATCGAAGGCTGAAGAAAACCGAGCGAGGAGCGAAGGCAAATAAAGAACAAAGGGTGGCCACCAACACCACCAACATGCTGGTGCAGCGCCTGTTAGAGTGAGCAAGTGCTGCCAGGAAACTTTCGCTATAAAAGCTACTTTTCGTGAGTGTTCGCTTAAAATTTCATCAATTTTGGCAGCACTAAACAGACCCAAAAGAGCGCTGGAAGAAAAAAAGAACTAAGCTTAAAATAGAAAAATGGGCGTGGCCCAATGCACTCGACTGATTAGAATGCATTTTTGAAATATTTTTTTTTAAATGCTTGTAAAAGGAATAGCATAACTTTTAATAAAAGTGAAAATAAACAGAAATGTTCACAAAAAGTTGCTCTACTCGTTGGTGTACTTGGTTTTAGTGAATTTCAAGGAACAATCCAGATTATCCAGCATCATTCAAACACGACCGCTTATTAGGCTTAAAATGGGCATATTTCCCCTAGTTGTGGAAAAAGAGTGTTTCTAAGTGTTATCTAGAGTTAGGCCTTATTTTTCAACTCGCAATATCTCGGATATTATTTTGACGATTTTTAATGTTAAGAATGAAACTTTCGTGAAATTTTCTGCTCTTTGAAATAAAAAAAAACAAATTTAGAAAAAAATCATAAAAAATATCGACTTCAATTGCATTTTATTTTTGAAAATGATTTTTGAAATTGAGTTTGACAATGATTTCTTTTTTCCAAATCATAATTTTGTTAAAAGTTTATATCTCAGCATCAGATTTTTTTTCGGAATAAAAAATATGTATTTCGAGACACCGACTTTTGAATATTCACATACCTATTTCGTATTACCAGTCTGCAAAAGTGTATGAAGCCTTGCATGGAAAAACAAAAATAATTATGCAAAATGGTTTCTGTTGACCTAGTAAATTGACAAAATTTCTTCCAATTTAAATTTGTTAAAAAGTATAAAATTACTCATAAGCGAATAATTTCGTAAAGCTAGAGTACTGTTCATCTGTTGGAAATTTACACAAACCCTTAAACCTACATACAAAAATATGCATTAAATTGCAGTGCCAAGGGATCGCCGACTCATTATTAAATTTGCACGCGGCTCAGTTTCAGCAGCGTTGAGCTGGAAGATGAACCTCTCCAGCACAGAGGTTCACAGGTTTGGGATCTGGCGAAAATGAAAAATTATGAAAGATTTCTGATAAAGCAACACCTTGCGCACCACCTTTCAGTTCCCGGGCGGGATAGGAAACATTATAAATTTCCGCCGTAAATGATTCGCGCCGCGTCCAGAGCTTGGGCTTCCTCGGGTTTGGGTTGGGGCAAGTCGCGGTCATCGCCAAGGTCTTGTAAACAAGCTCGTTGTTCCGAGCGGCCACTTTTTCGCTGGTTCGCGTTTTTAACAGCTATATCGGTAATCACTATATTTTATTGAAGGGATTCTTTATACTTTTTTTTTCTTGTTGTTGTTGTTATTATTTTTCATTTTATTTCACATTTAAAACACCGACCGCAAAGAAATTCCTCCTTGCAGATATGGGAGGGAAAAAGTCGAAATATATTTATATTTAATAACGCTTTATTTATTGGTTTATAATCAGATTGTTTCTCGAATTGTATACAGGTCATAAATTTAGTTCGGCATCTCGGAGTAATGGAGTAAGATTGGCCGCTAGTAATGAGACCAAATTAAGGTTATCGATTCAGTGAATGTGTTAAATTTTGCTGTGCGTAAAATGCTCCTACCAAAAGTCTCATCCTAGGTCAAGTTTACGTGCACATTGTACAAACTATTCAAACAAGTCTTCCAATATCAATACTTAAATGCCAGTAAATAGTACCCTCTAAATGCCAGTACCTTCGAGGAGGCATTCCTGCGCCATAGATCGAAGGGGGTATTGAAATAAATCACCAACCCAGTCTGGAAATTGACCGTTTGCCAGCGATAATTCCATATAATTAATTTGGAGTGTGATAACTAAATTTAAACAGCCATGGCCACCACTTTGGAGGAGGTGGACTTGGCTAGGCTGCCCCAATAACTGATTCATGGAGACCCTCCAAAAGCGGCTCAACGGCGGCGGTCTAATCGTGGTGGTGGATTTATTTGGATGATACAACTCCCCCTAATGACACCCTCCCCACACCGGCAGTCGAACATAATCAGAGGAGTGATTCACCGCCCTCTCATCTGTTCTGCTGTGGAGGTAGGAGACTATTGCTGCTGACTGTATTAGACGACTTTGGACAGCACATAAATCCGGCAGTTTCGAGTGGCCTGAGCGTTGGCATTCCATCAATCAGCGCGAGAGGAATCTAGAGTTGCGTTCGATATTGCCGCAGATAACCTTCAATTCGAGATTGTTTGTTGATTCAAGGTTTCTAGGACAGCCGATCTTGGACAGGCAGGAATTGGACTCGATTGGGGAAGGCTTGGTGTTTGGTAAAACTAATCGTTGCAAATTTTAGTTTGACCGCTGAATTTTCTCTGGTTTCCCACTTATAATTAACAAAACGATTTGTTTCATCATCTTCAAAATAACAGTGCCATTTTATCAAAGCATTTCAGAGTGAATATGAGGTTTCTTCCATTTTGAAAATAAAGAAGGTCTTATCCTTTCAATATGAATAATAAACATGAATTTTCTTCAAAATTTATACAGACTTTTAAATCTTAGAAAATCTTTCTTTTTGCTATTCTAGCAAAAATATACTTTGCAGCTAAAACCTTAAAATGTAATTCATAAAGCCACAGATAAAAAAAAACAAAAATAAATTTCAGACAAAAAATATATTGGATATTTGTTATTTTGCTTAAAGAAACATAACAGAAATGGTATTGTTTTAACATGAAATGAAAAGTTTAAGTTACTTTCTGAAAAATTCTAATCTATGATCCTATGATATACTAACTAACTTACAAATAGAAATTTACAATTTCTATATTTGTCTCATCCAATGAAAGCTTACTGAAGTGCTTAGTTGAAATTTAATACTGTGATCCTTCATTTTTTGTTAACGATTCAGAGTTTTTCTTCTCTTAGATAAGTAACCATAACCATAACCATAAGAACCATAATAAAACCTGTAAGTTTAAAAATGTTTTTCACAATTTTTTTCACTAATTAGAACACCTTGGAACACAAACAACACCAAAAATAATTTGTCGATGGAAGTTTCACTAATTATGAATCTCCAGAGAACTGATTGATTGTTGATCTTTATTGTTTTTTTTTTTAATTTTCGAGACAAAATTGTTAACTTGTACAAGAAAAGCAAAAAAAAAAAAGATTTATGATTTTCCGATTATTATGGGTAATTCTCCGCCAACTCACACAGCAGTTGCCCCGACCCCTCTTCGATTTGCGTGAAACTTTGTCCTAAGGGGTAACTTTTGTCCCTGATCACGAATCCGAGGTCCGTTTTTTGATATCTCGTGACGGAGGGCGGTACGACCCTTCCATTTTTGAACATGTGAAAAAGAGGTGTTTTTCAATAATTTGCAGCCTGAAACGGTGATGAGATAGAAATTTGGTGTCAAAGGGACTTTTATGTAAAATTAGACGCCCGATTTGATGGCGTACTCAGAATTCCGAAAAAACGTATTTTCATCGAAAAACACTAAAAAGTTTTAAAATTCTCCCATTTTTCGTTACTCGACTGTAAAAATTTTGGAACATGTCATTTTATGGGAAATTTAATGTACTTTTCGAATCTACATTGTCCCAGAAGGGTCATTTTTTCATTTAGAACAAAATATTTCATTTTAAAATTTCGTGTTTTTTCTAACTTTGCAGGGTTATTTTTTAGAGTGTAACAATGTTCTACAAAGTTGTAGAACAGACAATTACAAAAATTTTGATATATAGACATAAGGGGTTTGCTTATAAACATCACGAGTTATCGCGATTTTACGAAAAAAAGTTTTGAAAAAGTTGGTCGTCATCGATCATGGCCGTTCATGGTCACCCGCGACAGACACGGACGACGAAACAAAGAGAAACGCAAAAGTAACTTTTTCAAAACTTTTTTCGTAAAATCGCGATAACTCGTGATGTTTATAAGCAAACCCCTTATGTCTATATATCAAAATTTTTGTAATTGTCTGCTCTACAACTTTGTAGAACATTGTTACACTCTAAAAATAACCCTGCAAAGTTAGAAAAACACGAAATTTTAAAATGAAAAATTTTGTTCTAAATGAAAAATGACCCTTCTGGGACAATGTAGATTCGAAAAGTACATTAAATTTCCCATAAAATGACATGTTCCAAAATTTTTACAGTCGAGTAACGGAAAATGGGAGAATTTTTAAACTTTTTAGTGTTTTTTCGATGAAAATACGTTTTTTCGGAATTCTGAGTACGCCATCAAATCGGGCGTCTAATTTTACATAAAAGTCCCTTTGACACCAAATTTCTATCTCATCACCGTTTCAGGCTGCAAATTATTGAAAAACACCTCTTTTTCGCATGTTCAAAATGGAAGGGGTCGCCCTCCGTCACGAGATATCAAAAAACGGACCTCGGATTCGTGATCAGGGACAAAAGTTACCCCTTAGGACAAAGTTTCACGCAAATCGAAGAGGGGTCGGGGCAACTTTTCCCGATTTCGTGTGAGTTGGTAGAGAATTACCCTTATAAAACTTTAATCAATAACATTGCAAAAAATCACTTTTTAAACATTTTAACTTAAAGACTCTGAGTCCTTCTTATTACCAGAATTATATTGGTTTGCTGGTTTGACATATTTTATGAAACTTTGGCATTCTTTGGATAATTTCAATTATTTAGGGACAAACTTTGGTTACGTTTTTCATCAGCACAGTTTAAAAACAAAAGGTTTTTTTTTTAAATTGATCAGAGTGTCTCAATTCAATAAGTGCTAAAGCGATTTAAAACTGAACCGGTTGAAAAATCTTTAAAAATTGTATTTGTTTGAAAGCATTTTTCAATTCATTTAAACAAGTTTGAAGTCAGACTGTTTATCATGATTTTTTTCAATGAACTACAGTCGACTCTCTGGTTGTCAATATCCAAGGGACCGTCGAGGAAGAGAATCATCAGTTTACAGAGCGATGCAAAATGAAGACTCGATTGAAATTTGTTTTTTCTTGCTGACCAGCTATAGGAAAGAATCATGGCAACATCCAGCAAACAAAAACAAATAAATGTCAAACACCCTTCAAAGCTTCGTTTCTCAAAGAAAAATGTCTATGCAAGCCATGAGAAAGTAAAATTATTGACAACCGGAATAGATATTTCAAGCAAATAGAATTCAAGGGAAAATATCGAGGAATAAAGACAATCGAAGTATGCAGTTTGAAGGGACTGAAGAATTCATCGGTACATGGAGCATTATTGATATCGAGAAGATCGACAGCCAGAGAGTCGACTGTACTGATATTTAAGGGGTTACATACATGTAAATTGGCATAATTTTCAGAGGTTGGTTTGATCACACGCTTAAACTTTTTTCAAATCTGTTTCCAGGGCATTAATATATACATTTTCATCTATCAATGAAATAAATTTGAACTCATTTGTGTCTTCGCCGAGAGATAGCTATTTGAAGTTTGCAGTTTAAAAAACGGGTGCCACGATATCTCAACATTGCTTTGACCCAATTGGCTCAAAATTTTGGTGAAGACTCGTTAAACCGGTCCTGTGTGCATGACGAAGGCCGATTATCAAAAAGTTTATTTTTAAAAAAGATAAAAATATTTTAATATTTTTCATATAAAAATCGTTTTAAAATCAGGCTTCGTCATGCACACGGGAGTCTTCATCCAAAATTTTAGCCAATTATGTCCATCCCATCTCAAGATATCGCGGCACCCGTAAATCAACTCGGTGTTTAGAGAAAAACGCTCACAAAGTTTGACACTTCGCTTTACGCAAGGCAAAACTTTTAGCTAAAGTCGTCTCTAACTGAGCTTAATCATGAAATATCATGAAACTTTCAGGAGTGTTTGAAATTATTATTTTAGAGGATTTAATGAATTTTCTGTTATATGAAATTTTGTGATTTTCTTCATGTATGTAACCCCTGAATAGAAAAATGCACATCAGGATGTAACAAAACGGGTCAATTTTGCGGGCATTTTAAGGCACAATCCCCTAGCTGTACTGAGCCCAAATTCCAAATATGAGCTTGATTGGTTGCGACAGGACCTGGCGCTTTGACTTTGAATTTTAAATGGGATTTAACCCGTAAAATCGGTGCGTTTTAGTTTTTTCCCCGTTTTGAGGCTTTTAACCATTTTTACATTTTTCAAAAACCTCATTAGCTCATAATCCGTGTTCCAGGAAACAACTTTGCCGAAGAGTGCGAAATGATTCGTCCACTAATTAAAATGTTACAGAATTTATAACACCGCTGCTGAAAACATTAATTTTCTTTTAATTACGAAAATTTTGGCACCCAAACATGTAAAGGTCATAACTTAAATTTTAAAGTTATCGCAGTTTTATAAAAAAAAAATACATTTTTCCCCGTTTTAGTGAATTTCTCATTTTTTAGTACGGCGCGTCGAAAACCCAGTTTTTATTTTCAAAAAATCGTATCGCGGAACATTGGAAACATATTTTTACAATTTTTTGATATATAATGTAAAATTTTCCGAGGAATCCGATTAAAATATTTTCAGACATAGGTCCCAATCCCAAGATCTTCCAAACACCATTTTAAGTTTTCAATTGACCTTTTTAAATGTTAGGCTCGATATTTGAAACTTTTCAACAGTTTTTCCTTGCGTCCAAGACAGCTTAAATTAGTTGAAATGGTGCGGAGTTATGATTTTTAGAAAAATGTGGTTTTTACGAAAATCAACGAAAATGGTAATTTTTCTGACCACTCTAACAAGACGTAGGTCACTCTAATGTATAAAAAAAAATAAATACGGAAAATGCTGTATATAAAACTGACAAAATTAATATAACCCTCATGAAAATCGTCAATGAACTACTCATATTTGAAACAATGCATAAAATCAAAATATTTTAGAAATTTTCCAAGAACTGCATTTACACCCAAAACTGGGCAGCGCTAGTCCGAGAGAATAAGTGAATCGAGATGAGTGAATAGTGGTACCATTTATGGACACAGCTCAAGATGGGTGAGGGAATTATTCTCGCAAGGTTCATTTGCAAAAAAAGTTCATCCGTCAAAACAAAAAAATCAAATGTGTCGAGACAACGGGAATCGCACCAGAGATCTTTGACATTTAACCCAAAGACTTAACTGTCTCGGCCACCACAGCTTGGGGAACAAGGAGTGGTCAGATGTCGATGTATGATACTTGTTGGAGATTTATTGTATCAATTAACGAATGAACTATTACTGCATTTTAATGTTCATAATATTTATCAACCAATGCCCACTACTTCATTCGTCGGTGAAGTATCCCATCAAACCCTTTCCCCTTCCAAATCCGGATATCTTGGAGGTCGTCTAAGTTCTTAGGCATCTCTATAGGGTATCCAATCATCAAATCTCTCCCCACCTCCCCCGTTGATCGTGAGGAGTCGACCAAAAGGACAAATGAGTGGTGATGTGTCATTCGGCACATTCCTGACGCATTTATTTTCCTTATCGGCGCCAACCTAGCTATTGCGAGCATTATGCTCGGCTAGAGTACGGTCAACCAAGCTAAGCTAAATTAAGCTAATTAACGAATGAACTCATTTGTTATGGTGGTGTGAGTTGGTAGCATTATTCTCCCGATTTTGGCGCTGAGCCCTCAATAAATTTTGAGGGAACGATTCTCTCGACTCGGAATTTTGGGTGTACTATGAAGAATTTCCCTTATACCATTAAAAGAGGGGAATCAACGCTTTTCGTCTTCCACATCCGTTTTCCTTGCCTCTGGTTAATGGTGGAGATATCGTCGTTTTTAATGTTGGATAAATTATGTGATTTCTCTTCTTAAAAAAAAGTTGGATGATTTTACGAAAAAGCATAATACATATTTGTGCTGAATTTCTTATTCAATATTGATCGCCGTAGTATGCTCTCCTCTAACAGCACTATTCCAAGTAAGTTACCCAAGTTCAGCTTATCGTCCCGCTGCATCTTCCCATCAAACCATGGCTGCAGTAACGCATTTACCACCCATCTATCAAAACACAGTCCGCGGCGCGTCCTCGTACGGTGCCGAGAGTCAGAGGCAAGTGATGATAAGTGCCCGTCCGGAACCGATCCGTCACGCCGGTCATAAGTGTGTTTGCAGAACCGGGCCAGAGACCACGGATACCATATGATCCTGAGCATCCAGGGTCATTGTCGAAATGAGCGTAAAACGAGCACCCATTTGTAACCGGAGCCCGGAGTGGAGTGGTGTGTAATTAGCAGACCATTTGTGATGCCCTCCTCGGCCGGTGTGGTAATCCATTAATCAGGGTGGGATCTTCTGGAACAACTGCTCGTGGCAGACGGGAAACTTAATATTTAGATTGGGGGAACGACTAACTACGTGCGAAAGATGGCCTTGGTCCAGAAAGTTAAGCGTCTCGAATTAGTCAACGCCATTTTCACGCTTCGAGCCGAGCTTAACGCCATGGTTCGAGTCTTGGGAAGGCGGTGAAGGGTCCACCGAAATTTGGAACCGGTCCATTCCCACGACGGTTGAGTTGAGGACCATTTGGGTTTCTCACATGGCTTACGAGCTCTACTTACATCAACTGTTGAGATGTTTGTTCAGAGCGACCAATTAAGTCAATCATCGGCCGTGTCCAGGGGTCACACGGGCTCAGCATTCCACGCTGGATTCCGTACGGTGGCTGGAGATTGTGCCAGTTGATAGGCATTAATCCGCTCCCGGGAAGCGTCGATCTACCCGGGATCACGATCACAACACAGAGCGAGGGAGAGAGAGCCGAAACTTGGCCCCTTACGTTCCGGAGGCATATCAACGACGGCGATTACAACGTCATCATTATCGGTCATTATCAGTAACGATCTAGCTTCCAGTGTTCCGCGCGACCGTAATTCTACGTTGTTTCTTGGCGTCGATTCTCATGAGTTTGGTTAAAGATTGTACGACCTCTGGAAGTTGAGATGTAAGATGGTCTTTCGAGATCAGCGTCGAGGTTTCACTCCAGTTTGACAGTTGCTTACCTTCCGCATTGTTTACGTTGGTGCGTTGAATGCATTTGACAGTTGCTTAACTTTTTCACTGTTAACGTTGTTGCGTAGAATGCATCAATCTGATACATCGAATGTCCTAAATCACTAGGAAATTCAGCAAAACAACGTCCCAAATGAGATAATAATAATTAAATTAATGATCCACGGAGTACGAGAACAAAACGTTTCGCTGCAGCATCCAGAGGACGTGGTATAAACGAAAAAGCAAAACCCTCCACCTCTCGATAGTGTCCACCTTGGCAGGCGAGCAAAACAGAACTTGGCACGCGATCGTCCGTCCCGAGGGACCTCGGCTAAAGATTCTCCCGCCTTGTACAAACTCATTTGTACGTTCTGATCTGCAAACTACTATCACCAGCGAGCTGCTCCAGCCTGGTCGGTGGACAACATCCCAGACGCCTCTCCACGACGGCCGAGGCGAGGCGAAAATTGTGCTGCATTAAGCCGAAATCTCATAATTTTCATCTTCTGGGAGTAACATCTCTTGCGGAGTTTCGGTTTTACGGTAACAAATTTTCCGCAAAACCCCTTTCGTGGCCGCGCCAGCAGACGCCAAACTTATTTGGGCAGCAGCCTCGAAGTGGCCACATGCGGGAAGGGTCGCCAAGAGTGCCCCAGCAAAAAGGAACCTACACCAGGCGGAGGAAAATGCAGAGCACCCAGCGCGCATAATAATGTTTATCTCTAAACCACAGACCGAAATTAAGCCCCGGCTGAGGAGCAGGGGTTCAGGGAAAAGGTTGGATCGGGAGAGTGATTCACTGCGGAGTGTCTGTTCGACTTGAACTTCCATAATTTTGGGTTGGCAGTCTTTCGGAAACCTTACTTTTTTTGGTTTGACAGTCAGGGATAAATGAAACACCGTATTTCTAAAATATCTCGACGTTTCGACTCTGGCTAGAGTCTTCTTCAGGAGGATCTACACCCAGAACTGGGCATCGGCATATGAGAGGATAAAGATCACGGTTTGATAGTTGAGAGGTACTGTGAGCGGACGGAGAGGATAAATCCCGAAATAGCCGAGAGTATATTTCTCAAAGGGTTCATTTTTCAAAAAGTTATTTCGTAAAAAAAAGTGTCGTCGGGAATCGAACCCAAGACCTTCGGCTTATCGAACCACGCCTTTGCCGTATCAGCTACCATGGATCGATGTCTCAGTGACAGTCATTAGTCCATATAAGCCACTCAATCGGATGAACGAGAGGACTATACTCTCGCAAAATAGTACTTTCCTCTCGTTTCAATTCGCTCGGTCTTTAACTTTGGGTGCATAGTTTTGGCATTTTAAAAAGGTCACGAATACCGAAATTTGACTACAATCACTTTTTTCTTTATTTTTGCTTTGCAAACTAAAACATGGTTTTGGTAAAAAATCTTAAAATTTAATAAAACTGAAGAAAAAACTTACATCATACAAAAAATAGTTTCAAATAAGCATTAAAACTCCTCGCAATTGCAACACTTTTCCTCTCCGAACATCTCACCTTTCCCATATCGGCGAGTGCTGCCTCTCACATTATGCTCTGCGGTGGTGGTGGTGCCTCAGTTCTATCACTTCTTACTTTAGCAATCCCGAAAGCTGCCGAGGCTGAGTTGCATTATAAGCTGCAGCAGTGCAGTTCCTACTCCCTTCCACTCCTCGTAACGACCCTCCCAACTAGCGGGAGTCCTGGTCCAAATTCGCCCCGTTCCCACGATACCGGTAGATAAATGACGGAGTAAATGTTATACATGGCTGGTGGTGGTGTTTATAAGTTTTGCCCGGGCTGCCTTTTTGCTGAGCTTTTTGAAAGGGGAGAGCACCAGACGGGGAGGGTGGTAAGGACTGGTATAGCTCTTATTGCGAACGCTCTATATTTTACCTCATTTTGTCAATAGTTTATTTTTTTATGCTTTTCTTCTCCACCACAATTCTTGTGCTATCCATTTTTTTTTACGTTTGAGAGACTATGATTTACTTCGGCTGCCGGGGAGAGTTCATTATGTTCAAATAATAATTAATAATGAACTGTGATTGGATTTGTGTTGTGTTACACTATTCTACCGTAATATGTTTTTGTTTCCAATTTTGCTCAGTTATATGGGAAATAGTTTCATCTTTAATGATTATTTTTTAAAGTGTTTTTTGGTTTTTTTATTAAGCTTTGATCTGGTTTTAAGCTTTCCTGTTTCTATCTAATTTCTTACGCAATGCAGTTCTATCTTATTTTTTATTTTTATAATGATGTAAAAAAAGCTAAACGTAATGCCAAAACTGTATTAGTAGCGCAAATTGAACAAATCATAACTTGATCTTAAAAAACAGAAATTGTACCTAATTAGCCTGTAATTATGAACTAGCTTCATCTCTTACTATTGATCCAATTTTCAATGTTAAAAATTAAAACATTTGCGAAATTTTGTTGATCTTTCCAACAACAATATTAAAAAAAATAGAAATAAGGAATATTATCTAGTTTAAAACTTTTTCAAAAGTTCAGCTTGATTTTCAACTCTTGAAATTATTTTTACTAAGTAGATCTCCAAAATTCGCAAAGGTTTCAATTTTAAACATTGAAAATCGGACCAATAGTTTCGAGGATATCATCAGTTGAAAATTACAGGCTAATTAGGTGACACTTAGTGAAATTCATTTTCATCTATTCGAATTCTTTGTGAGGTTGTATCTTAGAAAATAATGGCTCCATTTTCAAAGTTCCAGAGAGAAATTTATAGGACATTTCTCTGCTCATCAGATATATTTGTTCAGAGGTGCTTTTCTTTAAAAAATAGTTTTAAACTAAAAAAAAAAAAAACTAAAACAAAAATTTGTACCTGAAAGTAGTTTTTTAGTTCCCCAAACTCATAAAAAAATAATATTAAAAATACCTATTTTTGCAATTCCGTCGTGAAACTACTTACTTTTCCTGTCATTCTTGAACGACGAAATAGCCTACTTTTCTGTAACAAAAATAACAGAATCGAATAGCAACACTTTTCAAAATAAATGCAGAAAAGTAACACTTTCAGCACTCAAATGGGTGCTGAAAAGTTGAACTTTTCAGCACTTGTTTCGAAAAGTAACACTTTTTAACATTTTTTTTTATTTAAACGATTTATTGACAAAATACATGAAAATTTGACATAAAATTTCACTCAGTGTGTGTTTTTTGGAATTGTAAAAGATGTTGTATGGAACTCTCTAAAACTTGAATAAAGAATTGAAAATTATTTTATTCCGTGTGACGTTTTTTTCTGAAAATTCCTAATCATAACCTACAACTTTGCCAAAAATACCAAATCGATTAGAAATTCAATTTTCCAGATACAAAATTTCATACGTTTACATAAACCATTTTGTATGGAGACTTGGATGGCAGTTCTCTACGGAATCGGTCTATTTTATTTAATTTTAATTTTTGTATTTTTTAATCCGGTTGAAATTTTTTTGGTGCCTTCGGTATGCCAAAAAAAGCCATTTTGCATCATTAGTTCGTTCATATAATTTTCCATACAAATTTGGCAGCTGTCCATACAAAAATGATATGTGAAAATTCAAAAATCTGTATCTTTTGAAGGAATTTTTTAATCGATTTGGTGTCTTGGGTAAAGATGTAGGTATGGATATGGACTACACTGAAATAAAAATGATACAGGGTAAAAAAAATGGTGATTTTTTATTTAACTTTGATATGTTTTAGAGTACATCAAATGCAAGCCTTTAAAAAAATGAATTATTATTGCATTTACAGAAATTGTAAATTTTTAGATATTGTAAAATATTTACAGTATATTTCGATGTATTTGGGTCAGTCATTAAGTTTTTTTTGAATAACTGATTTCAAAATTCTGAAAATATTAATTTTTCACACGATTTTCACTTTTTATATTTAAACCAGGGCTGTGGAGTCGGAGTCGGAGCCGAAGTCGGTGGAGTCGGATCTTTTTGGGGACCTGGAGTCGGAGTCGGAGTCGGAGTCGGAGTCGTCAAAACTCGAATAGCTGGAGTCGGAGTCGGAGTCGGCTAAATTTTATGAGCTGGAGTCGGATTCGGAGCCGGAGTCGAAAATTTCTGATAAACCCAGAGTCGGAGTTATCTAAATTTTAACACAATTTATGAACTTGATTATTGTTCAGTATTTGTTGTAATGCATGTTAATTCCCAAAACTTTATTATATTTTAAATTTATTTTTTGAATCACGTGCACTGCGTTGACATTTTTACATGAAATTTATTTTTTGATTAAAGATATTTGGGTAATTCTCTACCAACTCACACGAAATCGGGAAAAGTTGCCCCGACCCCTCTTCGATTTGCGTGAAACTTTGTTCTAAGGGGTAACTTTTGTCCCTGATCACGAATCCGAGGTCCGTTTTTTGATATCTCGTGACGGAGAGGCGGTACGACCCCTTCCATTTTTGAACATGCAAAAAAAGAGGTGATTTTCAATAATTTGCAGCCTAAAACGGTGATGAGATAGAAATTTGGTGTCAAAGGGACATTTATGTAAAATTAGACGCCCGATTTGATGGCGTACTCAGAATTCCGAAAAACGTATTTTCATCGAAAAACACTAAAAAGTTTTAAAAATTCTCCCATTTTCCGTTACTCAACTGTAAAAAATTTTGGAACATGTCATTTTATGGGAAATTTAATGTACTTTTCGAATCTACATAGACCCAGAAGGGTCATTTTTTCATTTAGAACAAAATTTTTCATTTTAAAATTTCGTGTTTTTTCTAACTTTGCAGGGTTATTTTTTAGAGTGTAACAATGTTCTACAAAGTTGTAGAGCAGACAATTACAAAAATTTTGATATATAGACATAAGGGGTTTGCTTATAAACATCACGAGTTATCGCGATTTTACGAAAAAAGTTTTGAAAAAGTTACTTTTGCGTTTCTTTTGTTTCGTCGTCCGTGTCTGTCGCGGGTGACCATGAACGGCCATGATCGATGACGACCAACTTTTTCAAAACTTTTTTTCGTAAAATCGCGATAACTCGTGATGTTTATAAGCAAACCCCTTATGTCTATATATCAAAATTTTTGTAATTGTCTGCTCTATAACTTTGTAGAACATTGTTACACTCTAAAAAATAACCCTGCAAAGTTAGAAAAAACACGAAATTTTAAAATGAAAAATTTTGTTCTAAATGAAAAAATGACCCTTCTGGGTCTATGTAGATTCGAAAAGTACATTAAATTTCCCATAAAATGACATGTTCCAAAATTTTTTATAGTTGAGTAACGGAAAATGGGAGAATTTTTAAAACTTTTTTAGTGTTTTTTTCGATGAAAAATACGTTTTTTCGGAATTCTGAGTACGCCATCAAATCGGGCGTCTAATTTTACATAAAAGTCCCTTTGACACCAAATTTCTATCTCATCACCGTTTTAGGCTGCAAATTATTGAAAATCACCTCTTTTTTCGCATGTTCAAATATGGAAGGGGTCGTACCGCCCCTCCGTCACGAGATATCAAAAAACGGACCTCGGATTCGTGATCAGGGACAAAAGTTACCCCTTAGAACAAAGTTTCACGCAAATCGAAGAGGGGTCGGGGCAACTGCTGTGTGAGTTGGCGGAGAATTACCCATTTATCAGATGCCATTATGTTTGTGAGGCATTTTATTTGGATTGGATAGCTCTAATTGTTAATCCTCTTTTACCCATGTTTGTAGTGTCATAACTTATAAAATACCAAACAATTATGATTGTGCAGTAAATTTTTAATCAATATTCAATTGATTCTTGACTGCCTATTTTTGCTTTTATTTATGTATTCTTTCAATGCAAATTTGACCAAATTTTATCAAAATCATTCTAAAAAAATTTCACACGCAGTCATCTTTTTGTCCGATAGCTAATGTCTTGGAGGTAAAGAAAAATAGTTATGATGGTTGGAATTCAAAACTCTCATTGTGTAAGCAAATAAAAAAAAACAAAGTGCCGTGTTGAAAATATTTGAAACTGACACAAAATATCAAAAAAAGTCGGAGCCAATATTGAAATAATCATTGAATTTATTAAATTTATCGATTATCTTAATTTTAACAATTTTTTGTGCAAAAATCAAAAATGTTGTTCCTTAAATAATATCGTTGAACAAATCAATTTCTCCAAATACTATAAATCTTGATGACATTGACAGAATTTCAATTCAAACGGTAAGAATTTCCTCATGAATCACACAATGTCTATGTCACTAAAAGTCTGCAAATTGGTTTTATATGTCATATCGATCATGAAGACTAGGTTTCTTTTTTTAAATGTTTTATTTGAAAAAAAAACAGTTAAATATTTGTTTAGCTAGTTTATAAACTTATGATAAAATGAATATAAATTTCACGTTCCAATTATTCAAACAACAGAAAACAAATTTAATTTGTAATTTCTTCCTCTGAAGATTCGTTTAAATCTGAAAATATTTTTGATTTTAATTTCTAAAACGCTTGAAACTTGTAACATAAAAACTAGTGTGATATTGTCCAAAGAATCAAATAATAAGGTCCGTTTTGCGGTTAGACGGGCTTCGATCTGAAAATTCGCTAAAAACAAATTTTCAACCAATTATTGATTTTTAAAAAGCATTGGATAGAAAAACTCTTCAAATTTCAGAAAAAATTAGGTTGGAAGTTTAACTTGTTTTATGTGACTTCCGAATGTTTTTAAAAATGTCATTTTTTAGGGTCCAACTTTGGCTGTGTCATTTCCTATGTTTTAAGTAAAAATAGGAATGCGGTAATTTTTATAGTATCCCAGACTATGCCTCTATGCATTTTTTTTTACAATTTAAATGATAATGGTTTCATTCTATAGAGGAAAATGTTAAAAACATGCAAAAAAAATGAAAAAGTGACTGTAAAAACTTAAAAAGTACTTGGTAGGCAAAAGGTTATGATAGGAGGTGGTAGAACAGACCAGAAACTATCAAAAACAAACATGAAAAAACATAATAGATGCAAATCAATACTAAAAATGAAACAAGAAAAAATAAAACAAGAGACGTAATTTTTTTCGTAGAACAAAAGTTGCTCAAAATGACATCCCGAACAAGGGAAAAATAAAAATCTTTGGAAAAAAATGGGCTAATTGACAAAAACGTGATACTTAGAGTGTATTTGAGTAGTCTTATTTGTCAATGTTTTCATAATACTAGGTAATAAACTTTCGAAACTTTTCAAAACTTCTTGAAAACTACTTCTTGAGATAATCCGAACACTTCTCTACCATGCTTTGTTTGATTTCATACCATTCTGTTTGTATAAAAATCGTATTTATCATTTTGCTAAACAAAAATCCAATTTTTCAATGTCACCCCGGTTTACGGTATTCGCGCAAGTGTGAACTGAACTTGTGAGTGATGTTATGCATACCATTTTTTAGGTATTCTTTATACTGAGAAGGTTTCGGAGTCAGAGTCGGAGCCGGAGTCAACTATTTGCTGAAAGCTGGAGTCGGAGTCGGTTGGAGCTGAAAGCCGGAGCCGGAGTCGGAGTCGGAGTCGGCTTAATTCAGAAAGCCGGAGTCGGAGTCGTTCAAAACATGACCCGACTCCGCAACTCCAGATGTTCTTTTTTGCCATTTGGCCCTCAATTTTTAATCGATGTTATGTTGGAAACTATTGACCCAACGTTTAATTTAAACGTTGGATCAATAGTTTCCAACATAATATCGATTAAAAATTGAGGGCCAAATGGCAAAAAAGAACATATCTGGAGTTTTTTTTAAAGGTCCAATAAACCAAATTTTCAGTTTTTGCTTTTTGGGTGTTTTTCAATAACCCTGACTCAAAGCGGTTTCAAAAACACCCAAAAAGCAAAAACAGGAAATTTGGTTTATTGGACCTTTAAAAAAACTCCAGATATCTTAGCAATCAAAGGACGGATTCACAATTTTCAAATAAGAAAATTGTAGAGAATTCTTCGATCTGTAAAAAAATAGTGTTGGACGAGGATGGGAATTATTTAAAAAAAATAAAAATACATTTTTAAATGTTTTAACCTAAAAGTGGCTTTAACTTGATACAGTGCATTATATTAAAAATTGAAAAAAGTACATTTTAATTCCATGTTCAATGTTACATTAATACATGTTTGTTTAATAATTAAAAATATTTACATAGCTCTTTATAACAGATAGCCCACAAATTTGAATGGAGGCTTGTACAGAGAATCCAATGCTGCAAAATGGCTTATTTGGCCCTAAGGAATCGATGGACAAAGTTTCATCAAAATCAAAAAAATACAATGACGTAGAGAATTGCTCATATCTGCCAATTGTTGAAATAATTGATCATCACTATTGATAACAAAAACCCATATTTATCAGCAATTCATACAATGTGCTGTTGGTGTAACTTGAATACATCGCTAGACAAATGGCCCGGTACAGAACTTCCTGGGTGGTACGCTTCACCAAGGTTCGGCCTTACATTTGCTAAAGGTCACCGTAGAGCGAATGCGTACCATGAATATTATGCATAAAAAGAAAGACTAAGTTATGACAAGGGGGCAACTTTGGAAGAATTGTACTAAAATTTTTCTGCTATTTATTATTCTTGTAATATAAAAATTCTTTTAATTATTTATTTTTCAAATAAGCAGTAATTTCAAGATGACCACAACAGAACGCGTTTTTTTTTCTACGAGCAATTCAAAACTCATCCGCACTTCCATCTGTTGGTGAACCATAAAGCAACAAAAAAAAGTATACAGAACAAAAAAACATATTGCGAGAAATAAACTTAAAAGGCGCGAGAAAAGATATCATCTCGAGTTTCGCAGCAGCATAATTTGTTAAAAAGCGCATCGGATCATATTACACCGGTCCTTCTGCATTTAAGTTGTGGAGGGGTGAGGGAGGTCTTTCGCACGGGTGGCAGCCACCGGCCAGACCAGAAACGCGAATCTCGCGTTTCGCGCGCTTTTCCGCGGAAGTTTTTCTTTTTTTTGCCTGCCCTGACCTGATGCTGAATGCGCGCCGCGTGACGTGCAGCTGTGAAAAGAACGCGCGCGCGCGCGCGCCATTACTGACTGAGGGCCGCGAGAGAGCTTTTAATGTGGCTGTGAATTATGAATAAATACATAATCTGATGTTGATTCTTGGGGCACACACTCGGTGGAAGAAGTGGTGATGCCGGAGAGCAGGAGTTGAAAGAGAGTGGGGGGAATATTATTATGTCTGGGAAAATTATTGCAACGAGGAGTGATTGTTTTACACACAAAAATTTGTTGTTGTCGGGTTAATTTTGATATTTTCATACATTGCATTTAAAGTGAAGTAAAGGCGTACGTCAGCTTCATTAAATAAACCGTTTTTTTTAAATACGTTTTTATTTTGCGAGATATTTAAAATTTGAAAGTGACGCAAAAAGGTTAAGAAAGCGTACAAAACAGAATTAAATAATATTAGTACATATTACACAAACCCATTTCATCATGTAAAATCAGTCTCGCACTTCTGAAGACATGATAACGAGGTGCGAAATTTAACCACGGTTAACATCGATCCCGAGTTGTCAAATATGAAGATTTCTCAGTGGCCTACATTTAGCGATTATATTTTTGAACCAAATGAAGTTATAGAAAATATGTCTTCTAGAGGAAAAGTATGGTTTTTCCATCGGGCACTGCTCGAGCCAGCTTCTGAGAAGTCTTTTAAACTGAAATCAAGTAATATTTTGTTTCATAAGGGGTGAACAAGATGTAAACAAGAATGTAGAATGTACTTAATAGGACTCAATCGGTTTGCTTACAGGAATACTTAACACGGATTAAAAATTTGTGTTTATTTTTTATGTAAGTATTCTTTGATAATTTTGAAATTTAAATCGCATTTAATCTAGATCGTGCTTTCATGCCGCACGTCTATTTTGAGCAAAATTGAGTCAAATTCGCTATTTCTGTACACTGAGAAAACTGGACAGTTGAACAAAAAGATAATTTTCTACGTTTCATATTTTAGACTATATTTTAAAATTTTGTGATTTCGATTATTAAAGAGATCAGCGAATTTCAATTTTTTAATCTTCAAATCAAATCAATAGTTTTCGAGATATTGCCAGTTGAAAATTACAGGATAGTTAAGTGAAATTTAGAAAAACTATTTTTTATCGATTCGATTTGAGGCTGTATCTCAGAAACTAATTGTTCAAATTTAAATTCTCAGAGAGAACATTGAAGGATTTTTTTTCAGGCTTTAAAAACTTTTTTTTTGTAAGTTTTTCCTTCAAAAAGTTTTTTTTAAATGCATGAAAAAACGAAATGAAATCGAAAATATATACCCAAAAAATGGAAAAAATTGAGAACGGTACATTTTATCAAAAATGTCTAGAACTTTTCGATTGCAAATTCTATTCAGTATTTAAAAATTATTTTAAAAAATGTCCGTTTTTGCCATTTTCAAAAACACTGTTTTCGAAATGTCCAAAATTTTATCTTTTAAATGTAAGATACAGCCCAGACTCGATTATCCAAAGCCTTGATTATACGAATTTGTTTATTCGAAGGTTTGTTTGGGACTTCGGATAATCGAATCATAAAAAAATTTACGTGTTTTTCCTTTTTTACAAAAGAAAGGTTTCAGGTTTACTTTTGGAACAGCGCTCTACTTGGAAATCTTTGAAAATTCGTGCCCGGGTTAGGAATATTCATGCGTCCCAGCATAAAATCATATTACTAATTTGAAGGTTTTGTTGCGTTCTTTTAATTGTATTTTGACCAGAAAACCGAAACTCAATGCTTAATTTTTGATAGCTATTTTTCTGAAACACTTGTGCGATGTCTGTATCCGCTTTTAAAAATTTGTGCCTTCCATTTTTGGAAAACCCCCAATTTTTATAATTCTCACTGGTTAGTAGCATTATGTTAATTATACCATTGTTTTTGGTCGTATTTCATATCCGCCATTTTGGCTGCCATCTTGGATTTACAAATTCTGAATCACTTTACAGTAGGGTGACAATAAAAAAATCGACATCAGAGATACCCTCTGACTCGATTCCTAATGAAAAAATTAGTATCTGTGCCAATTTTGACCCAAGTCGGTTAATGCTAAGGGGTCGCTTTTCATCGTTGAAGTTTATATGGGAAAAATCACGAAAATGTAAGGGGAAAAACATCGTTTCAGTAATTTTCTGCTAGGTGGCGCAGGTCTCGCCCAAAATTGTCCAAGTGTGAGATTCTTGTAGGAAATTTAATTCCCTACAACTTTGTCGAAGGGTGCAAAACGACCCGAGTTGATCCTGATTTTTGGTGATTTTTCTAGAAAAAAATATTTTCTCATATAATTCCTATATTGGGACCATCCACAAACCACGTGGACACTTTTTTGGAATTCTAAACCCCCCCCCCCCATCGTGGACAATTTCCATACAAATAAAATCTTTTTTGTATGGAGCGTGGACAATCGCTGAACCCCCTAAGTTGTCCACGTGGTTTATGGATGGTCCCTATACTTCTTGTATACTTTCAAGTATATAAGCCGATTTCTTTTCATCGCATTGCTAATAACTCATCAGGATCAACTCGGATCGTCTTGCACACTCCTACAAAGTTGTAGGTAATTAAATTTCCTACAAGAATTGCACACTCAGACAATTTTGGGCGACACCTGCGCCACCTGCTGCAAAAATCCTGAAGCGATGTTTTTCCCCATACATTTTTGCGATTTTCTCCATATAAACTTCAACGATGAAAAGCGACCCCTTAGCCTTAACCGATTTGGCTCAAAATTGGCCCAGATACTTATTTTTGCATTAGGAATCGAGTCAGAGAGTATCTCTTGCGATTTTCCGAAATTTTAAATTTATCTTGTCACCCTACTTTACAGTGATAAAAAATAAGGCAACGAATTTTTTTTATAGTGATTCGATTATCCGAAGATTCGATTACCTGATTTTTTTTGGAGCCTCGTATATTCGAGTCTGGACTGTGTATCATTCAGAAAGTTATGTTTAGGCAGTGGAGAATTTTCAATGTAGACTTCTTTAGGAAATGTCGTAGACCCACCTTCATGTATACCTATCAACTCAGAATCGAAAACTAAACAAATGTCTGTGTATGTGTGTGTGTATGTGTTTGACCATGTGTGTGTATGTGTTTTGACCAAACCAGTTGCATTCGGCTTAATTTAGGGTCCCATACGTCGCTAATGGATTATTTGAAGTTTTGATAAGCACTTCAATAGTTATTTATAAAAATGTGTTTTCACAAATACCCGAATCTAACTTAAATGTATGTAAACTATATATGAATCCATCATCCGACCCCACGTTGGTTAGGTAATTAAAAGACCTTTCCAACGAGTCCAAAACATTGATGATCTGGCAACCCTGTCTTGAGTTATGGCTACTTAAGGGCGAGTCCACGAACAGGGCATACCCCTTTGTATGGGACGTCGTTTGGACCTCACCAATCTGCCTGAAATTTTCAGAGGTTGTTTGTACATATAAAACTAGCATCTGGCCAAAATATGAGCACTCTAGGTCAACGGGAAGTGGGGCAAATCAGGACACAAAGTTTGAAGGTCAAAAATCTTAAGGCTTTAACTTAAATAAAATTCAATTTATTTTCAAAATTCAAAATGCATCTGAAAGAGCTTAAAAAATGCACCAAAATGCAGGGAGAAGCATTCTAATTGGTTAAATCTAAAGGGAGTTATTGGCATTTTAGTGAAAAAATAGCATAATTTTCAAACTCAAATAAAAAAGTGTTCCATCCAGATATCAACTCGGTTTGACCTGCATCTTGTAGGGGACATCTGGGACTACCATCTGAGACTGAGAACGCTTTGGGTGAGGCAGTTTAACATATTAAATAGACACTTTTACTTTCAATGATTTTTTTGATTGTAAATTTGCTCGGGGGACCCCTTAGATCCCATTTTCTGGTGATAATTTTATCATATTTGTGTTTCTGAGACAATTCCACAATAGAAACATATATAAAAATGTTTATTTTGATCCATTTGAGCCCATTAAAAAATAAAAGTTAAAAAAAATAAGAAGCTGCTTTTCCTGGTGTCATCTAGTATCCTTGGAAACGAATTTGATTTTCAATAAATATGAATCGAAGATTTTACCAAATGTTGCGTATTTTAATTACGAAAATTTTAGTTTTCTAACATGTATAGGTCATCGCTGAAATTTTAAAGTTACCGCAGTTTTAGTGAAAATAATTGATTTTTTGCCGATTTCGGTATTTTCCTGTTTTTGCGCGTGGCGCGTCGAAAAACTCACTTTTTATTTTTAAAAAATTGTACCTCGGAAACATACAGTTCGACATCGCCATCTTTTGATATGTTATGTGAAATTTTCCGAGGAAACCGATAAAAATATTTTCAGACATAGGCTATTTGGTCCAGACACGGTCAAAACGCCATTTTAAATTTTCATACGACTTTCTCAAATGTTGAGCTAAATTTTTGAAACTTCTTACTTTTTTTCTCAAATAGCCAATTTGCCAATGCGAAAAATGACGAAAATTATCATTTTTCGACCCACCCTAGCACGATGTAGGTCACCCTAATGGCCAAACAAAAAAATATTGGTCTGCTCATTTTGGCCAAGGAACCCCCAGACATTTTTTTCACCGATCGAAGAACTTTTTTTCGGTTTAGGCTCGTTTCAAATCGAAATGCTGTTTTAGAAGCCGGATCTCAATTAAATGTGTGTAAACTATGTCCAGATCTATCATCTGACCCATCGTTGGTTAGCTAATCGAAAGATCTGTCCAACGAGTTCAAAATATTGATGATCTGGCATCTCTGTCTCAAGTTATGACCACTTAAGTGAGTTTTGTGGATTTTTTTTCTCCGGATCTTAAAAAATAGATGAAATTTGTGTCCAAACCCATCATTTAACTAATAGTGAGGAAGGCATCAACCACATAGGTGGATTAAGTTAGTTTTTAAAATTGTGTTAATGTCTTTAGGAAAAAAACATGTTTACTTTAAATCTCTGTTAATCTGTTTATCAGGGATGGAATAATCGCGAAAAAATCAATTTCGCTTGCGAACTTTTTTCACCCGCGAAAGAGAGAGGAAGCAAATCACCCAAAGGAAAATCGCTCCCGAAATTCTCCATGAAAATGAATCTGCTGGTGATTTTTTGTGAATTTCCTTGCCAGCACCACTCAAAAGTATTTTTTTCACTTTGTTTACACTCATTTAGTGAAAAAGATGTTCCGCCGAATAATCAAGATGATGATTATTTTTAGATTCTTTTTACCGATCTTTCGTGCGCGAGAGAGGAGAGTCATGCTCCCTTCGGATTTTTTTTCTCTTGATGAACATCCAAAGATTTTCTTTTGATGATGATTATTCCATCGCTGCTGTTTGTATTCAGTTATCTTTTCCAATTCAGGTCATATGCAAAAAACATCCCGATTCACAAAAGATGAAGAATTCCCATCAAAAAGCTCGTCCCGAACTGCAACCAACTGAGCAATCGCCGTTTCTTTTCTTCTTTTCCCTTTGAATTGGATATGATGAGACAGTGCATTTAATTTGCACATTTTTTTTGATGATTGACACGCGTGCGCTCGCCTCTTCCACTGTGAGTGGGCCACGCCACGTGCGATCTGATGCCGCTAACGAGCAGAAATTTGATGGACAAAATTTAAATTATGCACATTTATGCCCTCGGGGGTCCCTCCCCGTCACGTGGAGAGAGTGCTAATTGGGTGTCAAATTGAATGATTACCTAGGGCGAAAACAGAGCCGGGTAAAAGCTTTTTTGTTCGCCCTTGCACTCGTTTTGGTACTCTTCTTTGCGATTTTTTTTTGTAGGATTCGATTCCGCGAAGACGATTCTCGACGCAGGTCCGAGTGGGGTGATTCCGCAAAACAAGCCCCACGTAAGAAGGCGCCTAATTAGCATGCGATTCTAATAAACAAAATGCACCCCGTTATCGAAGTTCGTGTCCACTGCCATCTGGTCGAAATACTCATTTTCCGAACTGCTCGGCGCGGAGCGGAAACTTACATTTTCGCGCGCCACTTTTTAAAAGGCATTCAATTGCCCCTGGATGAATCTTACGTAAGCAATAAGTACACAAAATAAGCGTTGATTAAATTAAGCGCGATTTTCCTTCCTTTGCTTTGGCGGGGAATTTTACCTGGGATTTTAAAAAGCTTGCACTTCGCTGTTTTATTTCGCGAGACAAGATTCCACTTAACTGATGGGGAAATTGTCCTGGGCATGCGAGAGAAAGAAGAGGACGGGGTTTCTAATACCAGAAATATCAGCTTTATTTTGTTGATTGTTGTTGAAATTTTACACTTTGTGTTATTCAAAAAAAAAAACATATTTTTTTACTTACATGGCAATTGTAATTCAATTCTTTAAACATTGCTTTTCCTCAAAAAAAAATATATATATTTTGCGAAATTGCACCGGTTTAGCAAACCCTCGTTCAAACGTACCTTCCGACCCCCGAAGACACCCCTAGTGGCAGCGGCCCGCACTGGGGCGCGTACCTTAATCCCAAAGGTTACACCAAAAGATCACCCAACGCTGATCGTCGGTGTCGTCGACGTCGGTTCGTCCGTCGGGGACAGATCAACCCTCCTCCATCCTCCAAGTCCCGGTTGACAGAAGAAAGTCACTGCGCGGCTGGCCCCACAACACCTCTGCTCTGGGGGTTTTTGGACCTGCCCGCGGTTGACGCTTGCACCGATGTCGTCCTGTCCCCGACTATCAACGAACAATCTACGACAGAGAAAAAAAAGAGCTCTCCAGCAAACTTGCCACAAGATGTGTCTTCAACGACTTGTCGACTTGTTGCTTGCGCGCGCGCGCTGTTTAGATTTATACAAATGTCAACGCTGTCAGCGCGCACGATGTGTGCGATTTCTATTCAAATTAATTTAAGGCCAAGCCAAATCGCACGGCCAAGTTCTCCCCGCTGAAGTCTTGTGGCGTTGAGGTCTCCTCACCCCTCGTAGACGAAGATACACCACGGGGAGTTAAAGTTTCAATTAAGGTCTGGTCCCGTGGCCAATTCCGTACAGCGCGAAAGGTCGCGCTCGCATATCTGACCTAAATCATGGTGGTGTCGGAGAGGTAGAACTGCTGCAGTTACACGCTCGACACGGAGGGATCATTAGAACCCAGGGGTGAGTTCATCAACTGCTGGTTATGATCACTGACAACTGCGGGACCACTCCTTTGTTTGGATTTGGATTTGATGTGCACAGCTGGTAGCTGGTGAGTATTTTTATGGTTCAATTTCTTATTTTTATTCATAAGGATTCATTGATTTGTTTACATGGAATTTTATTTAATTTTAAGAATATCGCATAATATGTCTGTTTCAATATATTTGCAAAATGATTAATTTTCAAACTTTCTATAAAATGTAATACCATAAAATGGGGCGACTTTGATAGCCGGAGTGACTTTGATAGGTTTGCCATTAAAATACGTACGGAATAGTTTAGAATCATTTTTTTTGTTGGGAATTTTTTGTTAAGAATCATACTGACCATGGTATAGAAGTGTTCAAAGTACCTCAAGAAGAACTTTTCATTAAATTTTGAAACGTTCAAAAAGTTAGTTAACTATAGTTACGAAAATTTTGATGAAGAGGAGCGGTCGTGGCTGAATGGTTACGATGTTCGCTTTATAAGCGAATGGTTCTGGGTTCGATACCCATCTGCTCCCAACGAGAAAGTTCTGGACTCATTGAATTTGGAATTAATGAAAAAACTTCAAGCTCACGGCGGGGTTCTATCCCCTGTCCTTAGGATTGGCAAGCAAAATGCTTTCCACTTAACCGTGGAGCATTGGTAGCTTGAGGAGGAATTAGACTGGTATAGTTGAATCCAAGAATCGGACAAAGAGTAAAATTGAATGCAAGTTGAACATCAGAACTCAAACAAGATTGCATGCAAGATTGCAAGCGCAGTTGAAATTGAATCTAAAAATACCTCGCTATAGGGGGATGGCGTCGCTATTTTTAGACCACGTTTTCCACTTTTTCTCATCGAAACCGACTACTTTATCGACTTAATTTTGCTGGGCGAGATAGGACGCCGTCTATTTTTAGACGATGACTCAGCATTTTTCCACTCTTGCACTTAAAAAAACCAGGTGGCAGCACGATGTAACGCCACGTCCCTATAAATAGCCTGGGCGACTGATAGAATTCATCCAATAAGAGATGAGAAGAATTGAAAGCATTCCCATTAGAAATGTGAACACACGAAGAATTCGAACAACAATGCCAAAGGTCGTTACCACTCGCCTAGGGTGGCTCCTCAGACCATTCACCTTCCCAAAAACCGTCCAACTCCAAGCGAAACTTACTTGAGGATACCGTGGAGATTTTCCTTAATACTCTTAAAAAGTGGAGCATCAACACTTCCCGTCTTCCAATTCCCTTTCCTTGTCCCTGGTGCGCGGTGGAGATGGGAGCGGCCGGCAATGGACGGCTGCCATGGTGGTGAGAATCTGGTTCAGGTGGAATTGGTTCTATTCCCAATTATCGATTCCTAGGCAACTTGGGCTTAGACAATCATCACATCACATGGTGAAAATCCAGTCTGCAATCCGCTAAAATCACCGTCTCCTAGCGAAGCAAAGCGAAGCGAAGTTACGAAAATTTTGATGAAAGTCATGATTTTAATATTCTGAAACTGTCACAATTTTCTCAATGAACATGATTTTGAATCGGAAAATTGAATGCATTTTCGGATTCTTTCCACAGTTTTCCACTAGGAAAAGGTTAAATAAGTTTGTAAATAATGAATAACATGTATTTTTGAAAGATTATTAAAAAAAATCCTCAAATGTATAGACAAATGTACATACATTTTAATTCCGGGTTGGTACGAAATTCCAACGAAAAATCTATTCTATCGATACAAAGACCTCCAAAACGGTGTTATACCCACTCCAAAATGTTTATTTAGCAATCCTATGGTAATATTTTGACATTTAGTTGAATTAAAAGTTTGCAAAATTAAGTTTAGATAAGATTTATATAGAATTTCCAGAGTTATATAAACTTTTATACTAAGTAGTTAGTAAACTTTATATTCAATTTTTTGTAGCAAAATGTTTGGCATGAGTTTCTGAACAAAACGTAGTACTAGGTTCCTGTCAAACTTTAATTTTTTTACATGTTTCATCACAAAATGTGCATAGTGTCCAAGGGGTGTAAATACTTTTTATACATACTGTAACTATTTTTCTAAACACTATTAGGAAAACTTTTTTTTCCAAAATAGTTCATGGACTTTGTGTGGCCTACCCCAGTACATATTTTAAATATAATAATATTGAGAAAAACCTTGCCTGTTGGAAAATATTCCAAAAACAAATTGAAATCCTATCAAAGTCACCCCGGTTTACGATACCTTAAACTGAAACTAGAACTAAAAAGTGCCCAAAATTTGGTTATAAATGAGAAAGTCACAAACCACGTAGGTGAATTAAGTAAGTTTTATTTTTTTTATTTGACAAGCTAGTTTTAATATAATTTACATGGGGTTGAAGAGTGGAAAAGTTATATGAATTTCAATAAATATTTTTGCAAATAGTGATGGGTAGTAATTTTTTTGACAAAAAAAAATTAAATTTCGGAAAAACATCATTATGTTATTCTTATTTCATGGTTTTCTGTTTGAAAATAGGTGAAAAAGTCTATTTTCAAGAAATATGCGTATAAAGAACAACTTTTTTAAAACAATGTTACACTCCAAGCCACAAAATATTTAAATTTTTTTATGATTTTACAGTCTTTTGATTTGCTGAATATTCTGTAAAGTTTTAGCGCAGCACATTCATCAAAACGCGCAAAAATTCATTGAAATTGATGTATTGGAAACTTCTTATTTTGAGAAGTGCAGGCAAAATTCTATTAGAAGATGTTTTTTTGATTTTTTTCGCTGATAATTTGATAAACTGTTGCTCAAAAGTTCTCAAAATATTGTTAATTCTAAATTAGTTTTTCAAATTATGTTCTAAATTTGATCTTAAAACTGACGTATTTGAATCTCTTTTTAAAGTTTGATTTGAGTTTTACTGAAATGTACCATCCTTATTTTACTTAATTTTGCAGAGATTTAAGAATGAAATATAAGGATAATTTTGCAGAAAACATACAACTGTTAATCTGAATTCAGTAGAATGTTGAACTGGAAATCATACCGAAATTCGATGCAAATGTTGTACATATTACATTTATTTATTTATTTAATATTTAAAATTTCGCGGAATTCCGAGGTATTAACCAAGCCCCGAGCATATTTCACGGATTTCGTGGATTTCGTGAAATCGCGAAAAATCACCAGCCCTACTTATTATGTTCATAAAAATTGATGCTTGAAAAATTTAGTTTCCCAGTTCCAGTCCCAGCAATTATAAATATGTACAACGTGGTATATTGATTGAGAAAAAAAATGGATTGTTTTGCCTTCCTCACTGAGGTAAGGCTATAATCCTGCTCTAAAAATGAACTTTGCATAAACACGTCGTAGACCCACCTTCATGTATACATATCGACTCAGAATCGAAAATTGAACAAATGTCTGTGTGTATGTGTGTGTGTATGTGTGTGTGTATGTATGTATGTGACCAACAAACTAGCTCATGTTTCTCGGCACTGGCTGAACCGATTTGACCCGAACTTGTTGCATTCGACTTGGTTTAGGGTCCCAAAGATCGAGTTTTATACAGATTGAAGTTTCGATAAGTAGTTCAAAAGTTATGTATAAAAATGTGTTTTCACATATATCCGGATCTCACTTAAATGTATGTAAACTATGTCCGGGTCCATCATCCGACCCATCGTTGGTTAGGTTATCAGAACCTTTATAACCTTTCCAACGAGCCTAAAACATTGAAGATCTGGCAACCCTGTCTCGAGATATGCCCACTTAAGTGATATTGATGTACTTTTTGGAAGCCGGATCTCACTTAAATGTATGTAAGCTATGTACAGGTCCATCATCCGACCCATCGTTGGTTAGATTATCAAAAGACCTTTCCAACGAGTCCAAAAATTGAAGATCTGGCAACCCTGTCTCGAGATATGGCCACTTAAGTGATATTTATGTACTTTTTTATTCCGGATCTTAAAAATAGATGAAATTTTTGTACAATTCCATCATATCAGCCATTGTTGGTAATAAGTGAGGAAGGCTCCAACCACATAGGTGGATAAGGTTAGTTTTTCAACAGAGTTCGGAAAACCACTCACACTCCAAATCGAGTAGGCTTCCTCACATCAAACCCTCTCGATACTCACCGTGAGTGCGAGGTTTGAGTAAATTTACTCAAATTTGAGTAAAATGAGGGTATGAGTAGGCCGTTTCCAACAATTTGTTATTTACAAAATCAAAGAACCTATCGGCCCAAAATCAAATGTCTTTATCAATCGGTTGTACATTCGAGGTATCGTCAATGTCTATAAATCCGAAGGTTCTGTGTTGGTGTGGTAATATATATTTTTTGTTATCTGTCTGGATTTTTTTTTTCACCAGCGGTCGGTGGGCGATTATTTTCATAATTTCAGATCGGTGGCTGGTAGATTCCGTTGTGGATTGAAGAATGTAATTTTTTGCCAAAAAACCAAAATACCATAAAATTATGATTTTTAAATTATAAGTTTTTTTTTATAAATTGAAACTTTACAAGGGTTGGTTGCTCCAGTTTCGAAAAGCTATTAAAAAATTTCGTCTATAACTAAATATCGCAAGATATTTATTGGTTGAGATTATTCAAGATTTTACAAGAGTCGTTGAACAATTACATTTTCTAAAATTTGTTTTTTCATGTGCTCCTCTTGCTGTTTTAGTTTGATTTCTTACCGATGATGTTAATGCAAATTTCATATTAATATCATCTCTTTATTCTTATCCAGACGTTTTATTTTTACAATTTTTCGTCAGTTTATTGTGAATATTGCATAAGTTGATCAGGTTTCGTGCCATGCTTCTTATAAGTTTTATTACTAAATTCATTTAAACCTTGGGTTATTCCTTTAAAAAATGTATGATATCTATTGTTGATCTCAAGTGATGATTTAAATTACAAATATACTATTCTGCAACTGAGAACTTTACGAACACGAAAATGTGCGTTGATATTTCCCTTTGAACCACGCAATACTCAAACAAATGACCGCAATAGCTTAGAATCATTACCATACTATACAGTCCAAACTACTTCGTGCTACCAGTTGATCTCCTTCTTCTCCACCAGGAGATCGAAAATAGTGTCCCGATCGTCACCGCTGTCAAACGCTAAAGACCAGCAGCAGCAACAGCACCGGGACCATTATATGTCTCCCAGCAGGGGGGTTTGGGTTTGGCGCGACCAGGCCACGGACCCGTTACAATGAGTAATGGGCCGCGATTTGGCCGCGGTAAATGGCCAACGGACGGCTTATTGCCGATATTGATTTTGAAGGCACGTGCTCTGTTTTAACTCCGGGGTGGAGATTGCGTGTGCCGGCGTGGTGTCCAGCTGGGGAACCGATCCCAAATTGGGACAAAAATCAATTCTGCCCCGGCGAGGACCTGGCATCTGCCTTGAATTGCTTGATGACTCACACCCGGGCCGGACAAATTTGATTAATACTATCGATTCGTCAGAAATCGCCCATGCGCCGTAATGGGGTTGTTTTGATTGCCCGCAAGTGCCCGCGCGTTTAGTCGCGCATGCTAAATTCAATTTAAACGGTTCAAGTGTCCACCGGGGTTGGTCCCGAGCTCGGTTAGAGGGAATGTTCATGAGCGCTCATTAATTTCAATTAACAATGTTGCCTTGCAACGGGTTTGAAAGGCATTGAAATCTAACAATGTTACAAATGTCGTGAAATATATTTTTTTTAAATTAATGGTATTGACTAGAAATGAAATATGTTTTAATGAACAACCTTAAATCAATTCAGAAACAGTCATTTGCTAAAAAAAATCGAACCGAATAAAAATCACTAACCTAAAATCGCATTAAACTCAAAAGACTTGCGCCAAGCGATGAACCCGTCATGTCCATCTTAACCTACTTCTTTCCGATACAAATTACCACCTAAACTAAGCGTTTACGACCAGTATCTAAGGCAAACGACCGTATCTCAGCGGTGATCACCATCGTCGTCGTGTAGGTAGAGATCTGGTGTAATTTTGCACATTTGGAGAGCCAACAAATGCGACACCAGGCAAATCATGTCACCATCAGTCAGGCAGGTTCAGGTCTCTCGTTCTCCGTGGAGTCCCCACGTCGAGATGCCAGGCCTTAATGTGCGATAATTAATCATGGTTACGTGCTAAATCTGCTTAACTGGCGGCTGATAAATTTGGCACACGCACACACTCACACACTCTGGGGTCCGGGTTCGGAATGGTATTTTTTTTTGGGTTGAGACGTTTGGTTCAGCAACAACGACAAAACATTCGTAAAAAAGCACCAGAAACGAATTCGCGTGGAAATTGGAGTAAGATCCGTAACTAATTAGACATGACGAGGGTAGAGCAATTTATTGTCGAGTTGGGAAAGGAAGTTGAGCTTTTATTTTGGAAAACGATGGTGAAATTCATTGATGCATTAGCTTGATTTTACTGTTTTCATAAAGCTTACTGATTTTTTGACATAGGACTATGTCTTTACTTACTATATTGGGGAGCCAGTTCAGAAATTCGATCCAAAGCGTCACTTTTAAGCGTTAAAAAAGGGGACATTTTGAACGCTTATATCTTTTTTCCCTGTGAATCAATCCAGATGGTTGGACCACCAATCGAAAGAGGAAGACTTCAGCTATTGTTTAACTACATAGATAGTCTGACTAAACATAGTTAAAGCACTTAAAACATGCAATCAAAATGAGTAATTTTTCAGTACAAATCGGACAGATGACCAATCAGAGCGAGCGTATGCATTCGAGACCGCGCCCCTTTTGTGCCGTTCTCCGTCTGTGCCGCTATTTAAGCAGAAAATTTCGCAAACGCAAGTCACTTTGGAACGAGCACTCGAATTGTGCACGTCGGGCCGGCGCGGAGCAGCAGCAGCAGCGGCCAATAGAAGAAGAGGACCAGCAACCAGAAGGAAGAACCACCGGCAGCAGAAGGAGGAAATTCGAGCGAAGCGGACGGCGTGGAAGTCGCTATGATGCGGCGGTTCTCATGAAAAATGGCCAATTCGACAGTGGTGGCCAAAACCAGGAGTGGCCGATGCCCTCAAAGAAGGTTCCCTCGGGGCCTGGGGGGACATTTACAGAAACATACGAGTTGTGGCAATATGGGTATCAAAATTCATGGTTTTTGATACTGAACATAATAATGGCCATTTCGACAGTAGTGGCCACAACCTGGAGTGGCCGGTGCCCTCAAAGAAGGTTCCCCGGGGCCTGGGGGACATTTACAGAAACATACGAGTTGTGGCAATATGGGTATCAAAATTCATGGTTTTGATACTGAACATAATAATGGCCATTTTGACAGTAGTGGCCACAACCTGGAGTGGCCGGTGCCCTCAAAGAAGGTTCCCCCGGGGCCTGGGGGGACATTTACAGAACCATACGAGTTGTGGCAATATGGGTATCAAAATTCATGGTTTTTGATACTGAACATAATGGCCATTTCGACAGTAGTGGCCACAACCTGGAGTGGCCGGTGCCCTCAAAGAAGGTTCCCCCGAGGCCTGGGGGGACATTTACAGAAACATACGAGTTGTGGCAATATGGATATCAAAATTCATGGTTTTTGATACTGAACATAATAATGGCCATTTTGACAGTAGTGGCCACAACCTGGAGTGGCCGGTGCCCTCAAAGAAGGTTCCCCCGGGGCCTGGGGGGACATTTACAGAACCATACGAGTTGTGGCAATATGGGTATCAAAATTCATGGTTTTTGATACTGAACATAATGGCCATTTCGAAAGTAGTGGCCACAACCTGGAGTGGCCGGTGCCCTTAAAGCAGGTTCCCCCGGGGCCCGGAGGACTTTTTACAGAACCATACGTGTTGTGGCATATTGGTATCAAAATTCATGGTTTTTGATACTGTACATGAAAATTGACATTCCGACAGTAGTGGCCACAACCTTGAGTGACCGGTGATCTCAAAGCAGGTTTCCCGGGGCCCGGAGGGTCTTTAACAGAACCATACGAGTTGTGGCAATATGGATATCAAAATTCATGGTTTTTGATACTGAACATGAAAATTGACATTTCGACCGTAGTGGCCACAACCTGGAGTTGCCGGTGCCCTCATAGAAGGTTCACCTTGGGAGAACATTTATGACAATTTTGCCAACAAATCTATTAAACAAAATAAAATAATCTTATTTCAGATTTTACTAGCAATCCAAAAACACATTCAAATTGTTTGGTCCTATGTCTTTCGGTTATGTCTCTGACATACCATCTTGAACTTTTTTAAAAGAGAACTATTATGTCAAGAATTCAAATATTTTGAAATCAATGAATATTTCAGTTGAAGATTAATAATTCAATTCTCTTTTTTTGTAATTATCTAAATATTTGATCATTTGAACACCTAGGAATTAAACCGTTTTACTTTGACGTTTCCCCTGTTTTTCATGAATCTGATCAATTCTGCTTAACCAATTTAAATACCAGTCACCAACGACCAATGTCAATTCATTAGTTGTCCTTACTAAACCTCACCAAACGCCGTGTCTCCCGAATTGAAATAAAATAAATAGTTGGTCATCGCAACTAATTCGCGCTTAGTTCACTTTGTTCGCGGTGGCCCTGCGCCAATCTGGCGAGGTGACGATGAAATTTTTTTTCCATCACAATTTTAGGGGTCAAATTGGACAGTTCGGTACGGTCCATTATGCGGGTTAAAAAAAACGCTCGAAAATTACACACCTTGCATACTATCTGGACGCGTCGCAAAACGGTGCGCACTTGCGAGGGGAACCAGTTTGGTGAACTTGTTTGATAGCGAAACAATTTCCACACCCACATTGCTGTTGTTGTTGTTGTTGTCGTTGGTGGTGGTGGTGGGGTTTGTATGCGCCGATGACTGATGAAGACGACGGGTCCAAACGGCATTAATGTTTGGGGGGCAGCTGGGGTTCAATAAATTTTAGGTTAAAGCTATGTTAATTCATTAATATGGATATTTTCTTCAATGTCCAATTCTAAGTCACTTTATTAGCTGGTCCAACACAGGATCATATAACCTTAAAGTTAAACTATAGAGTGCTAAGCTATCCATGTTCGCATAAATGTCCCTTATGCAAAAAAGGGTCCAGAGCCCTTAGTTAATTAAATTACAAATTTTGTATTGCAACGATGAAGAACACGACTACACGAGCGGCCTCAATTTAGAACTGTCAAAGCGGAACCAATTTGCTGTTTGCAAAATGATACCGAGAAAAGGCAAGTATTGTAATCGATCGCGTCGATCTTTCGAAGTATTTGGAGTCAACCAATCTAGAGAAGAGAGTTGAAATATCTTTTGACCGCCCATCGTTTAGTCTACGAACAATAAAAGCGCGAAGCACTTAATTTATCAGCGACAATTATAACATCCACAGAACCAAAATGTTTCAAAACTAGTCACTTCAGCAGCAAAAAATATGTCATGCTTGAGCTTGAACATAGCCTTCTACTTTGTTTATGTTTGCAGCTGTAGTGCAGTTGTAGTAGTGGGGAGCATTCGAAAATCACGCTACGCATTTTGTCTTTTCAGCACCCAGCTAAAGACCATTTCTGATATTTTTTTCATTCAAATGCAAAAAATAAATAAATTGATAAGACAACATTTTTCCGATGGATCAACTATGTTCCCCTTGGAAAGAGTTGTCAAGTAGGTTTTTTTATGTCAAGAAGGGAAGTTATTATTTTTAAATTGATTTTAAATCCCATATTAAATCCTCTGCAAAATTAATAAATTCAATAAACACCTTTATCCATCCAACTATTATGTTATTCAGTTTGAAAAACTGGTTTATCGTTTGTGCGTTTTTTTAAACGTGTAGAGAAATTTTACTGTGTACCATCTGTTTAATATGCTGCTTTCAAGATGGTGAACGGGCCAAAAATAAGAAAATATCGTGAAAGGGTGCGTTCTTTTATTACGTAACGCAAAATTTTGGGGTTCGACTCCGTTCCCCCTCTATCGAAACAAATGAGCGGTCCCCTTACCCCCTGTAACGTGTAACTCAAGGTCCTTTTGAAATTTTGTATGAGTGCTTATATGATTTTTTTTCAATTAACAGAATTTTTCATCACACCCCCCTCCCCCAATTTCCGTAACATTTCGTAACAGATTCCGACACCTTCTCCCCCCGCTAACTGCGTTACGTAATAAAAGAACGCTCCCAAATAGTTTTATAAATTATAAATCGTAGGTCGAGCGTCAACACTTTATGATTAATGTATTTTAAGTTTCATGCTCAAAAAACTTCAATAATAATCATTGAAAAACAAAATCTTGACTTTGACATATTCAACAAAACAATACATTACGGGACGGTAAAAAGATGGATTGAATCAACAATCGTGATTTTTCAACCAACCTATCATGATAGTTCCTTTGACAATTATGTTGGTTTGATAAAAGCGATTATAAAAATTACAAACAAACAGCGTTTTGATGACAACAATCTCTTTTATTAAGCCCACGAACATGTTAGGTTGAATCAGGCAAACATGTTTGCAGGCCTTGAGATGACAGTGAGGTACATCAAACATTTTGCCAGATCCACAATCGGATTTTTCTGCGTGTAGTATACGAGGAATCTTGATACTCACTTACCTTAAATAACCATTTATCAAAAAAAGTTTCGAAAAAATGCGCATTTTTCGACATAAAGGCAAAACTTGAATTTTGGTCAAATATTGATAGTGCATCTTGATACATGGACAGTAGGGTGGTCCAAATCCGGGCTTACTCGGGGCTACCCCTTGAAATCAAAGATTGACCCAAAAGTTTTGCACCCTCCGACAAAGTTGTAAGGAATCGAATTTCTTATAAAAATCTCAACCTTGAACAAATTCTGTAGCGATGTTCTTCCTCACACATTTCGCACAAAAGTTTTGTGCCCTTTTGAATTGTTAGGCTCCATTTTTGCGAATTTCCCTATAAAAACTTCAACGATCAAAAGTGACCCTGACCCTTAACCGATTTGACACAGTTACGTATATTTGCCTAAGGAATCGAGTCGGGGATATTGCAAATATTGATTTTTTATTGTCACCCTTGTGCACACTCACCAACTGAAAACTTTTTTAATTATAACTTGGGACTCTGGCAAACAAATTAAACCAAACTTCGGGCAATGCACAGAATGGTCAGTCAAACAAAACGCGTTTGTTGTTGTTTACATTGCGTGCCCTAGTTTTTGTTTATTAAAGGTCAAAAATCAAAACGCGTTTTTCTCGGAACGTCAAAAAGCAACGTGCGACAAGGTAGCACGACCACTCAGTCGCCAGCCAGCGACAAGTTAAGACGTACGTGTTTTGCTCGTGTTGTCATCTCGCGTGCTTGGAAGTTTTTGACAGATGGAGGTACAGGAACCCTCTGAGGAGGAAGATTTTCGTCCCGTCCGCGGGAATCGGAAGCGGAAGAAGTCCAGCGTAGAGATCCTTAATAGGGAGACTGGACGAAGTGAATTTGACGTACCCAAACAGACGCGAGTTTGACGTATCCAAACGAGCATTTGCCTTTACGCCCAGCAAAATTTATCAGTGTTGCCAAGCTCAAAACATACGTTGCCAGATCGATTTAGCAAGCTTAGACCAGTCTCCCTATTTAGGGTCTCTAGTCCAGCGAGGTCACAGGAATCGACATCGAAGGAGAAAAAGTTGAGAAAACCCTGCTCAACAACAACAAGTTCAGCCCGCTAGCGGATAACAAAAACAACAACAATGTCAGCCCAGCAGGAGGAGGGGACGCCCCGGCGGTTCCGCCACCCGGCCAGTCGGCAGGTAAACAAAAGCAACCACCTTTGGTGGTGAAGAACACCACGGATTTTTACAAGCTCGTGGCGATAGTGGAAAGTTGTAAATTTGGTTTCAAACCGATTTACAAACTAATCCGATTTGGAACCAAGGTGACCTGCTTCTCTGTCAAAGATTTTGACAAGTTGCAAGAGCTCCTCAAGAAGAAGAAAGTGGAATTCTACACCCACCATCGGTGGAGCGAACGAAATCATCGGGTGGTTCTTCGTGGTTTTCCTGATGAACTGAAACCGGACGAGGTCAAGCTGGACGCGCTGGAGGTGCATATCATCAAGCGGAAGGAAAAGTCCACCGTGGACGAAACTCCGTTCATTGTGGTCTTCCCCAAGGGATACACCAATCTGAAGAAGCTCTCTGCAATGAAAGTTGTGGCAAGCACTATCATCCGGTGGGAGGCCTACCGGAACAAGCGGCCGAACGTGACCCAGTGCAGGAACTGCTTGCAGCTGGGTCATGGAACCAGGAACTGTCATCTGAAAGGGAGGTGCAACAACTGTGGGGGTCCCCACAAGACGGACGAGTGCAAAGTCCAAGAAGACGAGCCGAAACGGTGTGCCAACTGCTCTGGAGCCCATGAAGCCACGGACTTCATCCGGAGGTGCCAGCAGGCGTCGAAATCGAAACCGCCGGCAAGGAAGGCGGAGAAGCAGAGTCCAGCAGTTCTGGCGTTCACGCCAGCGGAGTTCCCTCCGCTGCCGGGCGCAGTTCCGGACGGAAAATTGAAGGATCGCCCTCGACCCACAGGAAGCAGCCAAGGTGGCCCCCGAGACGGTGGAGCCACGGAGGAGGAAGCCGGGGAGGTACTCTACAGTTCGGCTGAGCTGTGGGGGATTTTCTCCGAGTACATCGGCAGGTTCAAGACCTGCAAGACCCGCTTGGACCAAGTAACACTCGTCAGTTACATAATCTCCAAGTATGTAATTTGAGGAGTTTTTTTTTGTTATTACATATTGTTTTACTGATCCTCGGTCCCAACCTGGTCACAGCACCTAAAAGGACCTAATAAAAAAAAGTTAAGAAAAAAAAGGTAGCACGACAGCGTAGAAATGAGCGTTATCAAATCATTTTGAGTATGATCGCATCATTTTTTTTAAAATATACTGAAGGGTGTCTTTATTCAGTTAATCCAAGAGAATTCCTCGACAACCACAACTACACAAACTTTACCCCTCATTCCCCCGTTCACAAGTACTGTTCCTTTCGTCGGGGCGCGCCACACAGTTTGAGATAAATTGCCACTAAATTGCGGTCCCAGCGCGGAACCAGAGCACCAGAACCGGCCAGAGCGTCCATATCGCACACGTATGGGGCCACATTCCTTGATGCATTTGCGAACCTGTGCCGGGTTTAATGTCGGTCCGCGCGCGGCGGCCACACGTATTATTAAAATATCATCGCAAATTATTGTAACGCTATAACATTACTCACAAAAATAATAAACGCGGGCGCGGTTAGGTCCACGGTAAACAAGTTCCGCCTGATGATGAGCCGCGCCGGGGCTGAGGCGGAGGACGCGACGCGAAATATTATCAAAAATTTATCTTACACACAACGTAACATTATGGTGATCGTTGGAGGAGGGGAGGGCAACAAGACTCCCAAAGGGACTGATATTATGGCCCATTCATCACAGCTCAAGGAGTGCAGATCGGACATCAATCATCGGACCGAGTAGGGGAGTGCATCGAGTCCTGATAAGTAAAAGAAGAAATTGATTTAGTTCTGGAGGATGCGTGCATTATCGAGGTGGCCACATGTTCTGGAAAAAAATCTCTAGTGATTGGACGACATTTTGAACGAGGATCATTGGTAAGTATGAAATGATTGTCTGCTATCCTTGTTTCGACAAACCAAAAATCCGATTTGCAAACACTTCAAATCATTCAAAGCTGCCCTGGACCCCCTGCGTAGCTTCCGACACGCAAGCTTTCCCAGATAACTGGCCATCAATTGCTCCCACACGTGCCCCTAGTTTGACGCGCCTTAGCCGTAGCCATCAACACCTGGTCGTCTGCCGTAATTCCAGCGTATTCACAACATTGCGAATCACACCTCCTCCGATCGGCGGCCTGGGCGCGAGTCAATTGCAATGTCAGATAATCTAATTATTATCGCGTATGTAAATGACACTAATGTCCGAGGCACTAGACTGGGGGGATCATTTTTTACGACCGGCAGCCCATGGAGTAGAAGTAGGTACTCGACGTTGAGCCCGAGAGAGGACTTAAACGCACCACACCGACCGTAGGTACAACCGCGCACAGCCAAAGAGAGTAAGTTGTTGCATCCCACGCGTTACATGCTGATTTGTGCTTGTTACGGCGGATTGTGCAGGGCCCCATTCTTGATAGATTATTCAATCCGACAAATGACTTGCGGCGGGCGCGTGTTGTTGTGAGTTGTACATGTCCTTTGCTGGAGCTTTAAAGCTATAGGGGGATTCATTTATCAAACCCGCCTGCCCGTGGAGAGAGGTATCGTGCGAGGTGAGGTAGTTGGGAGGATCAACGCAGAGTTGAACAGCAGAGTTGGTGCAAGCATGTCACGCGAAACATGTGCGCTTGTTTTGATTAGAGAAATCATGAATCTGTTGGTTGTCAAGTTGATCTGTGTGCGTTGGTTTTGAGTGTGACAAATGTTGAACCCTTGAAATAGGGGCATATTGAGCAAGTTCTCTGTTAACTTTGCACTTTTATTCTAATCTTTACCAGACCGATCTTTATCTGGCCGATATAATAATTCCCGCTTTTTTTTTATTTTTTTAAAAAACATTCTTTTCTAAACAATAGATTGGGATTAAAATCTCGGCTAGGACCAACACAACTAGTGATCGTTTCCCTTCTGAATTCGATTGCTCGATATATCATATTTATAAAGTGAAAGTAGTACAATCCAGACTCAATTAACCGAAGGCCTTGGCAAAATTTAACTTCGGATAATCGAATCACGAAAAAAATGTTTGCTTTGGCTTATTTTTTCGATTGTTGAGCATTAGTATGACATCTAAACCAATCTAAAGTGATTTACAATTTTTTTAATCCAACGTGGCGGCCAAAATGGTGGTGATGAAATATTGAAAAAATCCATTTTCAATTAATACAAAACCAACCTTTTGAATCTGACTAAAATGTGGTCGCAGAACTCGAATTTTATGTTAAAAGTGAGAAAATTAAAAAACACATCCTGATTTGATTATCCGAAGTTCCATACAAACCTTAGGATAATCGAATCTTTGGAAAATCGAGGCTTTGGATAATCGAGTCTGGACTGTATACCATCACACGCTGCACATTATCTAAATTCCTTAGGATGACAAACTTTGAAATGTTACCAGAAATCAAATCCAGGGTTGGCTCACGAATAAACTTCGGAAAGTAATTGCAACTGCTTTAATGGTCATTGAAGAATTATTAAGCATGATGTTGTTACATTAAATCAATCCAATAAATTAATTGAAGTATTATATTTTGTTTGAATTTTTGTTTCAGTATCACATTTCTTTATTTATCCAAAATATTTCGGAGTAATCACCTTTTTGAATCTCTTTGTTTTCAATATTTTTTTAATAATGAAAATCAATTAAATGAAATTTGGAATTACTGAAATTTTTATCAGCGATAATGAATTTATTGAAGAAAATTGTCTTAGATTGAGATCTTTTAATGAAACCATAATTTTATGGTATATTTTAGGCTTAGTGATTTTTCACGCTAAAATAGTACAATTTTCACGGGGACTACTATCCGAAATCACAATTTTATATTTCAATCATACCTTTAAAATCAAATGGTACGCAAATTGTTATTAAACGGAATTTACTTAGTACATTAAACACTATAATTAATTTAACAAAAAAAAAAAAATGAAAAGTGTGGTGAAAAAATATATTAAACATGTTATTTTTTAATTCAATTTGCATTCATTTCTTATAAAATGTTGTATTCTTTCGAATGTTCGTGTTTCTTTAATAGTAAATATCTCGTTTAACCATTGAAAACTTGAAAAAATACTAGCTTTGTCGATAACATATTTATTTATTTTTTCTTGCTGTTAACGAAAACCATTGAATTTTATAGGATTTCGAGGAAAATGTGAAATTTCACGAATTTCACGCTTTTCACGAAATCATGAAAATTCACTAACTCTTTTCATTATGTTCAAACGTTTAAGTAGAAAATCCAATATTCATAATTTGCTCGTAAAAATACCGTTTTATTTTTAAGAGAAGAATTGCATGATTTTTATATGATTTTTTTTTATAATCGACGAAAACTTTTGTTTGGATTTTTAGTATAAAATAAATAAATATCACTGTTTTTGATATAAAATGCTCAAATTTTGACAAAATATTGTATATTTCATAACACTCAAACCGTCACAATTTTGTCTAGATTTACAATGTATCACAGTTTTGATTGATAAGTTCTTAAATATTTACAAAAAAAATGTTTGTTTAAATTAAGGTTTTTCAATATATTCAATATTGTTTGAAAACATAGAAAAAAATCGTTCAGATTTGAACTGTATTACTATCCCAAGCAACACACTTTGTCAGATAAACGTATTTCCTAACTGGTTGTATAACCGATTGGCCTCGTTACCACAACTTGTTCTACAACTCCTGTGCATTGGAAAAAGCGCACTTTTTTCTGTTGTATAACTTGCCAGAATAAGATGCAAGTTATCAGAGTAAGTTGTACAAATGTATTTGACAACACTGTGCTAGCTAACAAGAGATTCAACGAAAAAAAGGGGACGTGGTTAACGGCTGTGCTGTCAAATCAAAGCGCACACTAAAAAGGAAAGATAGATTGAAAACAGTTGTCTAACCGTTACCCAACTTACATGTAAACAAACAGTTCTTATAAGAATTTCAATCAACGACGAAGCCAATAAGAATAGTATCTCTGACTATTTTGGTACGCTTGTTTCTGCCCGATTTATTTAGAAAAAAATACAAATTGCATGAAAAAAAAACAATCCTTTCGCGCTCTCTAACTGTGATTCTTGTGAAACCCTCTTCATGGCTAACTTTTGGATTTTCCTTTTTTGATGAACTTCGTCTTTCCCAAGATTCGATCCGATGACTTCGACGATTTGTTGTTATCTCCACGGCAAGTCCAGACGCGCTTCCACATCTCTCCACGAGGCTTCATAGTAAACAAGCTGGCCTAAACGTCAATAAGAAGGCTGCTGTCAGCTTTGTTATACAGCAGTGAGCTATACAACTTAACTCCAGAAAAGGCTGTCATTGGAAATTAAGTTATATTTTTGTTTCAAGTCAGTTTTTATAACTCCAATATACAACTTAGTTATAACAAACCGTTTCAACTGTCATTTCTATTACCGTACCACGGAGCAACATTGAAATCGGTGTGATTTTAATTTGTTATTTTCTCTATCATGAACTCCATAAGCTGACATTTTTGTAGCTTTTACCGGCAATAAGGTTTCAAACCAATCGGTCAACAATTAAAATTATTGCAATCTTCGATAAATAAACATTATTGAAACTCTAAAAACCTCACGTACAAATTTACACCACCTAACAACACGCAATGTCAAGTTGAATATGTTTGTTGATTATCAGTTATATAACATATTCTCCAATAACATTTGTGTAACAAAGCGAGAAAACCTAAGGTTATTTATAGAATGGTTGGCCACGCCCATTTTTCAGAAGATGCCGTCACATAACAATGTTAGATAAGCAGTGAAACAAACAGTGCAATATTATTCTTATTCAACAAACTGTTTTCGAGGAAAACATTGCAGATGACGGAACAGCATCTTGGCATATCAGCATTTTGACGTTTAATTACAGCTCATAAAAAGCTTTTTTGACTGAAATCAAGTGATAAATACCTCAAACGGAAGTGAGCAAGCAAGTTTCTATCGAAGGTGTTCCAAAATAAGTTGTTAAAACAGTGTAAATCAGCAAATTGGATGGAGTTAGGAACGAGTGCTAAACCTCCCAAATAGGTGAGAATTTTCTCCATGTTGTGTTTTAAAGTTGGAAAAGAGTGAAGTTGACTGTGTTTTAACACTTTTGTGGCACAGATAGTTACATAAGTAAGTTATACAAGCAGTGAAACAAACTGTTATTTAAGTTATGTTCAGATTTTGTCACGTATGTTTATCAAAAACAATTGTCTAACAATTATTCAACAGTCGACAAGTTATGAGTGCTACTTGGGATTTGTTATGTAAAATACTAACATTTTCACAAAATACACATAATTTTTGAAAATACTTTGACTCTTATCATTTGCAATGAAAGGTATCAAACGACGCAGAAATTCGTATAGATTTTCACTTGAAAATAAAATTACTTATTTATTGACTAAGTTTGAAAATTTAATTGAAAAAAATTAAAATAGTGAATGCATATGTTAACAAAATTTTGGCATTTGATGTCCATTGAACTATTCAAATATGTTTTTTCTTGTTAAAAAAATTAGTACATTAAAATTTATGAAATTCAAAATTATGTTTACTTGTTGTTTGATTTCCATATTGAATTTTTTAAAGTTTTAATTTGTTTTACAATTTCAATTTGGTTTCTAATTTTGTGTACCTGTTATTTTCCAAAACTATAATAAATGAACTCTTGTTGAGTCAATAAGCTTCATATGTTGTAACCTCTACTCAAGTAGTACGACTTGAAATTACTACTCGCAGTATCACATAACGTCGTACTAGGGGAAATATACCCTTTCCAATCAAACACCTATCTGTAACCAGTGTGAGTGTTGTGTACAATAATTGATGTGACTCGCCGCGAATTTTTTTTTTTATTTAAATGTAAATTATTGTGCCAAGAAGACGTTGTGTTTGTCGACGGGAAGTTACCAGGACGCCGTCCAGCAAGCAAGAAACCCGAAGCTGGAAGTCCGTCGTTACCGCTAGTCACCACCAGGAGCGCTGCTGCATAACATCGCATGGGCGGCCATTGGGGGTGGTGAATGTGCGTAATCCTTGAGGATGACAGGATGAGGAGGAGATGGGTTGGCGCGTAAGAGGTCAGGGGTTCGGGATTTTGACCCGACCGTTGCTCGGTCATTAAGTCCGGATATCGAGAAGTGGAAGGTTGTCGGCAAGTGCAACCGTTACCCGCGAAGACCAGTGTTGGAAAAGTTAATCCTTGGAGGATCGTGAAGTGCCCGGAAGAGCTACATCCGTGGCCGTGACAAGAGAGCAGGAGTTTCCCGTAGGAGATTTGGACATCCAGGTATGACCGGAAAACCCCAGGAAAATCCCTGAACAAACCCCCCAAGCCTGACAATACCCTAACCGCCATTTTGAATCCCTCATCCAGGACCCCTTTGTGTTCCTTTGTTCACTTCGTGAACACCGCTTGGTTTCACCCCGGCCGCGCGTCATCCGGCCCGGTGAACCATCTGTACGAGCCGTCAGCGTTTCGCTGGACAGTGCTCAACCGCCAGGCCGTTACCGTTATACCCGCGAACCCTAACCCCGGACTGTTCCGACGGAGTCCCCGGACACCGTCGAAGCCTGTTGCACGTCACCAAGCACAGGAAGGGCGCGAACGGCTTGCGAGGGTCCGTGAAGGCTGCAGCCGAAGCGTCGGAGGGTCCATCCGACTGACGTAGAAGCCACCCCCTTGGCAGAGCGCCAGAGGAGCGTCGACGACAGCAGGAAGGAGCAGCGACGACGACAGAGCGGCGAGAACGGGGCCCCGAACGCGTGCACCGGAAGTGCGAAGAGAGGAAGAGGACGTGTGAGGTAGGAGTAGTTGATAAGGAAGTGGGACGGGACGTGTGAGCTAGTGGAAGGTTGGAAGGGATTCCCGGAATAAATCGTCGACTGTGCACGAAATAAAAGTAGTTTCCCTTAGGTAAATGCAGTGTTTTCTTGGTATTTGAGTAAATTCGAGCGTCACGCCGACCCTGGGTATTATAAGGGGGTAATTCTCCGCCAACTCACACAGCAGTTGCCCCGACCCCTCTTCGATTTGCGTGAAACTTTGTTCTAAGAGGTAACTTTTGTCTCTGATCACGAATCCGAGGTCCATTTTTTGATATCTCGTGACGGAGGGGCGATACGACCCCTTCCATGTTTGAACATGCGAAAAAAGAGGTATTTTTCAAAAAAATGCAGCCTGAAACGGTGATGAGATAGAAATTAGTTGTCGAAGGGACTTGTATGTAAAATTAGACGCCCGATTTGATGGCGTACTCAGAATTCCGAAAAAACGTATTTTTCATCGAAAAAAACACTTAAAAAAGTTTTTAAAATTCTCCCATTTTCCGTTACTCGACTGTAAAAATTTTTGGATCATGTCATTTTATGGGAAATTTAATGTACTTTTCGAATCTACATTGATCCGGAAGGGTCATTTTTTCATTTAGAACAAAATTTTTCATTTTAAAATTTCGTGTTTTTTCTAACTTTGCAGGGCTATTTTTTAGAGTGTAACAATGTTCTACAAAGTTGTAGAGTAGACAATTACAAAAATTTTGATATATAGACATAAGGGGTTTGCTTATAAACATCGCGAGTTATCGCGATTTTACGAAAAAAAGTTTTGAAATAGCTGGTCGTCATCGATCATGGCCGTTCATGGTCACCCGCGACAGACACGGACGACGAAACAAAGAGAAACGCAAAAAGTAACTTTTTCAAAACTTTTTTTCGTAAAATCGCGATAACTCGTGATGTTTATAAGCAAACCCATTATGTCTGTATATCAAATTTTTTGTAATTGTCTGCTCTACAACTTTGTAGAACATTGTAACACTCTAAAAAATAACCCTGCAAAGTTAGAAAAAACACGAAATTTTAAAATGAAATTTTTTGTTCTAAATGAAAAAATGACCCTTCTGGGTCAATATAGATTCGAAAAGTACATTAAATTTCCCATAAAATGACATGTTCCAAAAATTTTTACAGTCAAGTAACCGAAAATGGGAGAAATTTTAAAACATTTTTAGTGTTTTTTTCGATGAAAAATGCGTTTTTTCGGAATTCTGAGTACGCCATCAAATCGGGCGTCTAATTTTACATAAAAGTCCCTTGGACACCAAATTTCTATCTCATCACCGTTTCAGGCTGCAAATTATTGAAAAACACCTCTTTTTTCGCATGTTCAAAAATGGAAGGGGTCGTATCGCCCCTCCGTCACGAGATATCAAAAAACGGACCTCGGATTCGTGATCAGGGACAAAAGTTACCCCTTAGGACAAAGTTTCACGCAAATCGAAGAGGGGTCGGGGCAACTTTTCCCGATTTCGTGTGAGTTGGTAGAGAATTACCCAAGGGAGAGTCCCAACGGTTTTGTACGCCCTGACACCGGAAGCACATCTCTTACAAGGTTAGTTCACTTCGAGTATGGACTGGGAGTGAACACCAGTTGTTATATATCTTCGTCATATGTAGAGTTTTATGCTCGATTAAAGCTCAAAAAATACTATTTAGGCTATAAACTTACGGGCAACAGCACCGCCTCGAGTTAGCACGCAAATATTTGGCACTTACTGGCCAAAAAGATCGAATTGAATGCACTTTTGATCATAATTTCTATTTTGCGAGACCATTTCTCATCATTTTGTTGGCACACACAGTGACACACGCGAGAAACCCTCAAACGCTTAATAAATATCGCCAAAATCAACTTTTAACTTTCGCCTACCTTTATGGCGCTTTCGATACAAAACTGCCCCCAACTTTCGGCAACGTGTTCTTTTGCACATTAGTTGATCACTCACTTGAAATATAATCTCGAAACACTTAAATAATTAGAAAGCGCCATCAAAAATACCATCGTGCAAAGTCTTTTGACGTTTGACTTTTGACGACCCATTCCAATCGAAGGCTGAAGAAAACCGAGCGAGAAGCGAAGGCAAATGAAGAACAAAGGGTGGCCACCAACACCACAAGCAGCGCCTGTTGGTGTGAGCCAGAGATGCCAGGAAATTTTCTCTAGAAATGCTAGAGAACTAAGCTGAAAATAGGAAAATGGGCGTGGCCCAATGCAATCGACTGATTAGAATGCATTTGGGAAGCTTGTAAAAGGAATAGCATAACTTTCAATAAATGTGCAAATAAACAGAAATGTTCACAAAAAAATGCTCTACTCGTTGGTGTACTTGGTTATAGTAAATTTCAAGGAACACTCCAGATTATCCAGCATCATTCAAACACGACCGCTTATTAGGCTTGAAATGGGTTTATTTCCCCTAACTCTAATAGCCGCTTGCTACTCCCTTAACTAAACCCGCCTCTTTACGGTTCGCGATTCCTGCTGTGATTTTAAAAGTTCACACCACACCCAATCATCACCCAGCAAAGCTTACGGCTCGCCGGGTATCGACCACCATGACCCCCTTTGGCTGGCAGGCAACCCTCAGGTTGCACCCAATCCCCGCGGGAGGACCGAACGAAACTGTCACCAGCGAGCTGCAATATGTTTGTTTTTGGTCAAAGTGCAATTCTGCAACTTGCATGCAAACACACAAATGCCTTTTGTTTGCTTAGCAAGTCTCCAGTTGACCTCAATTCCGCGTCTAATCAGGACTTGTATCTGCGGTTGTTCAGAAGCGGAATAGTTTGCAATAAAAGGACTGAGCCCGTCATTTGGGGACAGCCCCCGCTCTGCTAGTTCTGGGTAGTTCACATACGCTGATGCAAGGTGTGACACAGTGTTGTCGGGGTTTTGCAGAACATGGAGGAAGGTCTTGCGTGATTGTTCAATGTTCATTCGGTGATTTATGTTGAGTCGGGGTTGGAGTTGGTTGAATCTTTAGTTTCTTAGATTTTTAAGTAATTTTCCTTAGGAGCCTTTTCATTAGCACTAGATTTGAAATTAAATCTCCTAAAACGTTCACACCATTTCGTCCAGAGTGATGGCATCTTTCTAGCGAAGGTGTTTTACGTAGATCAGGTGACCCAGTTTTGGTACTGCCTTTTCTACGCGCCCGTAGATTTCAGCATTTTATGGACTACGAAGATTTATTATCCCGATATAGACACTCGCACTGCTCTGCAAAGTTAGATATACATGTATGTTACAGAGCCAGCCTGAGTCAGTCAGTCAGAGGGGTTGAGCAAACGAAACAGCTTTGAATATCTAAAACGCTGAGAGCCCCACCGTTTTGATGGCGTGAACTTGAAATCTGTCCATTAATCTCTCGCGCAGGCAAGATTTGACAAACATTAGGCCAGATCTCTAGCGGCTTTTGTTGCGGAATTTGATTGCCGGTAATTTGGTGCGAATTCCTCCCGCGGGTCTGGAATTCAATCCTCACCTTCCATCACCGGTAAATCACCTGGCAATCTGACAAACACACACACCCCAGGTGGTGGACTTAAAGGTGGGCTAAAACAAAAACAAAAAACAGTCCGAAATAGATCACCTGTCCGACGTTCGCGTTGACTTGGGCGCCTAATGGAAAAATCAGATCAACCTGGAGCTCGAGCAGCGTGTGTGGTTCGCAGTCCCTGAATGTCCGGCCAGCCGTACAATCTGCAGCGCAAACGGAATGCTGATTCTGACTTTTCAACTTCTAACCTTTTGCCTGTGTGGTAGTAGAGGTATCACCGGGCTAATGCTAAATCACGGTCAAGGCAATAATACCAGCGGTTGTTTGCTGCCAAGCCAGGCCAGACCAGACCAAACCAGACAACGCCGTCTGTAGTCCTGCACTGTTGTTGATGGCAACCGGAGATCATATCGCATCGACGCTAACGACGCTGCCGTGGAGCCTGCCTGATGGTTGCGGGCAGCAATGTTGCGGGTCGTCGGTTGGAGCATTTGCAGGGTGCGATTGCTAATTTTATTGCTTTCAACTGTAGCGTGCAGGGAATATTTCACACTAGAGGAGCGATTCGGAATATACGTGGAACGTATCTGTGGGTTAACATTGGATCAATCACTCAATAACTCACTGCGCGATAATCTAGCCTTGTGGCAATCGATCTTGATCGGAACCGATTTGGCACAGTCAAACTTTTTTTGCATTGACCTGAATTAAGTGGGGAAGAAAGGATTGACGAATTAAGGTATAGTCCTAATTTGTTTTTAATATAACCGGCTCCGCGGCTTAATGGTTACGGCTTCTGCCTCACAAGCAGAAGGTTCAGGGATCAAATCCCGGCCGGTACCTTAGAAAATTGGAATCAGGAATTTGAACTTTGAATATGAACAAAAAAAACGAAAATGAATCAGGTGGGATTCGAACTCACACCTCTGGATTGGTGGTCTGGGACGCTAAGCAATCGGCCATCAGAAGGTTTACGCTCTAGCAGTGAAGTGATCCGTAGTGTTGAAACATGTTATCTTCTCATATTAAATACGCGCTGATCCCTGATTTGCCTGACGGGATTGGAAGTCTAAATATAGATCTAGTTTCCTTCAGATGCTTGCTTCTATGTTTAGGCAGGGCCGAACAATGCCCAGCGACCTCGGAATTGAGCCGCAAGGAGCTCTGTCATTCTGAAACGGGTCGTTGGAAGCAGCGCGAGGGCTATCGCCACCTAATACCCGGGACTGAGATAAGTTGTATCAGCATTCGGCAAATACAAAGTCTGATACAAATAATACTTTCCCATAATTTCGCTACCGGTTAGCGGGTATTGGATTGGACCACACACACACACACAGTTCTAATTTGTTTTTAATATAGATTTTTCATACAAGGCTCTACACAAGGCTATTCAAAACCAAATGGGCTGTTATTTGAGAGAGATTTTCTTATCTGTTTTCTAATCTTTTTCCTAATTCTATTTGGTGTCTTCAGCAAAGTTGTAGGTTATAATAAGAACTTTGCAGGAAAAAATACCCGGAAAAATTTCCGATGTTTTTATTTCACTTTTTATCATTTTGTTTAATTCTCAAAATACAGATTTTTAATTTTCGATTTTTTATATATTTTGAAGGACTTGAAAAGGCATCTTTTGCGCTTGAGTAAAGGATTGTACTAAATGTGATACCGGAAATATGGTTGAATAAAAAAGATTTTATAAAAATAAAGCAATGTCGAAAAAAAATTCAAAAAATATTTTTAGATAAATATTTTGACAATGTCATTTAGGCCGTTTCAAATATTTTTTGAAGTTTATGTTTCCCCCCCCCCCCTTCGCCCTCTTCAAACGGTCCGAAAAATCGGAGAGCAAAATATTTTTTTCTCAAAAAACTTCAAAATTTGAATTGGAAAAGGAAGTCCAATGAAATGAAAATAATTTAAACTGCATTTTTCTGCGTTTGAAATTATATATAGCATATTTGAGATCGATCAACAATTTTTTTGTGAAATTCCGTTGTACAGTGCTGCAAAAAGTTTTTTTTCGACAGAAAAAATATTTTGCTAATACTTTGATATTTTGAAAACTAAATATTGCAAAACATCTGGGCAGGTGTAAAATGCATCATAAAACACTGTTTTCATTCAAATGTTAAAACCATGGCTTGTAACTTCAATTTTCATATTTTTTTAACTATTTGCCTGCCCCCTCCCCGGGTTTGGCCAGAGTCGAGGGACATAAACCTCAAAAAATATTTGCAAAATTTGAAATGAAATGAAAATAATTTAAATTGCATTTTCCTGCGTTTGAAATCATGTATATATGTGAGACTGATCAACAATTTTTTTTGTGAAATTCCGTTGTACAGTGCTGCAAAAAGTTTTTTTTCGACAGAAAAAATATTTTGCTAATACTTTGATATTTTGAAAACTAAAGATTGCAAAACATCTGGGCAGGTGTAAAATGCATCATAAAACACTGTTTTCATTCAAATGTTAAAACCATGGCTTCTAACTTCAATTTTCATATTTTTTTTTAACTATTTGCCTGCCCCCTTCCCGGGTTTGGCCAGAGTCGAGGGACATAAACCTCAAAAAATATTTGCAACGGCCTTACTTTATGCATTATTTTTTGTTAAGATGTATCATTTTCAAGATATATGAATTTAAAGGTGTAATTTTTCAAAAATTCAAACTGAAATTCAATTTCAAAAATATTTAGGAAATAAAGGACCCATGTTAAAACTATTTTCTTTTCATGATATATATAACCTTGTATTTAGTCGAAAAAGTGGCAATAGAGTTATATACGTGCGCATGTTTTGTGTGTAACGTACACGAAAGAGATTGAGGTTAAATTTTGTCCGGCCAGCAAAATCAAATGGTGCGCTAGTGTGTGTACGCGAAATGTCATAAAGCTCTATGCACTGAAAAAGTGTTAAATTTACACATTTTTTTCTGGCAAAAAGGTGTAATATTACATGGGTTTTCTACTGTGTGTTTGAAAGAAAAGAAAATTTTAGCTATTCAAACAATCACTCAAGTTTGAAAGAATGGATAACTTACAAATATATTACTGAGCCAAAAATAATTTATTTTGATAGAATGAATAAAACTTACAAAAATATTCTAGAAAAAAGAATACATTATTTTTAAAGAATAGGAAAACATGCTTATTTTGTTATAAATTTACTATTAACTGTTATTTTTTGAGAGAATGGAAAACTTCACTGAAAAATGACAGAAACAGGATTAAATTATTTTGAAAGAATATGATATTTTTTAAAATATTTTTGTTTTTTTTTCAATCATCTTTTTGATAAAACTGTTTATGTTTTAAAGAATGTCGCACATTTGTATTACTGACACAAGCTTGAAATATTTTACATGGAAAACTTACAGGAATATTTTACAGGAATATTTTTTAAATGAGCAGTTTTTTGAAATATTTTCAAAATCTGACTTTTTATCATAAAAAGTAGTGAAACAAAAAGAAAATAATTTGAATAAATAAATATAATTTTTATTTTGAACTTAAAAAATACTATTCTTTGAATATTTGAAAGAATTTCAACCTGACAAAAGTGTCCCTGAATAGAACTTATTAGAATTGTTCATGTTTGAAAAAAAACCTGGTCAAGTTTTATTAAAAAAGACTTTTTTTTTTATAAATCTTAAAAAAAATGTAACAGAAAGACCAATGTATTAGATAATACAAAATAATTGAACTCAGAGTTTTGCACATTTGCTCATTTCCAACAATTTGTCGTTTTGTCTATTTTTGAACATTTCGACGTCTTCGTGCTATCTTGTCGCACCCGTCATTTCGACGTTCCGAGAAAACGCGTGTTAATGTTTGACTTTGAATAAACAAAAAGGAAAGCACGTTATGTAAACAATCACAAACAAGTTTTGTTTGGCTGACCATTATGTGCATTGTCCCGAAGTTTGGTTGAAGTTGGTTGCTGGAGTCCCGAGTTATAATTACAAATGTTTACGGTAGTCTAACTTGTACGTACGTCAAACGCGTTCTGACCTGAAATGCCTTTGGCCAGTTGTCGCACTTACATCAATTTTCAGGGAGTGACAGCACGATTTTTTTTCGGATTTTGTTGAATATCTCAGGATTGAAATCGAATTTTGGGGATCTGTGAAGGTCAAAAGGTGAGTCATTGTGAACTGCACAAAATGTCGTTCTTAACTCAATTTGGCCCAGAATGCACGTGTGACAAGTTAGCACGATGGCGACGATTTGTTCATTTTTTACCTTTTCCACTTTCAACCTTTTTTCTCAGATCTCTCGACTTGGTGCCGGTAGAATCCGTTACAGTTCACAAAGAGTTCTAATCATAGACTAAAACGGGAATTTCTGGCATTGGGTCCAGACTGGAATGAAAGTTTTCCAAACCGGATGCTTCGGAGAAAATTTTTCCGACTTTCTTTGTCTTGTTAGGTATTATGAGATGGACATTTGAAAGACATTCTGAAAATCTGAGATCATTTCCGAAAAATGTCAATACATTTTCGAATAAAAAATCACATAAATATAAGAGAGATAACAACCACTCAATTAGTTTTTAACTTTAAAAAATTGAAATGTATGTTGATCATTTTTTTGCTCTGACCGTTAACAATGCCAGTAAATAGTAATAATCAAAAAAAAATCCTACATATTTTTTGTTAAGTTGCGTGAAGGATAAAAATCTAATTTTGTTTGTATCAGTGAGGCAAGTGGCGATGTTGGCTCAAATCCCAAATACGAGTAAAATTGGATGTAACAGGAGCTGGCTTTGAATCTTGATGTTGTTTTGAGACCTAATTGCGATTTTCGAAGAACTGTCGATCTACCCCATGTTTAATCTTTCAGATATTTGAAAGCGGTATTTGAATAGCTTCAAATGCACTGCCTATTAGCCAACAATCACATAAAATTTGACATCCAAAGGCAATTTACGGCCGAATTGCGTGGTAGCCGTTAAAACACTTTGCAAAACATGCTGAGCAATCGATTCCGAACCAACTCGGTGGGTGCTGCTGTCCCAGGAACACCTGTTTCCATTGCCAGGCATTATCACACCCTCACGATACCGAACTTAAACGTTCACCTGTCGACCTGTTGGTTGCTGCTGTAAATGGATTCAATTACGCCTGAACTGACTGACCACCGTACCGCAATGTTAACACTTTGCAACCCGTCGACACGGGACGATAACATGCGGCTCAATCTAATCTTTTGAAACGCAAGTTGAGCAGGTAATTGGTACACATTTAGTGCATTTTACTGCAAATATCTGTGCAGTTGCTCGCTACCGTGGGGGGGTTCCTGTCAGTAACTTGTGCCGAGTCAGCGTGTTGCACTGCTGAAAGGAGTTGAACTGTGAGCTTAAATGGTCGTTGAATCAATCCATCCATCCACGCGCGCGTAATCACGATGATTCATCCACCCTCGAGAGCTAACCAATCAATTACGGCGAAATCAGTGTCGAGAGATCTTTTGCATCCGTTTTGTGGAGCGTACTCGAGATCGCGTTCCGGTACTTTATCCCAAGCACAGGAATACCTCTAGGAAACCCGTGCTCGTATAGATCATCGCTGATCTCTCCGTCATCGGTCGCCGTGGCGTCATAGTTTTGAATTTTAAAATGCCCCGTCCCCGGATATTGGAATAACACTTTTTGTATGATGCCATCTCTCCGTGCTGTCCAATCCAGTAGCTAGCGCGGGAGTATGCCCACAATGAATCGAATGAATGAATGCTCACGACGTTTGCAAGTCAATTCTCATAAACATCACATCAACAGTCAGTCCGTCAGCAGCTCCGGGGCAATATCCAGATGACAATCCGGACCCTGTCACCCCGTCGAACAGTTTCCCTTCGATGGTATTGTTAGCTGAAGAGAGTGTTCACAGGGAAAATGGGTCTATAAACGGACCTCGCAGCACCCGACTGTGGATTGAATTGCCCGCAATCCGGGCGCTGGACTTGATTGGCTGTACAGCTTATCATCCGAACGTCATCATTATGCTAAATAGCAGTAACAGTTGCAGTATACTCTTTCGTTTTCCACTGGGGCAGGGGAGACGGTAGCCCCTCAGCAATTGTCCCCGAAGGTTCGATGATGGCGCTATGGTTTTGCATTCGAGATATTGCAATTCGGTGTGGGTAGAAAGAGAGTTGATTGAACGAAAGGGAGATTCTGTTGCATTGGTAATTTTATTTGCATTTACGTCTATAAATTTAAGGAATCAAGAAGTTAAATAAAAGTAAAAATGCCAAACACAGTTTTATCAAAACAAGCAATACAATTCGTATTTTGTTATCCGATGTTCTCTCCAAAACTTCGGGTAATTAAATCACGATATCATTTTTGTTTCTACAGTGAGACAATGTATCAGACAATCGACAGGGTTGCAGAAAAAAATCAATTCTCGTAATCGTGAATTGTGTTCATGAAAGCTAGAGCAACGAAGGAATTTATTCATGAGTATGGTGCATTTGCACTATGAACGTGAATAAATTCCTTCGAGGTTCTCACATTCATGAACACTGATTTTTTTCCGTGTAGAGCTTCATTATTTTGGACTCGTTTGGATTTTTTTCAAACGACTGATCGGATGATTGATTTGGACACAGTTTTCATACAGTACATGAGATCCGTTTTCAAAAGAGTATCACTTAATTCAGTGGTCACCAAACCGCGGCCCGCGGGCTGCATGCGGTCCACCGAGAACTTCTGTGCGGCCGCGGGATGGTTTTGAAATTACTATTTAATCCGGCCCACCTAGGAATCATCATGCCAAGTTCTCAGAAAAAATTATGAACCAGTTTTCTTCAATAAAGAACATTTATAGTAATAATTAATAATGATTTAGTAAAATGAAGAAATGTACATGATATCACAATTAGAGGGTGACGATTCTCGAGATTTTCAATTTCCCGGAAATCGAGAGTTGAATTTGGAAATTTCCCGGGAATTCCCGAGACCCGGGAGTGTTTATACAGCAATTCCATTTGAAAAGAGGCTAAACCGAAAAAAAAGTTCTCCAATCGGGCTCAAAATTTTTCTGGGGGTTCCTGTCTTTTAATTACGAACATTTTGATACCCAGACATGTATAGGTCATCGCTGAAATTTTTAAGTTATCGCAGTTTTAGTGAAAAAAGTTGATTTTTTGCCGATTTCGTCATTTTCCTGTTTTTGCGCGTGGCGCGTCGAGAAACTCAGTTTTTATTTTCAAAAAATCATATCTTGGAAACGTACGGTTCGACATCGCCAATTTTTTATATGATATGTGAAATTTTCCGAGGAATCCGATAAAAATATTTTGAGACATAGGCTCTTTGGTTCAGACACGGTCAAAACGCCGTTTTAATTTTTCATACGACTTTTTCAATAGTTAAGCTAGATTTTTGGTACTTCTTACTATTTTTCTCAAATAGCCAAACTCATCACCTTTCTTTTGCGTCTAAGACAGCTAAAATCGGATGAAATGGCGCGGAGATATGATTTTTCGAAAAAAAGTGGTTTTTGCGAAAAATGACGAAAATTGCCATTTTTCGAACCACCCTAGCACGATGTAGGTCACCCTAATGGCCAAACAAAAAAATACGGGTCTAATTATTTTGGCCAAGGAACCCCCAGAAAAATTTTGAGCCCGATTGGAGAACTTTTTTTTCGGTTTAGGCTCTTTTCAAATGGAATTGCTGTATAACTGTGTCAAAATCAAAAATGAAATTATTCGCTCTACAGCATTGCCTTGGCGTTCTCGATGGCGAGATTCCTACTCGAAACTAGGTGTCCGAAGGTTTGATTGTTGAGGCAATTGCAAACCTCTTTTTACACCTATGCTTCCATCCACCCCGGGATTCGAACTGACGACCATTGGATTGTTAGTCCAACTGCCTACCAGCGACTCCACCGAGGCAGGACCCAGGGAGACGACTCCTACACCTGGATTGAGCTAACGACCTAACCCTCTAGGTTAGACCGGGGCCAACATTTATTTCCCTTCCGACGGAAGGCGTGATCAGACAAATCTCGTCTCGAAAAATGCCACCGGGACCGTCTGGGATCGAACCCAGGCCGACTGGGTGAGAGGCAATCACGCTTACCCCTACACCACGGTTCCCGGTTCCCGGCATATAACTATGTCAATAGTGTCAATAATGTAAAAAGAATTTATTCATACTTATTCAATTAAACGTTAATTGGTAGCCTCATTATTTTTGGGAACTATGATCTACTTTTTGATTTTTTTTCTGAATCTGCAAATAAAACTTGTTGTACGAACTTGTTATCAGATTTTTATGAAGTAAAAAATAGCATATATACATATATATAATTTCCCAGTATCGGGATTTTTTGCAACATAATTAATAGCGACTCAAAACAACAATTTAAAGATGTTTTTTTTTCTTTTTTAAGGTCAACTTTAAATATTCATTGAAGAAATAGTAATCAGGAAAACCCGAATGTTCTTATTTGAGGGAACTTGACTTTACAAAGATTGCCAGAGTTTTTTTCTTCCAAAATATAATTTAAGGTTGAAGCGAAAATAAAAAAGAAAATTAACTTGATACAGCAAAATTCGGTAATGCGGTAATTGGGTAATTTCGGAAAATTACCTTGATATAGCGAAATTACATTGATAAGAATCAAACAAAATCTATATTATAAAGATTGCTATGCTTGAAAGAGGAAATGAAAATCATACTTATCTTGAAAAGGCTTTTCCCTATTAGAAATGATAAATAAAAATAAATATTTAAAAAAAACATTAGACTTCCTTCCTGGGGTCTAACTGCTAAGTATGCTTTAAGGTTAATTTTAAATTCTCTCAAATATAGTTGTTGGAATTTTTGATAAGTTAAAATTTACACTTTTTGAACAAGGAGATAAGAGAAGCATTGGTTCATTCGAACTTGAATATCTTACATTGAACATCCAATGTTCTAAACAATTTAAAACATTTTAATGTATTTCTGATTAGTTTATATAATTTTGCTTCGAGAGGTCCAAAAATGGTCGATTTCCTGGGAAATTTTTCCCGGGAATTCCCGCTCGTCACCCTCTAACCACAGTTATTATTTTTTATACATGGAAAATTGTAAACTATCTTTGTATCGCTTTCCCAATGGTTTTCTAAAACGTTTGAATTTCTTGAAGTTGAATGTATACAAAATGAGGTAATGTTAAAGCCTTTCGGGGCCCTAAAACCTTTCGGATTGTGGTCATGTCCCTGCGTTTGGCCAATATGCGGGACGAGGGCACTGAATTTAAATTTTTGTGCGTCTGTTGCGTGGTCCACATATTTGTAACTATATTTATTTAAATTTCTTTGATTTGAAACAAATTAAAAAAAAAAACAAAAAAAAAAAAAAAAAACAATTCAAATTATGATATTAAACTAGTAGTTTATGCAACAAGTTGCAAAAAGACTATTTTTTCAGCACGAGTCGTACATTTATCTAACGAGGTTCACCGAGTTAGATAAATACGACGAGTGATGAAAAATCAAGTTTTGCAACGAGTTCCATACAACGTTTTTTGCAATTCCGAAAAACACCCTTTAGACAGAATTATAGGACAAATGTCCATGCATTGAGTCAATGAATCGTTCAAATCAAAAAAATGTTGAAAAGTATAACTATTCCTAATAAGTGCTGAAAAGTAGAACTTTTCAGCATTTGTTTTGAAAAGGGTTACTATTTGAATCTGTTATTTTTGGTACAGAAAAGTAGGCTGTTTCGTCGTTCAAGAATGACAGGAAAAGTAAGTAGTTTCACGACGGAATTGCAAAAAAAATGTTTCGATACTCACTTACAGCAAAATTAATGAATGATTGGAAAATAATTAACACTTTTATTTGCTTGTTCAAAACATAGAATCTGAATATGGTTGTGTTTCTAAAAAGTAACTTTAATTCAATTTTAATCCACGATGCTAAAAATGCCGTAAATACCAGAAAATATTCAACACTATTTTACAACAGTTTAGATTCTGAAGACCTACGATCCTACGATCCTTCTGAAAATGTTCAAATTAAAATTTAAATTCATACATCAAATCTGGGTCAACTTTGCATTCCATTTATCAAGGGAAAGTGTAGCCAAATGATGCTCAAAAGACAGACATCTGTTCAGTTTTCGATTCTCAGTCGTTAGGTATACATGAAGGTAGGTCTAAGAGCTTTTTTTAATGAAAAGTTCATATTTAGAGCAGTACTATAGGCTTACTGTAGTGAGGAAGGCAAAATAATACTATTATTAATCAATTACCGATGTTCCAGAGTATGGTCAGTAGTTTGTGACAATCCTTAAATATTCTTTTAATCCAAAGGCTTGAATGGGGAGAGCATCCAATCCTCTTTCTACTCCAAGAAACTCAAAAGTTAAAAGTCCTCAAAGTCCAACTTTTTCTGACAAAAGAAGTGATCTTTTTACCGCCAGGAAGTCAATAATGTCTTAAATTCTCAACACCCCTAGAAACCGACAAAGATAAGTCTCGGTTTATTCTCAAGAAGGTGCTAACTGCAATTTAGAATGTGTGCTCCTAAGTAAACTGTAAGCAACGCACATCAAACATACCGTCCCGCGCGTACGCCGTGTGTGGCACCCTGAGCGAGGGAGGGCCATTTTTCTTCATTAGTCGGTCAAGGTAGTCACAACATTTGTGCGAGCATAGCCGCAAATTGTACCGCCAAATAGGGTAGCGGGTTGTGAATTTGGATTGAAATCTGTTGAAGATTTTTCGTTTTTTTTTAACCGCGTCGCCTGAGCATAATTGGGCAAAGATCATCTGGAAATTCATCGCGTTTGGATTGGTGAATAGAAATTTGTTATTGTCATAATTTTGAGGTTTTGTTGATTCAAACCGGCGACGAACCCGTACAAACACGTTCAACCGATGACTGATCTTTATTTGGGGGAACGATCATTGATCATCGGCTTGATTGGATGGAATTTTTCGACGCTTGATCGCACTACAATGAATCTCTCATAGCGTAAAGATCTCTATTTCAAAAGTTAACGTGCGTCCTAGCTCTTTGGTATTTTGTGGCTGGTTTCAACTTTGAGCTATGCTTTGTGTAAGTATCATGCAGAAGCAGCTGAAGGATAATTGATCTTTGGAGAACCTTTATTCTGATCATCCAGTGTGACAGCTACCTTGAAGTTGACGGTTGAACCTGTTGCGATGATTTCTTTATGATTATAGCGTTTTAAAAATAGTGTTACATTTGGATTTTTTTAATCCTTCGTAGCTCGACATTAAACAACTTTGGTGGAACTCTCTAGTAGAGTTCACAGACCCATGTTTTCTCACACCCAATAATTCGTCCAACGTCAATAGCCATGCTGACATGTTTGCAATACATCACCTTGTTTTAGACTCATAACCAGATGGCGCTCCAGCGTACCCTCAACTCTTCTCCAAACATGGACGGACATCGAACACCTCGTAAAACAAAAGGCTTCCACTGCTCGGGCCTGACTCCACCGGAAGATTTATGACCCGCGACACCTTCGAAGTCGTGGCGTGCCCTGAACCTCAGAGCTGGGCCAACTGGTGACCACCAGAAGAATTGGGCTACATCGGAATGGATTGGTCGTAAATCAACGCCATGTCGGAGAAGGGGTTTGGTGCAAGAAGAATGCTGGTTCAGATGGTTTAAATTGATATAATTTGAGCAATTTTCAAATTTTTCTATTCAGAATAAAAATTAAAAATAAAACCAAGATCATTTTCACCATTTTCTCAACCATTTAACATACATAATACGAGTTCCACCACGTCTACACCGCATTCAATTGCAGCCATTAGGCAAAATCACCTGATGCAATTGAATGTTTGCTCCCCCCCCCCCTCTCGCACACAAAATCCCAACATGTTCTCATTCCGTCAAACATCCTCGTGGCACGCAACGGCGCGGTCCGGTCATATTTTCCCACAATCAACGCATTCCACGAATCGAGGCAGAAAAAAACCGCACTTATTCACTAATAATTACGCCAACCGCCAGCTATCCTTTAACGGGCAAAAACAGAAAGAGAGAGAGAGAGAGAGACTTCAATTGCACGAGAAGGAGGGAAAACGGCTGAAGACAGGTACGGACCCTCACAACAAATTCCCAAAGTCAATCACGGGATTTATCCTGGCTGGAAACTGGCATCAGGAAAAAGTGCGAGATGCTTTCCGCGTGCGTTGCCGGGGTCTGGGGAAAATTTAACCCTTGGTGCTTTACCCAATTTTGTTTCGATAGTTTTTTTTTTATTTGTCCGTGTTTAGCCCATAACTTTATTTATTTAATTTTTCATATTTTATTTAAAAAATATCTAGGAATCATGAATAACTTAGCTTTTAAAACAAATTTTGTGCAAATTTGAGTTATTACATGGCAAACTTAAATGTTGTTAAAACCTTTTCAAATTTTCCTTCGTTTTTTAATGATATGGTTAAATTAAAATTCCATCATAGTTTGAGAAAATGTTGATAAACTATCTAAGAACAATCCTACCTAACCGCAATTCCCCACGTAAACAGCACAACTCGTTTTTTGCTGACTTGGACACAAATGAAAGGTCATTGATTGGGGTTTTAGAGGAAATTAGTTTGGAGTTTCAAAATCTAGCTTACTATTTGAAAAAGGAAAAAAACGAAGTTGACTTTATAGCTGTCGGCCACCATTGCTGGTACCAACCACTAGTGTCTTCCTTTTTATCTACAAGGACTTCGCCGCCATGGGCTCCTAAGTGTATGAAAGTATTTACACAAAGAATTTTAGAGCGCCCGCCGCGGGATTCGAACCGGCGACCTCTGGATTGTAAGTCCAGTGCGCGGTCCGATTGATCCTCACGGGCGGGACAACTATTTGACACTATTTGAAAAGGTTGAATGAAAACTTGAACTGCGGTTTTGGAGGCTCGGAACAACAATTGTTTTTATCAAATTTCTCGGGCAATTTTACATAATATATAGTAAACCGGGGTGACTTTGATAGGATGGCGATTTTGCTGTAAAATGAAGAGTACAAATTAAATTGGTACGAAATGGCATGAAGTCATACTGCCCGTGGTAGAGAAGAAGAAGAAAATTTCATAAAATTTTTAAAGGTTCAAAGTTTACTATAATTAAGAAAATGTTGATGGAAAGCATTATTTTAATATTGTTAAAGTGGCATAATTTTCTTAATGGAAACGAATGCGAATCTGAATATGGAATGCATTGGATATTTTTTCACCGGGATAAGACACAAATTGTTTGTAAATAATAATTTGAAAATTGAATGTATTTTAAATACACAATACGAAAAATTTCCAAATTTATAGGCATTTTCAGAAGATCAAAATTTATATGGGTAATTCTCCGCCAACTCACACAGCAGTTGCCCCGACCCCTCTTCGATTTGCGTGAAATTTTGTCCTAAAGGGTAACTTTTGTCCCTGATCACGAAACTTTTTTTTGTAAAATCGCGATAACTCGTGATGTTTTCAGCCCCTTATGTCTATATATTAAAATTTTTGTAATTGTCTGTTCTACAACTTTGTAGAACATTGTTTCACTCTTAAAAATAACCCTGCAAAGTTAGAAAAAAGACGAAATTTTAAAATGACAAATTTTGTTCTAAATGAAAAAATTACCCTTCTGGGTCAATTTAGATTCGAAAAGAACATTAAATTTTCCTTAAAATGACATGTTCGATAATTTTTTACAGTAGAGTAACGGAAAATGGGAGAATTTTCAAAACTTTTTTAGTTTTTTTTCGATGAAAAATACGTTTTTTTTTCGGAATTCTGAGTACGCCATCAAATCGGGCGTCTAATTTAACTTAAAGGTCCCTTTGACACCAAATTTCTATCTCATCACCGTTTCAGGCTGCAAATTATTGAAAAACACCTAAAGCGTCCAATTTCCGGGAAATTTTAAATTTATTAAAAATTGTTATTATCTTAGTTTTAATTAATATTATGCAACAGAATTGTATAGGACATCAACATCAATGGTTTAAAAAAGTGTGAAGATCAATTGACAGCTTGACTGCATGTAAAAAATCATTCAACTACAAGAAAATGTATTTTGGTATTTTTTGGAGAGAAATTTTAAACTTTTTTGCATTTTTTGAGTACAAACAATAGAAAGTAATTTTTCAATGATTTTTTTTGTATTATTATGTAATATGATTTAAATTATACGATAAATTAACATCATTCCACAAAAAGTCTTCATTTTTTTCACATTTAACCCTCTAACACCTGTAGTTGCACCTTATTGTAATAATTCAAAACTCATTAAGCAAGATCTATTTCCAGTTGTTTCAAAAATTAATATCATCAGAAATAATTCTGATACCATAATTTCTAATAATCTGATTAATTATATATAAGTTTGTTCTTTTTTTTTTCAGAGCATTAAAAAAAACAGTTTCACAAATAAAAGAAAATGTATACTTCCGGGAATTTCCGGGAAATTCACAAATTTCCAGGGAAACGGGAAATATTTTTTTTCGGGAAATCCCGGGAATTCCCGGGAATTTTTTACCTGGGACGGAAAATTGGACGCTCTAAAAACACCTCTGTTTTCGCATGTTAAAAAATGGAAGGGTCGTACCGCCCCTCCGTCACGAGATATCAAAAAACGGACCTCGGATTCGTGATCAGGGACAAAAGTTAACCCTTAGGACAAAGTTTCACGCAAATCGAAGAGGGGTCGGGGCAACTTTTCCCGATTTCGTGTGAGTTGGTAGAGAATTACCCATACAAAATTTGAAAACTTCTGATTTGTGCTTCGTTTAGAATGCAATATGGATCGATAATTTTATAAACAATTCTAGTTTTCTGAGATTTCTGATAAAAATATTTTCAAATAAAGACTCTTTGGTCCCATGAACCACCTCGTGAGACCTCCAAAACCGCATTTCAAGTTTTCATACGACCTTCTAAAATATCAGGCTAAACAATTGGAGCTCCAATGTAATTTCCTCAAAATGCCTCAACAATTTGTGTCAAAAGGAGCAAAACTCAGTTAAAATGGGGCGGAGTTGGGTTTTTGCGAAAATGATGAAAAAGTGGAAAACCACGCTCCATACAAAATGATTAAATGTTATGTGTCAAATTTGAAGGCCACCTGGTTTATGCACGATCCCCTCACGGTTTCGTGCCACAAATCACTGAAAAACGTGCCTATTAAGAAAATCCAGAGAATCGATGTTGGGTCGGGGCAACTGCTGTGTGATTTGGCGTAGAATTACCATTTTGAATTTAAGTTATTTTCTACATTTTTGCAAATTGACTTCTCTTTAGATTTGTGTTTAGGACATAAAACATTTTTTAGGTCTTCAAATGTTTCACTCGATTTTAAATTTATGAAATGATGAAATGAGCAGCAAATTCACAAAAGTTTGGTTTTTTAATTTTTTAACGTTGCAAATCAAACCAGAGTAATTCTCTACCAACTCACACGAAATCGGGAAAAGTTGCCCCGACCCCTCTTCGATTTGCGTGAAACTTTGTCCTAAGGGGTAACTTTTGTCCCTGATCACGAATCCGAGGTCCATTTTTCGATATCTCGTGACGGAGGGGCGGTACGGCCCCTTCCATTTTTGAATAGCGAAAAAAAGTGTTTTTCAATAATTTGTAGCCTGAAACGGTGATCAGATAGAAATTTGGTGTCAAAGGGACTTTTATGTAAAATTAGACGACCGATTTGAAGGCGTACTCAGAATTCCGAAAAAAACCTATTTTTCATTGGAAAAACCCTGAAAAAGTTTTAAAAACTCTGCCATTTTCCGTTACTCGACTGTAAAAAAAATTGGAACATGTTATTTTAAGGGTACTTTAATGTACTATTTCGAATCTACATCATTTTTTTCAAATAGAACAAAATTTTTCATTTTAAAATCTCGTGTTTTTTCTAACTTTGCAAGGTTATTTTTTCAGTGTAACAATGTTCTACAAGCAGACATAGAGCAGACAATTACAAACATTTTGATACATAAACATAAGGGGTTTGCTCATAAACATCACGAGTTATTGCGATTTTACAAAAAAAAAAAGTTTTGAAACAGTTGGTCGTCGTCGATCATGGCCGTTCATCGTCCCCCGCGACAGACAAGGACGACAAAACATAGAGAAATGCAAAATTTTTGTAATTGTCTGCTCTATGACTTTGTACAACATTGTTACACTCTTAAAAATAACCCTGCAAAGTTAGAAAAAAAACACGAAATTTTTAAATAAAAAATTTTGTTTTAAATGAAAACCCATCTGGGTCAATGTAGATTCAAATATTACATTAAATTTCCCTTAAAATGACATGTTCCAAAAAAAAAAATACAGTTATGCAACAAAAAATAGCAGAGTTTTAAAAACTTTTTTAGTGTTTTTTTTCGATGAAAATGACGTTTTTTTCGGAATTCTGAGTACGCCATCAAATCGGGCGTCTAATTTTACATAAAAGTCCCTTTGACACAAAATTTCTATCTCATCACCGTTTCAGGCTGCAAATTAGTGAAAAACACCTCTTTTTTCGCATGTTCAAAAATGGAAGGGGTCGTACCGCCCCTCCGTCACGAGATATCAAAAAATGGACCTCGGAATCGTGATCAGGGACAAATTACTCCTTAGGACGAAGTTTCACGCAAATTGAATAGGGGTCGGGGCAACTGCTGTGTGAGTTGGCGGAGAATTACCCACCAATAGTTTCCGAAATATCGTCAGTGGAAAAATGAGGTTGACACTTGGAAAAGAGTTTCTTTGATTTAGAAAAATTACTTTCAAAGGCTATATTTTTACAAACCAGCAGTTCGATGAACACAGTCTAAAAAGATATATTGTTTAAATTCACGAAAATTGTTTAATTGCTTTGAACAAAACATCGTATTATATTTTGCCTTCCTCACTGAGGTAAGGCTATAATTCTGCCCGAAAAATGAACTTTTGAAAAACAGCTCGTAGACCTATATTCATGTATAGCTATCGACTCAGAATCGAAAACTGAACAATTGTCTGTGTGTGTGTGTATGTGTGTGCGTATTCCCCTTGGTGCTCAAAATTCCTGCCAAGTTTTCTCGGCACTGGCTGATCCGATTTGAGTCAAACAAGTTGCATTCGATCCGGTTTGGTGCCCTATACTGCACTATTGAATTGTTTGAAGATCCGATAAGTAGTTCAAAGGTTACGTATACAAAAGTGTCAGAGTTGCGAATCGGATCTCACTTAAATGCATGTAAACTATGTCCGGATCCATCATCCAACCCATCGTTGGATAGGTAATCGAAAGACCCTTCCAATGAGTCCAAAACATTAAAGATCTGGCAACCCTGTCTCAAGTTATGACTACTTAAGTTATATTTATGTACTTTTTTTAAACCGAATCTCACTTAAATGCATGTAAACTATGTCCGGATCCATCATCCAACTCATTGTAGGATAGGTAATCAAAAGACCTTTCCAATTAGTCCAAAACATTAAAGATCTGGCAACCCTGTCTCAAGTTATGACTACTTAAGTTATATTTATGTACTTTTTTTTAAACCGAATCTCACTTAAATGCATGTAAACTATGTCCGGATCCATCATCCGACCGATCGTTGGTTAGGTAATCAAAAAACCTTTCCAATGAGTCCAAAACATTGATGATCTGACCGCTTAAGTGACATTTGTGTATTTTTTTTATTGAGAAACAAGCCTTACCCGACAAACTTCGTTCTGCCTTTTTTCGTTTGTTGACGTTTTTGACTTTTTTGCTTATTCAGTCTCCTGTGATCAAAATTTGATTTTAACCTTCCCCATACAGTCTGCAGATTTTCCGGAATCGGTTCCAAAGTGGCCAAAGTTGTAACTTTTTGGCGTAAGAACCTTCCTTGGACTTACGAACTTACGATACGAACCCAACGCAACGAAGAGCACCTCGATCCTACGTTCCGTGTTGAATTGATTCACGTTCGAACAATTCGTCGAAATTTTATATGTATATAGAAGATGTGTCCAAACCCATCATATCACCAAATGTTGGTAAAAAGTGAAGAAGGCAACAACCACATAGGTGGATTAAATTAGTTTTTCTGTTATTTTTTTCTATGTTTTAGAGGACCTTTAATGCAACTTTTGTGTCACAAATGGACAATAAGCGTTTTTTTCACATTAATTCCAAGCTCAACGCGACCACTATCTTAAATGAATTGGAAAATTGATACTTATTTATGCCTTAGTCTTAGGTTTTTCCACAATTTTCCATTTTTCTCGTTGCCCTACTTGCCACGCAAAATTCATTATTTTTTGCAGCGAATTACTTCGTTGACAAAAAAATCTTTAAAATCCTAATCCTAAAGTTGGGAAAAATTTAATGAGATCCTACAACCGAGAATTGATAAGGATTGGATAATGGAAAACAATGCAATTTCTACAGACCAAATACTAAAACAGTTGCTTTTTATAGTACATGTGGACGATTTTTACCATAAAAGAAGGAGTTAAGGGGAGGGGATTCCGTGGTCAGAATGGCAAACTTTGATTTCAAGATGGAAGAAAGTATATTATTAAGGAGTACTTGCATTTGTAAATACAAATCATTTATTTATGGGCATTGTAAAATGCACATTCTGTAACTGAAAATGTTATCTATGAAACATTCAAACACTTTGGTGGAATTCGCTATGATGAGCCAACGCTTCGGCTGTAGGAAGCAAAACGGCAGCCACTGCTGCACCGGCAGGAGGAACCTCGGAGGTCGGCTGGTCAAGCCCTTACCCGGTCGTCAGGCGGAACGGCGGCGCGGAGAGATAAGCTGCGCAGCAGTTCCCATATCGCTTCCATAAGATCCAGCACCATCAACCGAAGGCGCGTACGCGTCGTCGTCGTCGTACGGGTCTCCCCGGTCAGGGCCAAAGATCTCCCTTAAAGCGGAGACCCCGACCCCGCCACCGCCATCGCTGCCGTTGAGATGCAGCCCGGCTGAATGCTATTTGAACACCATTAATTGAGGCAGCTAAATTAATACCTGTGTTTATGTTTGGCGAAGTTTGATTCCTCAATCGCTTGTTCGCGTTTTGGCCGGGGACTTTGGTGGCCGGAGAGGGGGGCACCCCGTACGAAGTAATAACCCTGGTTGCGATGACTCAGGCGGAGGATTGCCTAAGAGAACGCAACGCAACCTCCAGCCAGCAAGGTGAACGATATTGGACTTTTAGCACGAGATAAGGTTGCGTGCGTGCAGCGCAAAATGCTGCGGAAAATGAGCTGAAGAAGGGGAAAAAGTGGAAACTTTGGGTGATTGTTGTAACGATAGTGAACAGTTCGGTTAACGACTAATTTGAAAACGTGTTTTGGGAAGATTTCAATAGAAATCGTATCAAGCTGAATATTTTTATTCTTTTGCCAAATAGCTCTAAATTTATAAAACAAGATGTTTTATGTTTGAATATTTCAGTTTGGTAAAACACTATAATAAACACATACACTCGTAACATGAAATCTGCTGGTAAATGACAACAAGATGAAATATATTCCCTTTCCTGAGAACTATCAAGTTTGATTCCATATTACCTCTATCCATTTATTATCGTCGATCATCCCTGGCAGTAAATGAGAAAACAAATCGCACCAGCCAGTCAAAGTAGGACGGAATTCTCATGAATACGTTAAACCCTTCCCTCGCCCGATATTCCATCCAGATTCGTTCCCACTTGACCGAGCAACCGCTTATTACCCTGTGGCCGACAGGATCATCGGGTAGCACAGAAGCGCCAAAGCCCATGAAATGAAAAAAGAAAAAAAATATGGTAAGTCTTCAAAACACAACCCGTGTAACACGGGTAGCAGCGAGCGCGGGTTCGTCTCTTGCGCGCGTTGAAATCCCTTGAGCGAACAGGGATAAAAAAACCCCTCAAAAACAAGATACTTCGAAGAACACTTCTCGGCCCGGTTCGACGACTGGCGATTGAAGTATATGTTTCTGCAGGTTCGAAATTAAATGCAACGCCGCCGACAGCCATCGGGGGGCAGATCGTCAAACATGTAGGAGCCAACACAATACCAGCACTGACTTGACTGACTGCGGGTTTAGCCTCCTTCTCCCGCTCGCCACTGCTGGAACGATATGCATTTTGAGCTTTGCATTGATGGACAGAGCATGATGATGATGATGACCCACACTGTACACAGTGGAAAATTTCATGGAATACGTAATCTTTAATTTTGATGATTACACTACTCGACAAAACAAAACTTGTGTCAAGGGATTGACGATATCTCATCCGTTCCTGAGAGAAAAGGCATCCCCGAATCCGATGCATTCGACAGAATTTGATTTTATGTCCACGCGGACTGATGCAAATCTGGTAAATTTTTTAACATAAAAATCGAACAATTTAAAAAACCATGCGTCTCCTCCCAATTATATGAGCCATCTACAAGAATATGGAAGCGCCTGGTGCATAGCCATTTCCTTTAAGCACAACGGAAACAACCAATACAAATGTATAAAAAGTTGTCAAGTTCTCGGGGTCCACAGCTAGCATTTTTGTACGATTATAAAAATAAATATTAAAAGTTTAAAATTAATTTATTTAAAAACATATTTTTGATTTATTTGTTTACTAAAATTTTATGTATCTTAAAGGTCTTAAAGGTCATCCAAGGACTCCTGGAGTTAAGATCTACGAGTCTACCGCCGTAACAAGCAAAGGTCGTGAGATTTTGACCCCGGATCATGTGCGTATAGCATCAATGGATATGGTAGACTACTATATGAATGTGTTGGGATGTTCATGGTCATCCAAGGACTCCCTGGAGTTAAGATCTACGAGTCTACCGCCGTAACAAGCAAGAGGTTGTCGGATTTTGACCCCGGATCATGTGCGTATAGCATCAGTGGATATGGTAGACTACTGTATGAATGTGTTGGGATGTTCATGGTCATCCAAGGACTCCCTGGAGTTAAGATCTACGAGTCTACCGCCGTAACAAGCAAGAGGTCGTCGGATTTTGACCCCGGATCATGTGCGTATATCATCAGTGGATATGGTAGACTACTATATGAATGTGTTGGGATGTTCATGGTCATCCAAGGACTCCTGGAGTTAAGATCTACGAGTCTACCGCCGTAACAAGCAAAGGTCGTCTTATTTTGACCCCGGATCTTGTGTGTATAGCATCAGTGCATATGGTAGACTACTGTATGAATGTGTTGGGATGTTCATGGTCATCCAAGGACTCCCATGAGTCTACGAGTCTACCGCCGTAACAAACAATAGGTCGCCGTTTGGCTTAAGTGGTAAGCAAGGATATACGCACAAGATCCGGGGTCAAAATAAGACGACCTCTTGCTTGATACGGCGGTAGACTCGTAGATCTTAACTCCAGGGAGTCCTCGGATAACCATGGACATCCTAACACATTCATATAGTAGTCTACCATATGCACTGATGCTATACGCACATGATCCGGGGTCAAAATCCGACGACCTCTTGCTTGTTACGGCGGTAGACTCGTAGATCTTAACTCCAGGGAGTCCTTGGATGACCATGAACAACCCAACACATTCATACAGTAGTCTACCATATGCACTGATGCTATACACACAAGATCCGGGGTCATAATAAGACGACCTCTTGCTTGTTACGGCGGTAGACTCGTAGATCTTAACTCCAGGGAGTCCTTGGATGACCATGAACATCCCAACACATTCATATAGTAGTCTACCATATCCACTGATGCTATACGCACATGATCCGGGGTCAAAATCCGACGACCTCTTGCTTGTTACGGCGGTAGACTCGTAGATCTTAACTCCAGGGAGTCCTTGGATGACCATGAACATCCCAACACATTCATACAGTAGTCTACCATATCCACTGATGCTATACGCACATGATCCGGGGTCAAAATCCGACGACCTCTTGCTTGTTACGGCGGTAGACTCGTAGATCTTAACTCCAGGGAGTCCTCGGATGACCATGAACATCCCAACACATTCATACAGTAGTCTACCATATCCACTGATGCTATACGCACATGATCCGGGGTCAAAATCCGACGACCTCTTGCTTGTTACGGCGGTAGACTCGTAGATCTTAACTCCAGGGAGTCCTTGGATGACCATGAACATCCCAACACATTCATATAGTAGTCTACCATATCCACTGATGCTATACGCACATGATCCGGGGTCAAAATCCGACGACCTCTTGCTTGTTGCGGCGGTAGACTCGTAGATCTTAACACCAGGGAGTCCTCGGATGACCATGGACATCCCAACACATTCATACAGTAGTCTACCATATCCACTGATGCTATACGCACAAGATTCGGGGTCAAAATAAGACGACCTATTGCTTGTTACGGTGGTAGACTCGTAGATCTTAACTCCAGGGAGTCCTTGGATGACCATGAACATCCCAACACATTCATATAGTAGTCTACCATATCCACTGATGCTATACGCACATGATCCGGGGTCAAAATCCGACGACCTCTTGCTTGTTACGACGGTAGACTCGTAGATCTTAACTCCAGGGAGTCCTTGGATGACCATGAACATCCCAACACATTCATATAGTAGTCTACCATATCCACTGATGCTATACGCACATGATCCGGGGTCAAAATCCGACGACCTCTTGCTTGTTACGGCGGTAGACTCGTAGATCTTAACTCCAGGGAGTCCTTGGATGACCATGAACATCCCAACACATTCATATAGTAGTCTACCATATCCACTGATGCTATACGCACATGATCCGGGGTCAAAATCCGACGACCTCTTGCTTGTTGCGGCGGTAGACTCGTAGATCTTAACACCAGGAGTCCTCGGATGACCATGGACATCCCAACACATTCATACAGTAGTCTACCATATCCACTGATGCTATACGCACAAGATCCGGGGTCAAAATAAGACGACCTATTGCTTGTTACGGTGGTAGACTCGTAGATCTTAACTCCAGGGAGTCCTTGGATGACCATGAACATCCCAACACATTCATATAGTAGTCTACCATATCCACTGATGCTATACGCACATGATCCGGGGTCAAAATCCGACGACCTCTTGCTTGTTACGACGGTAGACTCGTAGATCTTAACTCCAGGGAGTCCTTGGATGACCATGAACATCCCAACACATTCATATAGTAGTCTACCATATCCACTGATGCTATACGCACATGATCCGGGGTCAAAATCCGACGACCTCTTGCTTGTTACGGCGGTAGACTCGTAGATCTTAACTCCAGGGAGTCCTTGGATGACCATGAACATCCAAACACATTCATATAGTAGTCTACCATATCCACTGATGATATACGCACATGATCCGGGGTCAAAATCCGACGACCTCTTGCTTGTTACGGCGGTAGACTCGTAGATCTTAACTCCAGGGAGTCCTTGGATGACCATGAACATCCCAACACATTCATACAGTAGTCTACCATATGCACTGATGCTATACACACAAGATCCGGGGTCAAAATAAGACGACCTCTTGCTTGCTACGGCGGTAGACTCGTAGATCTTAACACCAGGGAGTCCTTGGATGACCATGAACATCCCAACACATTCATACAGTAGTCTACCATATCCACTGATGCTATACGCACAAGATCCGGGGTCAAAATAAGACGACCTATTGCTTGTTACGGCGGTAGACTTGTAGATCTTAACTCCAGGGAGTCCTTGGATGACCATGGACATCCCGAAGTACCCATAGACCTTTGAGATACATAAAATTTTAGTAAACAAATAAATCAAAAAATATGTTTTTTAAATAAATTAATTTTAAACTTTTAATATTTATTTTTTATAATCGTTCAAAAAATGCTAGCTGTGGACCCCCCGAGAACTTGACAACTTTTTTATACATTTGTATTGGTTGTTTCCGTTGTGCTTAAAGGAAATGGTTATGCACCAGGCGCTTCCATATTCTTGTAGATGGCTCATATAATTGGGAGGAGACGCATGGTTTTTTTTAAATTGTTCGATTTTTTATGTTAAAAAATTTACCAGATTTGCATCAGTCCGCGTGGACATAAAATCAAATTCTGTCGAATGCATCGGATTCGGGGATGCCTTTTCTCTCAGGAACGGATGAGATATCGTCAATCCCTTGACACAAGTTTTGTTTTGTCGAGTAGTGTTATTAAAGTGCACGACAAAAATGCCTGCCTTTTACTCTGTCTCTGAGGCTGACACTGACTCTGACTCTGGCTCTGACTCTGAGATGACGCTGATTCTGCCTCTGATATTAATGCTGACGCTGACTCTGATTCTGAATCTGCAGTTGGCTCTGACTCTAAAGTTGACTCTGACTCTGACGTTGAGGCTGACACTAACGCTGCCAATGACTCTGATTCTGACTCAAATTCTGACCCTGATTCTGATTCTGACTCCGAGGCTGACACTCTGACTCTGACTCTGACTCTGACTCTGACTCTGACTCTGACTCTGACTCTGACTCTGACTCTGACTCTGACTCTGACTCTGACTCTGACTCTGACTCTGACTCTGACTCTGACTCTGACTCTGACTCTGACTCTGACTCTGACTCTGACTCTGACTCTGACTCTGACTCTGACTCTGACTCTGACTCTGACTCTGACTCTGACTCTGACTCTGACTCTGACTCTGACTCTGACTCTGACTCTGACTCTGACTCTGACTCTGACTCTGACTCTGACTCTGACTCTGACTCTGACTCTGACTCTGACTCTGACTCTGACTCTGACTCTGACTCTGACTCTGACTCTGACTCTGACTCTGACTCTGACTCTGACTCTGACTCTGACTCTGACTCTGACTCTGACTCTGACTCTGACTCTGACTCTGACTCTGACTCTGACTCTGACTCTGACTCTGACTCTGACTCTGACTCTGACTCTGACTCTGACTCTGACTCTGACTCTGACTCTGACTCTGACTCTGACTCTGACTCTGACTCTGACTCTGACTCTGACTCTGACTCTGACTCTGACTCTGACTCTGACTCTGACTCTGACTCTGACTCTGACTCTGACTCTGACTCTGACTCTGACTCTGACTCTGACTCTGACTCTGACTCTGATTTTGACGCTGATAGTGACTCTGAATCTGACTCAAACTCTGACTCAGACGCTGACTCTGATTTTTTCTGGCTCTGATTCTGATGGCATCAAAAATGCACGCAAATAAAAAAACTTTTTTTCATCTGTGTGTCAACCACATGTGAACGTTCGATGGATTAGCACGCAACACACGCAGCGAGGATGCGAAACGAGGAAGGGCAAGGACGAAAATTGAGTTGGATCGAATGATGTGGGAAAAACGCACATAAACCAAATCATTGGGCTTCGATGTTATGCTGAGCTCGACTCTTTACTGGACCATTACGGAAATTGGCGCCCTTTCCATACGGGAATTCTAATATACCCGGGGTAATTCTCAGCAACGCGGAGATTTTGTTCCCATGAATCATACGAAAACGGACTACAACTAACAATTGAAGCTGCTAAGTGGTGATTTTGTTATGTTTTATAAAATAATTACAGGCTGACGTTCGTAACAATGATATTGAATCAATTTGTATCGATGAATGTTATTATGACTCAGACTTCAAAAATTTGGCTTATAACTGCAATTTTTTTGAGATATCCTCAACCCTCAATCTCAAATATCTACCATGACATTACCAAGCCCAGGGGTTCGAGTTTATCGTCAGTTTCACACATTAGACCCCGTCTTTTGCTCGTCACAGGTGCGGTCCAGCGGTGAACCCAACCCTCGCTGATTCGGAACTACACGTCGTTCAGTCATTATTGGGAAGCGCTTGGGTCCTAGCAAAGTGCAGCGCAATTGTTCTTGAATTGCTTGTTTTGCGGAGGCGCACCTCCGGTGGAGATCCGCAAGATCCAGCAACAGCACTTCATTTATTGTTGTGAGCATGTTGCGCGCCCTTCGTAGCTTGAAGGGCGCGCAATTGTTGCAACGAGGGATCGCACTCATGTTTCAATTGGCTGAGGCTAGGAGGTGGGAGCTGGCAGTGAGAATCTCTTGAAATTGGAAAAATAAACTTTGAGAAAGTCATGAACAATCAATAGTACACTCAGTCTGATAGCATTTTCTCTAGGATGAGTGCTGCGATATTTATGGGGGAGGTGCTCAATGTATGAGTCAAGTTTATCCACATTTAAGAGTTGACCACTCCCCCCTACATCCGTCAATATTGAAAACAAACCACAATCCCATCGCACGGTACACACCTCCGCAAATCAAAGTGAGATGCATCCGCACTGATAACATTCTGATCGGCACTAGTCGAGTGAGGAGTGAGTGTGTGGCCTAACCTCATCTTGCCTCTCATTCACTGCTGCGCCCCTCTGAGTGATGATGTCTCCCGTGAACACATGTGAGTGTGACTGCAAAAAGGGAAGAGATAGTTCTTCACAAGTTCCGGACGGATCATCAACGGATTGTTGTTGTCGCGGAAAAGTGATTGAGATGCTGCGAGGGAGATCCCTTCAACCTTCAATTGTTGTGTCAGTCAGATGAATTTGCGGGGAGGGGGGAAAGACAGCGAAAGGCGAGTTAAGGTACACGTGTGGGAGGATTGCACTTGGGATGGGGGACTTGTTTGCATGCATTGAAACATATTTTAACCTTTTCTGGAAAATGGCAGTGGGAAAAAGGTCTCATTTTGCTGAGACTAGTGATCTAGATATTTTAATTGGCCTAATTCAGGAAGCTCGCTGTCGTAGTACTTTCTATCATCTGGGGTCTTCAACAAACACTTTCAACAATACTGTTCTAAAAAGCGCAACCTCAATGCTCAACTCCATTATGATCCACACATTCCATCGCCAAGGAAGTCAATTTTCCCCCCATAAATCCGTAGAACAAACCGCCAAACTTCCCCCCAATCTAATGGCTATAATTTCCTCAAAGAAAAACATCAATTACACCGCCCCGCGAGGGGCCAAAGGGTCGCGCTCCGTTTTAAAGCGCATCATTTAACTCATCATCACTTTCATCGGACTTCTCATGGAACTTCTCGCATATTCCCACATCCACCCAAAGAGCGAGGGGAGTAACCGCGAGACTCTCGAAAACCAACTAATCAATCTGAAGCTTGCAAGAGCTCTACCAAAACGTTCCGCGATCGATTCCATGCTGGGCAGCCATCAGCGCATTGGCTACCTTGGGCCGAGCATAAAGAGCCAACATTAGAGGTGAGAGTACCGTCGGTTTGGGTGGAATTGAAGCAAATAAATTTGTATTTGTTGATTGCCAAAAATTGGCAATAAATGAATTCACAACCATTGTAAATCAGAACAAATCAGTCAGCATCAGCATCAGCATCAGCATCAGCATCAGCATCAGCATCAGCATCAGCATCAGCATCAGCATCAGCATCAGCATCAGCATCAGCATCAGCATCAGCATCAGCATCAGCATCAGCATCAGCATCAGCATCAGCATCAGCATCAGCATCAGCATCAGCATCAGCATCAGCATCAGCATCAGCATCAGCATCAGCATCAGCAGTCAGAGTCAGAGTCAGAGTCAGCATCAGCATCAGCATCAGCATCAGCATCAGCATCAGCATCAGCATCAGCATCAGCATCAGCATCAGCATCAGCATCAGCATCAGCATCAGCATCAGCATCAGCATCAGCATCAGCATCAGCATCAGCATCAGCATCAGCATCAGCATCAGCATCAGCATCAGCATCAGCATCAGCATCAGCATCAGCATCAGCATCAGCATCAGCATCAGCATCAGCATCAGCATCAGCATCAGCATCAGCATCAGCATCAGCATCAGCATCAGCATCAGCATCAGCATCAGCATCAGCATCAGCATCAGCATCAGCATCAGCATCAGCATCAGCATCAGCATCAGCATCAGCATCAGCATCAGCATCAGCATCAGCATCAGCATCAGCATCAGCATCAGCAGTCAGAGTCAGAGTCAGAGTCAGCAGTCTGAGTCTGCAGTCAGAGACAGAGTCAGCATCAACATCAGCAGTCAGAGTCAGCAGTCAGAGTCAGCAGTCAGCAGTCAGAGTCGAATAATATCAAAGTCACCTCACGTCACGACTCCTTCCCAACCCATTCCAAGGTTGAGGGTGGAACCCGTCGGTGATGCTCGCGGATTTGGGTGCCGAAAGATCACTTTCGCGAGGCGCTCCGACCATCAATGATGTTCCCGCGGCTTGGGCTCTTCTTGGACGACTCCCCTCCCTGGTGAGAAGGGCGCGTGAGTCGGCCCGAAAAAATATAATTATAATTGATCGATTTTTCTAATACCTATGATTGAATATTAATGAGGTTCCCGTGTGAGCTGTTGTGGCTGAGTTCGAACTCCAGACTGCAGTGCTTTCCGGCGATGGTGGTGATGATGATGGTTACATGACGAGACATCAACGTCGTCGTTGGGCTGGATTCGATCGCTTTTTTCGAGGATTTGTTTGTCTACAAATGTTTCCCTTTCCTGGTGGATTTCTCCGACGAATGCTTCACTCCGTGGTGCCGCTTGTTTGGGCTCGTCGTCGTCGGTCCATTTGAACGCAAATAAATGATTTCATGACGTATTGTGGTGTTCTTTTCGTTGGAAGAGTTGGAAGATTTACTTGGTTTACTGAAGATGACTTACATACTTTATTTCATTTTTTAAATGTGCGATCAATAAATTATTTGGTTTTAATCTAAAATAAAAAAAAAACATTTAACTAAAAATGTATCAACTTGGCAACACTGCTCATCATAAGTAGATCCCCCCGGTAACACGCCCAAAACCGCTTACATCAGGAAGATGTTGCGGGACTCGTTGGCTAATTCGGCGGAAACTTTCAACCAGCAAAGGTTCGACGTCGGTATGGCATTTGCATATATGTGTACGCATCATGTTTTGTTTTGCTTGATCCCGCGCGCGGACGGATTCAAGGTATTCATTTGGCGGTCGATGATTTCGGGGTCCCCCCCGAGACTTAAAGATAGTAATCAGACTGCGTCGGATCTTCTACCGAAAGTGAAAATGTGAGCCCGCTACCGGTTGGATCCCTGAGAAACTGGCCCATTTCTCAGGAAGCTTTTTGTGACTCAACTGTGTGAGCCTTAAAAGTGCGCGCCACTAAGCCAGATTGGGACGCGGTTTTAAGCTGAAATGGAGAGTGACTTGGATTACCTGGCGGTTGGGTAACGGGGACGACGTGTGTCTGGCCAGATTGTGCCAACATTTGTCATCGGAACAAATTTGACGGTCTTGGGGCGGCCAAAAACAGAAAGTCAATAATCGATTTATAACTAACGAGGTTGGATGGACCAGGGAACGAGGGAGGGAGAAAAAGAGCCCGTAAAATGCGCCAAATCAACAGATCATAAATCACTACTTCACCTTTATGGCAGCAACGGGCCTAGGTCTAGAAAGGTTTCCAGACCGTTTGATCTGTTTTGATCTCTTTTTCGTGCGGTGCTCTCCGGTGAAAGAAATCAATCAAAGTCCATGGGTGATATAATTATTAGGATCTACATCTTTAAGAATGTTATTGATTGATTACTAGAAATGATCATAGCTTTTAGTGAACTAGCTCAATAAAAAAAAAAAAACTAACCTTAAAACGAACATTTTAAACCCAAAGGGTCAATCCTTGACGGTCGCGTTGCCCATTTAGTACACACATTGTATGCTAAGTACGTGTACGCGACACGTCGGCACCCCAACAACCAGATGGTCCGGCAAAAAAGTTGAAGTGCTGCTGATATACGACACAAACAATGCATCATATGGATGTTGCCGCGAAACAGGGGCACAGCCCCACACCGCGGATGGGCTGCCCGATAAGTCTATAGCATAAAGCACCACCTCACGGGGACACGGTGGAGTAAAAAGTGGTTGAAATTTGGGAAAATCCAATATGGCAATATAAACTACGCATGAACATGAAAAAAAATAAAAGTCAAAACTTAAGAAAAGAAAAGAACAATCGATCAAAATAATACATTTTTAAAGTAGAATAAACCTAGAGGAATAATTTCTGATTTGGGCAAATTTTGGATATATTTTTTGTCAACAAGATTTCAAATTACAAATTACCAAATTTCAAATTACAATTATTAAGAATCCTATTGTTAGTCCTAAATTACAACAAAAAATAATCGACCAGTTCTTACAATATAACAATAGTAGTTTATGCAACAAGTTGCATAAGTACCGGAAACCAGGGTGACTTTAATAGGATTTCAATTTGTTTTTGGAATATTTTCCAACTGGTAAGGGTTTTCTCAAGATTATTTTTTTTAAAACATGTACAGGGGTAGGCCACACAAAGTCCATGCACTATTTTGGAAAAAAAGTGTTTTCAATAGTGTTTAGAAAAAATAGTTAAAAATGCTTAGTTTAAATTCCGGGGTGACTTTGATAGCCATAGTTTTTCTTGTTAAAATCATATTTAACATGTTCAAACTTTATTTGTACGTTAAATGTAGCATCACTAAAGTAGCTGATATAGTTTTTAAGAAAAAAAAATCGATGTTTATATTTGGTTAACAAAGTTTATAAGCATTTTAACAAAATACATATAATTTTAGGTAAAATTGTTAAAAAGTCGGAATTTTGCCTGAAATTTGTTAAAACTATTTTTGTTTATAAAATTATCGATTTATATTGCATTTTATACTGAATTTGAAGCACGAATCACAAGTTTTCACATTTTACATGAAATTTGTTCAACTGAAATTGCTTATAGATTTGGAGATTTTTTTAAATTATGTTTCAAAAACACATATTATTTATTATTTTCAAAATAATTTAACCTAAGTTTAAAATAATGACTTTCATTCACATTTTTTTAACAATAGTTTACCAACATTTTAAACTTTTCAAAATTGTATGAAAAGTTCTTCTTGAGGTACTTTGAATACTTCTCTACCATACCCTACTAACATTTTAGGTTTTAAGTAGGCCATAAAAGCCTATTTAGGCCGTATGAGAGTTGTCAGAACCATGATAAAACCTGTGAGTTTAAAAATGTTACTAGGGTAGTCAGTATGATTCTAAACCATTTCGTAAGTATTTTAATTGTACTCTTCAATTCGCGGAAAAATCGCGAACCTATCAAGCTGTCAAAGTCACCCCGTTTTACGGTAAGATTGTTTATGCTCGGGTCGTACATTTATCCGTTAGTTTACCGAGTTGGATAAATACGACGAATTTTGCAATTCCGAACAACGCTATTCTTGTCGAAACTTATGCTGAAAAGTTCAACTATTCAGCAGAGAAGAACTTTTTAGCACTGGTATTGACTGGTTATTGTTGAAAAGAAGGCCGTTTCGTCGTTCGAGAATGACAAAAAAAGTAAGTAGTTTCACGACGGAATTGCAAAAAATAGTTTTTTTATAACTGTTGAAAATAACAAAACAAGGGCAAATAATTTAAAAAAAACGCCTTCTTCTAGGCTGGTTCCCATACCATGTAAATTAAGGAGACCAGAGGGCTTTTGTTAATTTGATTTGGTTAACCGCGGTGGATTTTCTTGAAATAATTCGAACTGTCAAAAATCCACCAAAGCATCTACCACATTGATCGCACAAAAATCTGTGGTAGAAAAGTATCCACCGGTAGATGCTGTGGTGGATTTTTGACAGTTCGAATTATTTCAAGAAAATCCACCGCGGTTAACCAAATCAAATTAACAAAAGCCCTCAGTTGAGAACCGCTGGCGTGAATGAATTATTTCACAAAAAAAACGTGTTGAAGGATGTTTTCAAACGTTATGCCAATCCATTTTTTTAAAATTTTATTGATGTTGAAAAACGGACCCTTTAAAAAATGATCGCAAAAACATGCTTTACACAATAAAAGAAACATTCGAAATTTATGTTTATTTGTAAGGCCGTTGCAAATATTTTTCAAAGTTTCCGTCCTTTTCCATCTTCTTCTAAGACACTAGTGTTCGGGAGCTCGGGAGCCTCACTGTAGGTTAGAGTAGGACAGCAAAACGATAACTTGACCAGAACCAACATCTTACGGGTCCAGGGATTGATCTCTCTCAGGGAGAGGCGATCACATCTCTGAGATTACACAAATGTACTCTTTTTAGGCAATTTACGACACTTTAGGGTAATTATCGGATCGGACGGGTGCCTCCGCGCGTTCCGCGCACCAGTCGGATACTGGGAAACTTAGAAACTTAATAACTACGGCTTAACTAGAATTACTGTAAATATAGTGCGATTAAGTAGAAAATATACGTGTTTTGTGTAAACGTGCGTTTTTACTGGCTCTACGGTCGGACTAGAGCCCCGGACAACCCCAAGAAGTGACCAACCAAGTTCCCCAAGGATTTACGACCCGGACGAGGAACAGGACCACAGGAAACGACCCAGCGATCTCCTCGTTAACAATTTCTGTGTTGGGCAGGAAGGCTCGGCCCCAACATAATGGTCCTTCGAGCCGGATCCAGGATGGATCCGGCCCGGGGAGAACGCTGCGTCTATGGATGGAAGGACAAAAGGATTCGGCCATCGCGGATGGAATTGGCGCTAGTTGGAACTATCACCACCACTAGCAATCGGTTTGTACAAAGCCCGCTCTAGTACCACGTACTTGTTGGATTTGCGCCAAGGCAAATGGCGTTCTTTAACCCTATGGACCGCGATGGATGATTACAAGCACCACACTGGCCGGTGGTCAACTCTACGCCAACGGATGGCTCACTTCTGGTCGATTTGCGGGATTTGGATTTCCCGTCGAAGTTCAACTTTATCATCATGGACCAAACGAGATCGAGTTGAATCTAGAACAACACGGATTTGCTGCTTCTGGACAGTTCATCGGGAGCTGTTACGGATCTGGAGGAGGTCGTACTAAACCAACCCAGCTCGGACAATACTGAACCTGCGCGGCAGTCACTTTTCCAGGTAAAAAATATTAAATATTAAATATTAGTTCAGTATATGTCGCATGCCGAAGCAAGCAACTACTCGGTTCTAACACCAATTTTCATCTCACAAAACACCACTACACGCCCGCATCGAGTGATCGTCGTCGATGTGGAATCGGCCTGGAGGTTACGCGATCACGCAGATCATCAAGACCGTCGGATTACCACCACTTGGAAGATCGTCGTATCATCACTACTCGGAAGGTTGCCGTATTGGTTACACGGCTCGGGATCTACATACAGTCCACTGGTCTGGATACTGTGCACTACTACTCGTGTGCCAACCTACTAACACGCGATCGTCATCGCATGATCGCAAGGAACTGCGAAAGTGTGACATCGTGTGGATAAGGAACGATCATCACTACACCCAAGGCAGCTCGGTCACACACACCCAACGAGGGAAATCCTTTACTTCCAAAGAAACAATCTTCTACGATGTCCGAACTGCGCTGCTGAGGAATGGTCCTCACGTGGCCGCAAACACGATTCAATGAATGGTCGCTGAATGGAGTCGCAGATCTGGAATTCACGCTTATTGACGGAAGTTCGATAGCTACGTTCTGCGCAATGGTGACTATTGGGTGTCCTGGGACAACGGACACACTTCGTACAGCTGAAGGTTTCTCTGCTCAATTGCTGATGGACAAGACGAACGGTTTGGAGAGGTTGCAGCATAACATTTCTCGTCAGGTAAAAAACTTTGAAAATATGTCTACCGAAGTTTAGACGTCTGGAGACTGCACCAAGTAACCGTATCTTTATCCTCTTCAAACGATCCGGACTTTAAATCGCTGGCTTAACTGGGACCGACTGTGAGAGATGGTCCACATACTTTCAACATCTGGACAAGGCTTGACGAGTCGCGTGGGAGTACAATTATTATCTCTCGCCAAGTCTTGCAACCCAAGCTACCAGGAGTCCAGTCGTCGAGGATAACCATCAAGTCCGACTCAACAACTCGGGGAACCACACAACCAAAGAACAACAGCTGCTTCGGATTGTTTACTTCTGGTCGGTCGCACCACGTGACTGATCGGAACGGGATCGGTTCGGGACGTCTCGCAGCACGAAGAGGAGGCACATGCAAGTGTTTTGTAAGGTAAAGATGACTATTGTATATGTCCGCCGAAGCCGGACATCGGATCTACACACACTCAGATTCGTTTCTATCCTCTTCTACATGTTGCTGCTCGTCGACCGATTGAGAAATGCGGAAAAGGCTCGCTGGACAGCGAGCACGTGAAACATCTTATGCTGGTTCTGGAAAACGTCTATGGTAACGTCACACACCTCATTCATCGCGGTTAGAACACCACTCGGCAACTACCACGGCAGGGTCGTGGAGGTTAATGTTGTCAGGTTCGACGCTTTGGAGCTATACAGAATCCACAATACCAAGGTTTGTCGTAGCCAAGGAAGGTTATGACAGGGCGCTACTCTGGGCAGGGTCCGGAGTTCGGAGCGCAGGCGTGGCTCAGGGAGGCTGAACCATGTCCACCAAGCGTGACGTCACTGGGACGTCATCGACCACGATCGGCGAACGGTCGCCACGTGGCATTGGATACAAGCGTGGCCACAAGGAATGCCACCACCCACTGACAGGTCCAAGGCCAGGGTCCAGGATCCCACCTGGACATGTGGAGCACTGGGCTCCCACCTCAAGCAGCTAAGGACGCGCTGCACATTCCCGAAACAAGGGTTCAGGATCCCACCTGAACAAACGGAGTACTCAGCTCCCATCCAAAGCAGCTGAGGACGCGCTGCACAATCCAACCAAGGGTTCAGGGTCCAACCTGGACAAGCGGAGCACTGGGCTCCCATCCCAAGCAGTCAGGAGCACTGCAACCTCTAGAGTGGCCACTCTAGAGGCGAGCTGACGTCACTGGGACGTCATCCAAAGGTTTCGGGAAACGGTCATCCCACCTACGTGAGTGCTGCGTCACTGGGGCGCGCACACCTGGAGAAAGAGTCCAATGGTAGGATTTTGGACTCAGCCAACCTATCGGCGATCTGGTCACCAAGGACGATGCCAGATCATGTGACCACTGTAAGGGCAGCTGGTGAAGCATTCCCACGGGCGGAATCATAGGTCAATGCGAACACCACGGAGCAAGGGTTCCGGTTCCTACGGAATCAACATATCGGGCCAGCGGAGCAACGGGCTCCCACCCCACGTGCAGTCCTGGACGAACTGTACGACCACGTAACAAGGTTTCGGTTACATCAGGGCAAGCGAAGAGTGGACTTCCGTCCTCCAAGCAGTCAACGGAGCACTGCGTATACACACACACCCACGACACTTCCTGTGTCCGGTTCCGGTATTAACCCAAGCAGTTGAGGATGCACTGCAACTACCAGGGATTCAGCCTCGTCAAGGGGAAGGCTGTTCGCAAGGACGCGAGGATCTACAACGGTATTGGTTTCGGCGATCACTTCGCTTGGAGAATCTACAAACCACCACATCCACACGCGACGTCGCCGAGGGCTTGGCAATCGGTCGTCGACTGCTGAGACACAGCAAAGGGGAGCACGCCTACGGATTATGGGCTCCGGTTACATCGAGATGGATTTGTTCGGTTGGCAAAGCAGGGGCACTTACTACTGCACACCAGCAGCTGGCGAGCTGCTTTCCAAGGAACCCGGTTCTGGTGACAGTGAAGAGGACACTGCAAGAATCAAGGACATCTGGCTGAGATGACGGCGTCAACCGACGTCGTACAACAACGGTGAAGTCAAGGCATGCGGCGGGACTGCAACACCTGCATCGGCGGTCAAGGTCAACAGGCACATCTGGTCGAGAACTCGACTGTGCGCTACCAACAGGAGCGTACACGGCGTGCGCTGGCAAGGAACATCGGCAGGACGAAGCTGATTATCAACGGTTTGGACAACCAGGGACGGATCTCACCTGCACGGCGTCTCTGGTGGGGCGCTGTGAAGCAATCACACGTCTGGAATCATTCAATTGGAGGAAGAAAACTTTATGAATGAACTGCTAGGAGATCAACAAAATATCTAGGGTCACTCCACGTTACCAAACGGTGGGTGAGCGATTAAGTCATGGGGCAAACCAACTTGGACAAGGTTTAGGTACACCAAAAACATAACTCTGGACACATTTTTCAACATTTGTATCAGTTCTGACCATGATTGTTTACACTTTTTTGGATTATAACTTTTGTAATAGGAGTTCAGAAATTTCAGGGGAAATTTCAGGGTGGGTGAGAATGTTCGGGAGCTCGGGAGCCTCACTGTAGGTTAGAGTAGGACAGCAAAACGATAACTTGACCAGAACCAACATCTTACGGGTCCAGGGATTGATCTCTCTCAGGGAGAGGCGATCACATCTCTGAGATTACACAAATGTACTCTTTTTAGGCAATTTACGACACTTTAGGGTAATTATCGGATCGGACGGGTGCCTCCGCGCGTTCCGCGCACCAGTCGGATACTGGGAAACTTAGAAACTTAATAACTACGGCTTAACTAGAATTACTGTAAATATAGTGCGATTAAGTAGAAAATATACGTGTTTTGTGTAAACGTGCGTTTTTACTGGCTCTACGGTCGGACTAGAGCCCCGGACAACCCCAAGAAGTGACCAACCAAGTTCCCCAAGGATTTACGACCCGGACGAGGAACAGGACCACAGGAAACGACCCAGCGATCTCCTCGTTAACAATTTCTGTGTTGGGCAGGAAGGCTCGGCCCCAACAACTAGTCATCTATCCACCTATCAGTTTCATTCCTTTCTTCTAATTTGTGAGCTTAATTTCACCGAAATTACCGATAAAAGCCCGTAATATCAACAATTTAAGGTGATCAAAACAAAGTTGGGTGAATGAACAATCAGTCCCAATACTGAGCAATTGCAAAAAAATGTTGTATGGAACTCGTTGCAAAACTTGATTTTTTCAGCACTCTTCGTATTTATCCAACTCGGTGAACCTCGTCTGATAAATGTACGACTCATGCTGAAAAAATCCTCTTTTTGCAACTTGTTGCATAAACTACTATTAAAATACTTTTTCCATTCAAATGTTGACTATTCTGTGGAACCATTTTAGACAAATTTGTATCCAGATTTTTAAGCGAAGATGGCGTTACGAATGTTGAATGCCCGAAAGCCACACTTTTCTTTTCTAATGTAGGTATCACTGCGCGATTTTTACAGTCGCTTAAAAATTTAAAAAGTGCCTTTTAAATTACCTGTTGATAACGATAAACAATTTTTTATTTTTTTGTTTTAAAATTTTACTCCCACTCTGCCAAACCATCAAATCTGCAGCTCGTGAATATTCTCGCGAACCTCTGGGAAACCAGAGCCTGATAATATATCAACACAATGCAGCACATGTGGTCACCCCCAATGTGTGCCCACAGGAGAGGTTACGAGGCTCTTTTTTTATGGAAAAACGCGCACAAACACACATAAAGATTGTGGACGTCGCCGCGCGTCAGCCATAAACTGCGCGACAGAAGCAGATTACAGCTCTTTTGTTTATGCTGTGAAGCAGAACTTTTTGTTATTGTGAGAAAGGTAGAACAGATAAAACGTTGCCCGTTCGCAGAATTTTTTCACCTTATCATCCTTGTGTGTATTAAGATGCAGCGTAATAAAAAAATGCATTGTTGGCAAATTGTGCGCATATTTATAACCTTTAAAATTTATCAAGAAAATTTTAAATTTGAACATGCGCTCGTAAGTCGTAAAGCTATTTCCTTGCCACGTGCCCTCGGCAGCGCCACTAATAGAAAGTGAGGAATCTTAGCACTTTTGTCTCCAATTACAGCAATTACGCTGTAACACACAAATCGCACACCCCAAGCACATATCATTATCGACGTTTCGATCGTTTCAAATAAGCGAGGGGGGGAAGGGCTCTTCAATTACGGCCGTCGCACACGTCACAGGTAAACACCTCATGGAGGGGTCCACCAGCCAGCAGAGTCAATTGGCTGTAATTATCTCCAACTCTCTGGGTACCTTCGTATCGTTGTCATCTCTGCTTGTTGGGCAGTTCTCAGGAAAATCAGTTTTTTAACATAACAAAATTTCAGATACCAAAATATTTCAACGTTGTTCTCCGATGTTAATGATATTTTTATTATAAGGTGCATTTAAATCTATCCAGAATTTTACCGAGCTAGATAAAAAAATTAAAATACTAAATAATCAGTTTAATCATGTTAGATTTTTTTCAAATTTTAAATGTATTTTGGAAGATTGAAATTTTGCTTGGTTGATTATTACCTCTATTTTGAATAATTTTACATAAAATATTGTGTAAACATGTAAAATTCAGCAAAAACTGATAAAAATTTCACCATTACCTTATGTAAAATGACATTGTTTCCCGCAAAATCTGCCACCAATGCCTGATTTCTCGAATTTCATCATCTTTAAAATGCTGAAATTGTATTGATTTTATAGATTTTCTTAGATAAAGTCGGAATCACATTTTAAAATGGCTGTATCTCGAGAACTACATCAGCAAACCTTTTGAAACTTGGCCCAGAGATACTTGGCAGTCTTATGAAGCAAAAAACATCATTATCTCGAATTGCATATTCTTTGAAATGTTAAAATTGAAAAGATTGTTTTGGTTTTCTTATTGAAAATCGGATGTAACATCTTAAAAGGGCTGTATCTCGAAATTTATATCAGCGAATGTTTTCATTTTTTTTGCACAGAGGTGCGCTATGGTGTATAGATTCGATAGACCCCAAAATCTCGGCTTGCATTTTTTTCATAATAACGGTATTTTGAGCACCGTGCTGATGTAGTGTTACCATCATTTTATTTTTACTTTGTACCAATAAATTTTGATTACTGTGTATCATTCAAACTGATTTTTCATTAAGGCGGTTTATTTAGATTATACAAGTATTCAAACGAATGTGAGAGGATTTTTACTGTATTGAATATTTTTATAAGGCTGAATATTTAAATAAGGTTTATCCAAATTAAACGGAATTATAAATTTGTAAATGAAGAGCCAACAAAATTTTAATAAAAGGTTTGAATATTTTTCTATAACCACAATTTGAACAAATAAATAAAATCTATTCGATTTTTTTTAAATAATAATACTTAGGCAAACGTTATTGTTTTGATTTCATTCCTTAGTTGGGTTTATAGAGTGTGGCTCATTATGAAAGTTGTTTCAAATCTCTTACCGATTTTTTAAAATGAAATAACTTCTTTGAGCTATTATTTAAAACAGTTTTTTGCAACCTATAAGGATAATTTTCCACCAACTCACACAGCGGTTTCCCCGACCCCTCTTCGATTAACGTGAAACTTTATCCTAAGGGGTAACTTTTGTCCTTGATCACGAATCCGAGGTCCGTTTTTTGATATCTCGTGACGGGCCCCTCCCATTTCATTTTAAACATCCGAAAAAGGGGAGTTTTTTCAATAATTTGCAGTCTGAAACGGTGATGAGATAGAAATTTGGTGTCAAAGGGACTTTTATGTAAAATTAGACACACAATTTAAAACTTTTTTTTTGTTAAATTGCAATGAATCGTGATGTTTATAAGCAAACCCCTTATGTTTATGTATCATTTTTTGTAATTGTCTGCTCTACAAATTTGTAAAACATTATAACACTAAAAAAATAACCCTGCAAAGTTAGAAAAAACACGACATTTTAAAATGCAAAAATTTTGCTTCAAATAAAAGATTTACCCTTCAGGGTCAATGAGATTCGAAAAGTACATTAAATTTTTCTTAAAATGACATGTACCAATTTTTTTTACAGTCATGTCATAGAAAATGGGAGAATTTTTAAAACTTTTTTAGTGTTTGTTTTTCGATGAAAAATACGTTTTTTTCGGAATTCTTAGTATGCCATCAAATTGGACGTCCAATTTCACATAAAAGTCCCTTTGACAAAAAATTTCTATCTCATCACCGTTTCAGGCTGCAAATTATTGAAAAACACCTCTTTTTTCGCATGTTCAAGAATGAAAGGGGTCGTACCGCCCATCCGTCACGAGATATCAAAAAACGGACCTAGGATTTATGAGCAGGGACAAAAATTACCCCTAAGAACAAAGTTTCACGCAAATCGAAGAGGGGTCGGGGCAACTTTTCCCGATTTCGTGTGTGTTGCACTATGGTACATTGGGTGGCCAAGTTTCAAAAAAGTGACCTTCTCCAAATATTTTTTGGTATTTTTTTCTCGAAAGTAAACATTCTAACTAAGAAAAATCCAAATTTTCAAAGCTCTAAGTTTGTTCATTACGGAGATACGCAAGCTGAAAGTCAAAAAATGGAGTAAAAAACAAGCGTTTTTCGTAAAAAAGGCTGATTGGTTAATTTTAACATAGCTCAGCCATTTTAAATGTTTTATTAGGACAAATATACATCGTTGGAAAGGTAATAAGATAAGCTTTGAAACTATTAATAGATAAAATGTTGTTTCCAAACCAAAAACTGAAGTTTTCATCGAATAATTGGAGCATTTTTTTGACAAATCATATTTTTTTGTGTTTGTTAATCGAGTACTTTTTTTGCTAACCGATGCTAAACATGAAACTAAGATCACTTGAAAGATTGGATTATTATCTAACATTGCTGAAATTTCCAGCCTGCGTTTTTTTGCGTTTTCGGAGATATGCCATTTTGAACATTTACGTTTTATCAAAATTTGCTGCGCCCGTTTATTTCTCTTGCTTTGCTACCTACTTCGTGGGCATCGTCGCTTCAAAAATCAATACCTGGTTTCAAGAAGTTCGAAATGACTTTATTGGAATTTTCTGTTGCCTACATTTAAAATTGAGTAACTTAGTCAAAATAAGGTATTCATACCGAAGTTTCTCAAGCGAAACTGGAGAATCTCAGTTTGATACCGAAAAAAGTATTCAGCAAAATGTTGACTTAGCATGATGAATTTCTGCGATCAATCCATGAAACTAATCCACATTTAAGTTCTATGTTGGTTAGTACAAAACATCATAAAAGTACCTTTAACATATCCTGAAGCTGTCACAAACTCTATAATCAAATGAATTTTAAGAATATGGTTTGTATTTTATCGTTTTACTTCATAATTAATATTGTGGATAAAATTAATTTTTCTGTTATTTGATTTAATAATTAAAATATTCGCAATTTATGCCCATAAGGGTGGGAGGGGGTGGTCTCAAGTTATACGGCATGGACTCACAAAAGAAACACACAACAGGAAATAATAAATATTTGACTTAAAATGAATTTATTACGCTTAACAAAAATTTGTTGGTGGGGAGGAGGAGAGGGGGGGGGGGGTGAAAGAAAGAGGAGGGAGGGGTTGTGTCCTTAAAGTGGGGTGGGAGCTTATTCATAATTTAATAATATAAACTTGCAATATAATATATATGCAATTCAGTTTCACTTGCAAATGTATGAAAAGACTATTTATTATAAACAATTAACTATTGAAAAACATGAAAAGTCATAAAAATCGACGTATATCATTTCAATACCATACAATTACCTAAATTTGTATCAAAAAAACATTTAAAAAGCAAAAAAATAATTTGGCCGCCTGTTTGTATGGAGATGGTCCATAGTGTGTTGGTAGAGAATTACCCATCTATTACCTTATCTTTATTAGTATTATTTTTAAAAATTCTTATGAAAATCAGTAAATTTTGTACGAAGTTAGGACTAAAACTCACCCAACGATTGTTGAACTCAAAGTTTCCAAAAATAAGTTGAAACATCAAGTACAATAAATAACATCTTGTCATAATACCAAAGAACTCCTAACCCGACATCCTATCGGAACAGGCGGATCTTCTGCTCAGTTCAGGGATTGCCTCGTTTGTCACCAGGTTCGCATTGATGACTCCAACTCGTGTGCGGCGGTGGACCCTTTGTTTTTTCCCCTGGCTCAATGAGTGACAGCCGGCGCTGAGTGACGGGCTCCTCCGCGGAACAGAACTGCATGTATCGATTATTGTTTCCCCGTTCCGTAATTATACGGTTCCATTCCTCTCATTAGCACCATCTCCTGGTGAGGTGCTGATATTGGGAATTGATTAGCCTTGCGGAGATGAATGTTAATTGATGCATGATGGGGATTGTGACTAAATAACGAGAACGTCGCGAGGAGTTCCGCGGAACTCGGCGATGATGGGATAAGGTGAATCAGATTCCGGCAAGGGTAAGTTGTTGGTGCGAGACTTGGATCTGTTGTACTGCCAGATACAAAATAGTTGCTGTGCACATGCAAATCCCAACCCCATCCAAAGCGGCCCAACTCTGGAAATTATTATTCATTGCCGGAGGTCTAACGAAGATTCGCTGGTGTGTGTCTTCATGATCCGCTTTTTTGATATTACCTGTCGATAATGTCATAAGTTCGAGTCCACACGGGCAGGAAAAACAAGCCCATTTGCGACAGCCGAAGCATCTGCGCGCGAGAAAAGGGCGGCGCAGACGATTAAATGGCCTGACTGTTGCGAAGTGGCCATCGGAGATAATCGAGGGAGCGCTGATCGCCCAGGTCGCGGCCGTTGGGGTGCTCAACAAAGTAACTTTCGAGCAGTTCAAGTTCCTTCGAATACCACCTTGAACATCCCTCCACTTCTCGGTCGTCTTCACAGCTCGAAGAAGTGCTGTTTGTAGGCAGGTCACTAATATCTCGACATGTCCGCGAGCGCCCCCATCAGGCGGACCTCCAGATCGGCGATACCGCGGCCAGCATCGATGCTCCAGAATAAGGCCCAGACCGCAGAGACACATCGCCCAGGAATCGATAAAAGCCTGTCCGGGGTGATGATTGAAATATTCAATTAAATCTTTCCCCACCGTAATCCGGTCCGCAGATCATCTTTGTCTTTGCAGCGGCGAGAAAGAGGACCGATGAAATATAATCTGTTTATATGTTGGTATTCAATTTAGTTCCGATGGGTCCATTTGGCCGGGTGGAGGCCACCGCTGCCGCGGCCAATAATGAAAGCCTCGAGGAGGAATACGCGAGAAAGAGAAATAATCAATTTATGTGCGATAATAATCGTCATAAATATCGTCCGGACCGGGGCAAAAACTGAGCTGATTTACGGGAAAAAGTTGCGTAGTTTACGACCGTCGATGACGTTATCAGAATGTTTGGTGATCGGGAGTTTCACTTTGCAATGCGGTGGGAATAAACTGATTAGGATTTGTAATTTGCTGCGCCAAAACCAAAAAACACCTTGATGAAATTCTTCCGCGAGGTTCGCCCTTTCTATTACGGTTGACCGCAGCGTGCAATCAATTGGATGCCAGTTTTTTTTTCTTTTCACTCGGCCCAGATAACCACAAAGATTATCTCGGCGCGATGCTGTTGGACGACGGTGAAGAGTGTTATTTTGCGCAGATGAACGCAAACCACAATCCAAATTAATCCTCAAAATTGGTAGGTTGATTGGCGTGACTTATTCTGGGGTCAAGAAAAGGGTGTTCGATTTGGTGTGATTTTCAAATCAAAGTTTATTTAATAGAATTTGTTTTGAGATTTGGTGATCATAGTTTGCAACAAGCCGTAACAGTTATCGAGCAATTCCAGCTCAAATCAGAAATTTTTCTGGTTCTTGTGTACCCGACCCTCTCCGATTTCAATGAAACTTTTTAGGCATGTTATCCAAAGCCTTTATAAGCCATTTTTGTGTATATGGAGCCAATTGTACTCGAAAATGACATTTGAGAAAAGCGTAAGTAATTTGAATATTTTTGTATTTTGTAATTTGAAAATTACTGTAACTCAAAGCCGTTGCATCGTACCAAAAAGTGGTCAAAGACAAACTTGTAGGAAATTTGACGGGCTTTCTGAAAAAAATACACTGAAAGAAAAATACACGCCACTTCCATGTAATTTTTCAATTTTTAAGTTTAAAAGTTAAATTTGAAGGTGATGTCACGATTTTTTTTTCGCTCAAAATTTTTGAGGAAATAGCCTAAAATGTAACAAAAAGACTCACGAAAAATGCAGGATGGTATGTCTCTCCTAAAAAAAGTACAAAAATCATTTGAGCAATTGGAAATGGATTTTATTTGTATTTTTTTATTTGGCTCAAACTTTGTGGGGGCCTTCCCTATGACCAAATAAGCTATTTTGCGTCATTGGTTCCATACAATTTTGGCTGCAGTCCATACAAAAATTGTATGTAAATATTCAAACAACTGTAACTTTTGAGTGAATTTTCTGATCAATTTGGTGTCTTCGGCAAAGTTGTAGGTATTGTTGAGGACTTTTGAGAAAAAATAGGTACACGAATTTTTGCAGATTTTTGAATCAACTTTTTGCCTTCCTCACTGAGGTAAGGCTATAATCCTGCTCTAAAAATGAACTTTGTATAAAAACGTCGTAGACCCACCTTCATGTATACATATCGACTCAGAATCGAAAACTAAACAAATGTCTGTGTGTATGTGTGTGTGTGTGTATGTGTGTGTGTATGTGTGTGTGTATGTATGTATGTGACCAACAAACTAGCTCATGTTTCTCGGCACTGGCTGAACCGATTTGACCCGAACCTGTTGCATTCGACTTGGTTAAGGGTCCCATAGATCGAGTTTTATAAAGATTGCAGTTTCGATAAGTAGTTCAAAAGTTATGTATAAAAATTTGTTTTCACATATATTTGGATCTCACATAAATGTATGTTAACTATGTCCGGATCCATCATCCGACCCATCGTAGGTTAGGTTATCAAAAGACCTTTCCAACGAGTCCAAAACATTGAAGATCTGGCAACCCTGTCTTGAGATATGTCCACTTAAGTGATATTTATGTACTTTTTGTAGCCGGGTCTCATTTAAATGTATGTAAACTATGTTCGGATCCACCATCCGACCCATCGTTGGTTAGGTTATCAAAAGACCTTTCCAACAAGTCTAAAACATTGAAGATCTGGCAACCCTGTTTCGAGATATGTCCACTTAAGTGATATTTATGCACTTTTTGGAAGCCGGATCTCACTTAAATGTATGTAAACTATGTCCGGATCCACCATCCAACCCATCGTTGGATAGGTTATCAAAAGACCTTTCCAACGAGTCCAAAACATTGAAGATTTGGCAACCCTGTCTCGAGATATGTCCACTTAAGTGATATTTATGCACTTTTTGGAAGCCGGATCTCACTTAAATGTATGTAAACTATGTTCGGATCCACCATCCGACCCATCGTTGGATAGGTTATCAAAAGACCTTTCCAACGAGTCCAAAACATTGAAGATCTGGCAACCCTGTCTCGAGATATGGCCATTTAAGTGATATTTATGCACTTTTTGGAAGCCGGATCTCACTTAAATGTATGTAAACTATGTCCGGATCCACCATCCGACCCATCGTTGGTTAGGTTATCAAAAGACCTTTCCAACGAGTCCAAAACATTGAAGATTTGCCAACCCTGTCTCGAGATATGTCCACTTAAGTGATATTTATGCACTTTTTGGAAGCCGGATCTCACTTAAATGTATGTAAACTATGTCCGGATCCACCATCCAACCCATCGTTGGATAGGTTGTCAAAAAACCTTTCCAACGAGTCCAAAACATTGAAGATTTGGCAACCCTGTCTCGAGATATGCCCATTTAAGTGATATTTATGTACTTTTTTGTAGCCGGATCTCACTTAAATGTATGTAAACTATGTCCGGATCCATCATCCGACCCATCGTTGGATAGGTTATCAAAAGACCTTTCCAACAAGTCTAAAACATTGAAGATCTGGCAACCCTGCCTCGAGATATGGCAATTTAAGTGATATTTATGTACTTTCTTAATCCGAATCTAAAAAATAGATGAAATTTGTGTACAACCCCATCAAATCAGCCATTGTTGGTAATGAGTGAGGAAGGCTCCAACCACATAGGTGGATTAAGTTAGTTTTTTCACTAGAACTCAATTCCCCAAAATACGTATTTTTTGATTTTCGAGATTTTTTGATATGTTTCAGGGGACAAAAATCCGCAACTTTTGAGCCATAGAGATACATGGTCAAAAATCTGCCGCCAAGTTATGATTTTTTGGAAAAATAGTGATTTTTCAAAAAAATCGAAGTTTCATGCAAAATCAAATTTCACATTATATGTATGATATGTCTTGGGTTATGCTGATTTAGCTTATCTCAGCATCGGCTTTTTCCTCAATCCCGTGGATAGCCATTCATAGCGTAATTTCTGGGCTAAATTCTAAAGAAAAAATAGTCATTGCTACTTTCAAAAGTGTCTTTTAGGAAATTTTCTCATCTCTAGGATACTTCAAAGAGCGAAATGTTTCATCGAGAAATATGTGTTTGCCGCACTTCTAAAGTATCTAATTTTATGTAAAAAAATCATGAGAAATCTATTGGTGACACTCTCAATGTCGGTAAATGTGTTTTTATGTGTTTTGCTTTAATATCTCGAATTGCTCTAGTTCCCTACAATTTGAATGTATGTTATTTTATGTAGAAAATCACGAGGTATCGATTTATGATTTTTGCATTGGCGGCAAATGAGAGCAAAGTCCTATTTCGCCCCATTTTATGTGTTTTTCCCCATTCATAACCCCATGACGAATAACACACAAAATGGGGTAATTGGGGCAAAATAGACTCTTGCTGCTATTTGCCGCATTATTAAAGTTTCAAGTTGATTAGAAGTTAATTGTTTGCCTAGAAAATTATATAAGATGTGAATTTTAAAAAAAGGATTGAGAATATGAAGTACATGTTGTGAAAATTTTAAAATTGTAAAATTTTTGATTTTTTTGAAAATCTTATTAAAATGATTAATAACACTAAAAATGGGTAACACGATACAATAGTCCTTGTAATCAGGATTCCGTGTCTTAATACTCAAACAGAAAAAAAACATAAAAATCAGTCTTTTGAACGTAGCAATTCAGGGTTATGTTTTAGAGAAATGTGTTGTTGGGAGCATTTTTAGAACTCAAAAAACGAACATTTTTATTTTCTGCCAAGTTATAACCATTTTAATGTAAAAAAGATGCAAATTTTAAACTCAAATATGTCGAAAATATGCAGGCCAAATTTTAAGCCTCACGTTGCATTCGAAACAGGAGATCTAGCACTATAAACGCTGAAATTTTTTCTTTAAACTCGAGAAATCTTCATTTGAAAATGTCTTATTTTCAAAGGAAAAGTGTATGGGACCAGTGCTAGATCTCCTGTTTCGAATGCAACCTGGCGCTTAAAATTTGGGCTGCGCCTTTTCGAGATATATGAGTTTTAAATTTGCATCTTTTTTACATTAAAATGGTTATAACTTTTGACCCTGAAGTTCAAATTGACTTGTTAGAAAATAAAAAAATTAAAGTTTAAAAATTAGAATCTTTTTTACCTTTAAATGGCTGTAACTTTTGACCCTGAAGTCCAAATTAACTTGTCAGAAAATAATATTATTAATATTCTTTTTTCAAAGCTTTAAAAGTGCTCCTAACAACACATTTCTCTAAAACATAACCCTGAATTGCTACGTTCTAAAACTGATTTTTGAAGGTTTGCTCAGATGCTTTCTCTAAATTTGGTCGTAGAAGGCGTAGATTACGAGATAAAATGTTGATGTCTTCGTCAAAGTTGCATGGATTGGCAAGCCCAACAATTTTTTAAGAAGACGAAAAAAATCCCAAATATATTTCAGAAAAAATAGATTTGCAAAATCACCCTAAACGTGAACCACCCTAATTTTGAACCAAACCAAAAGTTTCCCTTTTGCCTTCCTCTCTGAGGTAAGGCTATAATCCTGCTCTAAAAATGAACTTCGTATAAAAACGTCGTAGACCCACCTTCATGTATACATATCGACTCAGAATCGAAAACTGAACAAATGTCTGTGTGTATGTGTGTGTGTATGTATGTATGTGACCAACAAACTAGCTCATGTTTCTCGGCACTGGCTGAACCGATTTGACCCGAACTTGTTGCATTCGACTTGGTTTAGGGTCCCATAGATCGAGTTTTATACAGATTGAAGTTTCGATAAGTAGTTCAAAAGTTATGTATAAAAATGTGTTTTCACATATATTTTGATCTCACTTAAATGTATGCAAACTATGTCCGGGTCCATTATCCGACCCATCGTTGGTTAGGTTATCAAAATACCTTTCCAACGAGTCCAAAACATTGAAGATCTGGCAACCCTGTCTCGAGATATGGCCTCTTAAGTGATATTGATGTACTTTTTTGAAGTCGGATCTCACTTAAATGTATGTAAACTATGTCCGGATCCACCATCCGACCCATTGTTGGTTAGGTTATCAAAAGACCTTTCCAACGAGTCTAAAACATTGAAGATCTGGCAACCCTGTCTCGAGATATGGCCCCTTAAGTGATATTGATGTACTTTTTTTGTAGCCGGATCTCACTTAAATGTATGTAAACTATGTCCGGCTCCACTATCTGACCAGACGTTGGTTAGGTTATCAAAAGACCTTTCCAACAAGTGCAAAACATTGAAGATCTGGCAACCCTGTCTCGAGATATGGCATCTTAAGTGATATTGATGTACTTTTTTGAAGCCGGATCTCACTTAAATGTATGTAAACTATGTCCGGCTCCACTATCCGACCCGACGTTGGTTAGGTTATCAAAAGACCTTTCCAACGAGTGCAAAACATTGAATATCTGGCAACCCTGTCTCGAGATATGGCCACTTAAGTGATATTGATGTACTTTTTTGAAGCCGGATCTCACTTAAATGTATGTAAACTATGTCTGGGTCCATCATCCGACCTATTGTTGGTTAGGTTATCAAAATACCTTTCCAATGAGTCCAAAACATTGAAGATCTGGCAACCCTGTCTCGAGATATGGCCACTTAAGTGATATTGATGTACTTTTTTGAAGCCGGATCTCACTTAAATGTATGTAAACTATGTCCGGATCCATCATCCGACCCATCGTTGGTTAGGTTATCAAAAAACCTTTCCAACGAGCCCAAAACATTGAAGATATGGCAACCCTGTCTCGAGATATGGCATCTTAAGTGATATTGATGTACTTTTTTGAAGCCGGATCTCACTTAAATGTATGTAAACTATGTCCGGATCCATCATTCGACCCAACGTTGGTTAGGTTATCAAAAAACCTTTCCAACGAGCCCAAAACATTGAAGATCTGACAACCCTGTCTGGAGATATGGCCACTTAAGTGATATCGATGTACTTTTTGGAAGCCGGATCTAAAAAATAGATGAAACTTGTGTACAGCCATTGTTGTGAGGAAGGCTCCAACCACATAGGTGGATGAAGTTAGTTTTTTCCATTTGCAACAACTCTTCTCAAGACACCAAAGCTCCAAAACGTCACAATTTTTCGGAAAATCCATTTTCCACTTAAGTTTGCAATCCGGACTACTGTGCATCTGCAGCAACACGAGAAAAGGGCGGATAAGCATTTTCATAGCTGGAACTTTTTTGCAAATTCTCAGCCAACATGTAACTTTTTCACAGAACTCGAAATGTGAAACAATAGCTGGCCTCCCCAGTTACCTTTTAACACTGCGGGTTTTGTTGAATAGTTACAGTTGGGCTCAGAATTGGCAAAATAATTCCAGCTGTCAAAATGCTTATGCGCCCTTTTCAAATGTTGCTCCAGGCATTGCTGTTACGGTCTTTCATTACTCGCGTTTAAATGGGCCGAAGGGCCGTAAGAGCAATGTTGTACCGCCCTTTTCAAATGTTGCTCCAGATATAACAAAATTCAATAATTTTTAAGTTGTGTTTCAAATGCGACAAGCGATACTACGGCAAATTATCAAAATAGCTTACGAGGTTTAGTTGGTTGCTTTAAGCCTTTTCTTCAGTTCTATTCGGTTGAGAATGCCATTTTAAGACCAATTTTAAGAGGCTTAAAACGAACAATGAAGTTTAAAATAGATTTTCTTCACTTTAAAAAATAGATTTTACTTTATTAAAAGAACTTTATGCAATTTCAACCCACAAATTTTCAAAAATTTTTCTTACATTTTTCATGTTTCATGAAATTTTCCTGAATTTTTGTTTTGGAATTATGAAAACGGAATTTTTAAGCCAAAAAAAACACTAAGCCTAATATTGGTCATCGCGATGCCCTGGTTTTATTCATTGGTTTTTGACCTTCCTTACCTCATCGAACCACGGTGGCTGATCCTGCAAAAGCTTTAAATTCGGAGTGAAAGATCTGGTGGATGATTCCCGTTTTGAACACATGTTCTTCAAAAACAAAAGCTCGCTCTATATTCTGTCAGTCCGTTCACTGTACAATGTCCAGTCCTTGGAGGTCCTAAATCAGTCCACCAATCTACCGATCAATCCAGCCCTCGAATCAGACAGATTCTTATCGCGCACTTACCTCCGTGATCGATTGATGTAATTTCCGACCCCCCGCACACACACACACACACACACATGAGCCACGGCACACGTCTGACAGTTATTGATTTGCAATAAATGTGCTCTGATTTCAACGACGAAGCCAAAGATCTTGATTGGTCCCGTCGTGGAGCTATCAGTCGAGAGATCAAATCTGGGGACCCAGACTGTGCGGCAAAAGTCCGCTCGAAGATCGAAACATGGCAAAATTGGCTGTGACACTGCGGCAAACATGCGATGATTTTTATGTTGCGATAAATCTCACCCGCGGGACTATCGGTTATTGGACGGGCTCTCAAGTCTGTGCTGGCGGCCGAACCACGATCGCAACAGATCTCAACCGATCTCGATGGATCAATGAAAGCACATGTTCGGCCGACATGTTCACGATGGGCGGTTTCGCACGTATCAATAACTGCTAAACGATATGGGTGCGTTTATGGGGACATGGAGATATCTTGAATGGGATATTGTTTTTTTTTCTATCTCCTTTGAGGCCTCACTTGTCATAAACATTAAAAAATCAAAAAATTTTTTAGAAGATTTTTAGTATTCTAAAGTGAGACAATGTTTTTCTTGCAAAAAAAAAAAAACCTCTTGTTTCAGCTGCACACTAAGAAAAAAACGTGTAATCTTACGTCTAATATGATGCACATAACGGGAGCGTCATATTAGACGTATTATTACATCTAACAACAAGACATGATTTGGTCGTGTAATATTACACGATTGATTTTCGGAACGTGCACTCATTCCAATTGGAAAATCTTATTCGATTTTTGCTCCTCTTTGTTTACTAAAAAAGCATCTTGTTAACGATATTTTATTGTTTTATTCACATAGCACCACATTTCTTCACACATTTCACATTTCTGTTGTTTTTCACCATTCACATTGCATTTTATTATGATTATTTGAGTGGAATTGCAATTGACGATCTTTTTTCACTACACAATTTTGGTCGTCCCCCGAATCTTCCGAAACCCTGCTCCAATGGCATTTTACGGATTCTTTTCACAGATCCTCAAGTAGAACGTTCTTGTTTCCTTGTTACGGATCCGTCCATGATTTCAGTTCCGATGCACCAGCCGAAAAAGATGCTGCCATCTGCGAAATGAAATAGAGAGATTTCTTCAAGACGCAGATTAAATCCACCAAGCTTACCTTGTATATCGGTTCCTCACAACTTTGATCGCCGATTTTGTCGAATAATTCGGATTACAACAGGGCAAGTTGCCGCTTATATTCGAAAAAAAAAGAATTTTATACAAGTTTATGTTGTGGACGCAACGATGATTCATCCAACTGTCAAACACGAAGGAGCGAAGCACGAGGTTGATTTGATGTACAATTACATCAACTTTGATGTAACGCTACATCAAATTTGATGCTCCAGTTATGTGCATCAAAAAAGACGTAAAATTAGGTTATTTGTGATGTATTTTTATGTTTTGCTAAGTATAATCCTGAATCAATGGGAATTGGATCAATTTACGTCAAAATAAACAGATTTTTACATCAATATTGAGTTTACACGATTAGATATTGCGGTGAATTAGCGATTACGTTAAATGTAATATATTTTTTTTTTAGTGTGTGGACGATGACGATGGACTTTAAGGTATTATTGTCTAACGAAGCCCACTCTTCTAAATGATGACAGAAGAGTAATGATATCCTACAAAGAAATCTCTCACTCTCTAAGCCTTTTACTCGTTGGCCCATTTTCGCCCCGCTGACATAACATCATTTATGAAATGTCGTTTTCGCGGATTTGAATAATCTGCAAATAAATGTTCGCGCGATGGGGACTTTCCAAATGAGCAAACGGTTAATGGAGTGTCGAAAAATGTGTCCCACCACAACTTTGGGGACGGGTGATTAATCTGGATCAATGCAGAAGGAATGACCTTGTTTGAAGATTTGCTACACAAAGTGGAGCCACTTCACAAATTTGAAGAAGAAAAAAAACGCTCCAAATAAACAAATGCACAACAACACATCGTAAAACACGTCATTTTTTCGTGAAGAATAACGAAATACAATGAAGAGAAAACAAACTGAAAAATAACAAATTAACAGCAGTCCCGCGATGATGACCCGACACAATCCGAACATGACCACCGGTTTTTCGACGAGAGGCGCCTTGACAAAGCTTACCGTGCACAGTGAAAAAAAGTTTTGAACCACCTCGCAGACAGACGAAGCGAGTACAACGAAAATGCACAAATACTTACGGTGGAGTCGTCGCCGACGCCGCCGCCGCCGAGCCATGCCGCGCTAATGTGCCGCGTGGATGCGATGATTAATTGCCTACATTATAAGTTTATCAATAACATTATAGTCTTGGCTGTTTGTTTGAATCATATGGCAGCCAAAAATGTTGTTGTTCTTTCAGGTCACTCTACAGTGTTTTAGTTTTGCTCACAGTAAAATGGATTTTTTTAAACAGCTACACAGTAATTTTTTTTTGTAAATTTGGAAGGGTGAATATTAGGAGGAGAGGGGGTAATATGCACCCCCGGGGCAAAATGCACCCCTTGCTTTTCTCGGTATTTGGTAGAATTTTCCGGGGGAAAAATCATAGAAATTGGAAGCTTAACACTGCTAAACCATGCTGGACAAATTTGAGCATCGTGTTATGAAAACAGCTTAAGTTATTTGTAAAACTGTAAAATGTTGTGTTTTCATCTAATTGTCATTAAACTTTCATTATGATTTTTGGGCAATAAAAAAGCATTTATTGTTATTCTAAGTGTTGAGGTATATATTTTTTGCCATAATCTTTATTATTTTGAAGATAGATGAGTCCAAAAACATCAAAAAATGCATTTTTAATTAAATTTTCTGCAAAAAGCGGGGTCGGGGCAAAATGCACTGCTGTGAAGCTCCTTTGTAAAAACAGCAATGTCATCTAGTGGTGACTAGTGAAAACTGCTTTTACCCGGTGCATTTTGCCCCGTTGTTGTAGTGCATTTTGCCCCAATGTTGCGGTGCATATTGCCCCGCATGGTTGTTTGAATGTAATCAAAAATATTTTTAGAAATCTGTTATTTTTAAACAATTTTGAGGGTTTTAATGACTTTTTTCACTTGGATGACGTTAACTAATAGTTATTTATGAACATCTAACTAAATTCTTTTACAGAAATGCTGTTATGGTTGAGAAATCACAGTTTTCCCTTAGGGGGTGCCTATGACCCCCTGTCCCCCTACCTCTTTTATGATTTAATTTTACCTCAACTTGACGTCACCGTTCTATAATGTCACATCCGCCATTTTGACGTTCCGAGAAAAACGCGTTTTAATGTTTGACCTTGATTAAACAAAAACGGAAGCACGCAATGTAAACTATAACAAACACGTTTTGTTTGGCTGACCATTCTGTGCATTGTCCCGAAGTTTCGTTGAAGTTAGTTGCTGGAGCCCCAAGTTATAAATACAAATGTTTATGGTAGTCTAACTTGTACGTGAGCAATTGTCTGAGTTTTCGGTCATTCGATTTTTTTTGTATTTTTTAATCCGGCTGAAACTTTTTTGGTGACTTCGGTATGCACAAAGAAGCCATTTTGCATCATTAGTTTGTCCATATAAATTTCCATACAAATTTGGCAGCTGTCCATACAAAAATGATATGTGAAAACTCAAAAATCTGCATCTTTTGAAGGAATTTTTTGATCGATTTGGTGTCTTCGGCAAAGTTGTAGGTAGGACTACACTGAAAAAAAAGATACACGGTAAAATTTTTTTTGATGATTTTCAATTTCACTTTTTGTCACTAAAACTTGATTTGCAAAAAAATACTATTTTTAATTTTTTTTATTTTTTGATATGTTTTAGAGGACATAAAATGCCAACTTTTCTGAAATTTCCAGAATGGGCAAAAAATCTTTGACCGAGTTATGATTTTTTGAATCAATACTGATTTTTTCAAAAAATCGAAATATTGGTCGCAAAAAATTTTCAACTTCATTTTTCGATGTAAAATCGAATTTGCAATCAAAAAGTATTTTAGTGAATTTTTGATAAAGTGTACCGTTTTCAAGTTATAACAATTTTTAAGTATTTTTTTTGAAAATAGTCGCAGTTTTTCATTTTTTTAAATTAGTGCCCATGTTTGCCCACCTTTGAAAAAAATATTTTTGAAAAGCTGAGAAAATTCTCTATATTTTGCTTTCATGAACTTTGTTGATACGACCCATAGTTGATGAGATGTTGCCATGCAAAGGTTAAAAAATAGGAAAATTGATGTTTTCTAAGTCTCACCCAAACAACCCATCATTTTCTAATGTCGATATCTTAGCAATTAATGGTCCGATTTACAATGTTAAAATATAAAACATTCGTGAAATTTTCCGATCTTTTCGAAAAAAAATATTTTCAAAAATTTATAATCAAGACTAACATTTTAAACGGGCGTAATATTGAAAGTTTGGCCCGTTTAAAATGTTAGTCTTGATTTTAAATTTTTGAAAATATTTTTTTCGAAAAGATCGGAAAATTTCACGAATGTTTCATGTTTTAACATTGTAAATCGGATCATTAATTGCTGAGATATCGACATTACAAAATGGTGGGTTGTTTGGGTGAGACTTAGAAAACATCAATTTTCCTGTTTTTCAACCTTTGCATGGCAATATCTCAGCAACTATGGGTCGTATCAACAAAGTTTATTAAAGCAAAAAATAGAGAATTTTCTCAGATTTTCAAAAATATTTTTTTCAAAGGTGGGCAAACATGAGCACTAATTTAAAAAAATGAAAAACTGCGACTATTTTCAAAAAAAAAAAAAAAATACTTAAAAATGGTTATAACTTGAAAACGGTACACTTTATCAAAATTTCACTGAAGTACTTTTTGATTGTAAATTCGATTTTACATCGAAAAATGAAATTGAAAAATTTTTGCGACCAATACTTCGATTTTTTGAAAAAATCAGTATTGATTCAAACAATCATAACTCGGTCAAAGATTTTTTGCCCATTCTGAAAATTTCAGAAAAGTTGGCATTTTATGTCCTCTAAAACATATCAAAAAATAAAAAAAATTAAAAATAGTGTTTTTTTGCAAATCAAGTTTTAGTGACAAAAAGTGAAATTAAAAATCAACAAAAAATTTTTTACCGTGCATAATTTTTTTTCACTGTAGTCCATATCTATACCTACAACTTTGCCGAAGACACCAAATCGATCAAAAAATTCCTTCAAAAGATACAGATTTTTGAATTTTCACATATCATTTTTGTATGGACAGCTGCCGAATTTGTATGGAAATTTATATGGACAAACTAATGATGCAAAATGGCTTCTTTGGGCATACCGAAGTCACCAAAAAAGTTTCAGCCGGATTAAAAAATACAAAAATTAAAATTAAAGAAAAAATACCGATTCCGTAGAGAACTGCTCACGTGCGTCAAACGCGTTCTGACCTGAAATCCCTTTGGCCTTTTGTCGCACTTACATAATTTTTCAGGGATCGTGACAAGATAGCACGACAAGATTGAAGCTACTTTCATGTGTAAAGTGACAAAAATGCACGGAGTTTTTTTTGATTTCATTGAATATCTCAGGATTGAAATCGAATTTTGGGGATCTGTGAAGGTCATAAGGCGAGGCATTGTGAGCTGCAAAAAATGGTGCTCTTAACTCAATTTGGCCTAAAATGCACGTACGACAAGTTAGCACGACGGCGACGAATTCAGACTGAAAAAGTAAAATTTCACCAGAAAAGTGGTAAAATTACACATTTTCAGAGGTCACACATTTTTTTTTCTGACAAAAAAGATGTACCAGATGTAATATTACCATCATTTTTTTACTGTGTATCATTACAATTCTTGCAATTATTTTAAGACTTTCTAAAATTTCTTGACTCGTTTTTTAAGAATATTTTTCCAATTTTCTTAATTTCACTTTCCTTCTGATTGATATTATTTTGGCTCAGGCTCAAGATTATGTTTCTTTAACGGGTTCGTGACAAGTATTACTAATAAATCGGTAGTAACTTTTCAAAAAGGCGAAACCTTGGATGTAAACATTTAGTCTATACCACTTGTAGATCACGTTGCCTTTGAGTGGGATAGCCCTTTTGAAAACCTACTACACACCAAACTCGCATTACTGAATTCGGTTAAATTTACAGAAATGTCAGCTAAAGTTCGAGAGCTCCATAAACATTTTTACTGTTTTTTTTTTGTTTTTGTATTCAGTGAGTTCAAAAGAAGCTTTAAAATTTCAAATTGAATTCAAAATATCATTAGAAACATTATAAACGGAGGTTTTTTTCCGGTAAAAATGTTTGAAAAATTGTCAATTTTTAGCAATTAAAAAAATACGGGAAAAGTCTGCAAAACAATCTAAAAGCTCCTGATTTTGTATTCCCGAATTTTGTCTTTCCTTTTTCTCAAACTGTCTCTAATAAATACATGTAATAAAAGAAATATACCCTTTCTAATCAAACACCTATCTTCGTCATATGAAGAGTTTGATGCTCGGTTAATGCTCCAAAAATACTATTTCGGCTATAAACTTACCAGCAACAGCACCACCTCAAGTAAGCACGCAAATTTATGCCATTTACTGGCCAAAATGATCAAATTTAATGCACTTTTGATCATAATATCTATTTTGCAAGATCATTTCTCATCATTTTGGCGGCACACACATCCACACGCAACATGAGAGCTTAAATGCTAAACGAAAGTCGCCATCAATATCTTTTCACTTGCGCTAACGTTCTCAAAACGCTTAAGATATGAAATTGCTTCCAACTACCGGCAACACGTTCTTTTGAAGATGAGTTAGTCACTCACTTGAAAAATAATCCCAAAACTTGTAAATAATTAGCAAGCGCCATAAAAAAACAATCGTGCAAAGCCTTTTGACGTTTGACTTTTGACGACCCATTCCAATCGAAGGCTGAAGAAAACCGAGCGAGAAGCGAAGGCAAATGAAGAACAAAGGGTGGCCACCAACACCACCAGCAGTGCCTGTTGGAGTGGGCCAGTGATGTCAGGAAATTTTCTCTATAAATGCTACTTTTCGTGAGTGTTCGCTTAAAATTTCATCAATTTTGGCAGCTTAGTGCTGCAGACCCAAAAGAGCGCTGGAAGAAAAATGAACTGAGCTGAAAATAGGAAAATGGGCGTGGCCTGATGCATTCCGACTGATTAAAATGCATTTGGGAAATATTTTTTTAAATGCTTGTAAAAGGAATAGCATCATTTTTAGTAAAAGTGAAATGTTCACAAAAAGTTGCTCTACCCATTGGTGTACTTGGTTTTAGTAAATTTCAAGGAACACTCCAGATCATCCAGCATAATTCAAACATGACCGCTTATTAGGTTTAAAATGGACATATTTCCCCTATTTCATGATAACAAAGCGGTTCCTCTCCGCTCGAATGGTAATCCTCCATTTGCCTTAATATGTAGTACGCCTAATGGGAGCTTTTTGGATAGTGTCGTATCAAAGACGACGGATTACTTAACGATTATGTAATAATATTCGGTTAATTTGGCTTTTTCTTGAACAAAAATACACTCAATTTATATCAATTTATATCAATTTATCAAACATTTTCAATCGAAATTGCTCAAAAGTAACAAATACGAACATTAAAGTTAGTTTGAAATCTATTCCCATTCCCTTCCAGTAAATCAATTAAGCTCCAGCCGGAGGTCACAAAGAGCAAATCCGCGCACCAGTTCGGAACATTACTCACATTGTGTCATAAAGTGCACTCCGAAACATAATTATTATTTCAGGCTCAAACGGGCTCTCCACAACAACCTATATGAATCGATCAGCTGAACCCATCGAAATGGATCGTTCCGAGCCAGAGTAAAACCCGTGAAGCCGAAGCCGGTGTGGTCCGGCCAAAGGATTATTTATGTGAGAACGAGTCGCACTTGTGGCCGGTTTCGGTCGGTCGGTCGGTTGGTGTGGAGCGAAACTTTGTTTCGCAGCGGACTTGGTTTAGCGGAGTTTGGATTTACTTTCGCGGGGGGAAAAGTGAGACATGAGCACATGTTTTACGAATATGGATCACTTATTCCGTGTAGGAGGTGTTGTTACAAGTTGAAACATAAAAAAACAAGAATTTTGTGAAACCAAAAGTTTTTGTGAACCCGAAATAATCCGTTTAAGTTCCAAAAGAGAACGAATTACCCTTGAAAAGTTTGCCCTCTCCCGTGGGGGAATGCTTTCGAAAGTTGACCTGTCGCTTCGCTATGTACTCCCTCTAATTCTTTCGTCCTTTCCCAACACCATCATCCGACACAACACACAGCATCCCCACTTCGTATGAATTATGATTTCATTGCTAATCATACCCTCTCGAGTGCCGTCTCTGGTTCAGGTTATGCGAGCACCATCCTTGGATGGCCTCGGCAGCTCTCTTTCTCTCTTTTTCTCTGGTTGACTGCAACATGGGAAGAGAGTTTGGGGTTGTAAAGTAAGAAAACACAATATTTATACTCATTGTTTTGTCTTTTAATTCAATTTTAATGTATGATTTGTATTGCCCTCAGCGCCAAAATCGAGAAATAATGCTTTCAACTCACACCACCGTAACAAATGAGTTCATTCGTTAATTGAAACAATAAATCTCCAACAAGTATCATACATGGCCGAGGCAGTTAAGTCAATGGGTAAGTATGTTAAAGGTCCCTGGTTCAATTCCCGTTGTCGACACTTTTAGTATTTTTGTTTTGACGGATGAACTTTTTTTTGCAAATGAACCTCGCGAGAATAATTCTCTCGCCCATCTTGAGCTGTTTTCTCTGTGTTCGTAAATGGTACCACTATTCTCTCGTCTCGAGGAGATTATTCTCTCAGACTAGCGCTGCCCAGTTTTGAGTGTACAATTTTGAGGATTGGTCATACAAAAAATGTATGTACGGCTTCTGTTCGCATAAATGTCCCATATGGGTCATTCCACCTGAAGTGTGCAAGAAAAAATGCAAATTTGAAAATTACCATCTCCGATTCTGCTCAAATTTGGCAGAGCTGTTGAGACTATCAAAACATGCAAAAATCCCGAATTTCATCCAAATCGGACCACCCCCTCCATTTTTGTACCCTTCCAAAAAATCGACTTTTTGGCGATTTTTGAGCGAAACCCCTATCTTCAAACGACGATAACTCAGGAACCACAAATCTTAGAGGGTCGGTCTTAGACTCAATTTTGAAGGAAATTGGACGTAGAATCCATTTCCGTGATCAAAATTGAGATTAACATATTTTTTCTACCTGTATTGCGCAATTGAAAACTTTAAATGGCCGTATCTCAAAACAGCCCTATTTATTTTTTAAATTTGACCTCACCATCGTATTCTTCGTCCGATTTTACATAAGAATCACTTATCGACAGAAAGGAATATGTTTCGTTCCAGAGATATCGAATTTTAAAGTTTTTAGTTTTTGAGATTACCTACATTAGCTTAATTCGCCGCATATGCTAGAAGCACTCAGAAGCGCTGTTCAATAACTGCTACCTGGTTATTTATTGAATTAAGATTTCATCTCAAATAATCATTAGCAAATTAGGCAAAAATGTAATGTACACCGCTGTAGGAAACTGCTGTATACGGTGAATTTGTGTGCTAGCCCACAGTACAAAGCAAGAACGACACGCAATACAGGGCAGAATGGAATTCCCGCAGAGCTAGCAGGAAATTTTAAATGATCTTGTAACTTAAGAAAAAGTGTACGATACATTATCGTGTTAAAAATTATTAATTAATATGAATAAAACTCTCGTGAAGCATGATTAAGGAGGAGGATTTCTGGAAAGTATAAAACTGGAAAAAGGTAAGAAAATCACAACGATTAATCTGATTTATTATCTAGTTGTGTTATTATTCAGTTGTGTTCATTTTGACACTGTCCGAACAATAATCTTTTTTTTGTTTGCCAATCATTTCGAAATCTTGGAAGACGATACAGCTGCTATCCACATGTATCAGAAGTATATGGTATTATTTTGAAATTAAATGTACACCCAAAACTGGCAGCGCTAGTCCGAGAGAATGATGGTCTCGAGTCGAGAGAATAGTGGTACCATTCACGGACGCAGAGAACACAGCTCGAGATGGGCGATAGAACTATTCTCTCGAGGTTCATTTGCAAAAAAAGTTCATCCGTCAAACAAAAAACCAAAAGTGTCGACAACGGGAATCGAACCAGAGACCTTTGACAAACCAATCCAATGACTTAGCTGCCTCGGCCACCACAGCTTGGTGACCATGGAGAAGTCAGAAGTCGATGTATGACACTTGTTGGAGATTTATTGATTCAACTAACGAATGAACTCATTTGTTATGATGGTGTGAGTTGGTACCATTATTCTATCGATTTTGGCACTGAGCCCTCAATAAATTTTGAGAGAACGATTATCTCGATTCTGAATTTTGGGTGTACCAGAATTGAAAAAAAAACCATCAATTATTCTGATGAAACACAATATAAAAATCGGTTTAATATGATCAATCTTTCAAACCCTAAGGCAGAATTTTGGGTTTTTGCTGAATGGCACTATTTCGCTACCGCACATGGCAAAAGCTCTAGAACCCATGAGAATTATTTCATCTACTACAGCCAGCTCTGCATTTGTTGTCGTTTCAAATAAAAGAAGAAATAAAAGAAATAATTTGAGAAAGTGGGAAGAAATGAGGAATAAGGAAAAATATGAAAATAATAGAATAATGATAAATTTTCGAAAATTGTATTGTAAAAACTCTGTAGCATTTGCAAATAAATATTAAAAGTTCAAATTTTACTTAATATGGTTCAATGACACTGAGATCAGGAAAAATATTGCATTAAAAATTACACAATAAATATTCCTTAAGGGTGCACAGCAACGAAGGAAGTTGTTGTCTTCTTATTCCAAAATTGTCAAACTTACGGACCCAATCCTGCAATAATTTAAATGTAAAATAGGTAAATTTTGCTGTTAATCGCTTAGTAGACAGTATTTTAGGGGATGAATTAAAAATTGTATCAATAGTTCCCGTAGTTCCGAAAATACTAAAATATCCTTAAAAAAATCTTGGTGCAAAAGCTCTGGTTGATGTGCACCGTTAAACAAAAAATAGATTGTTCAAGGTATTGATTATCTCAAAATCGTATAAAATTATAAAAATAATTCATCTTACAGAACACCAAGTAGTTATTATTGATCAGCGCTTCTGAGTGCTTCTAGCATATGCGGCGAATTAAGCTAATGTAGGTAATCTCAAAAACTAAAAACTTTAAAATTCGATATCTCTGGAACGAAACATATTCCTTTCTGTCGATAAGTGATTCTTATGTAAAATCGGCCGGGAATACGATGGTGAGATCAAATTTAAAAAATAAATAGGGCTGTTTTGAGATACGGCCATTTAAAGTTTTCAATTGCGCAATACAGGTAGAAAAAATATGTTAATCTCAATTTTGATCACGGAAATGGATTCTACGTCCAATTTCCTTCAAAATTGAGTCTAAGACACGACCCTCTAAGATTTGTGGTTCCTGAGTTATCGTCGTTTGAAGATAGGGGTTTCGCTCAAAAATCGCCAAAAAGTCGATTTTTTGGAAGGGTACAAAAATGGAGGGGGTGGTCCGATTTGGATGAAATTCGGGATTTTTGCATGTTTTGATAGTCTCAACAGCTCTGCCAAATTTGAGCAGAATTGGAGATGGTAATTTTCAAATGCTGTTCCGCTTCAGGTAGAATGACCCATATGTATTTCCATCAGCTTTGATCCAAATATCCAGTACATTGTTCTGGAAATCTAGAGAAAATCCGGTTTGATCAGTGAAAAATTTGATCTAAGGGGTACCCCGAGCAAAAATTTACAACCAAAAAATTCACTTAAAGTAAAAGTGTCTATTTAATATGTTAAACTGCCTTATCCAAAGCGTTTTTAGTCTCAGATGGTATTCCCAGCTGTCCCCTACAAGCTGCATGTCGAACCGAGTTGATATTTGAGTTTAAAAATTATGCTGTTTTTTCACTACATTGTCAATAACTCCCTTTAGATTTAACCAATTGGGATGCTTTTCCCTGCATTTTGTTGCATTTTTTTAAGCCATTTCAGACGCATTTTGAATTTTGAAATTAAATTGAATTTTGCCTAAGTTATAGCCTTTTTAAGATGTTTGACGTTTTTGAACCTTCAAACTTTGTGTCCCGATTTGCCCCACTCCCCTATCTCAAAAAAAAGTTCGATGATTTATTTCGGCATTACCGTTACAGTGCATTACATGAGACATTTAATCACTGGTATTTATGGCTTTAATATTATTGACTTGTGAAATATTGTCGACCAAAAGTATTTTCTGATTCCATTTAGAAGAAGAATGATTGCCTTCAATAAAATAATTATGCATGCTATTCAGTCTACGATACAGGAAACCTGTACATCTGGCATCTTTGCAAGGAATTCGAATCGATGAAAATGAGTTTTTCTAAGTGTCACCTGTAATATCCCGAAAACTATGGGTTCAATTTTTTATGTTAAAAAGAGAAACTTTTGTGAAATTTTCTGATCTTTTCAAAACAGAACTTTAAAGTCATTTTCATTGGAAAAGGTCTATAAATAAACCCGAAATCCGATGATTTTTTTTTCTTCAAACAATTAAATTTCGGATCCTGTTAATGAAATACATCATTTCTAGATTTATTACGTTACACACTGAATCATCTTAAAAAAATCGATGCCTCTGTGCTCTCTTGTACTAAGTTAGCTGGTTTTCCTATTTAGTTAGCATAAGAGGGCATAGAGGTGTCGAAATATTTTTAGCTTTAAGCGCTTTAGTCCCGAGACGTTTTAATCATAAAATAACATTTCCAATTGAACTTTTTGTAAATCAAGTTGAAAAGCTTCTCAGTATTTTTCATTAAAAGTCATCCTTATCACTTTTCTATTATCAACACGGCGATCTATAATAGTAGTTTATGCAACAAGTTGCAAAAGAGGATTTTTTCAGCACGAGTCGTACATTTATCCAACGAGGTTCACCGAGTTGAATAAATACGAAGAGTGCTGAAAAAATCAAGTTTTGCAACGAGTTCCATACAACATTTTTTGCAATTCCAAAAAACGCCCATTGAGTGAAATTTAAAGTCGAATTTTCATGTATTTTGTCAATAAATCGCTTAGATAAAAAAATGTTGAAAAGTGTTACTTTTCGAAACAAGTGCTGAAAAGTTCAACTTTTCAGCACCCATTTCAGTGCTGAAAAGTAGAACTTTTCAGCATTTATTTTGAAAAGTGTTGCTATTCGATTCTGTTATTTTTGGTACAGAAAAGTAGGCTATTTCGTCGTTCAAGAATGACAGGAAAAGTGAGTAGTTTAACAACGGAATTGCAAAAATGATTTTTTCGTTTCGGGTAGTTTATTCCAGCGATTTTTTTTAAATCGATGAAAAATTAATTTTATTGGCTGGGGCCACCCAAATCACCATATTAAAAAATACAGGTAACTTTTTTAGCCTTTAAACCCCTAGGGCTAGGCTAGGCAAAATTTGAGCCATATACGAGCACATTTGATATGGATCGTGCTAGTTTGACATGTAATCGCTGCATTAAGAAATCAAAATAAGACGTTTTTTATTGTGGCGTCCAATTTTCCCGGGTTTTGAATTTCCCGGAAACGGGAAAAATATTTTTGAAATCCCGGGAATCCCCGGGATCCCGGGAATTTTTTTAAACAGTCATAAAATCTATATTTTCATTATATTTGTTATGTTTTCAAACATAAAATCATAGAATCAGCTCAATTATATTAATTTGTGATAATTTACACTTCAATCTAAACATTGACGACAGCTTTTAAACAGCTTAAGGGGTTACATAAATGTAATTCGGCATAAATGTCAGAGGTTGGTATGAGAACACATTTAAACTTTTTTAAATCTATTTTCAAGCCATTAAAATATATATTTTCATCTATCAACAAAATAAATTTGAAAACTTTTGGTTGTACCATTGCCGAGGTATAACAATTTGAAGTTGGCAGTTTCAAAAAATGAGTGCCACGATATCTCAACACTGCTTTGACTAAATCGGCTCATAATTTTGGTGAACACTCGTTAAACTGGTTCCGTGTGCCTTACGAAAGCCGATATTCAAAAAAGTTTATTTTTAAATATGATAAAAATATTTTTATGTTTTTCATATAAAAGCTAGAGAGCTTTTGATTCTTGCATTTTTCAAAATGCAGAATTCAAAAATCGGGCATGGTCATGCACACGGGAGGTCTTGTGAGTCTGCTACCCAATTTTAGCCAATTTGGTCCATCCTATCTTGAGAAAAAAATGTTCACAAATTTTGACAGTTTGCTTTGCGCATGGCAAAATGTTGTGCTTAAATCGTCTCTTACTCAGTTTAATAATGAAATATCTTCATGAAACATTCAGGAGTGATCATCTTTCAAGTGGATTTAATAATTTTTTTGTAATTAGTTTTTTTTGCATTTTCTACATGTATGTAACCCCTTAAAAGAAATTAAAAATATATATTTTTTGTTTTTTTTTATTCTTCTTTGGCCAACTGGGGAAAACCGGGACTAAAGTCTGAATAGTTCAATATTTTTTTTCCTATTTTTAAAATTATTAATATTCAAAAATTTAATAACCAGTCTTTTAAAAATATAGAGAAATAAATAAAAAAATATTTAAAGCACTAGGAATTTTGTGAATCTGTAAACTAATATTTCAACAATTTTCACTAATAAGCCAAATTGATGCTGATATAAGCCGAATAAAATGTTGAATTATTTTAAATTCTTATCGATTATTATGTATTCAGCTATTAATGTATTTCTACACAAAAATATATTTCCGGGCCAAAATTTGATTCTTTTCAATTTCGGGAATTCCCGGGACAAATTATAAAAAAACCCGGGATTTGGGAATTCCAGGGATTTTTGTCCCGGGAATTCCCGGGATGGACGCACTAGTATTTTTGTTTATGCGGCATACAATACTAATAATTTCTTTTTATATATGTATGCTGAAAGGATTTCAAAGAACACAAACATTGTTAAATAAGATCTTTTAACTTTTAGCAGCGAATATATTTTTTTATTATAGATTTTACAAAAGTCTTAACCCTCCTGAATCTCCCCTGCAAAGTTCCGAAAGCGCGCGTGTGCCTCTCCGCAAATCCCCCGGGATTTGCCGCATTGTGGCCAAACGGCGCGCGCTCGCTTCCCAGTCCGGAGAATTCCCACGTGAGTTATGTATGCCGGTTGTTCCACCGGCCCCGATTGATATCCCCGAGAACCAGCAAAACCGTTTATGGCTTCATAATAAATATCCGTGAACTCGTCAGGTTCCTCCACAGCCACACAGCAAAAACTTGAACCTGTTGCCTGTGGTGGTCGCCCTGATGGGTCTACCTGACGGGTTTTAATTAACTCGTTACATTGCCAGTCCGTAATCGATCATTTTTCCCCTCCGTGTGCTGCTGCTAAACGCTAATGTGGTTTGTTTTAGCATCACGAGAGGAGAAGAATCTACGCGCGCAGGCAGGGTTTTCCATTCATCAGAGCCACATAATGCTGGCTATCCGGGTTAATTTATCGTCCCGCGATCGCATTACTTTGGTGCAATTTAGTACTGGCACTGGCCAATTTACCAGCGAGATCGAGATGATTGATATTGCACCGGTGAAGGATGTTGTAAATATACGGTTTTGTGTTTTTTTTTTCAGATTTCTCGGAATTGATCAATCATAAAATCTTAATCTAATTGATTTTGCAACGAGGTTTTCTATTAAATGCAAAGCATTGTTCTAATTTTGGCTATGAAAGCCATAACAAATAAGGAATAATGTTTCAACCCAACACCCAATTATCAGCTTCATAACCTAAGTGACGCGATAGAAACAAGGGCGTCTATGCGAAGTGTGTTGAGATGGGAAGGATGGAATCCAAAGTTGAACCAATAGCCAATAATAACATTGATTTCACGAGTGAAAACGAGAATTTTGTGCCTGAATTATGATTTATTCTTACCTTTCCCCGTTGATCTCAACAAATCCCTTTAAATTATCGGAAAAAATATAGAATAAAAAAAAATCGTCGAAGGCAATTTCGGTTGTTTTATTTGAAAGGGCAAACAATGAGTTTTAGAAAATATGACATTTTTATTTAAAATAATTTCCTTATTCACAAATTCACGAACAATGACAAAAATAAATAAATAAAATACTGTTGGTAAATAAATATTACAAAGGAATCATAGTTTGAGGGGAAAAAACAAAATGCACGTTTCACGTGACACTTTTCCGCTCTTTTTGAAATTTTCAATCAAGAAATGCCAAACAAAAACAAGTTATTGCAGTCTGTTCGATTGCACATTGAAATGTTAATTAATTACATAAAACGAAAACTCTTATTTACACGCGTGCCTCTTCTTCTGCAAGGAATGTGTAGGTCCCTTAATCGCTAAGCTGTATTCTAAGGATATTCTACTGAACCGCAATACTGATACTGGATTTCATGGAATGGCTTTTTCTGTGTTTTTTTTCGGAATCAATGAGATCGTTTGTACTCGCGAAGTTCGCCGGAACTTCCCTGCTGCTGCGGGTGTAAATGCTGCTCTTCCGGAGGTTTTCGGTCACCGGACGAGGACGAGGAGGCGCCGCTGCTGTCCAGCGCGAGAAGGCGATGGTCCGAGGGCCACGGTGGAGGTGGAATCTGCATGGGGACTGGCATGGGCAGGGACATTGCCGGGACGGGCAGGCCGTCCTGGGTGCAGGGAAGCGGGCCGGAGAACGCGGACGAGCCGGCGATGCTGCAGTCGCTCATGATGGGCACGAACTGTTCGGGCATCCAGTCGAAGGAGAAGGTGGTGGGAACGCCACTGGTTAGGTAGTGGGGAGGGGCGCTTGTTGGGGTAGGTGGGGTCGTGGTCATGTACGGACTCAGCTCCTGGTGGGTGATGTCGGGGACCTTTTGGACGGTGGTGTCCGACCAGGGCGGGCTGGGGTTCCACTGGTCTATGAAGTCCGTGGGTTCCGCGGCGGTGATGGTGGCGGAAGGAGGGCCTTTGAGGAGTTGGCGATTGCTGCGCGTGTGCAGCGAGGTAGACAGCGTCATGGTCTGGACGGAACCGCCGGAGATGGGTTGGATGGGGATGCCGCTGTGGGCGCCAACGCCACCGTCCGGGTGTTCCGGATGGTTGACGGATGCGTGCCCCGGCGGGTGCAACTCGGTTATTGAACTCTCCGGCGAGTCCTGCCCATTCTCGGGAATGTACAGCGGTTCCAGACGATTTATTGCACGCTTCTTCACCGGTGGCGTCCCGTTCCGATCCGGTTGTACGCTTTGGCTACTGCCGGTACTCTCGCACCGAATTTGCCCACTGTAGTCCACCGGTTGACCCGGATCGAGCTTGTACGCGTACGGCCTGTAATGCTCCCCCCCAACTCCAGCCGTCAACCCATGGTGAAAGTGTCCGGAAGTCCCGTTGTGGTGACCTCCACCGCCACCACCTGCTTGCCCCACCGGCGAGTGATACCCGTAGGAAACATGGTGCGGCGGAGCAATGTACCCGTGATGACCCGCGGCACCGACGCCAACGCCGGCCGCCGAAATCGGCGAGTGATGGCCGCCCCCTTCGCCGTGGTAGTACGAAGTGCTCGCCGGAATCCGTGTGGCGCCCTCGAACGGAATCCCAAACTGCATCTTGGACTGTACCGTGTAGTAGTGATACAGCCACGAGTTGGACAGCATCACCGAGGCTTCGCGATCGCTGCGAAGAGAGAGAGAGAGAGACGAGAGAGCAGCTTGTTAGTTTTGGCGCGCACAAAATTACCCGCATTGCGCGGATTTGAGGGGGAAAATTATGTTTCTGTCAGGTCGCGCTACCAGCACGTGATTGGAGTTGGTCGTGATTGGGACCCTTTCGACATTGAGTCTTGTGTCGTACAACTGGTAGTCACTTTGAGCAGTGTCTCGGCAGTAGCAACCGCCTTGGTGGAATTTAATTGGCTAATTCATTTCCCATTGATAGATAAATTTATCTACTTATCGGACAACAGGTTGATTCCCGGCAGGGGGGTCCGGTCCACCTGCTAGGTGACCGACGCGGCCCGGGTTTTTTTCGCTTTCGCAATAGGAGCGCGCCCTGAAGGTGCAAACAAATGACCGCCATTTCCAAACTCCCCAGTCTGGGATAGCTGTTATTTTGCGCGTTAGGTGCAGGGGTGCCAAATAAATCGAATAAAAAAACTGAAATCAGAATCTCTTATTTTTTTAATTTTAAATGGATTATGATGCCACAGTAAAGTTGTGGATTTTCAATCTTCTAAAACCCAACCCTTTAGACGGGCTTCGAACTAAAAAATCGCCAAAAATCCATTTATCAAATAATTTTCAAAAAATGTTAGCAAAAAGTATCACAAAATGCACCATTACAGTTATGTCACAAATTTGCAAAAAAAAATCTAAACGTTTCAGTTTTGTGGTCCCAATTTTTTAAATTTGAAAAAGCGGCTTTAATTGTTTTAAGAGGCAGTATTTGTAAATATTGCTCGGTTTGTTCTAGAGGTCGCTCCGATTTGGATGAAACTTTCAGCGTTTGTTTGTCTATACATGAAATGAACTCATGCCAAATATGAGACCTCTACGACAAAGGAAAGTGGGGTAAAGCGGGCTTTGAAGTTTGAGATCGAAAAAACATTAAAAATCTTAAAATTGCTCGCATTTCCGTAAAACTTCTTCAATTCCAAATCTCTTAAATAAATTTGAAAGGTCTTTTGAAGCACTTCAAAATGTGCCGTAGACATCCAGGATTGGTTTGATTTTTGCTTATAGCTTTTGCAAATTACTGTTAAAAATGGATTTTTTTAAAACCTTAATATATTTTTGCAACAGTCTCCAACACACTTACTCCTATAGGTCAAAAGATAGGTAATTTCATGGACTATAAGCCTACGGTATTAACTTTTTGGCCAATCGCAGTTTTTCTCATAGTTTTTCGATTTTTCTATAACAAGCATTTTACAACGGTAGTTTTTGCCCTGTAGACCGTCTTAGCGGCACTTTTTGGCCTCAATTTTGTCATATCAGGAATCCTCGGACAATTTCACGTAAGCTAGAAGTCTTGGAGTTGTAAATTTGGTTCAATAAATAATTAAATAAAACATTTTTGAAAAAAGAAATAGATCTTATTTACCCTGTGATAAATTCGTCAAATGCTGTATCAAGTAGGCGAATATCTGTTTTACCCCTAATCCGACAAAAATATTTTTTGGAATAGACAAGAAAACCGTGACGTCAGAAATGAACTCAAATCACTCAAAGTTCATTTTGTGAGTGACTTTAACATTTTGGCCTAGTTTGACAGCTACCTCGTTCCCAGGTTTTCTGTGGGAGAGAAAAGGAGGCGAATACTTTATGAAAATCATACCTGTCAAAATTCCTAGCCTCAAAATTTTGTCGCGAGTTGCTTTTCTCCTCTATTCCGTCGTGAAACTACTTACATTTCCTCTGCCCACCATTGAAAAAACGGCTAATATCCACTTTTGGCAAAAACGAGATATTAGCACCAGGTGGTAGAGGATGTTCCAACGCATCTTCTGGAACTTGAATTTTACTGAAATAGTGTTCACACTTGGCTGCCGATGCGAAAAACCAAACGGCTAATATGCCACTCTTATGGGAAATAGCCTTGACGGAGATTTTGTGACAAACACTAAAACGCGTTTTTCTCGGAATACTTGATTTGGCATAATAGCCGAATTTTCAATTATGGGCAGTCCTGTCATTCTTGAACGACGAAATAGCATACTTTTCTGTACCAAAAATAACAGAATCGAATAGCAACACTTTTCAAAATAAATGCTGAAAAGTTCTACTTTTCAGCACTCAAATGGGTGCTGAAAAGTTGAACTTTTCAGCACTTGTTTCGAAAAGTAACACTTTTCAACATTTTTTTGATTTAAACGATTTATTGGCAAAATACATGAAAATTTTACATAAAATTTCACTCAGTGTGTGTTTTTTGGAATTGCAAGAAATGTTGTATGGAACTTGTTGCAAAACTTGATTTTTTTCAGCACCCTTCGTATTTATCCAACTCGGTGAACCTCGTTGGATAAATGTACGACTCGTGCTGAAAAAATCCTCTTTTTGCAACTTGTTGCATAAACTACTATTAATTCATTCTAAATGGCATTTTTTCCAATCAAATTTACAACAAAAAAACAACGTTTTGCAAGATGGTTTACATCAGGCCTGCCCAACGTCCGGCCCGTGGGCCGGATCCGGCCTGTGAAGCCATTTTGTCCGGCCTTTTCAAAATAGTTCTATGACCGGCCCTAAAGGCTGTTCATAAAAAACTCAATTTATAAATTGAGTGTAAAAAATTAAAATTAATCTTAAGATCAAAAGTCAGTTGCCTTTGTATTTTTTTAAATGATTTTATTTCACATTTAAAAATTCTTTATTTATTATCATTTCTATATTGATATTTATTAAACTTGAAAAAGTGCAAAAAAATTGCAAAAAGACACTATATTTAGATTTTTAAAAATTTTCTTCTAAAAAACTTCTAATTGAATTGTTACATTTTTGAGGATTTTGATGAAAATAGTTTTTTCATAAATGAGTTAGCAACAATAATGAATATTTTTCAGAACAACTTTTCAATGAAAAAGTTTTGCTGGAAAAAAGCTTAGATCAAAAATAAAGATCGCTGCAAACATTTTAGAAATATTACAATATGTTTCAAAATGAGTCAAGAAATCAGATAGCTTTTTTTTTCATGAACTTCACTAATTCTATGAAATTTGAAGAATGACGAATTAAAAACTATCAGATATATATTTTTCTACACTTTTTTAAATTTCGTATCTTTAAAATCATTTTGGAATGCTTGGTAAATTATTTGAATAAAGTTGTACAAAAACGCAAAAATTGTTTTTTTTTTTAAAGAAGATTTGAATCCAAATTTCGTTTCAATTTTAGCTTGTCTCGTTGATTTTTCAAACTGAAAAAAAACTTGCAACGGCGCAATTTGAATTTTTTTTAGTTAATGATATCTGATATCTGACAAAAACAATTACAATTCCATTTTTTACCAAAACAAACATCTTTGAAAGTAAATTAAAAATGTATAAACTTATTTGTAACACAAGTTTATTTAATTGTTTACTTGAAACAACCTAATAAAATAAATGTTATGATTTTTTTGTTTTAAACTTTTTTGAACTTCTTCCATTATTAGTTCCGGCCCGCCACTGCTTCAGAGAAATCAGATCTGGCCCGCAGGGTCAAAAGGTTGGGCACCCCTGGTTTACATCGTTTAGAGTCGGTTTTATAAGTTTTTCAGGCCATAGCAGTCTTGCAATGATTGATAAAAAAATATCGCACTATTTGACATATCGTTTCTTATGTGCTATATTGTGACAAGTCTGCTGAAAAAAGATAGGACGTGTCACAAGATAGCACACAAGTGATGATATATTTGTTTTGCTTGTCAAAATTTAAAAAAAATATTCAAAAAAAAAATGAAACGAACCAAACAAGCCAAAAATGATTTTTAGAAAAGGAAAATGTATTGAAAATGAGGTTGAAAACTGTTTGCACTTATAATTCCATTCAAAATTTGAAGTATTTGAAAAAAAGGTCCTCTGATCTTTCAGGGGAATTTTTGAGGAGACTACACAGACTTTTTTATAATATTTGCAATGGCTCAAGTTGAAAAAAACATGAAATCCAAGACGGTACAATTAGTCAGACGAATGTTTTTTTAACCGACATAAAAGTTAATTTTAATCATCATTCAAACGCACTTCTCTATTAACTTTTGATGAGATTGCAAAAGCGTAAATTCAATATAAATTACAATTAGCGTTCATTCGTTGTATTTTTAAGGAAAAGCCTACATTAAATGGTGTGAGATCAAAATTCTCAATTCCGACTTTTGACTCGCAAAAAGCATTGAACACCCCTGCCTAAGAGCGAAGCAAACTCCACCACAGCAGCAAACCATTGCTGCCGGAATTGTCGGTGGCTCTCGTGGCTAGGACAAATAATTCACACGCTCGTTTGACCACCGTGCTACTAACAACCGAGCACTCTGGTCGGTCCGGGAGTTGCTTTCGTAATTAATTGGCCAATAATCTCTAATGTGGCAAAGTACAACGCCAAAGAATTGATACGCAAACACCGCATTTCCACCGGCAAGGAGTTGTCGAAGCGGGGAAGAGAGAAGCAAGTTTAATTGAATTACAGCGGAAAACAAAAGACTTGTTGAACAAACGCACATGTTTGAATAAATGCGCGGTTCGTCGCTGGCGACGCCACCACCATGCGTTGAAGTCTCCTCGCAGACGGGGGCACGCGAATGGGTTAGCCTTCTTGTGTGTGTGCCTTATTTTCATTCATGCAAAGTTCACGCCAAGCCCGGAGAGTTGAAGCGCGATCTCCTCCCCTCTTTTAGGGAGGAGGTCCCCCCCCCCTCTAAAGTGAGCTAAACATTAAGGTTGGAGCGTGTGGAATAAAATAAAGTTTAATTGTTCTGGGGGTAATTTAGTTGGAATTTTTCAGTACATCGCCCGTTACGATGGCTCGTCGTGTGTGTGTGACTTTATGGAAAAGGGATTAACTTTAATTCTCTCTCTGTTGAAGTCTTGAACATTGGAAAAAAAACAACGCTTCAACCTGAGTGAATTAAGGGCAATGGATATTGTGTCTGAGGGGTACAATATGCCTTTTTGGCCCCGAGATGGACATGGTCCAACTGGCGACGACGGTCTAAATCGACGAGACACAACGGGGGAACAAACCGGGCAAAGAGCATAGTGATTGTTTGTTTGCGTTGAAGATGCGTTGCGTTACGGAGAATGCAGAATGCAAGAAGGACCAAGTCGCAAGACAAACTCAGACGAGTCAATGGAAATTGTTATTGCGGGAAATTGCGATTGCGCGATGAGGCAGGTCAATTTGGGCGACCGGTGAAACCAATTAAGCACAATTCAAATTCCTGGACTAATTTTGAAGTGGTTGTGGATCAACATGAATGATTCAAGAAGAGAATTTCCTTTTTCAACTGTTGATAATTTTTTTCAGCTTTCTTTTTGCTAATTGAAATAAACTTGAGTATTCTCTACCAACTCACACGAAATCGGAAAAAGTTGCCCCGACCCCTCTTCGATTTGCGTGAATCCGAGGTCCATTTTTTGATATCTCGTGACGGAGGGGTGGTACGACCCCTACCATTTTTGAACATGCGAAAAAAGAAGTGTTTTACAATAATTTGCAGCCTGAAACGGTGATGAGATAGAAATTTGGATTCAAAGAGACTTTTATGTAAAATTTGACGTCCGATTTGATGGCGTACTCAGAATTCCGGAAAAACGTATTTTTCATCGAAAAAAACACTAAAAAAGTTTTAAAAATTCTCCCATTTTCCATTATTCGACTGCAAAAAAATTTGGAACATGTCATTTTAAGGGAAATTGAATGTACTTTTCGAATCTACATTGACCCAGAAGGGTCATTTTTTCATTTAGAACATTGTTTTTTCATTTTAAATTTTCATGTTTTTTTTCTAAATTTGCAGGGTTATTTTTTAGAGTGTAACAATGTTCTACAAAGTTGTAGAGCAGACAATTACAAAAATTGTAATATATAGACATAAGAGGTTGTAATGTTTATAACATTACGAGTTATGCCTGTATTCTGGGTCAATGTAGATTCGAAAAGTAGAGTAACGGAAAATGGGAGAATTTATAAAACTTTTTTAGTGCTTTTTTCGATGAAAAATACGATTTTTCGAAATTCTGAGTACGCCATCATATCGGGCGTCTAATTTTACATAAAAGTCCCTTTGACACCAAATTTCTATCTCATCACCGTTTCAGGCTGCAAATTATTGAAAAACACCTCTTTTTCGCATGGTCAAAAATAGAAGGGGTCGTACCGCCCCTCCGTCACGAGATATCAAAAAACAGACCTCGGATTCGTGATCAGGGACAAAAGTTACCCCTTAGGACAAAGTTTCACGCAAATCGAAGAGGGGTCGGGGCAACTGCTGTGTGAGTTGGCAGAGAATTACCCACTTTGATTATTTTTCTTAATAATTATAAATATTCTTCTTTTCAGATAATAGCTTTTTATTTTTTGCTGATAACTCCTACAATATAACTCTAGGATAAGGTTAATGCAAATATTTTCCAAACTTGGTGGGCGAACTGAGGCCAAATCTCAAATACAGTCATCCCTCTTATTCGGAACAGTTTACAGATCGTCCAATGTTCAAAAAATCATAGAAAATCGATAATCGAACTTAATGATTCGCCTACGCCTTCATTTGAAAGCTTTTCTTGCGATCTTTCGATTCCGTCATCGAACAACTGCAATTTTAACTCTTATATCAAGTTTTTGAAGAAAAAAATTGACCCTTCAAGAGAGTGTCCAAATAGAGATCTTAAAAATAGTAGGGTCGACAGAAAAGATGCATTTGGCATGCTATTGACAAATTATCACAAAAGTGTTCCGAATATGTGGGATGACTGTATGAGTTTGATTGGACGTAATAGAATCTAGCGCACCGCCCTTGAATATTAAATGAGATTTAACCCGTAAAAAAAATGAGATACTTTGGATATGCGTTTCTTCATCTCAGACTTTATTAGCTTTTAGTGGTGAACAATTTTCAAAAGACTGACTGAATATTTTTTAAGATTATTTATAATAGTCATATAAAAAAACGAAAAATTTCAAAACTATTTCGTGTCAAAAAATAAATTAAAAAAGATGAGTTTTTAGTCTTGTTTTTCTGAGAAGTATGAAGCACAACCTACAACCTACACAACCTACATTCTAAAGATACTGATTTTTGAATATTTCAATGGCCGTTCTTGGTCACCCGCGACAGACACGGACGACGAAACGCAAAAAGAAACTTTTTCAAAACTTTTTTTTCGTAAAATCGCGATAACTTGTGATGTTTACTAGCAAATTCCTTATGTTTATGTATCATTTTTTTGTAATTGTCTCCTCTAAAACATTGTAGAACATTGTTACACCCTAAGAAAATAGCCCTGCAAAGCTTCAAAAACACGACATTTTAAAGTTAAAATTTTTGTTCTGAATGAAAAATTACCCTTCTCTTAACCCGTAGATTCGAAAAGAACATTAAATTTCCCTTAAAATGACATGTTCCAATTTTTTTTTTTTTAACTATAATATAGTAGTTTATGCAACAAGTTGCAAAATAAAGATTTTTGCAGCACGAGTTGCACATTTATCTAACGAGATTTACCGAGTCGGATTAATACGATGAGTGCTGAAAAAATCAAGTTTTGTTACGAGTTGCTTACATCATTTTTTGCAATCCCGAAAAACATTGCTTGAATGGAATTTTATGCCAAATATTCAAGTGTTTAGTCAATTCACCGTTCAAAACTAAAAAATATTGAAAAATGTTACTATTCGATACTAGTATTGAAAAGTTCAACTTTTCAGCACCCATTTCAGTGTTGAAAAATGGAACTTTTTAGCACTGCTATTGAAAGGTATTAATTTTCCATTCAGTTATTTTTGGTAGGGAAAAGTAGGCCGTTTCGTTTCTCCAGAAAAACAGTACAAGTTGACAGCTTCACGACGTAACTGCAAAAATACTTTTTGCAATTCCGTCGTGAAACTACTTACTATTCCTGTCATTCTTGAATGACAAAATAGCCTACTTTTCTGTACCAAAAATAACAGAATCGAATAGCAACACTTTTCAAAATAAATGCTGAAAAGTTCTACTTTTCAGCACTCAAATGGGTGCTGATAAGTTGAACTTTTCAGCACTTGTTTCGAAAAGTAACACTTTTCAGCATTTTTTTGATTTAAACGATTTATTGACAAAATACATGAAAATTTGACATAAAATTTCACTCAGTGTGTGTTTTTTGGAATTGCAAAAAATGTTATATGGAACTCGTTGCAAAACTTGATTTTTTCAGCACTCTTCGTATTTATCCAACTCGGTGAACCTCGTTGGATAAATGTACGACTTGTGCTGAAAAAATTCTCTTTTTGCAACTTGTTGCATAAACTACTATTTTAGTGTTTTTTTCGATGAAAAAAACGTTTTTTCGGAATTTCGAGTACGCCATCAAATCGGGCGTCCAATTTTACATCAAAGTTTCTTGGACACCAAATTTCTATCTCATGTGCAAATTATTGAAAAAAAAAAACTCTTTTTTGCATGTTCAAAAATTAAAGAGGCCATACCGCTCCTCCGACACGACCTATCAAAAAAACGGATCACGTATCCGTGATCAGGGAAAAAAGTTACCCCTTAGGACAAAGTTTCACGCAAATCAAGGAGGGGTCGGGGTAACTTTTCCCGATTTCGTGTGAGTTGGTAGAGATTTACCCTTATACATTAAAATTCGGTTATTTGAAGGCTACGTGGTTTATGCACGACCCCCATGCATGTTGAATTGAGATTTTGAACATTTTCTGTTATTTGGTTCAACTGAATTTTCAAGAACAGAAATTGCTCAAAATTGAAAATATTAGTTTCGCTTTATCGAGCGAAAGGCATACTATTTTAAAGTTTATCATGGAATTGATTGTAAAAGTTTCAATTGATTTTATAAAAATAAAAATCGTGATATAAATATTTGTTGCACTTGGTTTGGCACTTAGTAACAAATCCAAATCTAAAATATTTAAAATGTCACAATCAAACAACTTAGACAAATCCTTTCAGCTCTCCAAATGATCAAAATCTCCCCAGATCTTGTCCCTGCCATTGCCGATACCGATCTCTTTATGAGGACCTCACAGCTCAAATCAGCTCGATGGCGGCCGGTCCGATATCGATCGCGACTTTTTAATGCACTTTTCCCCACAAATCTGTCCGCCTGTCTCACTATCGCCTTTTCGGACCGCAAGTCAATAACTGTCAAAGTGTGTCCAATAAACACGCGAACCCGCTCTGACTGGGGCTAAAAATTACATCCATCTCGATCGAGAGGGGCCTGGTAGCGATTGTGATCTCCCCATCAGAGATCGATGTTTAGGGCGAGATTTGAAACTTACCTCAAGACCTGATTCGTGCACACGATCACCGACTGTTGGTTCGAGTCCTGGCCGTCGCGCACTTGCAGCACCACGTGCACCCAGATGAAGTCGTTCTGGCGACGCTGCATCCGGACCAGCAGGATGCACGACCGGTCCTGCTCGGATTGGGTGACTGGAAGAGGACATTTTTTGGAGAAAAGAGAAAATTCTTGTCAAATTATCGAATAACCCCATTTGTTACAGCACAATCACTGACTGACAGTAAAAAAGTGAAAGTGTAGTACTATTTTTCATTTTTCAATTAAATTTTAGCAAATTTTATGCTCAAAGAAAACCAAAACAATTCCCGCAGGATTCGATAACTTTTTATCGCTCATATCTGTCCAACCGTTGCGTTCCGTGACAGTAATGATCACTCGTCAAATTGATCAATAACACACACACAAAAAAAAACTCTGACAGATACTCACTCAGTCGATGTTTGCTCTGCGCTTCCCGCGTCGATTCCCAGTGCAGCAGCTGGTACCAGGAGATGCCCTGCAACTCGCTCCGGCTGTACCCGAGGTGGAACTCCCCACTGGAAAAAGAAGAAGAAAAAAAGGGGTACGATTCTTAGTGTTGTTGTCAAAGAAAAAAAAATGGAAACAAGTCCCCACCCTAAAAGTAAACACACGGTTCGGATCGATATTGTCTTCTTATCGCACGGGAATCTTGGCCTTGCCCAACCCAGATTGCTGGAATTTTTGAAGATAATAATGATTTTGTCGACGGAACAGAGCTGGGAAAATGTTTTCTCAGAAAATTATTTAAATCTTAAAAAAACAAATCTAATTTTAAACAGGTTTGTGTCTATGCAAGTTTAAAAAAAAATCTTAAATAGAATATCATCTTACACAGAAAAAATGATGATTACATTCATCAGAGAATGCTGTCAGATTTTGCGTCAAAAAACACATTTTTTAAGGTAAAATTACTCAAAACAGAGTTTTTTTAGGTTTTGGTTCAACCAACCAAATTATCAACCTTCCTAAATTCAACTGGCAATTAGTGCGTCCATCCCGGAAATTCCCGGCATTTTTCCAAAACCAGGAATTCCCGTATCCCGGGAATTTTTAATATTTTATCCCGGGAATTTCCTAAATTTAAAAAAAATCAAATTGTGGTTTCGAAATTTAGATTTGGTTGTGGAAATAGATGGACAGTTAATGGACAGTTGTATTTTGCATAGGTATATCAGCTTTAATTTGACTTATTAGGAAAAAATCTGCTTTAAGAATATTCTTTTAAATTTTATATATTTTGATTTAAAACTTGTAATCTTACAGACAAAATCTAACTAATCCTTTTTCAGATGACACTATAATAATAATAATAATATATTTTGAAATACACAGAAAAAACTATTTCTGTAAATTTACATTATTTATCATGTACCAAAAGGTATCATGATAAATGATGTATATTTACATTAAGTTCATTGGAAATTTACATTATATTCATTGGAAATTTACATTAGTTTTGGAATTTACATTAGGTTTGAAATTTACATTAGTTCAAATCAACTAATTCTGATTGGCCAATGGGAATGAGAAGCTCGACTTGGATTGCAGTAAGAGAACCAAATATAAATATTTTTAGTTCGGGTAGTTTTGAAGTCAACGTTTGGCAGAAATACATTGAATATATGATTTAAATTAATTAGGAATTTACAAGAAGCCGAACACGGGTAGAAATTCATCAGATTTGAGTTTCCATGCTCAACGTTTCCATTAGATTCATGATTTACATTAGATTTAGATTTACATTGGAGTATTTTCCATGACTTTTTACTCTTTACATCATATTTCAACATTACATTGAGTGAGTTTACATAAGAAACAGTAATTACGTGCTGTGTAAATTTAAATATTTTTTTCTGTGTAGACTGGGTATTATAATTACGTATATTTCGAATCATAGATTTAAAAAAATATCATATTTAATAATTTTACAAAAAATCATCACCATATTGGGCAAATCAGGAAAAATATAACGAATTAATGCAGTTGTTCATGTCAATTTTCACGCATAATGTTTTGATCTTTGATTGATTTCTGTTAAAACAGGAACCGAACAACAAAATTAGTACTCGGATTTTCTAATTCATTGCCCAAAATCTCCTGTACCTATTCAAACTGTAGTTCCAATTTTCCCCAGTTGGTTTTAGTGACTTAACAATAATCTGTAAAGAATGTTTTAAATCAAACTTGAAATTGTACACTTTTTTGAAATTTACATTGACAGGTATACAACAAATAAAAAAAGGAAAAAAATATGAATGCAAGCGACTTATTTAATAAAAATTACATTGGATTACAAATTGTGGTTCATTTCAAATCCAAGACACACCAAAGAACAAAAACCATTTTTATTTAATTTTAAGCTTTCTAAATACTGCTGTGATTGAAGTGTAGATCATCACAATTCAATGGTATTGTGTAATTCTTTGGTTTTAAGCTTAAAAAACATAAAAAATATAATAACAAAAACATTGATTTTATTTCTGTTTCATTTCCGTTTCTCGGAAAATTCAAAACCCGGGAAAATTGGACTGACAATAACAAACAAAAATATCAGATCTTATATCATCAAAATTCATGTGACATACAAAAACATTAAAATTACAATAAAATACAACTTTTTTGGCGGCACAGATAGGAATTAAACATAAGTGTTTATAAACAAAAAAAAAACGGGAATTCTAAGACATTTTGATTTTTTGCCTTCCTCGCCTTACTGAGGAAAGGCTATAAAATCACTCAAACTGAACTTCTCTATTAGACCTCCTAGACCCACCTTCATGTATACCTATGGACTCAGAATCGAATTCTGAGCAAATGTCTGTGTGTGTGTGTGTGTGTGTGTGTGTGTGTGTGTGTGTGTGTGTGTGTGTGTGTGTGTGTGTGTGTGTGTGTGTGTGTGTGTGTGTGTAGGGATGTGGGTCTGTGCACCAAAAAATATGCACTCGATTATCTCAGCACTGGCTTAACCGATTTGGACCGTTTTGGTCTCATTCGATTCGTCTTGGGGTCCCATAAGTCCCTATTGAAAATTATGAAGTTTAGTAAAGTACTTCAAAAGTTATGCTAAAAACGATTTTGACTAAAGTCCGGAAGATTGTAAAAGGGTGGTTTTTGTAAGAAACCCCAGCATGTTATACATTTTTAGAAAGGTATTTAAAAGACCTTTCCAACGCGACCAATACATTGAAGATCTGACAACCCTATCAAAAGTTATTAGCAATTAAGTGTAATTTATGCACTTTTTGGAAGCCGGATCTCAGATATCACGATGAAAACGTTGTCCGGATCTATCATGCAACCCGTCGTTGAACAGGTAATCAAAAGACCTTTCTAACGCGTCCAAAACATTGAAGATCTGACAACCCTATCAAAAGTTATAAGCACTTAAGAGTTATTTATACTCTTTTTGGAGGCTAGTTCTCAGATATTTAGATGAAAACGTATTCCAAATATATCATGCGACCTATCTTTGGATAGGTAATTTAAAGACCTTCCCACGAGCGTGTCTATTTTGGATAGCATTACCCTTTGAATGAGAGGAAGGTACCAACCACCTAAGGGTGGATTAAGTAACGTTTTTTACGGTAGCTTAACTATGTTCATAACTTAGACATTTTATGATACCGTAAAACGGGGTGACTTTGATAGCCGGGGAGACTTTGATAGGTTTGAGATTTTTCCGCAATATGATGAATACAAATTAAATACGTACGGAATGGTAGTAAATCATACTGAAAGTAGTAGAGAAGTGTTCAAAGTACCTCAAGAAGAACTTTTCATAAAATTTTGAAATGTTTGAAAAGTCAGTTAACTATAATTAAGAAAGTGTTGATGAATAGCAATATTTAAATCTTCTCAAAGAGTCATGTTTTTCTCAACGAACATGATTTTGAATCGGAAAACGGATTGCATTTTTGGATTCTTTGAACAATTTTCTGCTAAGAGAAGGTAAAATAAGTTTGTAAATAATAAATATTATGAGTTTTTGAAACAGTAATCGAAAAAATCCCTTGTTTTATAAGCATTTTCAGTTGAACAAATTTCATATGAAATGTGAAAACTTTTGATGTTTGCTTCTAATTCAGTTTGAAATGCAATATTAATCGATAATTTCATAACCAAAACTAGTTTCAAAAAATTTCAGGCAAATTTCAAACTTTTGAACCATTTTTCCTAAAATTTATATGTTTTTTTAATAAAAAGCTTATAAACTTAGTTAACTTAGTTTAAACATTGATTTTTTCCTTGAAAACTATATTAGCAACCTTAGTAATGGTACATTTGACGTAAAAATAAAGTTTGAACACCTAAAATCTGATTTGAACAAGAAAAACGGAATTCAAACTAAGAATTTTTAACGTAACTATTTTTTTAAACACTATTGAAATAACTTTTTTTTTTCAAAAATGGTGTATGGATCTCATGTGGGCTACACCAGTACATGTTTTTAAAAATAATAGTCTTAAGAAAAACCTTACCATTTGGCAAATATTCCAAAAATAAATTGAAATTCAATCAAAGTCACCTCGGTTTACGGTACTTTTTAGATGGATTAAGAACGGTCTTTTATAAACAATCTCATCTCAGAATTATGTGCATGAATATTAAATATTTATCTGCGTAACGGATAATTTTTATCCATTATAAAATTGTGATTTTTGCGAAAACCGTTGAAAAACTAAATCAACACTCTAAACACTGCATTTCAGCTAAGACCACCCACCCTAATCACCAAACAAAAAAGATTAAGGGGTTACATGCATTTAGAAAATACCGAAATTTCATATTACGGAAAATTTATCAATCCACTCAAAACATTATTTTCCTTCACTCCTCAAAGTTTCATATAGATATTTCAAGATTAAAGTTAGTAATAGGTGATTTAAATTTGATATTTTGCAATGCGCAAAGCGAACTGTCAAACTTTCTGAACGTTTTTCTCGAAACATCGAGTTGATTTACGGGTGCCACGATACCTCAAGATTGGATAAACCAAATTGGCTGAAAATTTTTGAAATTCAGAACATAAAAATATTTATATCTTTTTTTGAAAATCGGCCTTCGCCATGCACACGGAACCAGTTTAACAAGTCTGCACCAAAAATTTGAGCCGATTTGGTCAAAGCAGTGTTGAGATATCGTGGCACTCGTTTTTTGAAACTGCTAACTTGAAATAGCTATATCTCGGCAATGATACAACCAAATGTCTTGATATTTATTTTGTTATTAGTTAAAAAAAGATATTTAAAAAAAAATCTAACATAAAAAAACGATTTGATCAAACTAAGAAACGCAAAGCGTAAAACCTTCTTAAAAAGGTTTAATTTTTAAACTGACTAAAAAGGCTAATAAGATTGATTTCTTAAAAAAAACAAATGAACTGCAAAATATCAAACAAACGGGATTTCACTGTACTGATCCCTCCACTGCTGGCTCGATACTCATCGTTTGGTCAGGTTTTGCCGCCTCTTCTGAGCAGAAGATAAAGAGTGGAGACCAACCTCGGTGACTAAATCCGTCCTCCGGCAATCGATTGATCCGGAAAGATTTCACTGTTTGGACCCACCCTCGCACGTGTGGGGAATGTGGATTCACTTTTCATAAGGACGAATTTTTTCAAATTAATTTCAATTCTGACTTCAATATCTACGAATTCGACTAAATTTCTAATAATTGTCACAACATAAATATTGCAAATGCCCTTTTACATTGTTACTCCCGGCCACATACGACCCGTATGAAGATGTTTATTATTTCCTTTCGATTTTCTGCATTAAAATTCAATAATCCTTCCCCAAAAGACCGCACCACGGAGGGGAGTTGTTTGCGAAAGATCGAACCAGCTGGATGTGACCCCCGGGCGGTAGCAGCGGTGGAATTTTCGAGGGAGGATGCACTGCAAGCACCGTCGTGTGTAGAATCAGGTATCTTTTGAGTCCGAAGCGTGGCGGAATCGATCTCGATCTGGTTGAAGCTGGTACCTACATGATACCAATTGATTTTACTTGGATTACGAATGCCTAGGGCGAAGTGATGGTGAATGGTGATGGAAAATTTGTATTCGTTCAATGCAAAATGAAGAATGTTTGGTTTATTTGATTATATTCCAATTTATCCTCTTCACCAGATTTTTTTTCAATTTCAAAATAATAAAAAAAATGAAAAAAAAAACTTTGAAAAGAACGTCGTCCATGCTAAGCGAATTTGATATGCGCCAACTGCGATGGAAATCCAACGGCCAACTTTCGAAGCATTACACGGAATAATCAACAGCGAATGCTGACGACGTCTAAGCCTGACATAGAATTAAAAAAAAATTCTTCAACAAAGATAGGAACTTTTCAGTAAAACTGACTTACAATCAAAATTCTGCAGTTTGGAGTGTACTTACACGTTTTATATCGACAATATTTCCGTGTAAGATCTCAATTGAGAATTTATGACCCCCGTGCCATCGCGGCATGGGTTTGGTGGCCAATGGGCTCAAAAAATGCTAATGAGCCAAGGCTGGAATTACAATCTTAAGCGAAACAATTCAATTAACCCACATGTGTTTACGTGTGTGTGCTGAAAAGCCACAATCACACACGCGGATCTAAACTCCAAACAAACCCTCCCACCAAACAATCCCCGTTGCGTTCTAGGTGTTCAACCCCAAAAACCCTTATTGCCAGCCTAGCGATCCAACTGCAGACCACGGATGGTTGGCATGTTTTGCAATCGATGTGTGTGTGTGTCCAACATACACCATAAACAACATAAAATTTGTGATCATCGACGCCGAAGCTGCTGCCGTCGTTGAGCGCGTCTGCGAGCTCGCTTGAACCTCGGCGGCGAGCATCCCAGGTATCGACGACAGCGGCTGTTCCGCGACAAGTATCTGCACACATGGGTTACCACCTCCTCGGAACCCCCCGCCGCCCCTCAACCAAACCTCTCTGAAATCTTGGCGGCGCATTATAAATATTAAGCATATTGTGTCCATTGGGCAAGAAAAGTGAGAATTCCACAAACGTTATGCTGTATGTGGTTGTTGCTGCTGCTGGCATAGATATGCTGAGCCGTTCTCTGGGAAATTGCAATATTTTTTCTGATCCAGCTCAAATTTTGAAGGGCTGTTCTTCCCTTGATCGTATATACGTAACATATGCAAAAGCGGAGCACCAAAAGCGAGGAATCCACACATTTCTTCCTTCCCTGGAGATTCAGAAATGTATTGCTGTTTTAACATTTATGCTCAAACTCAATTCATTCAACTCCTCATCTCTGCGATTAACTTCTCGCAGTTGGCTTGGCCGTTTAGAGAAGAAGGATCTTGGAAGTAATCACCCCGACATTCTCCAAGATGCTTTTGAAAGGATAGCTGTGCTAGTGTTAGATCAGACCAGATCAGATCAGATATCAGGGTTGCCAAGTTGCCTGATAGATCTGGGAATGCCAGATATTTCAAGTGTCAGCCAGTATAAAGATTTATCATTCTCTGTTATAGATTTTTACAAATGTTATCAGGTCTTTCAAATTGAAAAATCTAGAGAAAAATTATTAAAATTTCAATGTATTTTTTTCTTTTTTGAGCCCAAAAAACAATAAAACCATCTTAATCCGACAAACTTTTGAATTCAATCATAACTTCCTTCCCCTCTCCCATTCATATTGTTAGATTTTGGAATGCTAGATTTTTCCCAATTTTTTTTCGGCGATTTTTTTTTTCAACTTCTAATTTGTCAAGAAATAGTTTTCATTATCAATTTCATTTCTGGAGTTTTTTTTTGAAAAGGTCCCATAAACCAAATTTTTAGTTTTTGCTTTTTGGGTGTTTTTAGAACCGCCTTGAGTCAGGGGAATTCAAAAACACCCAAAAAGCAAAAAATGATAATTTGGTTTTTCAGACCTTTTCAAAAAAAACTCCAGATTTCAGCTGTGTGTTGCTTCATAATCAATTTTGGAACAATTATTTCTATTTGCGTGACACTTTGCCCTAAAGAAAAATTAGGACCCTGGTCACGGATCCGGGGTCCGTTTTTCTCAATATCTCGTGACGGAGAGGCAGTACGACCCCTTTTATTTTTGAAAATTTATAATAGACGTGTTTTTCAATGGTAATGTCCCTAAATTAAAAAAAAAACGTATTTTTCATTTTAAAACAAGTGCAAAAATAGTTATAACCGCAGCCATTTTCGTTACTCAACTGTAAAAAATCCTATACCTTTCTTTATTAACCTGGCCATGGTCTTCGTTTTCTACATACACGAATGGTATTCCGGGTCTATAGGACCCAGAAATGTTTTCAGCTGCCAAAATTCGAGATTGTAACCGATTTTGGATGTCTTGACCGCAAATGAAAGGCTAGGATGTCTACTTTCTGAACCCAACCGGCAGAACCGGTTTTGGACACCGTGGCCACCGGGAACCTGCTACAACCGAAAAAAGTTCTTTTTGAGGCCCCTACTTTGAGGACCTGTATCTCCGAAACGATTGCACATAGCAGGTTGCTTCCGGTTGCATTCGACAGATAATAACCTGAATTTTAAGCCCCAGAAAAATAATTGGTCCATAGTGGCCACCGGTTCCGGTAACCCGGAACTTCCGGACAACTTGATTTTGCAGTTTTTGACATAAAACCGTCACACAGACCAGTATTTTGAAACGGATTATTTTCCAAATCATTGCAGAAGGATACTACATACTACCCCTGACTGTTTGGTATCGGTTCTGGCCAACTCTGGCCAATCCGGAACCGGTTCCAGGGTACCACTAAAACGGTTCCAATAATTGTCACGCTAGAAACCCGTCATGTTGCATATAAAACTTCATGAAATTGCATGTTATGACCATCTGAGGTCATGCCGATGTCCTCTGACCCATCCTGGTCACTCCGGAACCGGTTACCGGTGGCCACTGGGGACACTATCGGAATATGCAATGAACCCTATCATCCGACGTATCAAACTTCATGAAATTGAAAGTTATGACCATCTGAGGCCATGCCGATGTCCTCTGACCCATCCTGGTCACTCCGGAACCGGTTACCGGTGGCCACTGGGGGACACTATCGGAATATGCAATGAACCCTATCATCCGACGTATCAAACTTCATGAAATTGAAAGTTATGACCATTTGAGGCCATGCCGATGTCCTCTGACCCATCCTGGTCACTCCGGAACCGGTTACCGGTGGCCACTGGGGGACACTATCGGAATATGCAATGAACCCTATCATCCGACGTATCAAACTTCATGAAATTGAAAGTTATGACCATTTGAGGCCATGCCGATGTCCTCTGACCCATCCTGGTCACTCCGGAACCGGTTACCGGTGGCCACTGGGGGACACTATCGGAATATGCAATGAACCCTATCATCCGACGTATCAAACTTCATGAAATTGAAAGTTATGACCATCTGAGATCCTGCCGATGTCTTCTGACCTAACCTGGCCCGGAACCGGTTTTCGATGGAACTGGTTACCGGTGGCCACTTGGGGACACTATCGGAATATGCAATGAACCCTATCATCCGACGTGTCAAACTTCATGAAATTGAAAGTTATGATCATCTGGGATCAAGACGATGTCCTCTGACCCAACCTGATCACTCCGGAACCGGTTACCTGTGGCCACTTGGTGACACTCTCTGATTATGTAATAAACCCTATCATCCGACGTATCAAACTTCATGAAATTGAACATTATTACCATCTGAGGTCATGCTAACGTCCTTTGAACTTATCTGGTCACTTCGGAATCGGTTTACGATGGCCACTGCGATTGTCCTCAATTCGTCACTTGTGTTATCTTGTAACACGTCTGCTGTAAAAGATAGGAGATAGATAGCACACAAGCGACGAATTAGTAATTTCTTGCTTCACGGCACGTTTTGAGATTCAAGGAACGGCTCGGGATCCACGAATATGTTTGATAGGCCTAGTCTGGCAAGTTCATCAGCCATTTCAATGCCTTCAATACCGCAGTATCCTGGTACCCAAAACAACATGCCGAGTAGCAAGTTCCAAACATGTTTGGATTCGCATTTAGAGGATTTTAACGCCAATAGTGCAGCTTAGCTATCCGAGAAAATACCGATTTTTGCGTGTCTATAATTTCTAAAATATCAAAATCAAAGGTTAGATGAAAGAGTTTCTGCACCCAAATCTCGGCAACACTCGGTTTGAGAGAAAGACGGCCTCATGAAGTTTGATATGTGGGACGATAGGGTTTCTATTCCGCATATTCCACAAGTGTACACCAGTTGCCACCGGTAACCGATTCCAAAAGCCAGATAGAGTTAGGGGATGTTAGCGTAATTACCTTAGATATAATATTGTTCAATTTCATGTTGTTCGATATGCCGTCATTGCATATTACGATAATGTTCCCCAAAAGCCACTGGTAACCGGTCCCGGAGTGGCCCTCAGTGGCCATAGGTAACCGGTTCCAGATTGATCAGGTAAGGTTAGTTTAGGTCGGCATAACCTTGGATAGAAATAATTTTTCAATTCTATGAAGTTTGATATTTCGGATGATAGGGTTTCTAGCATATTCCACAAGTTTCCCCAAGTGGCCATTGGAAACCGACTCCGAAGTGACCAGATAAGTTCAAAGAACGTTAGCATGACCTCAGATGGTCATAACTTTCAATTTCATGAAGTTTGATACGTCGGATGATAGGGTTTACTACATACTCAGAGAGTGTCACCAAGTGGCCAACGGTAACCGATTCTGGAGTGACCAGATAAGTTCAAAGGACGTTAGCATGACCTCAGATGGTAAGAATGTTCAATTTCATGAAGTTTGATACGTCGGATGACAGGGTTCATTGCATATTTCGATAGTGCCCCCAAGTGGCCACCGGCGACCGGTTCCGGAGTGATCAGGTTAGGTAATAAGACATCGGCATGACCTCAGATGGTCATAACTTGCAATTTCATGAAGTTTGATACGTCGGATGATAGGGTTCATTGCATATTTCGATAGTGTCCCTCAGTGGCCAGCGGTAACCGGTTCCGGAGTAACCAGGTTGTGTCATGGGACATCGGCATGACCTCAGATGGTCATAACTTTCAATTTCATGACGTTTGATACGTCGGATGATAGGGTTTATGCATATTCCGATAGTGTCCCCAGTGGCCACCGGTAACCGGTTCCGGAGTGACCAGGATGGGTCAGAGGACATCGGCATGACCTCAGATGGTCATAACTTTCAATTTCATGAAGTTTGATATGTCGGATGATAGGGTTCATTGCATATTCCGATAATGTCCCCAGTGGCCACCGGTAACTGGTTCCGGAGTGACCAGGATGGGTCAGAGGACATCGGCATGACCTCAGATGGTCATAACTTTCAATTTCATGAAGTTTGATACGTCGGATGATAGGGTTCATTGCATATTCCGATAGTGTCCCTCAGTGGCCACCGGTAACCGGTTCCGGAGTAACCAGGTTGGGTCAGGGGACATCGGCATGACCTCAGATGGTCATAACTTCAATTTCATGAAGTTTGATACGTCGGATGATAGGGTTCATTGCATATTCCGATAGTGTCCCTCAGTGGCCACCGGTAACCGGTTCCGGAGTGACCAGGATGGGTCAGAGGACATCGGCATGACCTCAGATGGTCATAACTTTCAATTTCATGAAGTTTGATATGTCGGATGATAGGGTTCATTGCATATTCCGATAATGTCCCCAGTGGCCACCGGTAACTGGTTCCGGAGTGACCAGGATGGGTCAGAGGACATCGGCATGACCTCAGATGGTCATAACTTTCAATTTCATGAAGTTTGATACGTCGGATGATAGGGTTCATTGCATATTCCGATAGTGTCCCCAGTGGCCACCGGTAACCGGTTCCGGAGTGACCAGGATGGGTCAGAGGACATCGGCATGACCTCAGATGGTCATAACATGCAATTTCATGAAGTTTTATATGCAACATGACGGGTTTCTAGCGTGACAATTATTGGAACCGTTTTAGTGGAACCCTGGAACCGGTTCCGGATTGGCCAGAGTTGGCCAGAACCGATACCAAACAGTCAGGGGTAGTATGTAGTATCCTTCTGCAATGATTTGGAAAATAATCCGTTTCAAAATACTGGTCTGTGTGACGGTTTTATGTCAAAAACTGCAAAAATCAAGTTTTCCGGAAGTTCCGGGTTACCGGAACCGGTGGCCACTATGGACCAATTATTTTTCTGGGGCTTAAAATTCAGGTTATTATCTGTCGAATGCAACCGGAAGCAACCTGCTATGTGCAATCGTTTCGGAGATACAGGTCCTCAAAGTAGGGGCCTCAAAAGAACTTTTTCGGTTGTAGCAGGTTCCCGGTGGCCACGGTGTCCAAAACCGGTTCTGCCGGTTGGGTTCAGAAAGTAGACATCCTAGCCTTTCATTTGCGGTCAAGACATCCAAAATCGGTTACAATCTCGAATTTTGGCAGCTGAAAACATTTCTGGGTCCTATAGACCCGGAATACCATTGGTGTCAGTTTTTTTGGTGCGCACTTCCGGTGGCCACCGGAAGTTCATTTTTGGCCAGAATGTGTGTCTTAGTAAGATACACAAAGTCACAAAATTTCAGATCTCTAGGTGTTTTTGGTCAAAAGTTACAATTACTTTTATAGTGCTACTGGGTCCTATAGACCCGAAGACCATGCCCGGGTTAACCAAAATTGTGAGAACTGTCATACGACGAGAAATTGAATGTAATCTTTGAATCTATAACTTCGTAGAATTGTCTGCTCTAGAAAAATGTCCATGCCAAGTTATGAAAAACGTGACTTTTTTAAATGAAAACCTATGTATAAATTGAAAAAAATACCATTCTGAGTTATTACAGATTCGAAAAGTAAATTAATTTCGCTTTTAATGACACATCCCACAATTTTAGAGAGTTGAGTTATAAAAATTGGCTGAGGTTTTAAAACATTTTTTTTCTTATGTAAGGCCGTTGCAAATATTTTTCAAAGTTTATGTCACCTCCCCCTTCAAAGTTGGCCTGAATAATCAGGGAGCAAAAATTATCTTTTCTAAAAACTTCAAAATTTTAATGAAAATTAAAGTTTAATCAACCGAAAACCAGTTAAAATGCATTTTCCCGCGTTTATAATCATATTCAGCATGTTTGAACTCATTTAACATTTTAATTTTTCATGAAATTCCAATGTACAGTCCCACGAAAGGTTTTTTTTTGTGAAAAAAAATCCGTCAATACCTCGATGTTTTCAAAACTAATGATTGGAAAGCATCTGTAAGCCTGTAAAATGCAATATTGCAATCAAAAAGTACTCTAGTGGAATTTTGATAAAGTGCACCGTTTTCAAGTTAAATCCATTTTTAGGTGACTTTTTTGAAAATAGTTGCAGTTTTTCATTTTTTTTAAATTAGTGCACATGTTTACCCACCTTTGAAAAAAAAATAGAAAAGCTGAGAAAATTCGTTATGTTTTGCATTTTTGAACTTTGCTGATAGGACCCTTAGTTGCTGAGATATTGCCCACCCAAACAACACACCATTTTCTTATGTCGATATCTTAGCGACTAATGCACCATGGGGTATTTCCATATAAGCGAGCGGCCAAAAATATTTTTTTGCTTTTTTGTGACTTTTTTGTGTTGTTTGTACTTAGTATAATGAAAACAAATGAATTTTGATATTTTTCCAAAAAAAAGTTTAATTTTCGATTTTTCCATATATTTGAGGCCACATGCATTAAAGTGGTGAATTTTAATATTCTTGCTCTGTCTATTTGATGCACGGAATGGCGGTTTATGCTATGTTAAAGTTTCTGATTTACGTTCAATCTCCCTCCCCTTCTTCTTGAGTTAAAATCCACCTCTCTTTGAATGAATTTCTAATTTTAATAAACGTACAACAAAGTCATGAATATCAAATCAATTTCAAAACATGCATAGTAGGTACATTATTTCTTCCTCTGCAGGTAAAATAATATGCTTTTAACCTAGCGTATACGCGAAATCATTAATTTTCCTGCATGAATCAAAATATTCAAAATGGCATAACTCAAAAAGTGCACATAAGTTCACTTTGAAATTTAGAGACAAGTTAGGACATGGTTCAAATTTTAGGCTGCAAAATTTTCAGATCGCACAAATGCACACAAAAAAAGTACTCTATTAACAAAGTTGAAAAAAACTAAATTTTGAATAATAATCCATCTTTTTTTATTTTTATTATTTTTTTTAGCGTGTAAAAGTGTGTTTTGAAAAATGTTATTGAAAAGTTGAATCAATTACCTTTCTGAATATATATAATGATGCAGGAAAAAATACATAAACAGCTACACAGTACAACTATAAAAATAATCATTTTTTGTCAAAAACATGTTTTTCTTACCATTTTCGCCTTTGAAGGTCTGCAATTCAGTGAATTTTGATCCTACAACTTTCAAACTCCGGATTTTTCTTAGTTAGAATGTTTATTTTCGAAAAAAATATCAAAAAAATAATTAGAGTATGTCGGTTTTTCGATTTATGGCCGCCTGAAACCCCATAGTGTAATGGTCCGATTTTCATCTAATCTAATCTAATCAGACCCTAGCGCAGCCAATCTTTCGAAGGGATCCTGGAGAGTGCCTTAGGTTAGATGACGCCTAGCACTCTTCTTGTCATTTATTAACATTTGTAGTGCGCCATTGCATGAGAATGCATTGAAACATCACAAGCGTTAAACCGGCCAGGCCTACTGCGTAAAGCCGTATCGCAGAGATGACTCGTAATTGGGTTGAGTTTGAGCACAGAGTGTTCGAACAACAGCACAATTCTGAATCGACAGGGGAGGAAGAAGCGTGGGGACACACCACCATACGCTCCGAGATTTTGGTTGTATTCGTTGGGAGCACTATGCTAAGAAGGTTTGGTACTCCGGGACCCTCTGGGATGGGACATTGTATTTCCACGAATGCCCTGGACACTATTTGCCGTGGTTATAGCGCCACAACTCGCTCTCTGTAACAGTATTCCTAATTCCAGTCTACGCTCACCAAGTCGTCATGGCCTAGTGGTTAGCATTTTTGCTTACCAATCCAAAGGACGGAGGATCGAACCCCGCCTCGAGCGACTTTGATTTTTCGTTCATATTCATCATTTCAAATTTATGTGTTCTTAACTTTCTCGTTGGGAGCAGATGGGAATCGAACCCAGAACCATTCGCTTACAAAGCGAACACCGTAACCAGTCAGCCACGGCCGCTCCTTTAGTGTAATGGTCCGATTTTCAATGTTAAAATATGAAACTTTCGTGAAATTTTCCGATCATTTCGAAAAAAATATTTTCAAAATTTTTAAACCAAGACTAACATTTTAAAAAAGCGTAATATCGAATGTTTGGCCCTTTTAAAATGTTAGTTTTAATTTAAAAAAATGAAAATATTTCTTTCGAAAAGATCGGAAAATTTCACGAATATTTCATATTTTAACATTGAAAATCGGACAATAGTTGCTAAGATATCGACATTAGAAAATGATGTGTTGTTTGGGTGGGACATAGAAAACATAAATTTTCCTGTTTTTAAACCTTTGCATGACAATATCTCAGCAACTAAGAGTCGTATCAAAAAAGTTCATAAGTGCAAAATATAGAGAATTTTCCTAGCGTTTCAAAAATATTTTTTTCAAAAGTGGCCAAACATGTGCACTAATTTAAAAAAAATTAAAAACTTCGACTTCTTTTAAAAATGTCACCTAAAAATGGATTTAACTTGAAAACGGTGCACTTTATAAAAATTTCACTATAGTACTTTTTGATTGCCAATTTGATTTTACATCGAAAAATGAAGTTCAAAAATTTTTGCGACCAATTTTTCGATTTTTTGAAAAAATCAGTATTGATTCAAAAATTTATAACTTGTTTAGAGATTTTTTGCACAACCTGGAAATTTCTGAAAAGTTGGCATTTGATGTCCTCTAAAACATATCAAATAATAAAAATAAAAATAGTATTTTTTTGCAAATCAAGTTTTAGTGACAAAAAGTTAAATAAAAAATCACCAATTTTTTTTACCGTGTATCATATTTTTCTAGTGTAGTCGATATCCATACCTACAACTTTGCCGAAGACACCAAATCGATCAAAAAATTCCTTCAAAAGATAAAGATTATTGAATTTTCATACATCATTTTTGTATGGCCAGTTGCCAAATTTGTATGGAAAATTATATGGACAAACTAATGATGCAAAATGGCTTCTTTGGGCATACCTAAGGCACCAAAAAAGTTTCAGTCGGATTAAAAAATACAAAAAAAAAATCGAATGACCGAAATCTGAGAGAACTGCTCACGTCCTTAAATTTTTTCAACTTGCGATATCTCAAAAATTGTTGTTCTGATTTTCAATGTTGAGAATTGAAAATATTGCAAATTTTTTACAATTTTCAATAAAAATTGTTACGAAATTATTTAATCAACAATAACGTTTTGGAAGGACTGAAATCTCTTAATTTTGACATTTGCAAATGTTGGGCTAAATTTGTAGAGATCATAAAACTTACAAAAATGTCAATTTTTAACATTGAAAATCAACCCAATAGTTTCTGAAATATCGCAAGTTGAAAGTTGAGAGCTTGTTGAGAAAAACTCATTTTTCAAAACAAAAAAAAAACGGAAAAAATTAAGAGTTTGTAGACTATGTGCTAAGAACCTTCAGCTCGATAAAAAAAGTCTAAATTGGAAAATTGTAGGAATTTTTTTTTGCAGGATTGCTTTTCCTTCGTAAAGTAGGGGAAATAAACCCATTTTAATCACACTAAGCCATTCGACCAATTCTCATCACTTTTGCCGTTTTCCGCTATTAAATCAACATTTTCAGATGTATCAACAATGAAGAGTTGCTTGCTCACTTTTATTTGAGCTATTTATTGCTTTGAAACAGTCAAAAACACTTTATTTTAGCTGTAATTCATGACCAAAGTGCTGATAGGCCGATAATAGAAATAGGCTGAGAAAGGGTATAGTTCCCCTATTTCGCATTTTTTCAAATATTCAGAACTCTGGTACCAGATTTTGCACCATCTTAAACGCCAGCGTATTATTTGTCCATTGCATCATTTCTTTTTTTTTTTAATTTTATTTTTTATCAAAAAATATAAAAAAATGGATTTTTTTTTGGAATTCAACTTTTAGTGTTAAAAATAAAATAAATCAAATGAAATCAAACAAAAAATAAGGAAAAAAAATCCGTGCATCCACTTTTTCTGAAAAGTTGCAGTCATGCCAAAGACACCAAATCGATCAGAAAATTTATTCTCAAGACACAAATTTTCGAATATTATAATGCCAAATTTCTATAGCCAGCCCTCAAAATTGTATGGAAAACGTATGATGCAAAATGGCTTCTTTTAACATAGGGAATGCATGGACAAAGTTTCATTCGAATCAAAAAATACAAAGAAAAGTCTATGTGCAGTGTAACTAACATCACAATAATATCACAATCGAGTTTTTTTTTCTTCAAAAAATAATAGTTGTTTTGAGTTACTGTTTAAATCTACTAGAAATTTTCGATTTCATAGCAAAAACATTCAAATTGATATTTTTTTCAAAAATACTTGGATTTGTGTATTTTTTTTAAATTTTTAAAACTATTTGCAACAATATATATGTCAAATTTCCGATGATTTGAAAGCCGTAGCATAAACGTGAAATTGGAGTATTTTGTTTCGAAAATACGTTAATTTGTGAATGTTTCGAATATAGTAAAAAAACTTAAACTGTATATCAAATATAAAATTGAAATAGTTCTTTGTTGGCGAAAACTTGATGAACATAACGATGAACGTCAGCGCAAACCCCAGAGAATCGCTCTCCCGAGAGTGCAGGCAGCATCCCAGCTGGCCAAACCATGCTGCAAATCCAACCAGCCAGCCAGCCAGCTCGCTTCTCCGCGCAGGGACCGCTCTCAGAGTGGGGGAGCATAAAATGTTGGCAAAATACGATCGTCTGGCCGAGCCGTTGTGTCACTGCGAGGTACTGTTTAACCTATTCAGTGACCTCCTTATTAGAGTTGGGAACCTCGCCCCATTTGCTAGTCGCCGAGCTTCCCTGGTCCAGGACTGTTTTTGATGGGAGTTTTTTTTTCTGTCGGGTTCAGCAGCTCAGTTGCGCGCTATGTTTCGATTGACCGGAAAGTTTAATTGAAGATTGGAAAAGTCACTTTGGTTGAGCGATACTTTGTTGCAATGAGTAGGGAACTCTCTTTCAAGTTTCAATTTAATGAAATTTAAGCCTTATAAAACATTAAGCAAGGCTAATTTTCAGCTCAAATTTCGACGACCACTTTTTCCTAGACATGGCCGTGGGAATCGACCACAACGCGCTCGCAACACGCTCATTAGCCGATCGCAGGTCCCACTTGGGCAATCTAATCTATATCACCATATTCCTAAAAGCATTGCAACACTACACTTTTTCTCTCAATCGCAGATCTTGTCCATCATATAAACAGCAAAAAAACGTTAGTGTCCTAATCTTAATACGTCGTCCCTTCATCTTGAAAAAAACGGGTATCAAACTCAACCCAAGGGGGAACCGAAAACCGGCCTGATTTTATGGACAACTATAACTCCGCTCTAACGCTAGTTGCGCCAGTTGGCTCCTTAATAGCGGCGACCTCTCTTCGTAGAATGGCCAGGCACCGTCGTCGCGCGGATTGAATGGTCATCTTTGTCTTATGACTCTTGCTGTGGGAGACCAGGGGGGGCTTGCGTAACGCTTGATTTGAAACGACCTGGTTTATGATGAGACCTGGTCCGCCGAGTTTCTCATGAATAATTGATCTTTCATTCAAATTTCACGGGATTTTGCTAAATTGGCACTCAGCGTGGCCAGCCAGCAGCGTGCGACCCAGCATGGCACTGTAACTAAACTTCGAGTTGACCGTTGGATAGTTTGGACTCACTTTCTATCGACGTGCACAATCTTCATGTCCATCGAGTGGATCGTGGTGAACACGTTCGTGGCCCCCTGGACGACGCACTCCCGCGTCTCGGGCATCGCGATCGGCGTGCAGGTCGCGATGAACACCGGCTCGTTCCGGCTGCACAGGGGCAGGTACGACAGGTAGTGACCCTGGACGAGGACGACCTGCAATAAACACGGAGAGAAGTGGTTAAAAAGCGTTCAGTCTTCTAAGTTTAATCAGTAGCAACCATAACATCATAAATGCATTTTACGTTTCTCACCTTCTGATCCCCGAACCGCATTTGCCGGCGCGCGTTCCGGCTGACGTTCATCCGGCACAGGAACATCCGCTGCTCACCGTCCAGCTGGGTACCGTGCGTTCCGTGATGGTGGTGCCCGTGGTGCAGCGCCGACGCACTCGTTTGGTGCTGCGGAACGCCCCGGCCTAGCTCGGCCTGGATCGCGCCGTGGTCCTGCTTGTCGATGATGTCGTACACCGAGTCACCATGGATCAGCAGGTCCTCCTGAAATGGGGAAGAAAAAGTAGAAGTTCGTTCATTAATTGCTACAAAATTGCAACATCTTGTTGTACAGTGAAGCCTTCATGGTTTGACATCCCTCAGATTGAAGTTTAACAAACAAATTACATATTTTTAAGAACTACCTCATTTTTCGCAAACAAAAACAAAAAATGCTTGTCAAAACATTGATATTTTACTGTTTTCAACAATCGCAAAAACCAACATCGATCCAACTATCGTTCTCTCTGCAAACATTTCCCCAAGCTGTCATTCAATCAACAACCTCCTCCCGTCAACCAGTCTCCCCCCTCCCACAGAGCTGCCATGAGAAATTACAGAAAATCCATCACATTAGATCACCTGCAAGACCCTCCCCTTTCGGGGTGGTCCCAGCAACTCATCAACCTTAATCCAAACTCTCTTCGCCGGCAAGTGTGGTGAGTCGGGAGGTGACCGAACTGGGGAGGGGGGCTCATCATCGAGCACATGCCTCTGTGCTGTTGTGAGCAGGCATTGGGGCGAAATGAAGCTTTAAAAAAATCAACGTCATTTGCTGTGCCATTTCATGCGGCAATTCCCACCACCCCTCTTCGGTTTCGCTCAACTGCACTGGCACACACCGACTGGGGTAAAAAGCTCGGGCAAGCGAAACCAACCGTGTGGGCTCCACCTTGTTTTTCAAAAGTTTTTTTTTGTGTTTAATTGTGGCAGTAAGCACCACCACTATCCGGGGGGCTCCCAGAGAGGTTAGGTTATTTTTTTGTTTCAAGAAAAGTTTTAAACTTTACAATTTGTAGAATTAAAGATTTTCTTTTTTGACAAAGAACTTTGTCCTAAGGTTTCTATACGTGGTGTCAATCCAAAATTTTCGCGAAGCGAAAACGTTACGTGACGAATTCCCCTCTCGGCAAATTTCCCCTCTTTTTGGTGCACGCTGGTTGGATGAGCGAACGTTTCCCAATCAGTCAATCTAGAGACGTGCGATTGATGTATCTAAAATCACCCCCTCTCCACCTCATCATTTTCGGATCGTCGACGAGCCAACAAAACTCGACTCGGTCGGTCCCGAAAATTCATTCTGTTGCTGGACGTCGACGAGAACACATCAGAAGCAGATGGCCTGGTAGCCCGGTAGCAGACGGCCTGGAGGTCCGGGAGCAGATGGCTTGGAGGCAAGGACCAGCTAAGACATGCCAGTCGCAGGAGTCGATCTTTGGAACTGGCCACCACCTGGCCTGGAGTGGCCGGAGGCCCCGCGGATGTTCCGATGGGGGGACATTTGCCGAACCGTAAGAGATGGGGCAATATGGGTATCAAACTTTATGGTTTTTGATACTGGACATGAAATTTGACATTTCGGCAGTAGTGGCCACAATCCGGAGTGTCCGGAGGCCCCGCGGATGTTCCGATGGGGGGACATTTGCCGAACCGTAAGAGTTGGGGCAATATGGGTATCAAACTTGATGGTTTTTGATACTGGACATGAAATTTGATATTTCGGCAATAGTGGCCACAATCTGGAGTGGCCGGAGGCCCCGCGGATGTTCCGATGGGGGGACATTTGCCGGACCGTAAGAATTGGGGCAATATGGGTATCAAAATTTATGATTTTTGTTACTGGACATAAAATTTGACATTTCGGCAGTAGTGGTCACAATCCGGAGTGTCCGGAGGCCCCGCGGATGTTCCGATGGGGGGACATTTGCCGAACCGTAAGAGTTGGGGCAATATGGGTATCAAACTTGATGGTTTTTGATACTGGACATGAAATTTGACATTTCGACGGTAGTGGCCACAATCTGGAGTGGCCGGAGGCCCCGCGGATGTTCTGATGGGGGGACATTTGCCGAACCGTAAGAGATGGGGCAATATGGCAATATGGGTAATATGGGTATCAAACTGTATGGTTTTGATACTGGACATGAAATTTGACATTTCGACGGTAGTGGCCACAATCTGGAGTGGTCGGATGCCCCGCGGCTGTTCCGATGGGGGGACATTTGCGGAACCGTAAGAGTTGGGGCAATATGGGTATCAAACTTTATGGTTTTGATACTCCATCTTGGTAACTTTCGAGTGGTGAAGGAAAGTCAATTGATTTCACTTCGATTTCTATTTCAGCTCCACTTGCAATTTCCGTCCCCCTAGTTCGATAGGACGGTAATTATAAGGGGGAAATTTGGACCGGACATTCTAATCGAAAATTTCAACAATCATCTTGCAAAGTTCTTTGTCATACTGGTCATGTGTAACATAACCACCTGCACCTTTTTGGGAAAATTTTAGCCTAATTAACACATAATTTAAATTATAAACACGGGTAAACAAACTGGATTTAAAATTCATTAATTTAATTAAAAAATAAAGTTATTTTGAAAACTAATCTTGAATCGTTGTTATGATTGTTTTTGTCAATTTCGCACAGTTTGCGAGAATTTCAAAATTGGTAGTTCTTCATTATAAGAATTTCAAAATTGGTAGTTTTTCATATTCAACACATTTTTATTTAATAGTATGAGGCTTTTAAATTTTCGTATAGATTTTAGACTGGCCTGACCTGCTGGACAAACTTTGAATGTTTTGAATGTAGCAGATTTGGAAACAAAAATCAAAATTAATTTTATGATTTGGTGATCCGTTTTGTATGCCAAGAGATGTTTCATTTAATTGGCAATATAGTTATGGAAGAGTTTCAGGTAACACAAAACAAAATTTCTATGGGTTCATTGACAACGCACCCCAGACAAGATTTTCCAGTGTTATATTCCGATGAAAAAGGCGACGAATTGAAACTTTGGAATAACACAAATGCAACATTACCAGCGCCATGATCCAAAAACAAATTTTAAGCCTTATCCAATGGTTTTGTTTTTAAGATATTCTATTGATATAAATTTTGTTGATACAAGAAAATAAAAAAATCTGTTTTTTTCTGATCTGATTTTTCTAGGCGTTATGATTTTTTATTATCAACATTCTCGCGTGACAGTTCCGCGAAAGCAAGAGACAAGGCAAAATTTGCACGATGTTGCCACATTTCATGCGAACTATTTAAGCTAACAGATAGCCTCAGAAAATTTCAGTACCTTACGAGGTTTCGTCAAAGACGTATCCACGGTGGTAATTGTATTGCTCAAACACACACATCCACACATTGATAGACACAGGTTGTGCCAGGCTTGCCACACGTACAGATATTTTTGGCACAGACCAAACACTCAATCAAGTATAACTTTAAAGAAAAACATTTTTATCAAAAACTAAACAAGTAAAAAGATGCAAAAAATGTTTATCTTTTTAGTGCAGTTTACAAAAACTACTCAAGTGTATTTTAACTGTAAAAATAATTAGTTTGAGTGTTTGGTCTGTGCCAAAAATATCTGTGTGGCAAGCCTGGGTTGTGGCAAGCCTGGGTTGTGCACCAACTTGGGAGGAATTCTGATCTAATGAAGATAGAACGGTCACCCGAAAACCAGAATGATTTGGGGCAATGGTGTTGGGACTAAACTTTTAGGATATTAGCCACACCCGGAGTGGCCATGTCCCTGAAGGAAGGTTCTCCCGGGAGGACATTTACGGGACCATACAAATTGGGGCAATATGGGTGTCAAAATTCATGGTTTTTTAAACTGGTAATGAAAATGGCCATTTTGACAGGATTGGCCACACCCGGAGTGGCCATTGTCCTGAGGGAAGGTTCTCCCGGGAGGACATTTACGGAACCATACAAATTGGGGCAATATGGGTATCAAAATGCATGGTTTTTTAAACTGGTAATGGAAATGGCCATTTTGACAGGATTGGCCACACCCTTAGTGGCCATTGCTCTGAGGGAAGATTCTCCCGGGAGGACATTTATGGAACATGGAACCTTACAAATTGGGGCAATATGGGTATCAAAATGCATGGTTTTTTAAACTGGTAATGGAAATGGCCATTTTGACAGGATTGGCCACACCCTTAGTGGCCATTGCTCTGAGGGAAGATTCTCCCGGGAGGACATTTATGGAACCTTACAAATTGGGGCAATATGGGTATCAAAATGCATGGTTTTTCAAACTGGTAATGAAAATGGCCATTTTGACAGGATTGGCCACACCCGGAGTTTTCCGAAACATGCTTGTTTTGGCAATATTTTTGTTTTTTGGCAACTTATTTCCACAGAGGTGCCAATTATTGAAAACATTAAATTAGAATTAATTATTAAAGATTAAATAAATTGGCGAAGAATTTAAAAATATAAATAAAAATGGATTTACTTTTAAGAGTTTTGTACAAAGTTCTTTGTCATATTGGTCATGTAGAACATAACCACCTGCACCTTTTTTGTACATGATTTATAAAAAAGATTATTTTTTAATTTGGAGTTTGGATCTAGAAAAATTTATAGGTTGTGTTTGGATTTTTTTCATCACCATCAATGCTTTTTTGCGTAAATTTGATGATTTAAGTATATTAAATCTAGCATCAAAAACTCGGTTTCCTAAAGCCTTTAATCGGGTTTGTTTTATGAGTAAAGTTTATCAAACATTAAACTTTGTTAGCTTTATTTTAAGACTGAGATTTCAGTATTCAAGAAATAGTCTAGCGTGCCGTCACAGTCTCACGTACTCCCTCCCCCCACTCCATTTTGTCACACTTGCGAAACCCCCCCCCCCCTCCTCGCCCCTAGAGCGTGACGTACTTTATGGATGATGCCTAAGTACAGTTAAAGTTTATTCAAAAGTTTTTAGTATTTAAACAGAATTCAAAAATTGTTCCGATTGAAATGCATTAACAGTACAAGAAGTTTCTAAAGAAGCCATTACACTACCGCAAACAAACAAACAAACTCGCACTTTTTGACAGTTTGCCAGTTTGTCTGCTTTGTTTGTTTGTACAAACGTCAGCATACATTTTGCCTTGTTTGCGAGTTTGGTAATCTGTCAAACACGAAAAAGGGCGAGTTTGTTTGTTTGTTTGCGGCAGTGTAATGGCTCCTTAAGTCAACTTGGAAATATTCTGAATCACGCTGCAAAATTTGTTTTGGTGGCAACAAATCGATGCCTCTATGCTCTCTTATGCTAACAAGATAGGAAAACCAGCAAGTACAAGAGAGCACGGAGGTATAGAATTATTGAAATATGTTATACGCATGGATAACAATGCCTTGATTGTATGTACTTCAAAACTACACATATCTGTCGATTTCTCGAACAGAATCATTTATAACTATTTCCCAATAAAGTGATCTATATGTCGCACGTTTTCTTTTCCGACCCCATGTACCAATAATGTAATGAATGTACATGTTTCACAGGGCTTCGGTTGACAACGATCAGAACTCATGTCCTTCCATAGACCAGCGCGTTCGCGTTCCACCTTGGAGCCACACGACCCGAACCTGCTGCCCCATTCGATTGGGCAAGCGGGAAGAAATTGCGACCATGTTCACATGTATTATCATATCTCATTGCCTGAAACCATTCGCAAAATATGTAGGCACCTATTTAAAGTTCACTAAATCTATTAGTGTGTCACATAAATTATGCCGTAAAGCGAAACCGATTTGAGTCATGGGCACTCGTCGCCGGGACCGACCCCCCTCGCAAGATATTGGAGGATTCCTTCGCCCTCTCTCTCTCTCTCTCTCTCTCTCTCTCTCTCTCTCTGTGAATGGGGAACACATGTTTTGCGCTCCCCAAACAAGAGCCTTAACTTTGCATATATCTCCGAAGGGGGTACCCCCGTTGCATACGAAACACCTGACAATTATGACAGTCGTTGGTAGTTTATGACTTATTACCTCGAATTTATGGCCGTTCGAGCAAGTGCAACACTCCGTCGTCAACCTAGCCGTATAGACCTGGCGCGAGGAGCATTTGAAAAATTTGTACAATTAAGCGTGGCCACAGCACAGAGTTGGTCCCCACAGTTTGTCATGTTCTGTGTAGCAGCCAGGTGACAGCTTCATACGAGCACTGCGTCAGCTGAGGTGGGATTCGGTGCTGCTGTCACGGCGGCGGTGGGGCTCAAGGAGAACCGGCTGCCGCGGCTGTTATCGATTCCCAGTCAGGAACTTTCCGGCCGTCGTCGTTGGTCAGCGGCAGCGATGAAAATCAATTAAAGTGCGCCCCTCTTATTTATTTGCTCATTAACGACGTGACATGAATGAAACCTCCGACCGTCATCGTCGTTGTCGCTGTTGGTCACAGAGCAAAGGTACAGACTTGTTAGAGGGTTTCCCGTAACGGACACCGCCGGTGGACAACGCCACCACGCGAGTGCCACTGATAAGATCTTAGCGGATAAATAATTGCATAAATAAAGGTAATAATCCAGCAAGTGCGCAAGCGTTTGTCGCTGAAAAGCGAATCAAACACGTGGTTTTTCCCCGGGGTAGAATGAAGGCATTTTGAAAAAAGAGGCATATTCACAAAAAGTTTAACTTTTTAGTTCAAATTGAATTTATTGTCTTTAAATATGGTTACAAATGTCATATTATTCGGCATGGCCTAAAAACATGTCTAAACTTGCTTGAGAATATGTTTTCTTGATTTTATGTCTGTCTGTAGGACCAGGCACGATTATCCGAAGCCTCTATTATCTGAAATTTAATTTTTCCGAACCTTTTTGTTATTTTCTTACTTGAAACTTCAAATCCTCTGCGACTCAAGTTTAGTAAAATTTTAGTAGTTGATTGCCTGTTAGAATACCAATTGCATTTTCTCAAAATTTATCACCGCCATTTTGGCAGCCATCTTCAAAAATTCTTAATTGATTTAGAGTAGCTTTAGGGTCATATTTAAGCTCAACCATTAAACAAGATAGCGAAAAAAATAAATTTCCGAAGCCTTTGGAACAGTCGAGTCTGGACTGAATCTTTAATGTAAATTTTTATTTTTTTCAAACTGTGGAAAAATATTATTTGTTTCAAATTTGAATGTAAACAAATGCCTTGTTGTTTAACTTACAATATTTTGAAGAAAAGTAATAAAGTGGTACATCCATTTGTTTCTATGGCAATTTTCGACATTTTTTGAGACAATAGTAGAGGTGGGCAAAACCGCTCTTTTTAAGGAGCCGCTCACTTTCATTCGCTCTTTAAAAAGAGCCGCTCTTTTTCAAAATATGGATGAAAATGTTTTTTTTTTTTCAAGAATCGTGTGATTTTATAAGTTATTTCACATTAGACTTTAATAAATTAGGCCGTACCAAATATTTTTTGAAGTTTATGTTCCTCAGCTCTGGCTGAAGTCGCAAAAAAAATAAAAGCAAAGCATGGTATAGAGATTTCAATAAAAAAAAAAGGTGCAGGTGGTTATGTTCTACATGACCAATATGAAAAAGAACTTTGTACAAAACTCCTAAAAAATTATTCTATTACATTTTAGTTTTAAATCATTGCCTATTTATTTAATCCTGAATAATTTATTCTAATTAAATGTTTCCAATCTTTGGCACCTCTGTGGAAATAAATTGCCAAAACACGAAAATATTGCCAAAACAAGTATGGTTCGGAAAATGCCACGGAACCGGCCACTCTAGGTTGTGGTCACCACAATCAAAATGGTTATTTTCATGTCCAGTATCAAAAACCATGAATTTTGATACCCATATTGCCCCAAGTCGTATGATTCGATTAATGTCCTCCCGGTAGAACCTTCCCTTGGACACTGGCCACTCCGGGTGTGGCCAATATTTGGTGCACATACTGTGTCTTTCAATGTGTGCGTGTGAGTGGGTGAGCAATAAAATTACCACCGTGGATCCGTCTTTGACGAAACCTCGATAGGCGCTGAAATTTTCTGAGGCTAAGTGCTAGCTTATATAGTTCGCATGAAATGTGGCAACAGTGGTGCCAAACTCTCGCGTGAGAGTTTTGCGAAAGCAGGAGAGGAAGCAAAATTTGCACCATGTTGCCACATTTCATGCGAACTATATAAGCTAGCACTTAGCCTCAGAAAATTTCAGTGCCTAACGAGGTTTCGTCAAAGACGGATCCACGGTGGTAATTTTATTGCTCACATACACACGCACATATTGAACGACACAGTATGTGCACCAAATTGGGAGGAATTCTGTTCTAATGAAGATTGTTAGGAAGGTCACCGGAAAACCAGAAAAATTTGGGGCAATGGGGTTGGGACCACATTGGTAGAACATTGGCCACACCCGGAGTGGCCATGGCCCTGGAGAAGGTTCTTCCGGGGGGACATTTACCGAACCATACAACTTGGGGCAATATGGGTATCAAAATTCATGGTTTTGAAACTGGTAATGAAAATGGCCATTTCGACCGGATTGGCCACACCCAGAGTGGCCAGTGCCCTGGAGAAGGTTCTACCGGGAGACATTAATCGAACCATACAACTTAAGCCGGGACCGTGGTGTAGGGGTAAGCGTGATTGCCTCTCACCCAGTCGGCCTGGGTTCGATCCCAGACGGTACCGGTGGCATTTTTCGAGACGAGATTTGTCTGATCACGCCTTCCGTCGGACGGGAAGTAAATGTTGGCCCCGGACTAACCCTAAAAAGGTTAGGTCGTTAGCTCAGTCCAGGTGTAGGAGTCGTCTCCCTGGGTCCTGCATCGGTGAAGTCGCTGGCAGGCAGTTGGACTCACAATCCAAAGGTCGTCAGTTCAAATCCCGGGGTGGATGGAAGTTTAGGTGTAAAAAGAGGTTTGCAATTGCCTCAACAATCAAGCCTTCGAACACTTAGTTTCTCTTTCACTTAGTAGGAAGCTCGTAATCGAGAACGCCAAGGTAAAGCTGTAGAGCAAATAATTTGATTTGATTTTGATTTTTTTTTTTTTGACAACTTGGGGTAATATGGGTATCAAAATTCATATTGGTTTTTGAAACTGGCAATCAAAATGTCCCGCCCGTGTGGATCAATCGGACCGCGCACTGGATCCACAATCTAGAGGTTGCTGGTTCGAATCCCGCGGCGGGCGCTCTAAAATTCTAAGTGTAAATATGGGTATCCGGCGCCGTCGCTCCGTGCCGTACTCAAACACTTAGGAGCCCAGGGCGGCGAAGTCCTTATAGTTAAAAGGAAGACACTAGTGGTTGGTACTAGCAATGGTGGCCGACAGCTATAAAGTCAACTTCGTTTTTTCAATTAAAATGGCCATTTTGACCGGATTGGCCACACCCAGAGTCGCCAGTGCCCTGGGAAAGGTTCTACCAGGAGGACATTAATCGAACCATTCGACTTGAGGCAATTTTGATACCAATATTACCCCAAGTCGTATAGTTCGGTAAATGTCCCCCCGGTAGAACCTTTCCCAGGGCACTGGCCACTCCGGGTGTGGCCAATCCGGTCGAAATGGCCATTTTCATTACCAGTTTCAAAAACCATGAATTTTGATACCCATATTGCCCCAAGTCGTATGGTTCGGTAAATGTCCCCCCGGAAGAACCTTCCCCAGGGCACTGGCCACTCCGGGTGTGGCCAATATTCTATCAATGTGGTCCCAACCCCATTGCCTCAAATCATTCTAGTTTTCCGGTCACCTTCCTAACAATCTTCATTAGAACAGAATTCCTCCCAATTTGGTGCACATACTGTGTCGTTCAATGTGTGCGTGTGTGTGTGTGAGCAATAAAATTACCACCGTGGATCCGTCTTTGACGAAATCGCGATAGGCACTGAAATTTTCTGAGGCTAAGTGCTAGCTTATATAGTTCGCATGAAATGTGGCAACAGTGGTGCCAAACTCTCGCGTGAGAGTTTTGCGAAAGCAGGAGAGGAAGCAACATTTGCTACGTGCTTTCAGCCAATCAGCAGCCGGGATTTTTCTTGCATTCATTTTTTTATTTTCATCTTAACTTTTAAGTACTTTAACAAAGTTTTATCAACTTTGTGAGGTAGTCAACTTGTACTTTAAGACTTCCCCTTTCGTTTGGTGTGTAAAACATAAAGATTGTTTGAATGGGGGGGAAGATATAAGCATTTGAAAAACGACAGAAAATCGTTACACTTTCGCTTCGCGAAATTTTGGATTGACACCCGTAGACAGTGCCCTTAGGACAAAGTTCTTTGTCAAAAATAGTTTTAAAATGCATTTTAAACATCTCCAGTTGTATTACAATCATTAGTTTTCAAAATATCGAAGTATTGATACACTTTTTTCTAGCCGAAAAAAAATGCATTACTGTGCAACGGAATTTCACAAAAATTCAAAATATTTTTGATCGATCCCAAAATGCTTTTTAATTTGTTTTCAGTTGATAAGACTTCAGTTTCCATTAAAATTTTGACGTTTTTGGACGACCGATTTTGAAGGAGAGGGGTGACATAAACTTTGAAAATTATTTGTTACGGCCATATTTGATAAAAAAATAAAACTGAAAACAAGAAGATGCCCTTGAAAACCATAGGTCTTGGTGGTCTCTATGTTAACATTTCCACTCAAAACTATTGATTCGAGTAATTGAGTGTTAAAAATTCAAAATATTTTTGATCGATCCCAAAATGCTTTTTAATTTGTTTTCAGTTGATAAGACTTCAGTTTCCATTAAAATTTTGACGTTTTTGGACGACCGATTTTGAAGGAGAGGGGTGACATAAACTTTGAAAATTATTTGTGCGGCCATATTTGATAAAAAAATAAAACTGAAAACAAGAAGATGCCCTTGAAAACCATAGGTCTTGGTGGTCTCTATGTTAACATTTCCACTCAAAACTATTGATTCGAGTAATTGAGTGTTATCCAAACTTAAATCTATTAATGCTATTTATTTTAAAATTGCGTTTATTTCTGCAAGAATTCAACAAATGCTGATATTTTATTTGGAGAAAATATTCTGTGAAAGAAAGTCCGAAGTTTAAAAAAGAACCGCGGTTCTTTTTTTGTGATTCACGATACGCTTTTTTATATAACCCGAACAGACGGTAATAACTAAATTCATGCCATTTCAATAACAAATACTGTTAAAATAACAGAAAGTGTTATGGAATATTCTTGCAAAATCCATTTTAGCATAAGAGTTGAATAACAGTTTATGTTATCATAACAAAATTTGTTATTGGTCTGATATTGATTGAAAGCCAAAACAACTTGGGAATAACATTTTTTGTTATGGAAGAATACCGCCAACTGTTATTGGGATGATCGGATTAGTTGTTAAAATAACAAAAAATAATAACAAAGATTTGTTCGAAAAATCACTTAAAATGTTATAAGTCTGTTATTACAATAACAATCCAATAACAAAAAAATCATAACGGCGAATAACAAATCTTGTTATAAATAACACAAAATGTTATTGGCCTAGTATTTTCAAATATCAAAAAATGTTATTCCAACGGTATTTCCGTCTGCTCGGGAACCCTATATTCAAACCAATTCCTTCTTTTCAGGTTCTAAAAGTTTTGTTATTAGTTGAGCCTAGTCTAGTTAGTTTTGTCTGAAAATATCCTAATGGAATTCTCCGATAAACTTTACACAACGTACTCAAAAATGGGAGGAAATCATGAACATGATTACAAAAAATTGATAAAACAAATAAATCTGGGTCTTTCAACACTCAAGCGTTTGGCGTTATAAATGAAAGAATTAATAAATTAATTAAAAACAAACGAGAAAATTCTGTTTTACTAGAACTGCGAGGTATTTTTTGACATTTTCGGTTTTGCGTGGAGTTGTAATTTTTTTTTGAAAAAATGTGGTGCTTGGAAAAGCGACGAAAACGCCAATTTATTGAATCAGAATGACATGCTGCAGGTCACCCTAATGGCCAGACAAAAATACAGATCTAGTTATGTTGGCGAGTCGCCAAATTGCGAGCCCTACCCGAGCACTTTTGAATTTGAACATGCTGATCACATAATTTGTGTTTAAGGGAGAAGTGCTAAAAAAATAAGTGAAGGTTGGAGTTCATTATTCGATTATAACAAGTTATTTTAAGGTTTTTTGGTTATTTAGTAACTTTTTTCCTTCAATAGAATTACTCGATACTTTGAACTAAACAGCTGTTGAAAGGTGGTCCACTTTTCTGCTTAGGATAGTAGCTTTACACAAATTATTCTTAAACAACGAAATAAATGAAATAATATTTCATACCTACTTCAAAATGTTAAAAAAAGAAAAAAAAAACAAAAGATTAAAAAAACTAAAATGTTTATGCAAAAGAAACAAATTGCTGATTGTAAAATGGATACCATACAAAAACAAAAGAAACTGCAAAATATGTAAAACATGATAAAAATCAAAATCAAAATCGCAGACAAAACTTGACTAAAATAACCTCTTGAAAACGAGGAATTCATAACTATTATACTCTCATGTCTGTAACATTTCTGGTCAGCTAGATGTATAGTTTTTTGACATGGTATTATCGGTAGTGTTTAATTTAGCAGGATTACAGTAACGATACAAGAAAAAGAAAACCAATTTTGAAAACTTGAATGCAAGGATAACTCTTAACAAGAGAATCTACTTTTACGAAAAACAAGGGTTGCTCTATTTCGATTCTTTAATAATATTTGATTATTTTTTGTGAGTTGATTTCTTGTTTAAAGAATTATGCTGTTTGAATGGTAACTAGACTGCGTTCAATTTCAAAACTGATTAATTACTGCAAAATAGGTTAAACCATTCCAGCGGAATTCCACCTCTCACATCCAGAAAAGGATTTGCAGCTCATCAGTACCCATGTCCGTCCGCCCAGTGCGTCAGAAATCTCCAACAAGCTGTCCTCCCGTGATTGCTAAAACAAACATGCCCGTGCTCTCTCTCACTCAGGTTCGTTGCGTACGCGCGCGCGCGCAAATCACGCGGTAATTACAGCGCAAACATGTTCATTTTGTGCCGCTTAACTCGCAACACTCTTTCTCGCTCTCAAATGAATTTTCCCTTTTTCTTTTTGTTTATGAGAGGGAAAAAAGTGGGGAAAATAAAGAGCGATGCTGAAGTTGATGGCTGTTCCATCTGAGTGAGCATTATGACAGCCCCCGGGGAACAGGTTGGCAAACGCGAACGAATGCTGCTTCTCATATTTGCAGTTCACAGTTTTGATGGGAGGGATTTTGGATTTGGAGAGAGCGAGAGGGGGAAAGGGTTAATTAATGCATATCAAACAAAGAAAAGCCAGGCGCGCGAGTGCTCAAAGTTGATTTACGCGCCAGAAGCAGCGACCATTTGGAAATAAAAAAAAAGAAAGTGACTGAGCAAATTCACCTTACAGATATGAATGGAGCGTTTTTATTGTAAAATTCTAATTGGTATTCAATCAAATCTCTTATTCATTTCAAATAAAAACTGAATGTCACATAAACTAAATTCAATAATTTTACTCTTCTTACTAAGGTAAAAAGCAGTTGTCAAAAGAACATACAAAACCAATTGCAGATAAGAAAAAAACAATTAAAAAAACTGAAGACTTGCAAAAATATGTTTTATTGTATATTACTTATATTTTTAATTAAAAATTGAAAGAAAAATAACTATAGAAAAAACTCGTTGATCCTCAGCATCAATTACATTCTTGCAACTATCAGTTAAGCATCCGTTTAGTCCCCCGTCCAAAAAGTCCATCCAGTTTGACCTCATTCCGGATGCACCCGCCAGATGCATCGCGCAGTTCATTTTTCATTCTGCGCACAAACGCAAATTACCTTCTCACAGCTTGGGCAAAATTCAAGATGATATCTTTCTCACACCTTCTCGCGGGCTGTCAATTTTGCCGGACAGCCCCACAAGGTCTGGGGGGAGTCCTGCCGTGAGAGAACACCACCAGCTGGGGTCCAAATAGGTAATCATCCCCAGGTTGGAAAAGTCCGGCCAATGAGCCGAGGTTAAGAGGCTCTTTAGGAGCTGTCCGAATGGGGGGCATGATGCGTACAAGAAGTTGAAAGAAGTACTCGAAGGTTAGTGTTGTGACTTAAGGACTGGAAGGAATAGGGATTGAGTAAATTAAAACAACTTAATAAATTTTTTGTCATTTAAAGAAATTACCTCATTTTTGTATTTTTAAATAAAAATGATTTCAAATCACTCACCATCGAATGTCCCAGGTACTCGGCAGCATTATCGGAAATGTAAAGCAGCTTCCCATTTTGTGTTAACATCATCAGGAAGCCGGACATTGCCTAAAACAAAACAGAAAATAAAGTTGGATTATTTATTTAATCTTGAAAATTCAAATGAGAAGAAACAAAAAATCGGGAAAGAAAAAAACCTCTAAACCAAGACTGGGAAGATAAGAAACAAACGCAGAAATTAATTACGGCCACTTAAAAGGTGATCCGCTCACCTCCCAGACATTTTAAGCCAGATCAATCACAAAACAAACGGGGGGTTTGCCGACTGGTGATCGCATTGTTGTCCCATTGTTGAACCATTGAGTTTATTCTTACAAATCTGCTCAAAATTAAATAATTTTAACACCGTTCTGTCAAATAAGCCAAACATGCCTTTATTACCTCAAACACACAAAAAAAAATCGGTTATCGCCCCCGTCGGGATCTTTCTTCGGTGAGGATTTTGTTGTCAAGAGAAGTCTCCCCCTCAGGGCCAAGGCCGCCGGATCCGTGATGAAAGTGAACGATTTTCACACGGCCTGTCACCAATCAGGCGACGGGGATCACATTTGGTAGCGCTCGAATTTAATGCTTTGGCATCGGGGAGATATCAGCTGACAAACTGAAAGTTTGGAAGGTTTTTTGACGATCTTGGATTGTTTTTATTTTATAAATTCTAAAGGTTTATAATTGAACTCATTTAACACTGATTTGGATGTAAAAAAAATATAAATGGGTCATTCCAGGTCAACTGAGTACACTTTTGGACTCGACCTTCACCGATTTGGACCAAACTTGGAGGGAACGTTCATCTATTGATAGTTAACAGAAATCCCAAGTTTGGTGCTGATTGGACTATCCCTCTATTTTTGGCACCCCCTCTTTTTTTTTGACGATTTTCAAAAAAAACTTTTTTTTTCTTTTAATCATATGAATTCACATCCGAAATAAGTTTCTCACATATAAAAACCGAACTATGATTCATCCCTTTTTGTTGAAAAGTACACACACCATGTACTTCCGAGTGCAGCGCAAAATCAAACTTTTTTCAGTAAAATCGCTGTAACTCGCCAATAGTTCATTTTAGTTTGAGTTCTACATTGATTATTATGTAAAATTGTCCGGGGAACATGATGGTGATAAAATAAAACAAAAAAAAATATAAGGAATTGGTCAAAACTGCATTTTTTTTAATTTAAAACGTTAAAATAAAAATGAAAATAGAACTAAAAAAAAAAATGAAATTACAGGCCATCGAAAAAGTGTTTTAAAATGCATTATTGACCTGTTCAGTTGTTTTGCAATCATAAGTTTCCAAAATTTTTAAGTATTGACAAAAAGTTTATTTTTGTGCGAAAAAAAGTTTTTGCATTGTAATTTCATAAAAGATCAAAATATTTTCAAACGAGCTCAAAAAAGCTAAACATGATAATTAATGCAGAAAAAGGCATTTAAGCTGGTTTTGAGTTAATTCGATTTGATTTTTGAACAATCAAGTGAGTTCATTGATCATTAGTGCAGTACCTATGAGGACGCGCAGTCCTTGTTATTTTCGTCTCTTTTGTTTCGCTGTTTGTGTGCATGGGGTGATTGGTCTTCTTCTTCTTCTTTTTCATTTTACTTAGTTCGCGCGTTCGTTGGCCGATGAGATTTTTTTTTGTTCTCTTTATATAGTTTTCGATAAAAACGATCCGAGTTCGTTAGGTTTATCGCGTAACAAAATTATTTTGTTTCATCAAGAACGTCGTGTGGTGCGCGAGTCTTTTTTGTGTTGAAAAGACCTTCCCATAGCTCCGTAGCTCGGAGGGCTCGACGTCGGTTGTTTGTGTGTTAAGCCCTCTCCATAGCATCGTAGCTCGAGAGGCAACGAAAATCAATACCTTATCTAGCTAACAGAAAGAAGATCGGAAGGCACTTGATGATTGAGTTCGTCGCGTCTATTCCGTAACAAATTCATGAACTAAATGATTATATAATGAAAAATCAGACTACGCTATCATTGCAGCATTGCGTTTAACACCTCATTGTATAAATAAATATTATTTGGTTTTATCTTTCCACAGCCGGCTGTCTAATATTAAACCATTTCATTTAAAATTTAACAACTGTTAAACGGGAAATGTCTCATCCGCAGCATCCGATTGTTTGCCTTGAGAATAATATATAAGAGTAATTCTCGCTGAAAGTGGACCACTATTTATACAAGGTGCTAAAAAATCAAAAGCAATGTACTTTTCCAAAAGCCCCCACCAAGTTATGAAGGAAACCATGTTTGGTTGGTTGAATTTGTCCTCACCTCGGCGCCACGAAGCTAAAACATTTTTTTTAATTGGTAATTTTTTGACTTAGGCGCGTCTACAAAATTGCTAATAACTTTGCAAAACTTCAACGAACCCTTGATGTTTAGGGGTGTTTTGGAAAGGAAATGAGCAGAGCTTTCGAATGCACTTGTCAGAAAAATACCGTTCCATACATTTTTAGCCATAAAACAACAATGTATTTTTAAAAGGCATTTTGAAGGCCGGCGCCCCGCTTTATCGAAAACTGACAAATCCATTCGAAAGCTGAGACGATTTCACATAAAGTACCAATAAATCTAAGGTGTATGTTCCTCCTACCTTTTTTAATCTTATTTTGATTCTGAGAGCGCAGCGCTCCGTTCATATTTCGGGCGCCCAAAATGTTGCATTAGCTTGCCCCAATTTAAGGTTTTGTCAAACAGTATAGGTGCTCACTTTTTAAATGATAGTTTATTATCCAAGGATCAAGATGCACTATCGATAATTGACCAATATTTAAGGTTTTGGGTTCTGCCAGGCAATTTAATGTCGAAAAGTTGTTTTTGTTTACTTTTTTTGTGTTAAATGCTTATTTACAATTGGGTGGACATTTTTACAGTAAAACTAATGAATGTAGTATGTAGGAAATTCCACTACGAACATTTTTCTAGAGGAGAAAACGTAATTTCGGTACTCTAACGCAAAGATATTTGAGTTTTAGTGAGAAAAAAGTGTACAGATTTCCCAGAATTAACAAGCACGGTCTATTATTTACATGCGGCATATTTTTTGGAAGCCAAAGTATGGTTTCTTACAGTTATTTAGGTAGCTGAGTTCGGATCTGCAATCAAATTTCAGATAAACAGTGAAATTTCGAGCCACACCCAAAAGTTATTTGCGGTAATATGTTGTAATTTTAATCGCTAGTGAATTCGGTCATATTTCATCTTTTGCTCACCTTTAATTGATATTTTACTCACGGATTTTTGTTATGAAGAATGTTTTTTTGGGACCATCCATAAACCACGTGGACACTTTAGGGGGGGGGGTGTTATGGCGATTGTCCACGATCCATACAAAAAAGATTTTTTTTGTATGGACAATTGTCCACGAAGGGGGGGGGGGGTAAAAGATTCCTAAAAAAGTGTCCACGTGGTTTATGGATGGTCCCTTTCAAGTTCTGATTGTTTTGAGAATGTCAGAAAACCTCGTTTTGTGATTTGGCTGGTTTCAATGTAAACTTAAAAATAAATGAAAATTTTTGATTTTTAAGGATTTTCTTTTATGATTTTGTGGAACGATTGTATACGTCAGTCATTAATTAATGACGATTTCCATAACTTTGCAAGGAATAAAAAAATCGCTACCAACCATTTTCACTACATGCAAATAACATTTTGACGAGGCTCAAATATCACTGTTCACTGTTTATCTGAAATTTGATTGCAGATCTGAACTCAGCTACCTAAATAACTGTAAAAAACCATACTTTGGCTTCCAAAAAATATGCCGAATGTAAATAATAGGCTGTGCTTGTTAATTCTGGGAAATCTGTACACTTTTTTCTCACTAAAACTCAAATATCTTTGCGTTAGAGTATCGAAATTACGTTTTCTCCTCTAGAAAAATGTTCGTAGTGAAATTTCCTACATACTACATTCATTATTTTTACTGTAAAAATGTCCACCCAATTGTAAATAAGCATTTAACACAAAAAAAGTAAACAAAAACAACTTTTCGACATTAAATTGCCTGGCAGAACCCAAAACCTTAAATATTGGTCAATTATCGATAGTGCATCTTGATCCTTGGATAATAAACTATCATTTAAAAAGTGAGCACCTATACTGTTTGACAAAACCTTAAATTGGGGCAAGCTAATGCAACATTTTGGGCGCCCGAAATATGAACGGAGCGCTGCGCTCTCAGAATCAAAATAAGATTAAAAAAGATAGGAGGAACATACACCTTAGATTTATTGGTACTTTATGTGAAATCGTCTCAGCTTTCGAATGGATTTGTCAGTTTTTCGATAAAGCGGGGCGCCGGCCTTCAAAAATGCCTTTTAAAAATACATTGTTGTTTTATGGCTAAAAAATGTATGGAACGGTATTTTTCTGACAAGTGCATTCGAAAGCTCTGCTCATTTCCTTTCCAAAACACCCCTAAACATCAAGGGTTCGTTGAAGTTTTGCAAAGTTATTAGCAATTTTGTAGACGCGCCTAAGTCAAAAAATTACCAATTAAATAAAATGTTTTAGCTTCGTGGCGCCGAGGTGAGGACAAATTCAACCAACCAAACATGGTTTCCTTCATAACTTGGTGGGGGCTATTGGAAAAGTACATTGCTTTTGATTTTTGAGCACCTTGTGTAAATAGTGGTCCACTTTCAGCGAGAATTACTCATAAAACCTTTCAACAAATACTATGATTTTGGGTCGCATCATCATCTTCTATGATGAATCCTGACCAAACACCCTATCCTACTAACAAGTTTTCAGGTTCCTGGCGCTCGTGGGGTGTAAGCACAGAGTAAATCAGCTGCCCTAGTAGCAACCTGCGCTAACTAACATTCCCGTCCCTTAAAATCGAGATCTACAAACTGACATGGCGGGCGCCGTTGGTGGCCAATGACTGTTACCTATTCGCAACTGATCTTGTTTTGGAAGTCATGGTGTTTTATCTTTTCAGCGCATTCATACATGCTGTTGATAAGGGAAATACCACTTGATAGTCGAAGCCTATGATCAGTAGTGCTGAAAGGATATTACGGTCCTGTTCAGCAACGGAGAAGGACAACCATGGGTGGTCTCTCATGCTCATGCTCATGCTCATGCTTTAAGCTGGTTTTGAGTTGATTAGGCTTCAATTTCCTTTGAAATTTTCCAGTTTTATGAATATTTTTGTCTGCCCCCGGATTTTCAAACCAATTTTGAAGGACGGGGGGGGGGGGAGGCATGAACTTTGAAAAATGAAAACGGCCTAATCTTAAAATGATTATTTTTGCTCTAAATGAAAAAATACCTCTATTAGTTATTTCAAATTCAAAATGCACATTCAATATTACAATAAATGAAATGTCTCATGATTTTTTACAGTTGAGTAACGGGAAAAAGAAGCGATTTTTTCAAACTTTTTTTCATGAAAAATGCATCTTTTTCGAAATTTTGGTTACGCTACTTGGACGTCCAATTTAACATTTCTTCTATCTCTTCACGGTTTCAACCTATAAATCATTGAAAAGCGTGTCTTAGTAAAAATCCTGAAAAATTAAAAGGGTCGTACCCCTCGGATTCGTGATCATAGACCAAAATTACACCTTAGAGCAAAGTTTCGCGGAAATCGAAAAGGGGCAACTGGTGTGTGAGTTGGTGAAGAATGACCCTGATCAAAACAAAGACGATCGCTTTTTTTATTGTTGTTTAATATAGTTTGAAGGTAAAGTGGCCCAGCAAACATATTTTTGAAGCGATACTGAGATATACCTAACCTCTTAATGTTACAAATTTGTGAAACTAAGAGTTTTTCTAATGTCTTTTAATAAACTATCATATTTTAACTGACGATATCTCAGAGTTAGATTTTCAAAAATAAATAAATGAAATTTTTGTGAAATAACTTGCTGTTTACAATAAAAATAATTGTCACTATTGATTCCTATTCCTGACGTCTAGGCGACCGCAATTCATGGTTCCAAAAGTGTCAAATCAAATAACAACACTTCGCGCACACTGCAAAGTATCACGTTCCGATCCAGTTCGAACAAGCCGTTTCCCACACCGATTGGGATCGATTCGCAATAAAGCAATCTTGGCTCAGTACGACGAAAACAGCTAAAACAAGCAAATCCATAGCTATAAAGACAGCGTAAAATTCAAAAGAAGAAATAAAGAAAGACAAAACTTCGCGAAACCATCGAAATCACACCGTGGCTGCTGATGCTGCTGCAATCATCACATTCGCGATTCGATAATCGATTATTGTTTATTTTGTCCTACCCCTCTGCGCTGCTCTGCTCAGCTGAGATGGGATTGTTTGCCGTTCGGATTCGCGTTTTTATTTACCTCCGATGCCAATTGCACCATAATGCGATGCAAATAATATATTAAGCCCCTCCGTGTGTCGTCGTCGAGTACCTACGTTTATTCATCATTCGAACGGGCAATTTGAGATTTATTTCTGTTTTGGGGAAATTCCCATAAAGTTCTCATGGGCAAATTTGCCACTCATATCAACGGAGTGACGAGGGGTGATACGATTTGTGCCTTGAAATAGATTATTTCAAGAATATAGGTTTATCAGTATTATTTTATTTAAAAAATAAACTGAACGTCACAGCCAAACAGACGCAAATCATCGAATAGATTCATCAAAAAAATCATCAATCACCGCTCATTAGTGCCATCTAGTTGTGATCGAGCGAACTGCAAAAATGCAACAGTTTAAATCAGCTGTCAAACGCTAGAAATAAGCAGTGGTGAATTAGAAATAACCGTGGTGAGTTTCTGAAAAAATAAAATTGAGCGTTATATTGTTGATTGATGTTTTTTGAAAACAGTTTTGCGTCCGTTTGTCTGAGCGGCAAAAATATTTCTGACAGTTCTGAGAGGCTAAATTGAAAAAAATAAATAAAAACATTTGCTTTGAGCATGTATAACAGATTGATTTGAGTATTTTTTTTCTGTAAGTAAGTAAACAATTTTACCACATTGGTGGCCCCTCGACAGTACGGCTACAATCAGCAAACAATTACTGCGCAAATGCATGTTTGTCTCGTAACTAGAGGAAGGGTACGTTGTCCTTTGTATGACTTACCTGTTTTAATAATTCATAGTGAAAATTAAATCATAAAAAGTGAGCTCTATAACTTATTTTTTGTTAAATTAAAATACAAAATTTAAGTCAAAAATTTAGAAGTATGTCCTTTTGAAGCATCCACAATCTCGGATGCTGCAAATTTCAATAAATTTCTACTACTTTACGTAATTCTACACCCTTCTAGAACTACTTCTAGGAGTGAGCAGGGCCGGGGGGTGAGGCAAAAACTACGCTAGAACCAGACAAAACGGTAATTTATCTGTTCATTTATAGACTCACTCAGCTTATTGCAATGGGAGTCGTCAGTGGGGCATTGCATTTTGTTTTGTTTCCAGTCGGATTTATTTGTTCGTCTGATTGTTCACGTTTGAGTTATTGAATTGTGTGTGTGTGTGTGTATGTGCACATTTTTTGTTCTCCCTCTCGCTCTCTGCTGAACGACCCCGTACATCCACGTGCAAAATCAATGGTGATTATTGTAGTTTTTTATTGCTTCGCGATGATTCATCGCGATTGCGATAGCGATTGGAACTGGGAAGCCACGGCGGTGTGGTAGGGGCCAGGTCCTCCAGGTCGACAGTTATTACCCGGGTAATAAAAACGGTAAATATCCCATTCCGCGGAACCGCGCGAGGTCGCGGCTGGCCGTAATGAATGTGTCATTCGGAAATTGGCGGTAGCTTCGCTGAGAACCAACTAACTTTTAGTCATAGATCAGTGAACATCCTTCAACATGAACCACGTGGAAAAATCTCATTGCGATGCCAAATTGCTAAATGTCGGACACGAGCCGCGTTGTTATCCGACTTAATTGAATCCAGCACGCAACGACCTGGGCACAGGATGCACTCGGATCGCAGTCCAAGCTTTCGGAGCTCGGTGAAGGCCTTTCCGGTAATTTGTCCGCGAATGCGCGCGAAAGGGATCAGTCTCGAGAGGTAAAGCACTGACAGCCAAACTGAGACAGGGGTCCAATCCACCACGATATAATTGTGTCGATTTATCTGCAATGCTGTGCCATTACAACGTCACTGGGCGTCGGTTGTTTGCGGGATTGAAGTTGAGAGCTGGAGTACAGGGGAGTTCAAAGGAGCATTTGTGAAGTTGAATTCAAACTTTGGCCGTAATTTTATGATCAATAAGTGAAAATATCAATCAGACAAAATCGAACAGTCGCTAACAAAATTCAGCTCCGTTTGTTTTTTGATTACGGTGGTCCAAAAAAACAATCAATTTTGAAGATTTACGAAAAGTCACATTTTTCATTAAAAAGTTACGTTTTTCAATTACGAAATTTTAGACCCAAAAAAAATAGTTCATTCTACCGTTTTCGCCATTTTACCGATTCAACCAAGTCTCAACCGTTTTTCCAGTTTTGTTAAAAAAATCCTTTCTTAGAATCCTGTTAATGAATATCCCACAAAAACATCTCGAAAATTCATAGAAAAATATTTTCAGCTATGAGCTCGTTGGTCCCGAAACCAAACAAACAAAGTTATCACTTATCACTAGGGTTAGTGAAATTGCACGATTTCACGGACAGCGTAAAATCTGCGAAATTTGGCTTTTTCCCCGAAATTCCGTGAAATTTTATGTTTGTGTGAAACTGTAACGATTTTTCTTAAAATAATTTATCAAACTCAAAAAGGAATAAAATTAATCTTAAGAACTAATTTAGAATTAAGCGACTTAATACCCTTGTTTAATTACTAATATAGGGTTAGTGAATTTTGACGATTGCGTGGACGTTTCAAAATTCGTGAAATTTATCAATTTTCTCAAATCTTTTTTTTCTAAATAACAACATTATAAATATGTCAACCATTAAGACTATTTAAGTAAATTTAAGAAGCTTTTATTTTTTTATATAGACTATTTGAGAATTGCTCAGATTTTATAGTTTGTTTTTTTATAAAAAAAACTAAATTTAGTAATATGTTCATAAGCTGTTTTAAAAATTTTAGTGCTATTTTATTTGAAAGGTATAATTTCAAAAGAAATTAAAGGATACAAACTTTGTTTTATTCCAATTAAATTGAAGAGTATTTTTAATGTTTGAAATCACCTTTGAAAGATTTCAGTTATTTTTTTCTGAGTTCTGTTTAATTTTAACGATATTTGATTATTTGGTTGGGTAATTCCCGTGAATGTTGAAAAATGCTACCTTTTATAGTTTTTTGTTCTCATTTTGAATAAAAAAAATTAAATTTCGTTACAAATTTATTTCAAATTTAGTTTTTGAAAAGTGAGTTGAAACCCTTAAACATTATTTTTAATGGGCTAAATTAAAATTCAAATTCAAGATTGTTAAATCTTGCATTGATATGAAAATCAATAAAATGAAAAATGATAAAACCGAAGCAAATCATCGAAAACTCTTAAGCATTATTGATCAATTTTTTTTTGTGTCACGTTCAAGTGAAGATTTTTTGAGTTTATTGAAGAATAATATATAATGAAGCATAAAAAGTAGTTTCTGTGATTGAAACATAAGATTTTCAAAAGTTATTTTACGTTCCACGAAATTTGCGTGAAATTTGGTGTTTCGAAATTGAGGTCCCCGTGAAATTTGCAATTTTCGAGCGTGAAAAATCACTAAGCCTACTTATCACCCAACTAATCACCTATTTTTTGAAATTGGGCGACGTAAAATTGGTTCAGTAGTCGAATCATATTTTTTTTTGAAAAATGTGGTTTTTGACAATTATTGCAAAAATCGTTAAAAAAGCATTTTCTTGACCACCCTATTTCGGATAGAACCACCCTAATCACAAAAAAGAATTGCTAAACTGTTAAATTGTTAAGGGTGCACAGCAACAAAGGAAGTTGTTGTCTTCTTATTCCAAAATTGTCAAACTTACGGAACAAACCTACAACAACCGGATTGTAAAATTAGTCAAACTTTATGGTAAATTGTTTTGTGGACAGTACTTCAGGGGATGAATAAAAAATATGTCGATAATACTCGTAGTTTTGAAGATACTAAAATGTCTGTAACAAAAATCTGGGTGCAAAAGCTCTGGTTGATGTGCACCATTAAATTGTTAAATTGTTAAATTGTTAAATTGTTAAATTGTTAAATTGTTAAATTGTTAAATTGTTAAATTGTTAAATTGTTAAATTGTTAAATTGTTAAATTGTTAAATTGTTAAATTGTTAAATTGTTAAATTGTTAAATTGTTAAATTGTTAAATTGTTAAACTGTTAAATTGTTAAATTGTTAAATTGTTAAACTGTTAAACTGTTAAACTGTTAAACTGTTAAACTGTTAAACTGTTAAATTGTTAAATTGTTAAACTGTTAAACTGTTAAACTGTTAAATTGTTAAATTGTTAAATTGTTAGATTGTTAAATTGTTAAATTGTTAAACTGTTAAACTGTTAAATTGTTAAACTGTTAAACTGTTAAACTGTTAAACTGTTAAATTGTTAAACTGTTAAATTGTTAAATTGTTAAACTGTTAAATTGTTAAATTGTTAAACTGTTAAATTGTTAAATTGTTAAACTGTTAAATTGTTAAACTGTTAAATTGTTAAACTGTTAAACTGTTAAACTGTTAAACTGTTAAACTGTTAAATTGTTAAATTGTTAAATTGTTAAACTGTTAAACTGTTAAACTGTTAAACTGTTAAATTGTTAAATTGTTAAATTGTTAAACTGTTAAACTGTTAAACTGTTAAACTGTTAAACTGTTAAACTGTTAAACTGTTAAACTGTTAAATTGTTAAATTGTTAAATTGTTAAACTGTTAAACTGTTAAACTGTTAAACTGTTAAACTGTTAAACTGTTAAACTGTTAAATTTTAAAATTGTTGAATTGTTAAACTGTTAAACTGTCAAACTGTCAAACTGTTAAATTGTTAAACTGTTAAACTGTTAAATTGTTAAACTGTTAAACTGTTAAACTGTTAAACTGTTAAACTGTTAAATTGTTAAACTGTTAAACTGTTAAACTGTTAAACTGTTAAACTGTTAAACTGTTAAACTGTTAAACTGTTAAACTGTTAAACTGTTAAACTGTTAAACTGTTAAACTGTTAAACTGTTAAATTGTTAAACTGTTAAACTGTTAAATTGTTAAATTGTTAAATTGTTAAATTGTTAAATTGTTAAATTGTTAAATTGTTAAATTGTTAAATTGTTAAATTGTTAAATTGTTAAATTGTTAAATTGTTAAATTGTTAAATTGTAAAATTGTAAAATTGTAAAATTGTAAAATTGTAAAATTGTAAAATTGTAAAATTGTAAAATTGTAAAATTGTAAAATTGTAAAATTGTTAAATTGTAAAATTGTAAAATTGTAAAATTGTAAAATTGTAAAATTGTAAAATTGTAAAATTGTAAAATTGTAAAATTGTAAAATTGTAAAATTGTAAAATTGTTAAATTGTTAAATTGTTAAATTGTTAAATTGTTAAATTGTTAAATTGTTAAATTGTTAAATTGTTAAATTGTTAAATTGTTAAATTGTTAAATTGTTAAATTGTTAAATTGTTAAATTGTTAAATTGTTAAACTGTTAAACTGTTAAACTGTTAAACTGTTAAACTGTTAAATTGTTAAACTGTTAAATTGTTAAACTGTTAAACTGTTAAACTGTTAAACTGTTAAACTGTTAAACTGTTAAATTGTTAAACTGTTAAATTGTTAAACTGTTAAACTGTTAAATTGTTAAATTGTTAAATTGTTAAATTGTTAAATTGTTAAATTGTTAAATTGTTAAATTGTTAAATTGTTAAATTGTTAAATTGTTAAATTGTTAAATTGTTAAATTGTTAAATTGTCAAATTGTTAAATTGTTAAATTGTTAAATTGTTAAATTGTTAAATTGTTAAATTGTTAAATTGTTAAATTGTTAAATTGTTAAATTGTTAAATTGTAAAATTGTAAAATTGTAAAATTGTAAAATTGTAAAATTGTAAAATTGTAAAATTGTAAAATTGTAAAATTGTTAAATTGTTAAATTGTAAAATTGTAAAATTGTAAAATTGTAAAATTGTAAAATTGTAAAATTGTAAAATTGTAAAATTGTAAAATTGTAAAATTGTAAAATTGTAAAATTGTAAAATTGTAAAATTGTAAAATTGTAAAATTGTAAAATTGTAAAATTGTAAAATTGTAAAATTGTAAAATTGTAAAATTGTAAAATTGTAAAATTGTAAAATTGTAAAATTGTAAAATTGTAAAATTGTAAAATTGTAAAATTGTAAAATTGTAAAATTGTAAAATTGTAAAATTGTAAAATTGTAAAATTGTAAAATTGTAAAATTGTAAAATTGTAAAATTGTAAAATTGTAAAATTGTAAAATTGTAAAATTGTAAAATTGTAAAATTGTAAAATTGTAAAATTGTAAAATTGTAAAATTGTAAAATTGTAAAATTGTAAAATTGTAAAATTGTAAAATTGTAAAATTGTAAAATTGTAAAATTGTAAAATTGTAAAATTGTTAAATTGTTAAATTGTTAAATTGTTAAATTGTTAAATTGTTAAATTGTTAAATTGTTAAATTGTTAAATTGTTAAATTGTTAAATTGTTAAATTGTTAAATTGTTAAATTGTTAAATTGTTAAATTGTTAAATTGTTAAATTGTTAAATTGTTAAATTGTTAAATTGTTAAATTGTTAAATTGTTAAATTGTTAAACTGTTAAATTGTTAAATTGTTAAATTGTTAAATTGTTAAATTGTTAAATTGTTAAATTGTTAAATTGTTAAATTGTTAAATTGTTAAATTGTTAAACTGTTAAATTGTTAAATTGTTAAACTGTTAAATTGTTAAATTGTTAAATTGTTAAATTGTTAAACTGTTAAACTGTTAAACTGTTAAATTGTTAAACTGTTAAATTGTTAAATTGTTAAACTGTTAAACTGTTAAACTGTTAAACTGTTAAACTGTTAAACTGTTAAACTGTTAAACTGTTAAATTGTTAAACTGTTAAACTGTTAAATTGTTAAACTGTTAAACTGTTAAACTGTTAAACTGTTAAACTGTTAAACTGTTAAATTGTTAAACTGTTAAACTGTTAAACTGTTAAACTGTTAAACTGTTAAACTGTTAAACTGTTAAACTGTTAAACTGTTAAACTGTTAAACTGTTAAACTGTTAAACTGTTAAACTGTTAAACTGTTAAACTGTTAAACTGTTAAACTGTTAAATTGTTAAACTGTTAAACTGTTAAATTGTTAAATTGTTAAATTGTTAAATTGTTAAACTGTTAAACTGTTAAATTGTTAAACTGTTAAATTGTTAAATTGTTAAATTGTTAAATTGTTAAATTGTTAAATTGTTAAATTGTTAAATTGTTAAATTGTTAAATTGTTAAATTGTTAAATTGTTAAATTGTTAAATTGTTAAATTGTTAAATTGTTAAACTGTTAAATTGTTAAATTGTTAAATTGTTAAATTGTTAAATTGTTAAATTGTTAAATTGTTAAATTGTGGAATTGTTTCAAATGCTGAAATTATGGCTAGTTATTTCAATTTTGAATCTTTTTTTTGGATCAATTTCCAAGAATCTTAATTTTGCGATCGTATTCAAATTTTTTAACCGTTATTTTGATTTTTGATATTTCTTAAAATAAGAATATTTTTAATTAAAAATCGTGAATCATAAAAAGGTGACAAATATTTTCCATGATTTTATAAGTGACCCAACTGCACTTTTCTTTAACTATAATAGCTACGCCACTGTTTCCAGTCCTGTTTTAGTTAATGACTCAATTATGTTGAATCCAACCGGTCCCACTTACAGCAGTGCTCTGAAGGTCAGCAACACCTGCAAGTGCGTACTTTTTCACTTTCAACAACGCAATTGAAAATTTTGTTTTTGCAATTCCGTCGTGAAACTACTTACTTTTCCTGTCGTTCTTGAACGATGAAATAGCCTACTTTTCTGTAACAAAAATAACAGAATCGAATAACAACACTTTTCAAAATAAATGCTGAAAAGTTCTACTTTTCAGCATTCAAATGGGTGCTGAAAAGTTGAACTTTTCAGCACTTGTTTCGAAGAGTAACATTTTTCAACATTTTTTTGATTTAAACGATTTATTGACAAAAAAAATGAAAATTTGACATAAAATTTCACTCAGTGTGTGTTTTTTGGAATCGCAATAAATGTTGTATGGAACTCGTTGCAAAACTTGATTTTTTCAGCACTCTTCGTATTTATCCAACTCGGTGAACCTCGTTGGATAAATGTACGACTCGTGCTGAAAAAATCCTCTTGTTGCAACTTGTTGCGTAAACTACTATTTAGCTTCTTTAAATCCACACCTTACCTTTCAATATCATTTCAACTCTTCTCGAAAACCTCCAAGAGATAAGTGTTCAATCCTTCAGAAACGATAATGACACCGTCTATCATCGTAACTTGTGGAACCTGATGATTAGTGCGGCGCTCGGTTGATGGACCAAAACATCCATTCTGACTAACACGATGAAATCGAAACGAAAAATAACCTCTCTTTGGGACAAGGGGAAACCTCATTAATATTCAACCATAGCCATTAGGGGCGGAGTCGATCAATAATAACAGTTTTGTGAGACTGAGGGTTTTTGGGTTTTTAAGCGCCACCGCCACAGACTTGAGCATAGAATGTGAGCATAAAGTTAAGCTAATTTTGACGGTGTTAGAAGTTTTATTTTGCAGAGTGACTTGATCAGTCATTAGACGACGAACCTGATCAATTTTTGGTGTTGTCCAAAATTCTACATGAGACGGTTGAAACTTAAGCAAAGTCTATGTTAAAAGTGACTTGATCGACGAACGACGAACCCGAATATTTTGTGAATCTTACCATCGAAGACCTCTAATTGCCTTTAAATATTTGAAATTCCCAAGTTTACGCCAATGCTTGATCAGTAAACAATCAGTCTCACCGATTTCACTCAACTCGACTAATTTCCATTAAGAAATGGGCTAGCGCCTTTTAATTGTCTTTTCGCAGAGGAAAAAGAATACCAACCTTTGGCCTACATTAAATACAATGTGTCCCGCCCCCCCGCTCATTGAATCCCTCCTTCCCAGTAAACGTAAAAGTGTACCTACCTTGGAGAATCCTATATTTGGCGTGGGAGCCGTGTGCATCCCAATGTCAATGCTCCGTTTGAACACTGTAGAGAAGAGAAAGAGATGAAAAAAGAGGGGGTTTAAAATGAGGAAAATTAGTCAACCGAAGAGCGGCCGCGGTCGTGATTGCGAAATTTTGATACAATGTTGAATGTGCTGCACTGGGGGGAGAGGAACGCGAGAGATTCGCGCAACGTAATTGCAGCCTCATTTGCTACAAATTGTGGTTAATTAAACGCGTGAGTGATTCCACTTTGCCTGGTCAGATGTTTGGTTGTGGATAAATGAAAACCTTAGGAAATACTGGGACATTGGCTACAATATAGTGGTGAAGCAATTGATGAGAAAATATTTTCAAAAACTTCAATTTCCCCTTAACTTAACGTCTCGTTATCGCTCGAAGAAAAGTTTGCTGATGAAAAGTTAAACTTTGTGATACATTTGCATAAAAGGTTCAAAACAGGGAAATCTACCCTAACAAAAGATCATTTTATAGAACTATGACTTATTCAATCAATAAAATTAAATCAATTCACACAAAATTTTCAATAAGTAAAATTTCAACTCTGAACAATCAAGATAACTTCACTCAAATGTTCAAAACTCACACCAAATGGCTCTCCGGTGGCTTCCAATCTCCTACTAGTTATTAGCAATTAGTGCTGAAAAGAGCTTTATAACCTTTTGATAGCGTGGGTGTGGTCCGCGCCCAAATCGTAGCATTAGTAGCAGATTTCATACCAACCGCCCCTGTGACGGTGTCGCAAATGACTGTAACTAACCACTCAACAAGTCAAGTCAGCAAGCAAGAAGTGATAATCTCCGAGGTCCTAACCAAACATTGCCACAACACACGCGGTTATAAATGGCACACTTTAGCTACCGCAGCACGTCGATGGAGGGGTGCCCTTGTGCATTAGCCAGTAAGCTAACGTTAAGCCCATTTGCAGTTTCGATTTGTTGCACCTTAATTTATTGTGCGGAATTAAACCGGCTTAAATTGACTGTTAAGGTGAGCTTAAGGCATTATCGAACTTGGTAGATGCTGCCTTTTCACAATTCTAGTTAAGCCCTTTGGCTTTGTTAGTCTCCGCTTTAATCCATTCTCAAGCCCTTTGATTATGGCGTGAGAAACAATCGAATGTGTTAACATACCTCAGCAAAAAATGCACGTCAATCGATTGCATTTTTAATTGAATTTAAACCTGCATTTACATCGGTTACTATTAATCGCCCAGCTAAGTCGCAATCCCCACATTGATAATTTAAACTGCAAAAGATGTCGACGGCGGCACAATCGCGCCCTTTCAATACACCCGCAGTGTGATTTGAAGGGTATTACGAACGTGGTGATTATCAGCGTTTTAGCACCAATTTGCTAGACCCCCCAGCCAAACCCCGGCTTCCCTGGACTCCAACCAACAACGTGTGGAGCGCCATTTTACATAATTAAATGACAGCTGACAGCGGCAGCAGCAGCGTCGCGACGGTGGGTTGTCGTCATCATGTGCCAATCTTGGACCCACCACCTGTGCGCGCCAGGTGACTGACACAACAATTGAAGGTTGAGCCACTCTCGTGACGACACATCGACGAGGAGGAGGATGCTGGGGGCATCTCAATCATATTTGCGCGGGAATTAATGGCAATTTTTGCATGGGAATGCGTTCGGGAAACTTTTTTGCCTTCCTCAACGAGGGGAACTATAATCCTGCTCAAAAAATGAACTTTCTACTACATAAAGATCGTAGGCCAACCTTCACCTATCAGCTAATAAATTCTGAGTCAAAATCAAGAACAACAAAAAATATCCGTATAATTTTCAAATATTTTATTGGCATAGTCAGTCTTGATAAGGCAACATTATGTCTTATCCCAGGTAGACATCTCGGGAAAACCGGGAAATAGGGGAAATATGCCCATTTTAAGCCTAATAAGCGATCGTGTTTGAATGATGCTGGATAATCTGGATTGTTCCTTGAAATTCACTAAAACCAAGTACACCAACGAGTAGAGCAACTTTTTGTGAACATGTTTGTTTTCACTTTTATTAAAAGTTGTGCTATTCCTTTTACAAGCATTTAAAAAAAAAAATATTTCGAAAGTGCATTCTAACCAGTCCAGTGCATTGGGCCACGCCCATTTTTTCTAATTTCAGCTTAGTTCTTTTTTTCTTCCAGCGCTCTTTTGGGTCTGCTTAGTGCTGCCAAAAATGATGAAATTTTAAGCGAACACTCACGAAAAGTAGCATTTACAGCGAAAGTTTCCTGGCAGCACTTGCTCACTCTAACAGGCGCTGCACCAACATGTTGGTGGTATTGGTGGCCACCCTTTGTTCTTTATTTGCCTTCGCTCCTCGCTCGGTTTTCTTCAGCCTTCGATTAGAATCGGTATTCAAAATTGAAACGTCAAAAGACTTAGCGCGTTTGGTTTTGTGATGGTGATGGTTGCTCATTATTCACATGGGATTATTTTTCAAGTGAGTGACTAACTAATGGTCAAAAGAACATGTTGCCGGTAGTTGGAAGCAATTTCATACCTGAGGCGCTTTGAAAACGTTAGCGCAAGTGACAAGATATTGATGGTGACTTTCGTTAAGCAGTTAACCTCTGATCTTGCGTGTCACTGTGTGTGCCACCAAAATTATGAGAAATGGTCTCGCAAAATAGAAATTATGATCAAAAGTGCATTAAATTTGATCTTTTTGGCCAGTACGTGACATAAATTTGCGTGCTTACTCGAGGCGGTGCTGTTGCTGGTAAGTTTATAGCCTAAATAGTATTTTTGGAGCTCAAATCGAGCATCAAACTCTCCATATGAGGAAGATAGGTGTTTGATTAGAAAAGGTATATTTCCCCTACTCGGGAATTTGATTCAACAGGGAGAAAACTAGAAAAAACACGGGAATTCGATTGACAATCCGGGAAAATATTTGAAGTTTAGCTAAAATTCGACAAACAAACTTGAAATTCGACTTCAATAAGATACAAAATTATTCTATCAAATTGGCATATCATAATTCAGAAACGAATTCCAAAAAAATACCCAGAAGTATGATTTTTGATGTCTTATACTTTTTTTGAATTCAACCGAATGAATTCATCCTTTGAGCAATTGTCTCTGAAATCGACCGATTTCAATCTATTTATTTTTTTTATTTTTTTATTTGGCTCAAACTTTGTGGGGGCCTTCCCTATGACAAAATAAGCCATTTTGTGTCATTGGTTCACCCATACAAGTCTCCATACAATTTTGGCAGTCTTCGGCAAAGTTGTAGGTATTGATGAGGACTTTTCAGGAAAAATAAGTACACGGACAATTTTTTATTGCCGATTTTTTAATTAACTTCTTTTCACAAGAAAATCAATTTCCCGAAATCCCTACTTTATAATTATAGTTTTTTTGAAAAAATAATAATAAAAAAAACTAACTTAATCCAACTATGTGGTTCATGCCTTCCTCACTCTTTAGCAACACAAATTTCATATATATTTTTTTGAAAGCACACAAATTTCAAATAAGTGTTCATTACTCGAGACAGAATTTCCAGATCCCCAATGTTTTGGACTCGTTGGAAAGGTTTTTCGATAAACTAACCAATGATGGGTCGGATGATGGATCCGGACATCGTCTACACACATTTAAGTGAGATACATAAATATCACATAAGTGGTCATAACTCGAGACAGGGTTGCCAGATGTTCAATTTTTTTTGCCGACGAGTTATGATTTCTTGGAAAAATGTGTTTTTTGGAAAAAATAGAACTTTTAGTCAAACAATAGTTTGACTTAAGTTTTTTAAGGTAAAATTAAATTTTGAATCAAAAAATACTTTACAAATGTTTTGATAAGGTGCACCGTTTTGAGGATATAGCCACTTTTAAAATGAATTTTAACTGAAAAATTTCCGTTTTAAAAATTTTTAAAGTAGTGTCTACGATTGGCCATTCCTGAATTTTTTTTTTTTTGCGAATGGTTCAGACATTGTCAATAAAATTGCCTAGGCGACATTGAAGTTAAGACCTCTGGTTGCAAAAATACAGCGAATGAAAGAGAAGAACTAGAAAATTAAAGTTTGGTAAGTCTCATAAAAAAAACATTCCCACATTTCCTAATGCCAATATCTCAGCAATTAATGATCCAATTGTCAATGTTGGAAATGAAACATTTGTGAAATATTATGGGGTTTTCGAAATATGTTAAAATTTCGCGAATTAAGCCTAACATTTCAAAGGGGCGTAATATTGAATGTTTAGCCCTTTAGAAATGTTAGTCCTACTTCTTGGAAGAATCTCTCTCTTTTCCTCTCTTTCCTCTTTCTCTCTCTCTCTTCACCAAAAATTGAAGAGTATTTCCATAAATGTTGTTATTCATGTATTCTTGAACTCAAATTTTGATCGTAATTTCCTGCTTTCCAGAGAAAATTTAATTAATTCACTAAAACAAAACAGAGTTTTATTGATATTGGGCAAACAGAAACAAAATATTAAACAAAAAACCTCACAATGACTATGACCAATTCTACTCCGTAGATTTTTTAAATTTTTCAATGACAAAATATCGGTTTTTAAGTTGTAGTGAATAATACACTTTTTATGACGCTCTATACATTTTTAAAAATCATAAGCACAATCATTGTAAGACGTAAAATCGAATAAGTAAAAAAACAAAATCGAGCTAAATCAATGTTTCGGTAAGATTTCAAAAAAAAAAGTTTGTGCAAAAAAAATTGTATCAAAAAAGTTTACTTCACTTGAAATATATTTTCTCCAAGAGTTCATGCAATTTTAATGTTTTGAAAATGCGAATTTTAACTTTGGTTGATGAGACGATTTCTTGTAAATTATATTTCAAAAAATTGGAAATTACGACTCACATTTTAAAATGGACAGGCTTTTTTCTAATTTTTCAGAAAATCAACATAAATTTACCTGGTTTTTAAATGAGCCTTTAAACATTTTTTACTTTTCTCTAATATTATGAACTATTTATCAATTTGATTAAAAAAATCAATATTTTTTTGGAAGAAATTCTAATCTAATCTAATCTAATCGAACACAAGCGCAGCCAGTCCGAAGAAAGCATCCTGGAAGAACATGCGGTTAGATTACGCCCCAAGTCCTTTCTTGTCAGTATTAATAATGCAGTACATCCGAGCTAACCCAAAAACGTACAGCAAAAATTAAAGCGGCCAGGCCTACTGCGTTGCATTAACCGCAGAGACAGATTCTGTGAACGGATCACATTTCACAGAATCTACAGGGGAGGAAGGATGCGTGGACATACCGTACCAAACGCTCCGAATCAGTTAGGTGTGGTGTGTTAGTGCAAATTGGAAAATTATTATATTTTTAGGGGGAAGTGGAAATGGGAAAATTAGGGTTGGGAAAATCGGGATTGGAGAATGGAAAAGTGGGAAAGGGGTATTAGGATTATTTAATTTATAATATTATAATTAAGGAGAATATAATCAAATATGAAATAATTATGGAAAGCTCTCACCAAGAAACAGTAAATCTTCAATAACACAGCCAGGTGGTGGTGGTGTCCCGATAGTCTGACCCCAGGATCTTGACAGGACACAGGCCGGTCGGATGAAGTGGATGTGTTCCTTTAGCACCGAATATCTCCACTCCCAACAAATATTTCTGGATTCGCTGGTACAAATTTCACATCCAGGATAATTGAATCGACTCTACCATAGCCTCTTGAAACGCTCTGGTAACGGCTTCCTCCAGCTTGTTTGAGCCCTTCCACTTACTTTTCGTGTTCCTTGGCAGTTGCGAACGATTTATTGAATTGTCATCGAAATTCGCTTCGACATCGACATTTAGAAACAAAATTCCAATTTAACACCAAAAAATCCTTATAAAAGAATGCATATAAAGGAGAAAAAAAATTTTTTTTTGGAAGATATTCAATGAGAAATTCTTGATCAGATTTTAATTGAATTAATCAAATCAATTTTTAGTCTTGGGTAAATTAGTTCCAACTTTAATCGCTCCGAATAAGCTATGAAAGCATCAGGCAATGATTTGCGCTTATTTTGGTTGTCTCGCACCACAGTTGCTTCACCTCAACCAGGGACACCAAATCAAGTCCAACCAGAGATTAACGAGAGCTGTTCAACATGGACCGCTTTGCATAAATTTCACGTCTTGTCATTTCAAACCGTAACGACGACAACACGTGCGCGGCTCCATGTAATTATAACCTGCAACACGACGCTCCCACGCTTCAACTCGATTGAAGAAGTTGTGCCTGGTCGCTTCTTCACGTGCGTGAATCGCTTATCTAACCCTTTTCAAAGAGAAAAGAGACTGGCAAAGTTTTTTTTGTTATGGGGTGCGCCCCTCAACAGTATCGCTCCTTAGTTGAACTGTCAGCAGCGCATTTGTGGTGGCACAATGAGTTCACATCGCGGCTGATCCCCGCCCCCTCCCGTACTCCTTTTGGGACTCCTTGATGATGTTATACTCTTTTGTCGCAGTTGGTATTTTGTTGTTGCTGAAGTTTCGTTCACATTTTGAAACGTTATTTCCAACTGCGTCAGCAGGGCACAACTCCGTCAATGTGTAGCCATCAATTTTTCGCGCTAAATGGTCTCGACAGGCAACAATTACCTGCTGTTGCACGTCAATTGCAACGCCACCCATATCTCTGTCCCAACCCGTGACTGGTTATTGAGCGAGGAGCAGCCTCACCAGACAGCAACGGCAGCGATATTAGTCGAAAATGGGGGGGGTGGCCGTCGAATCACGAGACTCACGAGTTACCGCAAGTTGGTGGGAGCTTCTGCCAGTACAACCTGTCGACCCTGTGGCTGGGAAATGATTTCAAATATGAGCGCTTGCTTTTGGGAGAGTTACGCGGAGGTGCGCATTGGGGAGTTGAACAGCTGATTACGGTTAAACAGGCTGTCGAGTACGCAGCTACAGGGTGAGGTCGACTCAATGCCAGGGAATAAAATGGACTTTTCAAAAATTGGTTCTTGCAAAACGAAGCTACACAATCTTGAACCTAATTGCATCAAATTAAATGGGAGATAGATTTGAAAGTTCTACACCCAAACTAAACATCGGTGACATTTAGTGATAACCAAGCTACTGACATCTGTTGACAGTACTTTCGCCAACCTATGGCGATATTTCGTCACTAGCAGTTTGACAGTTGCGTTCGTAGCGCAGTGGTTTGTACCAGTTATAACCTATTCTAGCAGTTCCTAGCCAAATCCCTTACCTTGCTGGAAGTAATTAGCCTTCCGCACGTACACACAAACGAGCGCCATCAGCTGCAGCTGGGACAGCCGCTGGCGGGTTGACTGGGGCAGCGGCAGCAGGTCCCGCAGGTTCGCGATTTCCGAGTTGATCAGATCGCGCCGCAGCTTGGAGGCTCCTTTGGTGGATTTGTTCGCGTCGAATCTGAGGAAGAAAAGCAAAAAAAGAGGAAGAAACTTTAGTCCCGTGGATGATTACACTGCTGCTATCGGCCTTCTGCGATCGACGTGGAGGTGACTCCGTCACGGTGTGAGGGACAATTAGCTGTTCCGTGCACGTGGACCGTGCTGGAAAATGAATTTAGAATGCTGATCACATCGTGGCGGCGCTTCACCAGCGCTATTCTTGGATAGGAGGGGGACTGACAAGCTAAATAAAAGCAGCAGTCCTTAGCATATTAATTAAATTTCATTCATAAGTTGGAGGGGTATCATAGACCGCGCGAATGGATCACGTGGCCGGATCTAAGCGATAATCCGCCGACTATCGTCGTCGGATCTATTTGTGATTCCTAAAAAGTTTTTTGGCTAGTTTCGTTCTGGGCGGTCCCCAATTGTGTACAGCTCTCCGTAAGTTACACGGTGATTGCTAATTTATGATCATTATCCGTTACTGCTTCTTGAATTCATAAATAGTTTTATTGCTTAATGTGACAAGATTTCCCTCCGGGTAGAACAACGTTCCCACTTCAGAGAGCAAATCGATGTCGTTCAGTATCAAATCCAATCTTCAAAGCTTTTCTCGAAAGTCCAAGGTCTAGCTTCGATCGATTAGCTACTAATCGACCTCACAGCTTGCCCATTTTGCGCCTCTAGATTAACCTCTTACGCGAGCGCGCACTCTATCACTGGTGGGAGATCACTTCATTCTCTCCATGAAAGTGTCCGTATCGTGCAAGGCTTCGCCCTAGGGCGTAGTCCGCTGGCCATTAGCATCATCGATCGGTGGCGGCTCACCTCGCTAAGATCATAAACCGAAGACAAACACAAATTAGAGAAGGCTTCACCAGGTTGGGGGCACGCGCGTTGAAGGGTCTTACGAAGAGAGTGGAGAGATTACGAGGCGTTCGCTGTCAGACACTTGATTCGATTTTGTTTTCACAAATTTAATGGAGCCAATAAAGAATTTCGGGAATCCATCATCGAAGCGAAGATCGTACGGAGAGGAGCTGGTCTCGGTTGATGTAGACCTAATGAAATGACATGTAGCTGAACGTGTCGGTTGATGGTGTGGCTGATAACTAATTAAACTCATGCTGGATAAACAAGCGAATCGAAAAAGTGGACGCTGAAGTGGGTCGTTGGGTATCCAGAAAAGCTTATAACAAAAATTAACGCACACCACCTTACCAGCATGCTGTATACTTAGAGATAACAGCATTGCACCAATACTTATACGTATCTGAAGATCGCTCAGCTTGAGGCAATGTCCGTCTCTAAACGACGTAATGCGTATAGCCAATTTTACGCACCTCCCATCAATTAGAAAACATCAAAAATTGTGACAACCTTTCCCACTCTCCCACACTCAAAAACCATAAATCGACGGTCTCGGCTTCCGATTTCGATCCAGCCGATGCCGAATAATGACCGTCGCCTTCTTCGTCATACGATATCGCTCATCGCCACCTCACTCTTCTACCGATCACAGCTCTCCCTCTCCATCTCTCTTTCGCACACTCGCGGTTCCCCCTCTCCTCGTAATCGGACCATCTCGGGGACCGATTGGCCGAACCGTTTTTTTTTTTTAAAGAGTTAATTAAGCGAACTGTCTCCTCCCTGGCGGTTGGCGACGGGCTTCGGGTCGGTCGAATCGAACAGAGGCCGAGAGAGATGTGTGATACTGAGTTGGCGGCTCTTCGGGATGCATCGGTGGATCGGTGGTTTTGGGGAAGGGATCGCGGTCGATGCGTCGCGTCATTTTCGTCATCGCGGTCTGCACATCTTTTGTGGGGTTGACCGTCGTTGAAGTCACCAGAAAAGCTAAGTGAGTTTTCAGATCTCGTTTTTATATTTATTTATTTTTGAAATAAAAAATATTAGATAAAATGACTAACCTTCGACTTATTTTTGCATAGAAAAAAATTATTCCAAAATCTCCGTAAAAAAAACTGATCAGAATTCAATGTTATTCTTCGAAGATTTGAAATACCCAAAACATTAAAATCCGAAGTCGGTTGATACATCATACGAAAGATCGCAAGAAAAGCTTAAAATAAAGGTAAAAGCAAATCACATGAGAAGATAACATGGTTCGTCGCTACATATCAGTTCTCTCTCGAAGTGTATGCCTTCTGACCAATCCAAAAGTGTGAGTGCGAATATAACCTGATTGAAGAAGTTTTTGTTTATATTCTATGCTCAATTTCTAAGTCCAAATCCCAAGGGGACCGACTGAGATTTGTTCCCCGAACCTTCAGCTTGTGAAACTCAATGTGTAAAAAATTATGATTTATGATTTATGATTTATGATTTATGATTTATGAATTAAGATCTATGATTTATAATTTATGATTTATGATTTATGATTTATGATTTATGATTTATGATTTATGATTTATGATTTATGATTTATGATTTATGATTTATGATTTATGATTTATGATTTATGATTTATGATTTATGATTTATGATTTATGATTTATGATTTATGATTTATGATTTATGATTTATGATTTATGATTTATGATTTATGATTTATGATTTATGATTTATGATTTATGATTTATGATTTATGATTTATGATTTATGATTTATGATTTATGATTTATGATTTATGATTTATGATTTATGATTTATGATTTATGATTTATGATTTATGATTTATGATTTATGATTTATGATTTATGATTTATGATTTATGATTTATGATTTATGATTTATGATTTATGATTTATGATTTATGATTTATGATTTATGATTTATGATTTATGATTTATGATTTATGATTTATGATTTATGATTTATGATTTATGATTTATGATTTATGATTTATGATTTATGATTTATGATTTATGATTTATGATTTATGATTTATGATTTATGATTTATGATTTATGATTTATGATTTATGATTTATGATTTATGATTTATGATTTATGATTTATGATTTATGATTTATGATTTATGATTTATGATTTATGATTTATGATTTATGATTTATGATTTATGATTTATGATTTATGATTTATGATTTATGATTTATGATTTATGATTTATGATTTATGATTTATGATTTATGATTTATGATTTATGATTTATGATTTATGATTTATGATTTATGATTTATGATTTATGATTTATGATTTATGATTTATGATTTATGATTTATGATTTATGATTTATGATTTATGATTTATGATTTATGATTTATGATTTATGATTTATGATTTATGATTTATGATTTATGATTTATGATTTATGATTTATGATTTATGATTTATGATTTATGATTTATGATTTATGATTTATGATTTATGATTTATGATTTATGATTTATGATTTATGATTTATGATTTATGATTTATGATTTATGATTTATGCTTTATGATTTATGATTTATGATTTATGATTTATGATTTATGATTTATGATTTATGATTTATGATTTATGATTTATGATTTATGATTTATGATTTATGGAAAATTATCTAATTTTTTCCAAAAAATATTTTGAAAATATTGGAATTAAGACTAATTTTTCAAAAGAGCAAAATGTTTCATTTTTTTGACACTGAAAATTGGACCATAACTTTTCTAGAAAATCTATCGCGGTCTAGATCAATCAAATATTTATAAAAGAAAAACAAAATTTAAACTATTGATTTGCTACAAAATCATAACTTACACTTTAAATATCAAGTCCATCCTTCGCCTTTGCTTCACCATAAATTTATAACTCCCTCAAAGCAACTGTGCAGTCCTACGCACGCAAAGCGCAAACATTTTCCCACAGTCATCAAACTTGCAGCCAACAATGCTGCCTGCAATCCATCCCGTGCAGCCACACTGCCGACTGCACTTATTTTCCAATAATTATATGAAAATCCACCGCGCGCCCATTCGTCCGATTGGCTGAGCCAGAACGTTTGCGTTATCCGCCAGAAGGGATAAGCGAGTGTGGAGGTCGGGGGAAAATTATCAGTCCTTCAATAACTCCCATACGCTATACACATTCCCACAGGAGTCAATCATCCTGTTTTTTCCGATCTGAGTTCAGCGTGCGCGCAAAACGGCAGCCACTTGCCCGGGAGGTGCCCGGTTCGAGCCCCGTAGCGTTAGCAAAAACCACCGCAGATAAGGCGCAAGGTTTCCCATATCGTTCCATGGGTCGGAGCCGGACCTGCCTGCCTGCTGGGTAAAGATCATTTAAACATCGTGTTTTTTTTTGTTGTTGTGTTTCGTTTCTTGACCACCACCACAAGCCCCCTGCTTGGACGTCCTCCTACAACCTCCCTCCCTGGAATCGATCCCAGGGATCCCTGCTTGCCGGTGTAGTAGCAGTTTCCTTGTACCATGTTCACTGTACTATGCGCAGAGTCCGCACCGCGTTCGAGGGGATGTTATTTGAAACACCATAAATTGAGGCTGCTAAATTAATACCTGTGTTTATGCTGCAAAGGTCTGGCCACTGCTGGGAGTTGAAGTGGGTCTGATTTTTGCGCGTAGCGCTAAAGTTAATGAAACGCGTTTGGCGTTTTCTTGTTTCTCCGAGATTTGGTTCGCGTTTTTTTTTCTGTTTGGACAGTGTTATGTTGATCGCTGTCTCATTTGTTGCTGTTTATGTTTCACTTTGGATTTGATTGAATTGAGAATTTCAAGAAAGCACTAGCGGAATTCACAGTAGGGTGGTTCAAAGCTCAAAGCAACTGTTAGACCAGAAGTCTTGCCTTGGTTGCATTTTATAGGAAATTGTCAAATGAATTTAATTCCTCAAGTGCCCTCTAATATCAGCACAAAATTTAGAATTTCTGTTAACTATCACTAGCACAACTCGATATATTTTATGGTGATGTGCTTCAGTTTCGTCAAGGTATGAAAGATTTGGAATTCCTAAACATGCTCCAATCTATAGAATTGAATTTTAGTGATTTCTCGGCCAATAAATTATATTATAATTTTTAAAATGCGCACCATCAATTTTTTTGGGCATATCTCCAAAACATCACTGTTTACATGAAATTAGATTCCAGGTTCGGATTTAGCGGCCAAAATTACTATAAGATGGCATACCCTGACCTTTAAGACATATGCTTGCAACGTCGTTTGATTAGTAGGCCTTGTTTCTGAAATCTGAGAAATTTTGAAAATGTAGGGCACTGTAGAGTCTAAATTGCATGTTCTCAGAGGAAACAATGTTCGCCGTGAAATCTCCTCGACGTCGTCGTGCTATCGTGTCGCATCCGCCGTTTTGACGTTCCGAGAAAAACGCGTTTTAATGTTTGACCCAGAGTCTCGGCCCGAAACTTCAAACACGAACAAAAGCAGCGAACCGAAGATTGGCAATGACGTTTTGGAATTTTGACAGTCTGGAACGCATGAATCACCCCATTATCGGTTTCCCACACGGGTGTAGTGGAAATTGTTGCACATGGCTGAAGTTGGCAATTTTGAAACTTACCTTAATTTATGCTAAATTTCAAAATTTTAACGCGAATCTACAGCAAACCGGTATGAAAATTAAAGATAAACTAAGGCACAATGATTTGTTGCATAATCTTGCTAAGAGTTGCGATAAAAGCGGTTTGAATTGAGAAATTTAAATATATATTTTTTCTGTACTGCAATTTAACAAAATTTTGTGTATTATGCATGGTTTTAAAAATATTAAACGGTTATAGAAATTTCTACAAAAAAGTAATTTTTAGGATCGTCCACAAACAATCTCATGTTGGTAAACAAACGACGCCATATTGCTCGGTAGCTCATATCAGGCCATCGTCGGAGCCCTGGTTTGACCTTGAGTAAACAAAAACGTAAGCACGCAATGTAAACAATAACAAACACTTTTGTTTGGCTGACCGTCATGTGGATTGTCTCGAAGTTTGGTTGAAGTTGGTTGCTGGAGTCCCCAGTTATGATTACAAATGTTTACGTTAGTCTAATTTGTACGTGCGTCAAACGCGTTCTGACCTGAAAACCCTTTGGCCAGTTATCGCACTTACATCAATTTTTAGGGAGTGACAATATAGCACGACAAGATTGAAACTACTTTCACATGGAAAGTGACAAAAGTGCACGGAGTTTTTTTTTCGGATTTCGTTGAATATCTCAAGATTGGAATCGAATTTTGGGGATCTGAGAAGGTCATAAAGTGAGGCACAAAATGGCGTTCTTACTCAATTTGGCCCAAAATGCACGTACGACAAGTTAGTACAAGCTGCATGCATTAGTTTTACTGGGAAAAATAGGCTACCCTAAATTAAACGAGCATTTCTGAAAAAAGTTTCGAAAAATGCGTTTTTTTTCGACATAAATCCGCCTGGAAGAGACCAAAAACTTGAAATTTGGTCCAATATCGATAAAGCACAAAGACTCCAATATCGATAAAGACAAAAACATATCGCTTGAAAAAATACACACCTTATTGAAACAGTGTTTGTATTGATTCCAAGCGTTTTTAGATAATTTGTTCAAAAAACTGACTTTTTTTCAGTAAATTAAAGAGTTCGAGAAAGTATTTTATTATTTTTTCTTGTCTAAGTAAACATTGTTCCTATCATCATAATCTATCATTTGAAAAGTGAGCACCCAAAATTCCTCGACATGACCACAAAATGGGACAGGCTAGTGCGCAATGTTGCTTAAACCCAAATTTATAAAAAAAAATACCGGCAGAGAATGAATTAAAATTCGATTCTGTCGATTATAGATTGTTCAGAGAGCCTAAATCTATAATACCTTGGCGAAATTGAAGCGTTTACTGATTTCAACTTCAAAATGGTCGAGTTGTGTAGACAAACGCTCCCTCTAAGTTTGGTCCAATTCGGTGAAGGTCGAGTCCAAATGTGTACTCAGTTGACATGGAATGACCCATAAATAACTTTGATGTTTATGAAGCATACTGTCTTCGTTATTCACTGAATCCACTTTCAATTTCTTACAATCGAATCAATCCCCGATCAATACGTTCTACGGGATGACCTCACAAACACACACTCAACCAACCAGTACGCAACCTTTGCCCCGCTCGAACCATTACGCAGCAGATTATGAATGAAAAACGCTCCGAATACCGTCCCGAACCGAAAAGTGCTCGCTCAATCAATCAAAATTTAATTTAACTCTCCGACCCGAACAACGGCGAACAAATTCGGTAATCGGGGTTTTGTATTAGAAATGCTTTTAAGCCCCCGACCCCGCGGCGACGATCTGATGCCTGGCAGTGACCCATTGTTGTCGTCCCCGGGAATCAGCATCAGCTGCGGTAGACATATCGATTTCAGCCTCGGTGCGAACTCACAAAGGCAGATCCATTTGTGGCGGTCGACCGTCAATAGACGAGACTCCTTGGCATAACACAGGTGCAACCCCCGTGTGCCACCTATGAGCTTGATGGCTGGCAATTAGAGAGGTCCACCCATTCAGCGGAGAAATGGCCGTATTTTGATCGGTAAGTGTTGCTACCTCCGCCGGAGGACGACCTCCGAGAGGGCAGTGCGCGTGACAAGCGTGACGTACGAATTGGTTCTACACGGGAGTGTGTGGGGTTCCGATTCCATCGTCAGAGGAGGGGGGCTGGCCCGGGTCCTAATTGACGGTGAAAGTAGATCTCTGTTTGGCATCTTAAAAGCTTTAGGGACCCCGGGAGAGAAACGGTAATGCCCGGAGTTTGGTCAGCGAATAAAGGTTCGATATTTCTCTCCGTGTTGAGTGCAGTCTCGAGTTGAGATCAGAGCAGATCTACGTGATGTCTGGCAGTGCAGAACTGTTCTAATTTTCAGCCATGCGATAAACCCCCGGAGAGTCTAATGACGCTCATCGCGTGTTCAAGGCAAGGTGATAATTGAGACCCGCGGTGAGTGCTGCTCTAATTCGGAAGGCAAACTCGCTCTTGGAACGGTTTTAATTTGTTAGAATAGTAAAAAAGTAAGCTTTTTTTTAAGATTATTATGTTACTAACAGCAACCGGATGAAAATTGAAGGCCTCTGTTCAGAAGTTCGCACCTTTGGTGATCATTGGTGGTACTGGCTTAAACAGGATGCGAGCTAGATTGATTGAAAGAACTCAAGGAGAAACACCACAAGAGTTGATAATTCAGGAAAGTAAGTTACACTTCAAAAAATTCAGGGATTTAAAAGTTTATCACATAACGTCGATATGAAACAAAAAATAGTTTTTTTTTTCTTGCCGTAATCAGGGGTTTTGTGAAATGTGATCCATGATCAGAACTAGAGGGTGACGAGCGGGAATTCCCGGGAAATCGACCATTTTTGGATCTCTCGATTCCCGGGAAATTCGGTCGAGACTCCCGGGAATTTTTTAACTTATAAATATTGAAGCAAACATAGATAAACTAATAAGAAAAACATTTTGAAAAAATTGTTTTGAACATTTAATGTTCAATGTTCGATGTTCGATGTTCAATTTCGAAAAAAACCAATGCTTCTCTAATCTTCTTATCCAGAAAGTTTAAACTTTAACTTGTCAAAAATTCCAAACGCTAGAATTGAGAAAAATTTGGACCCCAAAATTTACCTTTAAAAATATTTACCAGTTACACCCCAGACATGAAATCAAATGTTTTATTTTCAAATATTTTTTTATTATTTCTAAGAGGAAAAGATTTTTCAAGTTAAGTTTATTTCCATAATCTTCTCTTGAGCATAGCAATCCTCATAATCTAGTTTTTGTGAACATATGAATTTTCCTGATAACTCTAATATTTCTTCAATTAAACTTTAGAGTTGACCTCAAAAATAACAAAAAAAAGTTGAATTTGTTGTTTTCAGTCGATGTTTATCATATTGCAAAATTCCCGATACTGGAGAATTATATATTAGTTATATTAGTTATTTTTTTTTACAAAAATCTAATAACAACTTTGTGCAACTTTTGAAAAATGACTCAGTGCGAATTAAGATTCGTAAACATTTTAAACTATAATTTTGAGTCTTAAAAGCTCAGGAAACGAAAAAATCAAAAAGTTTTATATAGTTCCTTAAAATTATGAGGCTGCTTAAATTACCGTCTCATAGAATTAGTATGAATCAATTGTAACTGAATTTATTAAAAAAACAAAAACAAATTTATTACTTTTCATTTTATTAAATTTTAGCACTATTGGCATAGTAAAAAAACTCCCGGGTCCCGGGAATTCCCGGGAAATGGCCAAATTCAACTCTCGATTCCCGGGAAATTGAAAATCTCGAGAATCGTCACCCTCTAATCAGAACCCTCTGTACGGTAAACACATCGCAGTAGTGCTGGCCGCTTTCTTTTTCAAATTACATTTTCGAGTGATCCCGGATGTATTGCAATTATTAATAATGACAAGACAAGTGCTTGGGGCGTAATCAAATCACAAGACTTTCCAGCATGCTTTAATCGGACTGGCTGCGTTTGTGTTAGATTAGATTAGATAAGATTTGATGATTGCGGTGATCAGGGGTGAAATAAGGTCAAACAAAAAGCTGAAATTTGTATGACCCAAACTCAAAACTGCTTTAAAATCTAACCAAGTGCTTAAAAATATGATTAAAGTTACACTAGTTTAAAGGATTTCAAACAATCCAAGAGCTTGTGCAGGAATAGTCTCTAGAGCGCTTCATTTTGCTATTTGCGATTATAAATGGTCAAAATTTGTCTTCCAAACCTAACGATGAGTTATCAAGCAATCAGATTTTTTTTTAATATTTAACGAGAATCTATCACATATAATGGTTGTTTTTCTAAATGAGAAATGTTTAAACAATATTAAAAATTCAATGTACAGAAAAAAATAAAAGTGTTAGATTTTATCCGCTGGGGATAACAGGATTTCAGATATACAGTACCATCCGTTTTTGGCAACACGAAATTTTCAATTATTGCCAAAATTATTTGATCAACAATTTAAAAGAAAAATGAAGTCAGCCTCACTTTTTTACCGAGCGGAACTTTATATAAATCAAGCAGAACCTACATTTTAACCTCTTTCTGAAATGGTGAATAGAATCGAACAACTTGCAAGAAACCCAAGTTCAGTAAAGGAGATTTCAAAAAATATTTTTTCCCGGAACAATTAGAAAAACATGTTTTTTTTTATCGAAAAATTTAGCCAAACATTTGAATAGGACTTATGAAACTTTTAAACATCGTTTTGACCGTGTCTAGTTCAAAAAGCCTAAGTCTGAAAATGTGATATCGGATCGGAGTCTGAAAATGTGTTACCGGATTCCAAAGAAATTTATACAAAACATATTTAAAAATTAGAGAAGTTCATTAGAAGAATTGTTAGATACATTTATAAAACGCGCGTTCAAGCGAAAATTTTCTTTTGTAAAATGGCTGTGGGTAATACTCTACCAACTCACGTGAAATCGGGAAAAGTTGCCCCGACCCCTCTTCGATTAACGTGAAACTTTGTCCTGGAAAAAAGAGGTGTTTTTCAATAATTTGCAGCCTGAAACGGTGATGAGATTGAAATTTGGTGTCAAAGAGACTTTTATGTAAAATTAGACGCCCGATTTTATGGCGTACTCAGAATTCCAAATAAAAAACGTGTTTTTCATTTAGAGAAACACTAAAAGAGGTTTAAAAACTGTGCTATTTTCCGTTACTCGACTGTAAAAAAAATTGGAACATGTCATTTTCAGGGAAATTTAATGTACTTTTCGAATCTACATTGACCCGGAAGGGTCATTTTTCCATTTAAAACAAAAAAAAATATTTTAAAATTTTGTGTTTTTTCTAACTTTGTAGGGTTATTTTTAAGAGTGTAATAATGTTCTATAATGTTGTAGAGCAGACAATTACAAAAAAATGGTATACAAACATAAGGGGTTTGCTTGTAAACATCACGAGTTATCGCGATTTTAAGAAAAAAAAGTTTCGAAAAAAAACTTGGCCGTCGTCGATCATGGCCGTCCATCGTCACCCGCGACAGACACGGACGACGAAACAAAGAGAAATGCAAAAAGGAACTGTTTCTAAGCAAACCCCTTATGGTTATAAATCAATTTTTTTGTAATTGTAATTTGTAACTGCTCTACAACTTTGTAGAACATTATTACACTCTAAAAAATATCCCTGCAAAGTTAGAAAAAACACGAAAATTTTTAAATGAATTTTTTTTTCTCGATGAAAAATACGCCAACAAATCGGCCGTCTAATTTTACATAAAATTCACTTTGACACCAAATTTCTATCTCATCACCGTTTTAGGCTGCAAATTATTGAAAAACGCCTCTTTTTTCGAATGCTCAAAAATGAATAGGGTCGTACTGCCCCTCCGTCACGAGATATCAAAAAACGAACCTCGGATTCGTGATCAGGGACAAAAGTTACCCCTTAGGACAAAGTTTCACGCAAATCGAAGAGGGGTCGGGGCAACTGCTGGGTGAGTTGGCGGAGAATAACCTCTGTATTATTTAGGTACCGTAAAACGGGGTGACTTTGATAGCCGGGGTGACTTTGATAGGTTTGCGATTTTTCCGCAAAATGAAGAGTACAATTAAAATACGCAAGGAATGGCTTAGAAACATACTGACCATGGTAGAGAAGTGTTCAAAGTACCTCAAGAAGAACTTTTCATAAAATTTTGACAAGTTTAAAAAGTTAGTTAACTATAGTTAAGAAAATGTTGATAAAAGTCATTATTTTAAACTTTTCAAAGTGTCATGATTTTCTCAATGAACATGATTTTTGATCGGAAAACGGAATGCATTTTCGGATTCTTTGGACAATTTTCCACTAGGAGAAGGTTAACAAAGTTTGTAAATAATAAATAATATGTGTTTTTGAAACACAATTAAAAAAATCTAAAAATTTATAGGCAATTTCAGTTGAATGAATTTCATGTAAAATGTGAAAACTTGTGATTCGTGCTTCGAATTCATTATAAAATGCAATATAAATCGATAATTTTATAAACAAAACTAGTTTTTACAAATTTTAGGCAAAATTCCAACTATTTAAATATTTTACCTAAAGTTTATATGTATTTTGCTAAAAAGCTTATACACTTAGTAAACTAAATATAAACATTGATTTTTTTTCTTAAAAACTATATCAGCTACCTTAGTGATGGTACAATTAGCGTACAAATAAAGTTTGAACATCTTAAATATGATTTTAACAAGAAAAACTATGACTATCAAAGTCACCCCGGAATTAAAACTAAGAATTTTTAACGTAACTATTTTTCTAAACATTATTGAATAAACTTTTTTCCGAAAAAGTGCATGGACTTTGTGTGGTCTACCCCAGTACATGTTTTAAAAATAATAATCTTGAGAAAAACCGTACCTGTTGGAAAATATTCTAAAAACAAATTGAAATCCTATCAAAGTCACCCCGGTTTACGGTACCAAATTTTTGCTATGAAAAGATAAAGCATATGCCACAAAATGTATACATGTATTTTATGGTGAATACTTTTCGAAAATTTTATTTTTTGGATCCTTCCTATCTTGGTTGGGACTACCCTAATGAACTGATAAAAAATACGTTTTTTAATATTTGAGCTAAAACCGTCCAGACCAATTATGGGCAATTATGAGTTCATTTTCCGTATGGAATTGCTGATGAATTAGATTTTTTATTTTAAATTTCAAATTAACCTTAGTTATTCTTTTCAATATATTAAGCAAAGATTTTTTCATAAAAGTTATTGGAAAATTAGTACAAATGAAACGATTGTTCTAAAATACTTTTAAAAGTGATTGAGACGTGACATTTGAAGTAAAATAAAAAGCGAAATAAGAATAATTGATTAAAATATTCTTCGAAATTTATTATAAATAGAGTATAGAGGATTTTTTATTCCCGACTTATTCTCAACATTTTACAGAAAGGTCACAAATTTGTGATTCTCCCGTTTTTGAAAATCTGGACAAATATCCTGCCACCATTATAGTAAATATTATTATTATTATTATTTACTAAATAATAGGATTAATGAACTATAATTCTTGCAAAGATAGTTTTTTATTCGGAAAATTTGATTTGTACCGCGAAATTATAAATAATTTATTTAGTTGCTCATGATTTTGATTATATTAAAACAATGAATTTTCAACTCAAGCAATCAACCATATTTTTAACAGGTATGTCGGAACTCATTTGAGTAAAATACAATATGAAGTTGAAAAACATGTAATAACACATCGTCGTCATCGTGTTAACTTGTCGTACGTGCATTTCGGGCCAAATTGAGTTAAGAACGCCATTTTGTGCAGCTCACAATGCCTCACCTTTTGACCTCCACAGATCCTCAAAACTCGATTTCAATCCTGAGATATTCAACGAAATCCGAAAAAACTTCTTGCATTTTTGTCACTTTACATATGAAAGTAGTTTCAATCTTGTCGTGCTATCTTGTCACTCTCTAAAAATTGATCTAAGTGCGACAACTGGCCAAAGGAATTTCAGGTCCGAACGCGTTTGACGCACGTGCAAGTTAGACTACCGTAAACATTTGTTATCATAACAATGGTCAGCCACACAAAACGTGTTTGTTATTGTTTACATTGCGTGCTCTCGTTTTTGTTTATTCAAGGTCAAACATTAAAACGCGTTTTTCTCGGAACGTCAAAATGGCGGGTGCGACATGATAGCACGACGACGTCGACATGATCATTTTATCTTTATTCGATTCAAACATTATTCAAAGTTCATTCGTACCGAAAAAAATTGGGGGGAAAAATAAAAAGTAAATAATAATTGAAATTACAAGCCACAATTATAACACTTCGGTGAAAAAAATATTTGAAAAAAAAAACATTATACACTCTTACAACTAATATGAAATAATTTGTTTTCAACAGTGAAAAAATGTAATAGTATACAAGAAAACAAAAAAAAAGCAAAAAGAAAAATTTTGCGGTTTTGTGCATCGAAAAATCATTTCAATTCAAAACATTTTGGAATCAATCCAAACATGCTTAAATGATTCTTTACGCAGAGAAATGCATATTAAATTTATTTCAGTTGATTGCACTTCATATCCCATTGAAAACAGAAACATTTTGAAAAAAAAAAAAACATTTTTTTGCGAATTAAAAGAGGGGTGACAGAAACTTAAATAAAATTTGTACCAGTCTTTTTCTCTTTTCTCACTTCGACGTCGTCGTGCTATTTTGTCGCACCCGCCATGTAGACATTCCGAGAAAAGCGCATTTTAATGTTTGACCTTGAGTAAACAAAAATGAAAGCACGCAATGTAAACAATAACAAACACGTTTTGTGTGGCTGACCATTGTTATGATAACAAATGTTTACGGTAGTCTAACTTGCACGTGCGTCAAACGCGTTCGGACCTGAAATTCCTTTGGCCAGTTGTCGCACTTAGATCAATTTTTAGAGAGTGACAAGATAGCACGACAAGATTGAAACTACTTTCATATGTAAAGTGACAAAAATGCACGAAGTTTTTTCGGATTTCGTTGAATATCTCAGGATTGAAATCGAGTTTTGAGGATCTGTGGAGGTCAAAAGGTGAGGCATTGTGAGCTGCACAAAATGGCGTTCTTCACTCAATTTGGCCCAAAATGCATGACGGCGACGAAATCACACATTTTTGCGTTAATTTTAAGCAGATTAATTGAAATTTTCGTAAATTTACAATGTTTTGAAATGGTCAAATCAAAACATTTATAAAGAAATATTGAAACAAGCATCCTCTTAAAAAGGTATCATTGAGCATGTTTGATAGACAAATTCAATTGTCTATCACCACGTCTAGACAAGAACAAAATGTTGATATAATTCCATCGCTGTTACTGCGATACTTGCCATGCCATTACAGCGCGGGTCAACTCGCGCTTGTTTTCACTCTCGAAAAAGCAGCTCGCGGTACCCTTCCAGGTACTGACCTCGCACCATCCACTATATTGTGGGTGGCCAATTATTTGCGTACATCAAAAGCAATATTTCGTCCTGTGCCACCCCTCGCCCCTCGTGTTCTGCGCGCGTCGTTGACTGGTTGTAAGTTTGCAATCTCGGTTCGATCATACACCGGTCGCGACATCAGCAGCCATCCGGGGCGAGTCCATCCAGATTGTTGGCTGGACCCGGGGCCAGGAAAAGTGTCTCTCCGAAGCTGGTGTGGTGTACATACCTGTGGTACACAGAGCGCGCACAGCAGAAAGGGACTTGTACCAGCGAAGAAATATACACATTGGACCACTTATCGAAATTGTTATATCAAAATTCGATTTTTTTTTCTTTAGCTTCAAGTGGTGGTCTTGCTTTGGGGTATTGCTCGTCGCTGTGCGACGAAGGTGGTGTGGTTTTATGATTCCCGGCATGCCTCGGTGACCCAGAAGCAGATGTGTATAGGGTAACTTGGAGGAAGTTGGATCAAACGGGTACTATTTGTTCAAAATGATTTCAGTTTCAAATGGTGATTCCTGCGACCCCAATCTTCTCTAATCTCAAGATGGGGGAGGACCGTCCTCCCTACTGTAACATCAGCAGCAGCAGCCAAAGTGAAATATTTGAAGGGAGGACTCATTTTGTACCATCCAACCAGCTACAGCAAACGCTTTGGAGCAGGTAATTTAATCTGGATCTTGTCTGCTGTCGAAAACGAACGAGAGTATCCAGCAACCTCAGAGCTCGCGCGCCTCGGATGGATCTTCCCGGGTAAGATCTGCGGGTCTGGTTGAAATCGAACAACAAAATTTAGTCCTCCGAGGTTGTCGCAGCCTAAATAAGAAGCTTGAAGAGGGAGGGAACTCCTCGAGGAAAAGTGCCAACCAGGGACCATATGAAAATGTTGCATTTAAGATCAAATCGCTTGGTGCCCTTCTTCTGAAACCTCTTTTCGTCCTCAGGGAGCCTCCCGGGTCGTACGGTGTGCGATATTGTCCTTCCAGCAGGTCGCCAGAGGTTGGTGCCACGCGCGTTCTGGCGCGCAATAATGAGACACTTTTCGTACGGATCCTCGTTGTTGTTTTTTTTGGGGGGCTTCTGCTTTAAGGAAGAAACTTTGATGGTCTCCTCCCGGTCGTGGAACGCGGCGCCTGTCGCTGTCAATTAGTGCATTTTTTGAAAAGTCCGCGCGCGTTCTTGGCCACATCGCAAGCATGGATCGAGTTTTTTTGTGGGTTGGGGAACGACCACAACAAAATACGGTGCATTGGAGCAGGGAATTAACGCCCGTACAAATTTCTGCCCAAGCGAGGCTTATCGCAGCTGCTGGGATCGGAGGTAAATTTGGGAAAGGTTCTAAGGAGCTACCCTTGATTTGGATGCTCCCTTAGGTACATCCTCTAGTTGAGTTCAAGTATAGTGTTTTTGACAGTTGAAAACTGCTCAAATAATGATCTTTTTTTGGAGATAAATATCATGTACGTTGAACTGAATTCACTTCAGTACTAAATGATCTCACAATGCAATAGCTCACGCGATCCGTACGTCAAACCATCGCAGTTCTCACACATTTTATGAACGTGAACGATGAAATGACACGCGTGTTTGCAAAGAAATTCTCATCTCCCTCTGGAATATAACCAAATCTTGTTTTCCAAGTGTTACCCGCTACAGATCCCAACTTTCGGCTGTATGGCTGTGGATTAGAAAAACAAACTCCAACCCGCTTGTTGGTCCATGAATATCCGCGCACAACTTAAGGTTGGCCACCTCGTGCGCGCGCGCGTTGTAGAACATCTGTTTTCGATGGTCATTTTAAAAAGCTATCATCACTCATCAAGATGAAATGTTTGTCCGATGACCGATACTGGTGGAGCTCGGTGTTGTTGTTGTTGTTTGTTCAATCTCCAAAAAGGTTGATCCGGGGCCCGTTTCGCGCGCCCAAACCTCTGGGAATCGCGGTAATATAAACATTTCAATAGAGATTCCCCTCCTTTGGCTCTTATCGCCCGACTAGAAATCTCGCCAGACTGTCAATCTGATTGGCCAACAGTTATTTGTTATTGTCATAATTTCTGTTTTGTTAATATTTCATTTTCGGACCTCACCTCGGCCCCGGGGAATCGATCATCGAGCGCGGCGGCGCAGCCGCTCACACAACAAGGTAATTCACTGCGATGAATGATCTCTATTTGGACAACGATCATTGATCACCCTGATTGGCCTCGCGTTTGTCTAACCCCCGGCCGGAGGAATTCCGTCCGCCGAGAGATCTCTATATTATTTTGGGCATCGCCAACGGCCACGGTCTAGGCACGGGCGCGCGCGATCGTTTTGTTTACTTTTCGGCCGAGTGGATGACCCTCGGCTCTCCAGAACGTCAAGCTGTCGACCTTCCCCGTGGGGTTCGCCGAGATCGATCTGGGCTAGCTAGGGAGTTCCTCAAAATAATTTCAAAGAATCGTCTTTAAATTTGTGAGATCGATTCGGATCGCTATACGAGTCTTCAAACGAGTACCACCCTAGTGTAGAGGACTATGATGTATCAAGATGATGGTGGGTGCTGATGAGGATGATGAGTGCGCGATCGCGTGATGCATTGAGGGGTATTTGATCTGTTGGCCATTTGATCCGCTTCTAATTTTGGGACCTTACCGGAGATGACGATGACGGCCCGTGGTGAGCAAGCACAAAAAAATGAGATGAAATTCCTGATCATGGTATGGTTTTCATGTTGTTATGAAAAATGGCGAGGAAGATTGATAAAGTTAAAAAAAACCTTGCAACCATTGGAGAAATTACCTTAACTTTAACCATGTTACCGGATTGTAGATACCAGCAGTTGAAAATGGTTGTTTTCAGAAGGTTCATGATAGGATTTCAATTTATCTTTCAAATATTATTCAACCGATTTCCTCAGGATTTCTGTGTGTCTGTTCAAACATTTTTTTATTGGTGCCACAATATCTCAACACTGTTTGACTTAATTGGCTCAAAATTTTGGTGAAGACCCGTTAAACCGGTCCCGGGTGCATGGTGAAGGTCGATTTAAAAAAAAATATTTCAAAAAACGGTAAATATTTTTTTGTTTTTCATATAAAAAAATGAAAATTATTTAATTGATGTATTTTTGCCAAAAAAAATACAGTGATTTAGTTATAAGCTTTTTCTCTTCCTTTCCTCTTTCCTTTGCAATTTTAGGAAGTGTTTTTATGCTCTTGTTAGTGCCTTAGTTATAAATAATTGTTCCAAAATGGATTATGATGTAACACACAGCTGAATGGAACTCCAAAACTCTGTTATGAATTGCAAAAGAACTAATTGTATCTTGCTTATTCTCCAATAAAACCAAATTGAACATTAAAAAGAAAATTTAAAAAAACCGACTTACTCATGCACACTCGATATGTCTTGAGAGTCTTCACCCCAACTTTCAGCCAATTTGGTCCATCCCATCTTGAGATATCGTGGCACCCCTAAATCAACTCTGTGTTTGGAGAAAAACGTTCACGAAGTTTGACAGTTCACTTTGCTCATGGACAATTGTGAACTGAAATCGTATCTTACTCAGATTGAAAATCATCTTTTTGGTATTTTTAATTATTTTCCTGAAATATGAAATCTTGGGATTTTTTCATGTTTGTAGCCCCTTAAATTTTAAATTAACCCTAGTGTTGGGTCAATATTTGATTTCAAAGTACCCAGCTATTTATCTATTTCAAATGCATTTTGATTAAACTTGAATTTTTTTTTTATTTACTTAACCTCAAAATTTATTGCAGAAACAGTAGGGTGTATATTGTATCTGCAATAAATTTTGAGGTTAAGTAAATAAAAAAATCCAAGTTTAATCAAAATGCATTTGAAATAGATTTATTCATCAAAGTATCAATCTCTATCCTGATAAAACCAATTTAGTAGCTTCATAAAAAATCCACACTTTAGTTAGTGAAACTTGTTCTGCTAATTCTGCTTATTCAATAAAACTTTAAATTGTAACATAGAGAGCGCATGGTCGTAAAAATGTTCGGAGTGAAAAGTGATTTTTTTTGTGTATGCCTTTTGTTTCGCCTTTTTGTCGTGAATTGTGTGCTGCGAGGAGAAGATTGCCCTCTGAAAATGCAGCGTCATCAGTGCATAATTGACAAAGGGAGCGCGTGGTCGTAAAAATATTCGGAGTGAAAAGTGATTTCTTTTGTGATTTTCAAAGCCCTTCCTATATCATCGTTGATCGGAAGGCACGGCGTCGGGTGGATTGTGTTTAAATTTTTCGAATAAGGTTTTATTTTTTTTCGGTGAAAAAGCCATTTCTATAAAATGAACGAAAGACGCACTGACAATTTTGATTGTTGAGATAATAGTGGAGCAAAATAACTGTGTGTGAGTGATTTTGTGTGTTAACCAGAAAGACCTTCCCATAGCATCGTTGCTCAGAAGGCTCGCAAACGGGTCTGTTATGAAAGTCCTCCCCATAGCGTCGTAGCTCGGGAGGCATCGAAAAGCCAATACCTTATCCTACTAACCCAAAAAAAAATAATCACGTGATGTTTGAAGGAGATGCTGTGGATTCAACGGTCTCAAGCGGTATCAACAAGTATATAGCGAAAAGCTATGTGCAACTTCAACTATCGGACTAACATTCCTCCCTTTCGTTGAACTGCAGGCTTCTTGGGAGGGCGCCGGTAATGACTAATAAAGTAGTGATCTTCAGAGGTTAAACAGTGAACGGATGGTTGGCTCCCACTGATCATTTTTGATTCATTGTTTAACTTCAGCTGATCTGTCAATAACGGAGTAGCAGCTCATTGGCAGTCAACCATGCTCATGCTCATGCTCAAAACTTTAAATTGTAACGTAGAAATTATTTTAAACGGTGCTTAAAGTAAAATTATCCAAAAAATCCGATAATGTAGGCCGTTTTCCGATTCGAACTCATTATCATTGAGAAAATCATGACACTTTAAGAGTATTAAAATTTAATTTATCAATGTTTTCGTAATTATAGTTAACTAGTCATGGTAACTTTCCAAACTAAGTTGAAAACCACTTCATGTGAACACTTTTCTACCAAGCTCAGTATGGTTTCAAACCATGTAATTCATATTTTTCTTCATTTTGCAAAAAAAAACTTCAACCTGTTGACAATCTTCAATCTTCAATTGTCACCCTGGTTTACGGTACATCTGATAACAATTGACAATGTAAAGTATCCAGCACTACCCGAGCAGATGGAAATAACATGGGAATAACATTTTTTGATATTTGAAAATACTAGGCCAATAACATTTTATGTTATTTATAACAGAATTCGTTTTTGAACGATATGATTTTTTTTGTTATAACAATCAATAACAATTACAATCCATTGTAATAACAGAATAATAACATTTTAAATTATTCTTCCAACAAATCATTGTTATTATTTTTTGTGTTATTTTAACAACTAATCCGATCATCCCAATAACAGTTGGAAGTATTTTTTTTTTCATAAGAACAGTTGGAAGTATTATTCCATAACAAAAAATGTTATTCCAAAGTTGTTTTGGCTTTCAACCAATATCAGACTAATAACAAATTTTGTTATGATAACATAAACTGTTATTGAACAGTTATGCAAAATTTGATTTTTCCAGAAGATTCTATAACACTTTCTGTTATATTAACAGTAATTGTTATTGAAATGGCATGAATTTTGTTACTACCGTCTGTCCGGGTACTGTATTGTGTTTACTAGTGAGATGATTCTGTAAACGGATCATTTTTGACAGAATCTACAGAGGATGAAGGATGCGTGGACATACCATACCAATGCTTCAAGTTGTAGTTACAGTGTTTTGAAGGTTGTGCTTGCCACCAACAATTTATATGTTTTTAGTAGAAGATCATAAACTTAGAAAAAAATGAAAATAAGCTTATAGGAAACAGTTCATCAGGAACGCTTTTCGTACGAGGGGATTCAAATATCAACTCTTACAGAAAAAAAAAGTATTTTAACAGAGATTTTATGGCGAGACTTTTAAAACATCTGGGAAGTATTTCTCGACAATGGCAATAGGTTCTTCAGGAAATATGAAGAACTCACCTCCAAAATCTACAAAAAATGAATAAATTGCAATACTACCTGAAATAAGAACTAAAAAAATAGAGGAGGGTAATTCTCCGCCAACTCACACAGCAGTTGCCCCGACCCCTCTTCGATTTGCGTGAAACTTTGTCCTAAGGGGTAACTTTTGTCCTTGATCACGAATCCGAGGTCCGTTTTTTGATATCTCGTGACGGAGGGGCGGAACGACCCCTTTCATTTTTGAACATGTGAAAAAAGAGGTGTTTTTCAATAATTTGCAGCCTGAAACGGTGATGAGATAGAAATTTGGTGTCAAAGGGACTTTTGTGTAAAATTAGACGCCCGATTTGATGGCGTACTCAGAATTCCGAAAAAACGTATTTTTCATCGAAAAAAACAGTAAAAAAATTTTAAAAATTCTCCCATTATCCGTTACTCGATTGAAAATTTTTTGGAACATGTCATTTTATGGGAAATTTAATGTACTTTTCGAATCTACATTGTCCCAGAAGGGTCATATTTGCATTTAGAACAAAATTTTTCATTTTAAAATTTCGTGTTTATTCTAACTTTGCAGGGTTATTTTTTAGAGTGTAATAATGTTCTACAAAGTTGTAGAGCAGACAATTACAAAAAATTTGATATATAGACATAAGGAGTTTGCTTATCAACATCACGAGTTATCGCGATATTACGAAAAAAAGTTTTGAAAAAGTTGGTCGTCATCGATCATGGCCGTTCATGGTCACCCGCGACAGACACCGACGACGAAACAAAAAGAAACGCAAAAAGTCCGGGCAGCTTTTCCCGATTTCGTGTGAGTTGGTAGAGAATTACACATAAATTCATGTTTTTACGTATAATTTGTTGCAAATTTACATCAAATTGAATTTAAATTTAAATGTTTAATGACGTGCAAAATTGTTACATCATAAATGGTGTATCATTCGGAAATATTTTTTTGTGTGTTGTGCTTGGTGTAATTTCTAAATTTTGATAAAATACACCCACCAACAATTAATTTATTTTTAGTAGAAGATCATAAACTTAGTAAAAAATGAAAATAAGCCTATAGAAAACAGTTCATCATGCACGCTTTTCGTACGAGGGGATTCAAATATCAACTCGACGTCGTCGTGCTATCTTGTCGCACCCGACATTTTGACGTTCCGAGAAAAACGCGTTTTAATGTTTGACCTTGAATATTCAAAAGCGAGAGCACGCAATGTAAACAATAACAAACACGTTTTGTTTGGCTCACCATTCTGTGCATTGTCCCAAAGTTTTGTTGAAGTTGGTTGCTGGAGTCCCGAGTTATAATTACAAATGTTTACGGTAGTCTAGCTTGTACGTGTGACAAACGCATCCTGACTTTCCTGGCCTGAAATCCCTTTGGCCTTTTGTCGCACTTACATCAATTTTTATGGAGTGACAATATAGCACGACAAGATTGAAACTACTTTCATATATAAAGTGACAAAAATGCACGGAGTTTTTTCGGTTTTTGTTGAATATCTCAGGATTGAAATCGAAATTTGGGGATCTGTGAAGGTCAAAAGGTGAGGCATTGTGAGCTGCACAAAATGGCGTTCTTAACTCAATTTGGCCCAAAATGCACGTACGACAAGTTAGCACGATGGCGACGAACTCTTACAGAAAAAAAAGTATTTTAACAGAGATTTTATGGCGAGACTTTTAAAACCTCAGGGAAGTATTTCTCGACAATGGCAATGGTTTCTTCAGGAAATATGAAGAACTCACCTCCAAAATCAACAAAAAATAAATAAATTGCAACACTAAACCTGAAATAAGAACTAAAAAAAATAGAGGAATGTAGTAATTATAAGAACAAAAAGTGTAAAAAATGTGCTCCCGGTCCTTATCCTGACTCCTTCCACAAATTTCAAACCAAATCTACACAAAACTTCTATTCTATAATAATAAATGATTTGAAAGCGGATAATTCATATCATTATTCGAAGAATTGAAATTTTAAGATTTGCCAGCTGCAAAATGCTTATTTTTACTTACCTCGTGAACATTTTGACGTGCTGCTATTAAATCTGCCTAGAAGTTCAATTCTTCCCCGTAAACTTGTTAGTCAACAGAGCACCTAAATCACACTCGAACACTTTTTCATAACTTTCTTATTCGCGCACCCTCCGACGGCTTCCAGTGTTTTATTCCTTCCGTTCATGAACACCAGCACTTTCCACCGCGCCAAAACCCCCTTCAATTTGTCGGCAATCCCGGTAGCTAACATCCACGACGACGACGACGCAACCCTCTAATAACAATAAATTTAAGCTCCATCAGCCGCCCCAACACTGACTTTTAAAAAAAACTAGTCTGACTCTGTGGCAGACAACACCAGCAGTTTCCATTAGGGGTTTCAAGGGTCGATGTGTTCGTGCTCCCGTTGTTGACATCTCTTGTTCAAGAGTCGGGCTTGTGTACCACCACTGGAATGAAGAAAACAAAAAGAAAAACAGAAGATTCATGTTAGTTTGTTTGAGGTTACGTGGGGGGGGGGGACTTTCGTTCGAGATTGAAGGTTGACATAGTACAGCTCTTTGGGTAGCGAGCGACCTCTTCAGGAGCTATGAGGTACAGTTGAACTACGATGGTTTGACGGTTGTCTCACGAAAGATTTTAGTTTGTTGGTATAACAACTGAGTTGCTGTTAGAAGACTCGATCAGAAAGTTTGTAGGTTTTTTTTCTAACATTTTCAAACTATCGAGGATCAACGTTAGCCTAGCCTACCAAAGGGTACCCCAACCTTTTAATGTGTCTCTTTGTACGGTTCGAAATTGTGTTGACAAAATGGATTAGTTAATTTTAATAGCTTACAAGTAGAGCGACTACTTCACCGTGGGGTCTTGGAAAGACGACGGACGTGTCATCTTTGTGAACTCGGCGGAAAACAACTCTATTCCCCAGCCGTGGTTAGTCAAGCTGGTTCCATTTGAATATGTAGTGTGACTTAGAGGTCTTTCGGAGTAGCTACATCCCGTGGTCGTGACTTGGACCCATTGTCTGAAGGTGAATAACTCGAACTCCACACTGACGATGACGCCAATGCAAGTGTTGCAAAAGTCACAGGTTTGTCAAGTTTGCGTTGTCCCGCGCAAATGTCGAGCATGTTGCATCAAGCTAGGACATGGACTAGGTCTGTTGGATTTTTTGCAAGTTAGAAGCGAATAAAGGTTAACATTGTAAAGCCAAATTTTAACCGACTCTGTGTAGATTTTATCCACAATGCGTAAAATAAAAATTTATACGATTTTCAAAAACTACAATTTCGCTTAAAGTTGACCAACTAAACAGTACAGATCTTCCCATGTTGGCCTCTCAAAAACTCTTTCAGAAGTCCCCCCTCCAATTCTAGGTCTCGTTGGCTCCTCCTGGATTACCGTCAGACAACAGACAACAAGAAAAAAAAAACGAGAAGCAAAGCAAATAAAAGCAAATCGTGAGCAACTGTTTGGCTTATTGCTGAAAAATGTTTTTAAATTAAAAATTAGTTCGGATAGTCTCCGCGAGCTCCACAAGCGAACACAATATGGGAAAATGATAGATAACAAAAAACAGAGGGAGGGATGGTGGAAAAAGAGGGTGTAACTCGGTACTCATGGCCACAGGGGTAGGCTCGTCGACGCCACTGCAATGAATGTGGTGGCGAGTTGGAGACCTGTGGGGGAAATTGCGGATAAAAAGAATGGCTGTACTGTAGTGGGCTTCCTATTGGAATGCATGGGAAAATTTTGTTGCAAAGAATGATTCGAAATATTGGTTGGATTTTTTATTAAATTGGCAAGGTACAAGATTTAATTTGAATAAGATTTTTAATCTATTTAGAGTCCTTTAATATAAAAAATCCGGGAACCGTGGTGTAGGGGTAAGCGTGATTGCCTCTCACCCAGTCGGCCTGGGTTCGATCCCAGAAGGTCCCGGTGGCATTTTTCGAGACGAGATTTGTCTGATCACGCCTTCCGTCGGACGGGAAGTAAATGTTGGCCACGGACTAACCAGGTGTAGGAGTCGTCTCCCTGGGTCCTGTCTCGGTGGAGTCGCTGGTAGGCAGTTGAACTAACAATCCAAAGGTCGTTAGTTCGAGTCCCGGGGTAGATGGAAGCTAAGGTGTAAAAGAGGTTTGCAATTGCCTTAACAATCAAGCCTTCGGACACCTAGTTTCGAGTAGGAATCTCGCAATCGAGATCGCCAAGGCAATGCTGTAGAGCGAATAATTTGATTTTTAATATAAAAAATCAGTTATTAACAAAACGGTACCGAAGCAAGTTAAAATCAGTGTAATCTAAAAAGCCATACTACTCCGCATTCTTGCATTCTTTTATGACCATCACTAAAAATACTATGAAAATTTGTATATTCAAACTGATAATGCATATTATCAAAAATGGCGTAAAATGATTATTTAACAACAGTTTAGAGATTTTTTTTTGCACTTTACTTAATTTTCTATCAAAAACATGAATTTTCATCTTCTGATGACAAAATCTTGCAGTTTATAATAAAGCCAAATTTGAAACAGATTTTGCAGCGTTAAAAAAAATAAGAAAATCTATATTAACACATAATTTATCAATTTGTACACCATTTAAGAGATTTTCACGGGATTTTAAATGGTATAACAATCAACAGCAAATTGAATCATTTGATTGAACTCGAGCTTTGTCATAGATTTGTGAAATGTATTTTTTCCCCAAAATTGTTCCAATTTTCAAGTATTCCGAATTTAAAATATGTCTATACTGCTCATGATCGCATAAATGTAACATATGCAAAAACAACAAGCTGATAAAAACGCATTTGAAGTTTGTCCCACACGTTAAGTTTTAACAAATAAACTGAATTTCCTCCTGATTTCTAGAAAAAAGTGCTGGATGTTTGAGGCTTTTCTGAAAAATCACACGATTTTTAACCAAACTTTATCAAAAACTCAAAAGTGATAAAAAATAGTGAATATAGGACATTTTTGCGATCAGGTGCAGTATAACTCTTCAAATTTGTAACGATGTCAATCTGGGGAGATCAAGCATTTGTCTAATTTCCCATAAATCCTATATCAAAACTTATGCGATTGATTTATTGATATGGTTTAAAAATATATAAAAGGTGATGAAATCAGAAATTAAACAGCCCAACAAACTATGGGGGAAATTCTTGTTTAGCAGGTTAAGCACTCGCTCCTAACTCCATCCAATTAGATTGTTCAATATTTAAACAACCAATTTTGAAAAACTTTTCATAAAAAAATTCTTGTTCACTTCTTATAGAGCTATTAATGTGCTTTACACAAGCTGTAATTGAATGTCAAAATGCTGGTATAGCAACATTAGAGGCACGATGGAATTAGACGCTGTTCCCTTACACCATTTGTGTCAAAAAAAAATATGTAAAAAACAATCAATAAAAATACTTATTCAAAAGGTCCACTGTTCTTGCGTCCAAAAATGAGTAAATCTACTAAGTATAAAAATGATCGTAATATCACATCTGGAAGTGGTGACAGATTTTGTGTAGTAAAAAAAGTAGGAACTGGAACTTGAAAATTTCAACATCATTGGTGAATTTCACATTTTTACACATTATTTTGAATAACATTCGCTTAAAAATAGAGGCAATATTCACTCAACCAAATTTACCAACCTCTCAAAATACAATTTTGTTGCTACTGCGTACTCTTAAATGCTGTTATGATAAGCAAAAAATAAATCTTGGGTTAGTTTACAAAGGGTCCTAAGCGTATTTTTTAAGAAGGTTGTTTTCGGTTAGTTCTCGTTCAATTTATGAACTATCAATTTCGAAAATGTTTTAAATACTCTTTAATGAATACAATGGTTAATCTATTTGCATATGACATAAGTCTCGAAGGTCGTGCAGACTAATACGACGTATTGATTACCGTATTACCTAAAGAAATATTCTCACAAAACCGGCCTTATATTTTTGCCTTGTGTGTTCAACAGACTCCTTTATAAATGGAATAAAATAAATCAACATAACTTTATTTTTTTTCTCAGCTAGATCTGATTATTTTTTTATTCAATATGATAACTGTTGCAAATCCATTTATAGTGTCATTTTAGAAATTATGCAACAAAGTCATAAATCTTCTGGCAAAAAATGGATTATTGATTCAACGGAATCCTTCAAGATTTCCATGTTTTTCAAAATAATGTTTACAGTAGCGTGGTTCACGGATATATGAAAAAGACAAAAGTGTTCAATTTCGTTTGCATCAACCGGAATTTTGGAGTACTATGACCCAAAAAGCTAGCCTACAGCCACTGGCTCCATTAGTTCTTCAAATTTAAGACAACACACGGTGTGTTTCCTAGAACAAACTTAAGATAAAAAATGCGGCAAGTCTGATATTTGGCACCATGAAAGAAGGGCTCTTTCCCGACATTTTGCGGGGTCCGGCGAAATATTTCGTGGGGGTCTAGAGTCGAGAGGGTCAACTTTTTTTTTGAAGATTTTTTTTCGATTTTATAGGATTTTTCTTCAGAAAAATCGATGGAAATCGATTTCTTATGAATGTGCCTCAAGCGACTCTAAATTACATATTTGACCTCAAATCAAAAGTTTCCAACCCAAATTTACCAGATTTCTAGCTTAATTTAAAATAACCCCAACATCCAAGCTGGAAACCTCAAAACGACCGAATAAAATTTTTTTCTTTGTACAATTTGTCATAAAAATACAGCAACAGATTGCCCGGATACAAAGAGTCTCTTGAGGCACATTCATAAGAAATTTGATGGATATTAACATGAACCCATCGATTTCTATCGACTTTTCTGAAGAAAAATCCTATAAAATCGAAAAAAAATCTTCAAAAAAAAAGTTGCACTAGACCCCCCGACGAAATATTTCGCCGGACCCCGCAAAATGTCGGGAAAGAGCCCTTCGTTCATGGTACCAAATATCAGACTTGCCGAATTTTTTATCTGAATGTTCTCGGAAAAATATACTTTTCGAGAAAATCGATTTTTAAAGATTGATTGTAAATATTTTCCAAACTAGGAATGATGGAGTCAACTTTTTGAAGCAATCGGATTGTATACTATCGCTGAACAAACGCTCCAAGTTTCAACTAATTTGGTAACATCAGTGAAAAGATACAGTAAATAATGTAATCAAAAATCAGAAAACACGTGTCACAAGTGTGTTTTGAAGGTGAAAAATGTACTACGCGTCACAAGTGTGCACAGAATTCCAATACAAACTAAATTATGCTTGAATCAGTAGTTTGATGGACTTTATCAGTTTATTTTGGAAAACAACGATTGAATTGTATTTAAAAAAATGTGCATCAACATAAATATGTGAAAATAACACAAATTGTCCGAATTTTCCTACAATTTGTATGACGTGTCAAAAGAAAGCACGACCATTGTGATGGGAAATTTGTCTTTGCCACAAGTGTGTATAGAGTTTCCTAAGCCCGAGCTCACGCACACTAGCACCCCATTTGTTTTGCCGGCGGGTACAAAATTTAACCTCAATCTTTTTGGTGTACATACACGCAACACATGCGCACGTAGATAACTCTATTGCGATATCCAGGAAAAAATCCAAAATCGGGTTAAAGCATCTTGTGCTTTGGTTGAGCGTTTTAACAGAAGGCATTACTATAAATACAAGGAGACGAGTTATTCCTTTTAATATCGTCTCTTTATAAAGCATCTTATTTGAGTTTAACAAAACATTATCATTAACTCATTTTCAACCAATACAACAGACGATATCGTAATTTTTAAATAATTAATTTTTTTATGTTGCGTTCGATAACGTTTAATTAATTAAGCATCTCCAAAAGATAAATTCAAGAGAACTTTTTCAAAATGTCTTATGAGCCATCCAACGATGAGAAGACACCTAATTTGTGTAATAATGCTCTGAACATTGAGATAAACAATAAGATTCATGATACAACAAGAACAAGATACTACCGTGGATAACCCCAAAAAATGTGAAGTGTAAATATATGCATGCGGCGCCTTCACACCTTGCCATACTTTCATCCACTAAACCCAGTGTAGTGAAGTCCTTATAGGTTAAAGGAAGACACTAGTGGTTGGTACTAACAATGGTGGCCGGCATCTATAACATCTGAACTAAAGTTGCAAAAGCGATGTTTGCTGTTTCGACTCCAACATTTTAAGTCGAAGTCGTCAAGTTTTAGCAAGTTGTATCAAGATTTTGCAATGGACCTATCTGTGTATCGCATATCCATTTATCGTACCTTGCTTCTTCACGAAACATGATCCTCGATCTGCAATAAGTATCACTATCTTCCTAAATTCGCCAAATCCTTGCCATTGCTGCTGAACACTTCGTTCCAAATATTTTCAGCAACACTTGCTAATTCCACCACTGATCGATAAAAATCACCGTTGCGTGTGTGTATTTGCGATGCGCGTACCACAAACTCTGTTTCTTCTTCACGCAACAACTCTTGACATCAACAACACTGCACCGTCCGTGTCGCCAACCGTCTTCGAGCCCGATCCGGCTCAAACTGGACCGCTTTGCGCTCCGCTCCGCGCTCCACAAAAGTGTTAGACACCAGTAGCAGCACCACTCCAGAACATCACCATCTTCCTTCCCGGAGGGCATCAACTCATTACGCTGCGTAAACAGAACCGATCCCGGCCTGGCTGGCCAGCAGCATGGTCTGAACCGGGGCAACTCTTATTTGTTTTGGCCGATCGTCGACCGGGGCACGTTTCTTCTTGTTTTCTGACACATTTGTACTGTAGCACTAACTAAGCTAACTGAACACTGCTGAACGTTACTGTTGATGCTGCTGCTGCAGACCTGCTAATCAGTAAGGTCAACATTACGGGGCATCCGGAAAATCAGAGCACCGTCGTACCCTCGACTGGTGTCGGGCCCGATATCTGGATCACCTTTCTCCACTCTAATCCGGAGCACTGCACTTTGGGAAGCTTTCCGATGTAGGTTAGCCGCGGTCTTCTTCACCGTCACTTTTGTCACACCTCTAATCCAGCGGTACCGATCGAACTTCCTGATCAACAACAGTGCTGATCAACTTGAGAGAGAGCGCGCGCGCACACACGATCTTCCACAAACGTCAACGTCTCCGCAACGTCGTTCCCCGAGTCGCTTCCAGCGAGTACTGACTTGGCCACAAAGATCACCACCAGCTCGAACCCGCCGTCGTCGTCGGGAAAGGGTTGCCGCGCGAAGAACCGGTTGCGCTGCTCTCGCTCACCTGGACGCGATCAACGGGTGAGCAGTGCGGCTAGCTGATCCTCCAAGGTAGAAGAACGCTGGAAAGAGAGAGAGATCAACAAAGTTCTTCAACGCGCTCCGGTGGTCCCACTCTCGCGTGGTCACTCATCGGGGCGCGGTGATTTACGCCTCGGCGAAGATCACTCACCGGGACAAGTTGTCCCGGAACTCGAGGTGTTCAGAACACTGCTGTTCCGGCGCTGTAAATCCGTATCGTTTAGCATCAACCTGCTCGTGCCAAGCAGGCCGGCCGGCCGGCTACAGACTCCGGTAGATCACGAAATTGATTCATGATCTCGTCGAGACTTTTCCGCTTGCTTCTCCGGCCCCAAGATCTGCATAGGCTAGACCCCGAGATCCCCACGATCGTCGTGGCGTGAACCTCCCGAAAAATCGACGCTCAGACCTATCCAAAGAAGTAGTTTAAATTACACACGCTTTCCGCCGGGAAGATCAACTCACGAATTCTCGGTTTGACGGCGCGGCCTCAAACGCAGGTGTTTAACAGATCGTGAGGGACTGCCGTTGATGCTGCTGCTGCTGCTGATGGGACGCGGAAGATGTGTTTGGCCTGAATTTCGAGAAATGGTGAGCAGGTCCTTGAACCTGAAAACGGAGAAGTGATCGCCCTCGTTGTTTAGAAGAAGAACGGGGCACGCGCCAGCGACGGCAGTGTTGGTCGAGGACGTGACGAGGAAATTATCAGCTCTAGCAACCGAAAGAGGAAAGGGTTCGTCGCGTGCCGTTGAGATGGAGTCTTTTGATTTTGATGACTTTGTTTGTTTATGTTGTATGTTTACGATTTTACTATCTTGTCACATAAAGCCAGCCGATTTTTCAAAATTTGTATGCAATTCAATAATCGTATACGATACATCCAAACCAATGATTGTTGCAAAGCGATTTTATCTCAATGTTTTTGGATTTTATGACATTGAATTGAATCACAATGGCAAATAAATAATAAGATGACCTCACAATCCATGCAGTCTAGCCATCTAGCCAGTGAAGATTTACACTCCCTTCCATAGTGCTTCGAGCCCTCTATAAACAAAGAAATTTAACAAATTAGTTCCAGACTATTCATGCTGAAAATGTCAAAATTAAAAAAAAATGGTAAGGTGGTAGAGATCGTCCAACTTCAAATATACTTTTAACCCAACACTTTGTCAAATACTTACACTAGTACAGTACCGACCGGATTATCTGAAGTCATTGCTAAATTTTACTTCGGATTATCGAACCACGCAAAAATAAATTTTCGTTGCCTTATTTTGGGTCTTTGATCTCAATAGAGATCTGGAAATATGTAATCCAAAATGGGGGCCATCATAGTGGTAGTAGAATATTGAGAAAATCATTTGGTTATGTTACTTCGAATTAGAAAAGAGAAAAAAAAAACATTTCATTCAATTATTCCAAGTTTCTTTAAAGACCTTTCAATGATCGATCTTCTGATAATCGAGGCTTCGGATAGTCGAGTCTTGACTGTACTTATCGACCATAACATTTTTTTAAGAGTTTTTGAACCCCGCAGGCGTGACCGAATGGTTACGCTTTCCGCTTTGTAAGCGAATGATCATGGGTTCGATTCCCATCTGCTCCAGCCTTCCATCGGATGAGGAAGTAAAACGCCGTTCCCCGGCCTCAGTTGTTGTTAGGCCGTTAAGGCATTACAGGTGTAGGAGTCGTCTCCCACGTACAAGGACGAGCAGAAAGAAACTGGCAATGTATGTATACAACAGAAGACTTGAGGGTCGTTAAAATGGATAGTTTTTTTTTTTTAAATTTCTTCCCTCCCTTCTTGTTTGAAAATATATTATCAAAAATCATTTCAAATCTTTATTCTGTGTTGATTAGGAAAAAAATCTGATGACAAGCATGAATATTTGATGAAGAGCAATGCTCTGAGATTTCGGTCATTCGATTTTATTTTGTATTTTTTAATCCGGCTGAAACTTTTTTGGTGCGACCAATATTTCGATTTTTTGAAAAAATAGTGTTGATTCGAAAATTCATAACTCGGTCAAAGATTTTTTGCACAACCTGGAAATTTCGGAAAAGTTGGCATTTTATGTCCCCTAAAACATATCAAAAAATAAAAAAAAATACAAAAAGTGTTTTTTTGCAAATCAAGTTTTAGTCACAAAAAGTTACATAAAAATCAAAAAAAAAATTTTACCGTTTACCATATTTTTTCAGTGTAGTCCTTATCCATACCTACAACTTTGCCAAAGACACCAAATCAATCAAAAAAATCCTTCAAAAGATACAGATTTTTGAAATTTTCATATATAGAGCAATTCCAACTCAAATCAGGAATTTTTCTGATACTTTTGTACCCGACCCTCTTCGATTTCAATGAAACTTTTTAGACATGTTATCCCAGGCCCATATAATCCATTTTTGTGTATATGGAGCCAATAGTACTCGAAAATAACATTTGAGAAGGGCGTAAGGTATTTAAATATTTTTGTATTTTGCAATTTAAAAATTACTGTATCTCGAAGCCATTGCGTCGTATCCAAAAGTGGTCAAAGACAAACTTGTAGAAAATTAGACGGGCTTTCGGAAAAAAATACACTGAAACAAAAAATACACGCCACTTCTATGAGATTTTTTGATTTTTAGGTCTAAACTTAAATTTAAAGGTGTTGTCACGATTTTTTTTCGTTCAAAATTTTTGAGGAAATAGCCTAAGATGTTACAAAAAGACTGACGAAAAATCCAGGATGTTATGTCTCTCCCAAAAAAATACAAAAATCATTTACTAAAACTGTTTTTTTTTAAAGTGGTCTAAACATCAAAATTTTAAAAAAAACCGGTAGTGGGAATCGATTCTCCAGACAATTTTACATAAAAGTCTCCGTATTGACCATTGTCCTATGTCCAATCCTTGGGAAGATACAGCGGTTTTAAAAATAAAAATGTTGATAAAACGGGATTTTTGGTGGTTTTTGGCATTTTCTATAAGACAGACTTGATTTTTCAGTCTCGTAAATATTTTTACCGGAAAGCTCGTCCAATTTCCCATAAGTTTGCCTGTGACAGCTTTTTGATTTAAATCGTTTTTATATTTACGTAATCAAATTTACTATCCAGGTTTCTACCACACTGAAAAAAATATTCTATTTTCAGTTATAAGCAATGTAATTAAGATTATATCTTTAAGCCCTTTTATCCAATTGAAATGCTGTCAAAGGCAAACTTATGGGAAATTGGACGAGCTTTCCGGTAAAAAAGTAAGACTGAAAAACCAAGTCTGTCATATAGAAATTGCCAAAAACCACCAAAAAATCCATTTTTTCATCATTTTTATTTTTAAAACCGCTGTATCTTCATAAGAATTGAACATAGGACAATGGTCAATATAAAGACTTTTATGTAAAATTGTCTGGGGAATCGATTCCCACTATGGGGTTTTTAAAATTTTGACGTTTAGACCACTTTTCAAAAAAACAGTTTTAGTAAATGATTTTTGTATTTTTTTAGGAGAGACATACCATCCTGCATTTTTCGTCAGTCTTTTTGTAACATCTTAGGCTATTTCCTCAAAAATTTTGAACAAAAAAAAATCGTGACAACACCTTTAAATTTAAGTTTTAGACTTAAAAATCAAAAAATCTCATAGAAGTGGCGTGTATTTTTGTTTCAGTGTATTTTTTTCAAAAAGCCCAAGGAGCGGCCGTGGCTGACTGGTCACGGTGTTCGCTTTGTAAGCGAATGGTTCAGGGTTCGATTCCCATCTGCTCCCAACGAGAAAGTATAGGAAATATGTATAAATCTTGAAACTCTGAACATGAACGAAAAATCAAAGTCGTTCGTGTCGGGGTTCGATCCCCCGTCCTTTGGATTGGTAAGCAAAAATGCTAACCACTATGCCATCGCGACTTGGTGAGCTATGACTGGAATTAGGAATACTGTTACCACCATCAACTATATACGCGCTGGGTCCTTGTCCATTTGACAAGGGTTCGGAAGTTCTAAATAACGTTTGAATCTGATTGGTGTAAACGTTCTTCAGGGCGGGGCTTGTCGATAAAGCTGAAGTACCACGCGCTCGGCTAGCCAGCGTAGAAAAGGGTCACCGAAGCTCGGCAGAGCTAACACCTTCCATATGCCTATGCGAGTTATTTGCATGTATAGAATGTAGATCTAATAATACATGGAAACAACTCAATTTGTAAGAAGCGACTGCGTGGTCCCGTTTGGTTGGTTGCACACACACACAGTGTATTTTTTCAGAAAGCCCGTTCAATTTCCTACAAGTTTGTCTTTGACCACTTTTTGATACGACGCAATGGCTTCGAGATACAGTAATTTTTAAATTGCAAAATACAAAAATATTTAAATACCTTACGCCCTTCTTAAATGTTATTTTCGAGTACTATTGGCTCCATATACACAAAAATGGCTTATATAGGCCTAGGATAATATGTCTAAAAAGTTTCATTGAAATCGGAGAGGGTCGGGTACAAAAGTACCAGAAAAATTCCTGATTTGAGCTGGAATTGCTCTATAATTATGGATGAACAGCTGCCAAATTTGTATGGAAAATTATATGGACAAACTAATGATGCAAAATGGCTTCTTTGGGCATACCGAAAGCACCAAACAAAATTTCAGCCGGATTAAAAAATACAAAAATTAGAATTCAAAAAAAAGATCGAATTCGATGCTTAATAAATTCTTATACAGTTTTAAATCTTAGTCTTGCAGAATAAATATGACATGTTTTGAACAATCTGTGTTTACATTCTTATAAGACTTATTGTATAAACCATTTTTTGTTTAATTTTGTTTGCAATAAGAAGATTTTTTCAAACTCGAGTCGTATTTTATCCAACGGGGTTTTCCGAGTTATGTACACAGACGTGCTAAAAAAAATCAAGTTTTGTAGCTAGTAAAATACAACTTAAATTAAAAAATAAATAAGAAAATAAAAGAAAAAAAGAACTTGTTTTTACTAACATTTCCTATATTTTAAATTATATTATTTGTTTTTGTAGTGTCCCAGACTATGACTCTTCGCATTTTTTTTACAATTTAATTGATAATGATGCCTGCAAAAACATGAAAAAAGTCTAAATTTTATGATAGGAGGTGGTAAAATAGGCCAAATACTACCAAAAACAAACATAATCTACACAGAAAAAAATGATGGTAATATTCATCAGGAAATGGTGACAGATTTTGTGGCAAAAAAATGATTAATTTCACCCCACAAAATGGTGAATTTTCATCAGTTTTTTATGAATATTCATCAGGTTCACATTTTTACACAATGGTCTGTAATATTACTCAAAAAAGAGGTAATATTCAACCTACCAAATTTTCAACATTCCAAAATTCAACTTTTTTTTCTGTGTAAAAATGAAACAAGAAAAACATAAAACAAGAGAAGTAAAGTTTTTCGTAGAACAAAAGTTGCTCAAAACGACCGAAAAAAAAAATTGGGCAGTGGAGGGATAACAGAATAAAAGCCGACATGACTTCACATCGTTCGATGATTTTAATTAATTTCCAAGAAATTTGCCAATTAAAACCAAACGTGATGTTATGACAGCTCCAAACCTAATTAGCATATAAGTCAATTTACGTAAACTATTCACGTCACACCGTCCAGGATCTAATTCCACTGTTTTTGTCACAAAATTCAAATGTTCTAATAACGTCGATGATGTGAACCCCTTTTTTGCGAGAGTGTTAATCCTGTTGTTATTTTTTCCAACACAAAGTCGGAGCTTGAAGTTGGAATTCGGGTTCGTTCGCCCCCCTGCGAACCGCACGACATGGGCGTGGCGAACGGCGATGATTGGACGACGAGCAAAAGTCATTCAGGTGTAATAAAAGAATAAAGAAGGGAAACAACACGGTCGTCAGCAGTCGGACCGTCGGACCAACAACAGGTAGGAATGTACCGTCGGCAGCATTTGACCAGTTCAGCTTTTTTTTCTTCTTCAGTTGTATTCATATGGGTTGTGCTGGCCAGAGTAGGGGGACAGTGCCTATTTCGATCACTCATCATCAGCTGTTTCAACATAGTTTTAGTTCATCACTGGCCGTTTTATTTATTGGCAGGAAATTCACTAAAACTCAATTCTGCCGATTGGAACATGTTCGGGGAGCTCAAATCTATCATACCTTGATGAATCTGAAGCGTATTGTTATCAACTTTCCTGATAAAATTTTGAAAAAAAATGTTTGGATAAAATTCATTTAATAAGATATTAGACTATGACACACAAACAAACAAACTCGAACTTTTTGAAAGTTTGGCAGTTTGTCTGCTTTTGTTTATCAGCCTACATACTGTCGTGATCGGGGACTTCTTTTATAATAAAACACAGATATTTTGCAATTAACAAACAACACGTCTTATTCCACACGAATTAACCACAAAACTGATTTGACAATCTTCATTCTCTCTTTCGCCGGCCGCGCGCATCTCGTTGTTTTCTCGCTCGTTGTTCTTTTTTTTTTTTCAATTCAATTCTTTATTAATACATGTAGAGTAAGGACTGCTCCTTTTCAATTACTACAATCAGAATTCAAGAGTGTGTAGCACTTCTTATTATTATATGGCTTTGCCAAACTTAATCACTATCAGCGCTTGTTAATTTCTCATGCCCAACCAATTTATGCATTCTTTTCGAAACTCGATTGGAGAACGAATATTTTTAATAACGACAGGAAGTTGATTCCAATTAGCAACGCCCCTAACAAAAAAGCTTTCATTGTAATGTGATGATCGGTGCTGTGGTATTATGTAATTTCTAGTACGTATACTGCGAGAAATTTGGTGTTTTTCTGCTAAATATCTAGGGGTAGAGGTATTTATAATTTTAAATAAAGTAAGACAGGACCTAAGCTTATAAAAGTTATTAAATGAACAACCAAGTAGATTATGCTGAAGGTGTGAAACCCTAGCATACCTTGATAGATTATAGATGTAACGTACGCACGCGTTTAAGGCGACCCGTAATTTATTTATAGAGTTAGCTGCAGCATTAAGAAAAAGTGCATCACCATACATAAAATGAGGAAGTAAAAGAGATTTAAACAGTCTAAGCTTTGTCTGTATCGGCAACATGCTTGCCGTGATTTTCAAATGCCTAAGGCCGTTGTAAATTTTTCTACATTGGCTGTTTATATGGCAATCCCATTCTAGGTTATTTTGCGTTATTATTCCAATATTTAATGCATTAGTAACATATTCAATGATATTTTGTCCAAGGAAAATTACAGGTAAAGAAGAAACTCGTTTGTTCCGAGAGATGAACATTACTTTGGTCTTAGAAGAATTGATCGGCAAAAAGTTACGGGTAGACCAGCGGAGAATTTCACACAAATCTTCATTTAAAAGCCGTGCCATTTCAGTAACGGTAAGAGAATTTGAGGCTAAATACAATTGAACATCATCTGCAAAAATATGAACCATACAATTCTTAAGAACGGATGGTAAATCGTTTATAAAAAGGGAAAATAAAATTGGACCAAGAATTGAACCTTGCGGTACACCAGAAATGATAACAACAGGGCTAGACAATGTGCAATTAGAAAAAACAGACTGGGTTCTTCCGGTTAAATAAGACTGAATTAATTTTGCTGCTTCTATAGAAAAGTTATATTTTAAAGATAATTTATTGATTAATTTAGAGTGAGAAACACGATCAAAAGCTTTGGAAAAATCTATGAACAATAAAAACGCAACTCCTTTGCGATCTATTATTTTTAATAAATCATCATGTACTTTAAGTAAGGCTGTAGTTGTACTATGTTTAGATCTGAATCCTGATTGAAATTCATGTAAATAATCAAAATTATTCAGATAAGTTTGTATTTGAATTTTCAAAATTTTCTCAAAAACTTTAGAGAGAGCAGGCAAAATACTAATTGGGCGTCAATTATCTAAAGCAAGACTTCTCGGTTTCTTTTTAACCGGAATAATTTTCGCTGACTTCCAAGCTCTTGGGAATTTTGATGTTGAGATGGCTAAATTGAAAATATACGTTATTTTATCTACAACTAAAGGTAATATCAGCTTAATAAATTTAAGAGGTATTTGGTCAAGACCGATTGCGTCAGACTTAACAGCACTAAGTGCTAGAATAACATCAACTGTTTCTACTGTTGAAAATTTGAATCCATTATGATTAGGCAGCAAGGTACGAGGAGAGGAATTATCTTGTGTAAAATTAGAACTAAAATAATCATTAATTTCATCATTAAAATTCAAAAATTTCTCTGTTCGCGGTTGTTTACTTTTGACATTTATTACTTTGAGTTTTTTCCATAAAGTTTTGCTTGTTTCTGTAGTGTTTAACTGGTTAGAAACGTATTTTGACTTGGCAATATTAATTAAATTAGTTACCCTATTCCGAAGCATCTTAAATTCATCAAACCTTAAGGTACTTCTATCCGCTTTCCATAAACCATAAGCCAAATCCCTTTCAATCATAGCTTTATTAATTTCGTTGTTAAACCATGGATTTTGTTTTGGCATATATTTACACAAAGGAACGAATTTTTCGAAAAGTTTTTTAATATTAACATTAAAAACATCAAGAGCAATTTCAGGATCTGTAATTGAAAACAAGAGATCCCAATTTATAGAAGCCACAGCATGATCTAAAGCTGGCAAATTTATTTTGTTATAATTCCTAAATAAATTGTAGGTTTTTGTTTTTGATATATTTAGATTTAAAGTTGAGAAGATTATGTCATGTCTTGAGAAACAGGAAGCAGAAACTTGGTTAAATTTAAGAACAAAATTTGGATCATTTGTTAAAAGAAGATCAATCATTGAACTTCCTCCATAATGAAAATGTGTAGATAGTGTATTTATGCAATTTAATCCATATGTGTCAGTAACATTTAGAAAATTGTCTGTATGAGCACATGATTTTCTGATGTCTGTATTGAAATCACCTATAAGTATAATTTTATTGTAATTTAAAGAATGATCAGCTAATTTTTGAGAGAGAACAGTTGAACAATCAACTCTTGGAGGATTATAAAAAACACCAAGTAAAACTTTTTCTCCTGCGATTTCAATTTCAAGAATTATGAATTCAGTTATATTATTTGCATCATTTTTAGAACATGACAAAATTTTACAGTGTATGTTTGTTTTAAAATACACACAAATACCACCTCCACGAGTTTGCTGGTTCCTATCATGCCTAATCAATTCGTAACCATCAATGGATATCAATTCGTCTTCAATTTTATCTGTAAGCCAAGTTTCAGTTACACAAATAATGTTTGCTTTACTATTGGTAAAGCATAGCTTAAATTCTTCAAACTTGCTCAAATTTCTCGCACATAAACTTTGGATATTCAGATGGCATATGTTGAGCTTATCAGATTCCATTGCACAGTTCATCACAATACGTGGAATGGACGCGTTTTGATTTGCATTCGGGGCTAAGCCATTACTAGCCAACATCGCGAACAAATGACGGGAAAGGTGAAGAATGCATACAAAAGGTTGGCATTACGAAATTAACAGAGCAAAACAATAAAGAGTGATCGTTTATCATACTTCTTAGATTTTCAAGCCAATTATTAAAACTTTTATCGAATTGTGTGTTTCACGAAGAATAGCATCAAAAAGAATAGGGTAGAATAGAGTAGAGTAGGTAGAAAGGATAGACAGAAATATTACTTAAGAGCAGTCCTCAGCAGGTCAGAGTTGCAAAGACCATCGCAAGCGGCAGCAGAGTCCAACAGCAACCATACCGCAACAGCAACAACAACTACAGCATCCGAAACAGCAACAGCATTCACATCCCTCCAGCAGCATTCCCAGCAGTCCAGCAGCATTCCCACTCCAGCAGCATTCCCAGCACTCCAGCAGTCAGTACACCACGTTCACCAGAAGACTTTTAGGAAGGAAGGAGTCACGGACTAACTAAGGATAGGAGTCAAGGATTAACTTAGAAGGAAGATGAATAACTTGTTCAGGAAGGGTCTAACTTTCAGGAAGGACTGAAACACCGGGATTAAGGAAAGGAATCATGGATGTTGTGGGAAGGAAAAGAGGGCGTTTTCAAGGAAAGGGTTTGTTGGCCAGCTGCTCCACAGAATGTACTGGCCGAGCTTCATCCTCCGCGCGGTCCTTCACTTGCACGAATCCGTCCTTGGTGAAGACACTGTGCAGTTTGCCGTCCTTTTTCATTTTGAGAGCACTCCCTTTGATCGATCTAGCGAGTTCTGTCAGATTCTCGTTCAGGTAGATCCGCTTGTTGACAGAAAAACCCAGGTGTGACAACGACAGGTTACGCGACGAGAGATATCGTCGGTAAAATTCATCTCGTGCTGCTCTGAAGGTAAACTGAAGCAGCAAAGGGGGAGCAGTACCATCAGCGATTGGAAGGCGAGCCAGCCTTTTCGTGTAAATCAAAGGACGGTCTTGATCACTGTAGCCCAAAGCAAGCGAGACGCTCCTGACGTAGTTAGAGATGTTTTCTGAAGACTGATAGGGCACACCAGACAGCAGCAGATCATTCAGTTTCCCGCAGACGAGGATCCGTTCATAGTTGAGGCTGACGTTGTCCCGGGTTTTGGATAGATCAGCAGACAGCTTGTTGACATTGTTGGAGCACTCGGTTTTGAACTGCTGCATGTCTTCGCGAAGAACGGCAAACTCTGACTGTAGATCCGACTTACAGTTTTCAATCCTCGCGTTGGTTTTCTCGAACATCGTTTTCATTCGAGAAAAGAGCTCATCCAGAGATTGCACAGGCTCTTCCTCCGGGTCCGATGTGGTCAAGTCTTCCCTCGATCGCTTGAAGCTCATCGTTGGGTTTGTTTTGGTTCTGATGGCAGTAGTATGTGTAACAGCGAGTGAACCGTGGAATGAACCGTGAGTGCCACTATACGATTTAGCAGCAAAATGGCGTGGCCTGGGATGGAATATGACTCGTTTCAGCAAAACTTTATCGCCTTGTAATTCCTCAGCAAGTTGGCGAATTGCGCGTACTCCACGTACTTCGGCTGCAGCACACGGGACTTTACAACTCCAACTTTTGTTATAGTCGGGAAATCGGTTGAAGCACGGTTAAATCTTCATCTGAATCACAGATAATAAAAGTCACTCTTTATCTGAGTACATCCCAGAGTTCTCTCTCGCAGCTCGCTAGTGCGCTCTCGCACTCAATCCACAATCTGCCAGCTAACAAGGCAATATTCATGAAGGTGTGCACTTTTTGTTGCGCTCGAAACTCTTATTTATGAATTATATCAATCTAAAAATAAATACTCATTAAATAGTTTATTACATATTCAATCCTGCAACTTAAAATAAAACATTGGTTTTCTATTATCACAACGAAAAGACAAACTTTCTACTTCAAAACAAAACATTTGTTCCCAATATCACAACAACAAGCAAAACATTCATTAAATACAAGGCCGTCAATTATCGCAAATAGTTTTTTGCCTTTTATCAATTTCAAACAAAAAGTTCAAGCAAAAATCTACCTGTTTCAAAACACAGGCAAAACAACAAAGCGAAACTTCGGACCTGCATCCTTGCAGGTAAACAAAACTGTTGGATTTCACAACACAACAATTCAAGCAAAACAAATAATCTTTCATGAATCAAAAGGATCGCCTTACCGGCCTGTGCCATTGTTGTGATCGGGGACTTTCTTTTATAATAAAAATACAGATATTTTGCAATTAACAAACAACACGTCTTATTCAACACGAATTAACCACAAAACTGATTTGACAATCTTCATTCTCTCTTTCGCCGGCCGCGCGCATCTCGTTGTTTTCTCTCTCGTTTTTCTCTCTCGCAGCTCGCTAGCGCGCTCTCGCACTCAATCCGCAATCTGTTAGCTAACAAGGCAATATTCACGAAGGTGCGCACTTTTTGTTGCGCTCTTAACTCTAATTTATGAATTATATCAATTTTATAATAAATACTCATTTAATAATTTAACCATAATTATGCATCTCTAATTTTATTTTCAAAAATATGATCTTTTCCCCTAAATTGAAAGTAACTCATATTTTTCTTCAGGTATAAAATGCTTCTTTTTACTCATAAACTCAATCACACATACCGACTCTCACACACATACTCAACGGATGGCATTGTTGTGCTTCGATTGGTGCTCAACTACCGTGCTCAAAGGGGGGGCCTCTCCTCTCTCCCCGATCTCTTCTGTCAGCAGCCCGATATTCGTGCCACTGTTGCTTCGGTTGATAATAATGAAGGCTAATTTATGGTTATTAGCGGCGATCAACCGACGACGACGCCGAGTGAGCGAAGGAGAGATGTTGTCGCGCGAACCGATCGGTCCCCCGATGATGACGATGATGATGATTGGAGCTCACTCACTCACACTCGAGCATGAGTGTGTTGAGTTTTGCTGGCGTGACTTTCCCGGCGCTGCTAATTTATGATCATTTTTTGCTGCCTTTTGTTCATGTATCGTGTGTTTATGAGGAAAAAAGAGGGAGGAGAATGGAACAATCGACTTTTTCTGTTGGTGTCATTTGTGGGGAGCGCGCGCACACACACAGACACGTAAATTGATTGTGGGGTGATTTATGCGATCACCGATCGGCATTTCGGTAGCACCAATCGAATACTAATGACTTACGCCACGAAAGAGCGTTTTTGTCGATCGAACGATCTGAAACATGACAAATAAACCCATTTAGTGATATTGACAAAAGCTACTCGTCTCTTTGTTTTGTATTTGAAGTTTATTTTAGAAAATGTGCAAAGTTGTTGGCAAAAACACACTATTTGATACAAGTTGCTGAATAGTAATCTCTTGCCGTCAAGAATGTGAAAAATGATTTTCCAAAAATAGAAATTTTCCCCATTTCATTTTTAAAAACTTTCTTGGATCAATTCGAATCATTTTGCAGATTTTGCCAAAGTTTTCCAACATGAAATACAAATAAAAATGGCAAATTTAATGACTCTTTCGCTTCATATATATTTTTGAACTTTTCTAAAAGAATTTAAACGCTCTGAAAGAGAACCAAAACTTTTACCGATTTGACTCACGTTCGAATTTGACTTTTAAACCTCAAATTCAAAAATCGTTTATTTTTGTTTCAGTATACTTTTCATAAAGCTCGTCAAATATCCTTCAAGTTCGTCTTCTACTATTTTTAGCTATCGATACACAAAAATCTAAACTACGAAACAAATTTTATCAAATTACTTACGCCCTTCTAACTGGTTTGTAGTTTTTTCTAATTGGTGTGTGAGTTTTTTTTTTTGCAATTCTTGCTTTAATCAAACATTATTTTGTTTTCGTCAAGTACAGTCATGCCCTGGTTTAGCACGCCTCGGTTTTGCACTGTCCCGGTTTTTATACGTTCAGCTGCCTCGGTTAAGCACGGCCCAGTGCTTTACTGAAGTACATAGCTTATGGAAATTGGCTATATGGGATACATTGGCTATAATCGTATGAAAAATCATACTAACATCAAAAAAAATTAGTGTTTTGGAATCGGAATGATGTCAGCTATCGATTATACTTATAATTACATGAAAATTTTCACCAGTTTTTTTTTCCTGTATTTTGAAAATGCAATGTTTCTCGAAAATATACTCAAAATTATTTTTATATACTAAAAAAAATACTAAAAAAATCACAAATCTACGACCACGGGGACGCGCTGTCTTGTTTTTGCATGCTCATTTTCATTTCTTTTGTGTCGCTGTTTGTGTGCTTGGGTGAGTGGTTATTATAGTTAAATAATGGCATCATTAGTGGTACGGTATGTCCACGCATCCTTCCTCCCCTGTAGATTCTGTGAAATGTGATCCATTCTCAGAATCCTCTCGGCAGTAAACACAACGTGGTAGGGCTGGCCACTTTAATTTTTGCAATACATTTTCGGATGTTCTCGGATGTCGGAATTTTTCATACATTTCGAATGTTATAACAACATTTTTGAAAATATTAAAAAATTTCACAAAACTACGTATTTTCGAAAAAAAACTCAAAGTTTCAGTTTTTTCAATATGGGTATCAAATGATTGGGATTTTCTCATACATTTCGAAAATAGTATTTTTTTGGAAAATACTTAAAATTTTCACATATTTTTTAAAAAAACACTCAAAATTTCAGTTTTTTACAATATGGATATCAGACGATCGGGATTTTTTCATACATTTCGAAAGTTGTAGTTGTATTTTTTTGAAAATACTTTAAAAAAATTTCCAAGCTGCGTTTTGCCTTCCTCACTGAGGTAAGGCTATAATCCTGCTCTAAAAATGAACTTCGTATAAAAACGTCGTAGACCCACCTTCATGTATACATATCGACTCAGAATCGAAGACTGAACAAATGTCTGTGTGTATGTGTGTGTGTATGTATGTATGTGACCAACAAACTAGCTCATGTTTCTCGGCACTGGCTGAACCGATTTGACCCGAACTTGTTGCATTCGACTTGGTTTAGGGTTTCATAGATCGAGTTTTATACAGATTGAAGTTTCGATAAGTAGTTTGAAAGTTATGTATAAAAATGTGTTTTCACATATATTTGGATCTCACTTAACTGTATGTAAACTATGTCCGGGTCCATCATCCGACCCATCGTTGGTTAGGTTATCAAAAGACCTTTCCAACGAGTCTAAAACATTGAAGATCTGGCAACCCTGTCTCGAGATATGGCCTCTTAAGTGATATTGATGTACTTTTTTGAAGCCGGATCTCACTTAAATGTATGTAAACTATGTCCGGATTCACCATCCGACCCATTGTTGGTTAGGTTATCAAAAGACCTTTCCAACGAGTCCAAAACATTGAAGATCTGGCAACCCTGTCTCGAGATATGACCACTTAAGTGATATTGATGTACTTTTTTGAAGCCGGATCTCGCTTAAATGTATGTAAACTATGTACGGATCCACCATCCGACCCATTGTTGATTAGCTTATCAAAAGACCTTTCCAACGAGTGCAAAACATTGAAGATCTGGCAACCCTGTCTCGAGATATGACCACTTAAGTGATATTGATGTACTTTTTTGAAGCCGGATCTCACTTAAATGTATGTAAACTATGTCCGGCTCCGCTATCCGACCCAACGTTGGTTAGGTTATCAAAAGACCTTTCCAACGAGTCTAAAACATTGAAGATCTGGCAACCCTGTCTCGAGATATGGCCCCTTAAGTGATATTGATGTACTTTTTTGAAGCCGGATCTCACTTAAATATATGTAAACTATGTACGGATTCACCATCCGACCCATTGTTGGTTAGGTTATCAAAAGACCTTTCCAACGAGTCTAAAACATTGAAGATCTGGCAACCCTGTCTCGAGATATGGCCCCTTAAGTGATATTGATGTACTTTTTTGAAGCCAGATCTCACTTAAATGTATGTAAACTATGTACGGATTCACTATCCGACCCATTGTTGGTTAGGTTATCAAAAGACCTTTCCAACGAGTGCAAAACATTGAAGATCTGGCAACCCTGTCTCGAGATATGGCCCCTTAAGTGATATTGATGTACTTTTTTGAAGCCAGATCTCACTTAAATGTATGTAAACTATGTACGGATCCACCATCCGACCCATTGTTGATTAGCTTATCAAAAGACCTTTCCAACGAGTGCAAAACATTGAAGATCTGGCAACCCTGTCTCGAGATATGACCACTTAAGTGATATTGATGTACTTTTTTGAAGCCGGATCTCACTTAAATGTATGTAAACTATGTCCGGCTCCACTATCCGACCCAACGTTGGTTAGGTTATCAAAAGACCTTTCCAACGAGTCCAAAACATTGAAGATCTGGCAACCCTGTCTCGAGATATGGCCTCTTAAGTGATATTGATGTACTTTTTTGAAGCCGGATCTTAAAAATAGATGAAACTTGTGTACAGCCATTGTTGTGAGGAAGGCTCCAAACACATAGGTGGATTAAGTTAGTTTTTTCGAAAAAAAAACTCATAATTTTAGTTTTTCACAATATGGGTATTAAACGATCGAGATACTTTAATAATTTTCGATAGCTATAATTTTTTTTTTGAAAATATTTTTTTTACAAAACTACTTATTTTTAAAATAGTACTCATGATTTCAAAGTTTCAAAAATGTTTTCGAATTGCTTGAAAAAATCCGATCATTTGTTACCCAAATGAAATTTTGAGTGTTTTGTTATTCGAAAATACGTAGTTTTGTGAAAATTTTGACTATTTTTAAAAAAAGGTTGTTATCACATTCGAAATGTATGAAAAAATTACGATCATTTGATACCCATAGTGTGAATAATTTATATTTTGAGATTTTTTTTCGATAATACGTAGTTTTGTGAAGATTTTGAGTATTTTCAAAAAAATGTTGTTATTACATCCCAAATGTACGAAAAAGTCCCGATCATTTGATATCCATATTGCAAAAAAACGTATTTTTTTTAAATACGTAGTTTTGTGAAAAATTTGAGTACACTCAAACCCCGATGGTTTGAAACCAACTGTTGTCAAACGAACGGGGTCACTTTTTAGTTTCACACTCCTTTTGCACGGAGTTCACAGCAAGCGAGTACTGCTTTAGCAATTTTAAAGAGAAGAAGCTGAATTTAAAAAAAAAACATCAATGATTGCTTTTTTTTGTTTCTGTGATATTTCTGTATGTTTCCAGTTTTTTTTAAATTAAAAAAATCTCAGATGTTTTTGAAAAAAAATCTTTCAAACATAAGGGCAGCGAAAGATCTAGAAGGTAAAAGGTGCCAGTAATAAACGAATTAAAAACATTCAAACATCAGCAGTTTTTCAAAAGTTTTGCGGTAAAGTCTGAACTCATACATATTTTTCCAAACTTTTTATTTCTTCAACATAAGGCTGTCGCAAATATTTTGTGAGTTTTTCTATTCTCAAACATTAAATATTTTATGAATTAAATTGTTCTTGAATCAGTTTTGTTGTAAGTTTCTTATTCTTTCGATATTTAAAAAGTTTAATGAGAAAAAGTCCAGATACGAACATGTTTCAAAGAAACTTATATTCTTTCTAAATAATTTCTGTAATAACAATAGTGTAATAATAATTTCTGTGACAATTAACGTTGTCTCAGATTTTTTGTGAGTTTTTCCATTCTTTCAATCATGGGCAGTTCTTTCAAATAACCTGAAAAAACAGAACTCAAACATACTTTTAAGAATTGAGCATTCTTTCAAATTACTTGTTCTTGCTTCTGTAAAATTTTGGTCAGTTTCTGATTTTTTTTAAATATGATTTTTTTTAATGTGTTTTATTTTTAAATTCGAGCATATTTTTTATAATCTTTGATTAAAGTAACAGGCGTAGGATTAATTCGCTGATGGATTTACGGATATACTTATCTACATATTTTTGAATGATGAAAATTATGACTCACTAAATATGTGAGTCCACTAAAACTTGTTTAATTAATATTCAGGTTTTGTAAGTTGAACGAAGAATTTTAAAGATGTATAAGTTAGGTTGGGAAAAACAATAATCTTCCAGAATTCTAAAATAGGTAATTGGGTGTAAATATAGGTTGGATACAATTTTTTCCGGTATCAACAGTGCAAGCAAACTGATCAAAACAAAGCTCTAATGTTCAAAAGTTCATTTGTCACCCACCAAAATGATCATTCCAAAATCAAATCTAACCAGTTCGAAAAGAAAAACACCGTGAGAACCCAACATTCCAATATACAAATCGTCCGTCTCATCGTCGTCATCATCTCCGGTCCTTCTCGTAATTTGACCATCAATCCAGGTTCTGCTCTACTGGCTTAAATTGTAACAGTGTATAAATAAAAATCATCGAGCATAACTAAGGCCCTTGCGGGCCGACAATTGACCGTCACCTTAAGCAAGGGGAGTTCGCGTGTTCTATGGCGTCTAGCAGGGGGGGACCTTCGACGGTTGACCACTTCGGCGGTGACTCACCACGCAGGTTCTCCCTTCCTCTCCCCTTCATGTTCAATGAATGGGTTCGATTCACATTTTTTGTAGAGCCCGGAATAAACAATCCCAGCCATGCGACGAACCTCGGTTCTGTGACGTTCGCAATCAATTTACCTTGTGCCACATTTTTTTTATGCGGAGTACAGAAATGTACACTCAATTACATTGGAAAGGACCGAAATTTATCTGTATTTTATTGCAGTTTGGTAAAAGTTTAAAGCAATCTTGTGATCACTATTAAAAGATTGTAAGGACCCCAAATTTTCAAAACAATTTTATTTTTTAACAACTGAGTCTGTTTCGCTTTCGTTAGCTTTGAACTTGGTCCAGCTTGGGTCGGTTCATCAAGTTGTGTCAAACCCCGTGAAGAGTGAAACTGTCTTTATCTCGTTATCAAACCACATCAGCCACGTTGTCCCGACTTGAATACAATAGTTGTTGTTTGCCAGCTCCAGAGTATACTGCTGCGTCACGCACGGTCCCTCTCCAAACTATCCAGATGTCCAGCCGCCCAATGAGAGTGGACAATTTGTCCCGGCCCCCGGGAGTTGCCACAAATGGATTAACACAAAGTGGCATGAAATTCAATTAGAAAACAAAACACAATCATTTTGTTCCACCCGGGGAGACTTGAACGGCAAGTGACGAACCCGATTTTTTTCGCTGTTATGCTTCCCCAAAGTGCGTTAATTGTTCAATGTGTTTCCCTCCGTTAGCTGTGAAGAGCGGCTTGATCGAGTTTCGCGTTTTCTTGCAACGTAATGCTGCTTTGGGAAGCAGAACTACTCCGCAGACGCGTGCCTTCGCTGGAGAGGCCGCAAGAGAGTGTGGCAAATCGACCGTGATTAATTTAATAGCTTCGGAGGAAGTTCCACCGCGATCGTATGTGCTCAAGTGTGGCGATGAAATTCTACACCGTATAAAATACCTTCAATGAATTGCTCTGTAGCATTGGGTTAATGTGACACCATAAATCTGGTGGTCATTTGCGTGCCGGTAATGGATGGTGTTTTGATTGCATGAAATTCACGGGGGATTGAAATCGGATAGGCTTCCATCAATTACAATTGATTTGGCAATCATTTTTAAGGAGAAGTGAAACTTCCTGTTTTGAACCTTGATTCAGAAATTATGTTGCAGTTCAAAATAATCAATCCACTGAGAACTACACATTGCACTGGAATAACAACCACCTTACAAGTCACAGATCGCACGAGCGTTCGTTTCCGATTAAATTCGAATCGAAAACCACCCAAGAACCGATGCCGCCGCCGACATGTCCCGAGGGATGGTTTGTCTCGCGCGCGCGACTGATATATTTACTGCCGCGGCGCGAGAGTGTAACCGGCCGTAATCGCGGATCATCGGAACGGAACGGACCGACGAAATCAATTAAATCGATTAATCTCGCGCGCACGGTCCCCGAGGGAGAGATCGACGCGATCGTCGAAACCAGCGATCGATCCTGTCGTCGGCTTGATCTTGTATGAAGACCTTCAAGGAGGAGCGGACTTTGGACTGGCCATAACGGATGAGTGCGGAAAATTGCCCCCAGCGCGTGGTGACCGAAGTTGGTCAGTTCGGTTGTGTACATTCTGTGAGTTCTAATTTTTTTGCCTTCCTCACTGAGGTAAGGCTATAATCCTGCTCTAAAAATGAACTTTCGATTAAAAGCTCCTAGACCCACCTTCATGTATACATATCTACTCAGAATCGAAAACTGAACAAATGTCTGTGTGTGTGTATGTGTGTGTGTATGTATGTATGTGACCAAAATTCTCACTGAGTTTTCTCAGCACTGGCTGAACCGATTTTGATCGAACCAAATGCATTCGACTTGGTTTAGGGTCCCATACATCGCTATTGAATTGTTTGAAGTTTCGATAAGTAGTTTAAAAGTTATGCATAAAAATGTGTTTTCACAAATACCCGGATCTCAATTATATGCATGTAAACGATGTCCGCATCCATCATCCGACCCATCGTTGATTAGGTTATTGAAAGGCCTTTCCAATGAGTCCAAGACATTGAAGATCTGGCAACCCTGTCTCGAGTTATGACCACTTAAGTGACATTTATGTACTTTTTTGAAACCGGATCGCACTTAAATGTATGTAAACTATGTCTGGATCCATCATCCAACCCATAGTTGGTTAGGTAATTGAAAGACCTTTCCAATGAGTCCAAGACATTGAAGATCTGGTAACCCTGTCTCGAGTTATGACCACTTAAATGATATTTATGTACTTTTTTGAAGCCGGATCTCACTTAAATGTATGTAAACGATGTCCGGATCCATCACCCGACCCATCGTTGGTAAGGTGATTGAAAGGCCTTTCCAATGAGTACAAAACATTGAAGATCTGGCAACCCTATCTCGAGTTATGACCACTTAAGTGATATTTATGTACTTTTTTGAAGCCGGATCTCACTTAAATGTATGTAAACTACGTCCGGATCCAGCATCCGACCCATCGTTGGTTAGGTAATTGAAAGGCCTTTTCAATGAGTCCAAGACATTGAAGTTCTGGCAACCCTGTCTCGAGTTATGACCACTTAAGTGATATTTATGAACTTTTTTGAAGCCGGATCTCACTTAAATGTATGTAAACTATGTCCGGATCCATCACCCGACCCATCGTTGGTAAGGTGATTGAAATGCCTTTCCAATGAGTACAAAAAAATTGAAGATCTGGCAACCCTGTCTCGAGTTATGACCACTTAAGTGATATTTATGTACTTTTTTGAAGCCGGATCTCACTTAAATATATGTAAACTATGTCCGGATCCATCATCCGACTCATCGTTGGTTAGGTAATTGAAAGGCCTTTCCAATGAGTCCAAGACATTGAAGATCTGGCAACCCTGTCTCGAGTTATGACCACTTAAGTGATATTTATGTACTTTTTTGAAGCCGGATCTCACTTAAATGTATGTAAACTATGTCCGGATCCATCATCCGACCCATAGTTGGTTTGGTTATTGAAAGACTTTTCCAATGAGTCCAAAACATTGAAGATCTGGCTACCCTTTCTCGAGTTATGACCACATAAGTTATACATTGTGTTATTTTTTTCTGGATCTAAAAAAATGATGAAACCACTCATATACCCATTTTTGGTAAAAAGTGAGGAAGGCATCAACCACAAAGGTGGATTAAGTTAGTTTTTGATAATACAAGTGTAAAAGGTTGATTTATGCAAAACGTTTAAAAAAAAGCTGATTGTGTGATGAAATTCAAAACAGCAGTGTGTAAAAAGCATCGTAGGAAATTAAAAAAAATCAACTGTTTGATTCCCGTTATTTCATTGCAGATTCCTGAGAGAACTAGATACTCAGCGATGAGAGCACGCTGACGCTGGGAATCACAAGACAAAAAAGTCTCTCCAGTTATATTCATTTTTATGGTATGTTAAACAATCGAGTGATTCATGTCAACATCATAACAAAATAGGCCAATTTCACAAATAAAAAAATAGGCCAAAAACGACGCCTATCTTTTGGCTGAGACAGTTTCTTGTGTTCCTAATCTTACTGAGGAAAAGCCACAAGATCACATGAAAAATTTACTTCTTAATTTGACCTCCTAGATCTACCTTCGCGTGTACGATAACAACATTGTCGCTCGTTAATCTCGGCACTGGCTGAATCGAATTGGTCCGTTTTAAACTCATTCGATCCGTCTTTGAGTCCCATAAGGCATCATTAGGGTTAGTGAAACTTCACGATTTCGTGGACAGCGTGAAATCTGAAAAAATAGCTTTTTCCGCAAAATCCTGTGAAATTTTATGTTTGTGTGAAACTGTAACAATATTTCTCAAAATGATTTATCAAACTCAAATAGGAATAAAAATAATCTTATTAACTACTGTAGAATTATACAAATACCCTTAGGCTTCATCCATGAAGTACGTCACGCTAAAAACAGTCAAAATTCACTGAGTGAAATTTTATGTCAAATTTTCATGTATTTTGTCAATAAATCATTTAAATCAAAAAAATGTTGAAAAGTGTTACTTTTCGAAACAATACTGAAAAGTTTAACTTTTCAGCACCCATTTGAGTGCTGAAAAGTAGAACTTTTCAGCATTTATTTTGAAAAGTGTTGCTATTCGATTCTGATATTTTTGGTACAGAAAAGTAGGCTATTTCGTCGTTCAAGAATGACAGGAAAAGTAAGTAGTTTCACGACGGAATTGCAAAAAAGACATATTTTGCATGCATTTTCTTGAAACTGACTGTTTATACTACGTCCTGATGATATTTCTACATTTCCAACTTATTACATGATTTTTTGCCAGCTATAACAAAAATTATATGCTACGAAGTGTCCGGATTTCGAATCATGACGTAAATTTTAATAATTTTTAAATTTTAATAGTTTTTATTTGAATGGTAATGTTTCAAAAGAAATTAAAAGCAACTAGCTTTATTTTTTTCGAAATAACGTGAGGAGTATTTTTTTTTCTTTGAAATCACTTTGTAAAACATTTAAGATTTTTTCCGAGTGCTGTTTAATTTTAACGATATTTGATTATTTGGGTGGACGATTCCTTTAAAAAATAAATAATACTACTTTATCTGTTCTTATTTTGAATAAACATTTCGATTTCGTTACAAATAATACTATTTTTGCCCACCTGTTATTAAATTTAAATTTTGAAAAGGGAGAAGAAAACCTTAAAATATATTTTTATTGTGCTAAATGTCGTAGAAAATTCAAATCATTTTACTCATTTTGGCTGGACAAGATTGTTAAATCTTGCTTTGAAATGAAATTCAATTAAAATGTAAAATGACACAACAGAAGCAAATCCACGAAAACTTTTTAGCTTTATTAGTTAAATATTCAAAAAAATCTGTTCAATAAATTAGAATGTGCATGCCCTGCATTTTGTTTCAAAATATAATTGAGCCCATCCATATTCCTGCACAGTAAACAATAATGTAAATTTGGAAGCTGTAATTTTGGAAGGTTGAATATTACCTCTTTTATGATGTAATTTTACCTCAATTTAATTCTAAGTGTAAATATAGGTATTCGATGCCCTCTCCCCGTGCCCATACCGGGAGGCGGAGTCTTGTCGCAAAAAGAACGATACACGCCTGTGGATCCGTTGACGAAACCGCAAGGCTTAAGAGGGCCACATTAAAAGGTGTTACGTCGATTCCGTTTTTTGCCTTCCTCACTGAGGTAAGGCTATAATCCTGCTCTAAAAATGAACTTTGTATAAAAACGTCGTAGACCCACCTTCATGTATACATATCGACTCAGAATCGAAAACTGAACAAATGTCTGTGTGTATGTGTGTGTGTATGTGTGTGTGTATGTATGTATGTGACCAACAAATTAGCTCATGTTTCTCGGCACTGGCTGAACCGATTTGACCCGAACCTATTGCATTCGACTTGGTTAAGGGTCCCATAGATCGAGTTTTATAAAGATTGAAGTTTCGATAAGTCTTTCAAAAGTTATGTATAAAAATGTGTTTTCACATATATCTGGATCTCACTTAAATGTATGTAAACTATGTCCGGATCCACCATCCGAACCATCGTTGGATAGGTTATCAAAAAATCTTTCCAACGAGTCCAAAACATTGAAGATCTGGCAACCCTGTCTCGAGATATGTCCACTTAAGTGATATTTATGTACTTTCTTAATCCGAATCTAAAAAATAGATGAAATTTGTGTACAACCCCATCAAATCAGCCATTGTTGGTAATGAGTGAGGAAGGCTCCAACCACATAGGTGGATTAAGTTAGTTTTTTACCTCAATTTAGACTGAAAAAGTGACATTACACCAGAAAAGTGGTAAAATTGCACATTTTCAAAGGTAAAATTACTCCTTTTTTCTGACATTAAAGATGTACCCCTTCCCAGATGTAATATTACCATGATTTTTTTTTCTGAGTGGTTAAAACTTTTTCGAAAATAAGGAGAACTTTTTTCGTGTCGCGTTCAAATTTAGAAATGATTTTTTTAAGTTTGTTAAAGGATAATAAATAATTAAGCATAAAAAGTAGTTTCTGTGATTTAAACACAAGATTTTCAGAGTTATTTTAACATTTGCGTGAAATTTGGTGTTCTGAAATTGAGGTCCTCGTGAAATTTGCAATTTTCACCTAGCCTAGGCATCATCCATAAAGTACGTCACGCTAAAATCTGAAAAAAAATTATTTTTCAAGGGCTGTTTCTCTGCAATGGTTTGGGTAAGTTTGAAATATGCATTGATAGTTATAAGGGATTCGAACTAAAGCAATTTAAGTGAGACTACACGGAAAAAAATAGTTCTGAAAATCGTGAACAAGGATTCATAAAAATGCGAAACACCAACAAACAAAGTTTCCGATTCTTGTTCCGTGTAACGACCCAAACATTCGTCTCGTGACAACTATTTTTTCCTACGTGTTTACACCGAAAAAATCACGTAACACATTGCAAAACACTGATCCAAATTAATAGTGTCCGAAATGGCGCTCGACTTTTTTTTATTTATTTAAATCCTTGTCGAGTTTTAAATCATTTCAAATTATCAATAAATTACTCGCTGATCCGCGCCCGGCCGTTTCAAACCCGCATCACTCCGGAGACCATTAGCTCGGGCCGTAATTAATCACCCGCACAAGGTACCTCACCACAAACGTAAAACCACCATGTGAAGCGATTTTCTTCTGAAACATAATGGTTGCAAATTTAAGTTTGCCAGACAGGTACAAAGTAGTTCAAAGGTTTCAGGTAACGGCGAAATTTATGTCTCAAAGGGAACAGGAGTGCCTGAGAAATACCCATGTGAGACTAGAAATATTCACTTTCCTACGGATTAGTCACTACTTATCTATTTTATGATAAATAAAATAGTTGCATTTTTACAAGTGCTAAAATTTTGAACATTTACACAAGCAAAGAAAAGGCCCAATAAATTACATGCCATTTTTCCAATTGACGTTTTGGCTTATTTTAGGTCATCTTTAGGACATTTGTGAACATCAAAAGTTAGTTTCGTTCATTTCAACAATAAACAGTGCTCGAATTCACACGTGGGTGGTTTGTGACCCAATTTCCAACATCACTCCAAATATCAAGCACCATGATCATGATTTTACACGAAAACAATTTGCTACTTGAATTGGGACGACCAACAAACGCATCATCGTCTCGAAACGAAAACAAAAACTTGTTTGTACATGTTGGAGATGTCACTCGAGGACAGTGGGAGCAGGAGCAGTCCTCCTGATTTAATCAGATTAAAATTCTAATCCGTAAATGGAGAACGCGCGGTGAAAAAAGACCCCGAAAACGGCGATGAGTGGAATCTATCATATTTTTTTCCCCTTCTGGAGGGCAGTCGCCAGGTCCATTAAAGTTAAGGCAAATTTCAGACGGACTCAGAAGTGTCTCTGAATCATAAGCCGGTGCCGGATTGCCTCCTGCCCCTTCCCTTCGGGATGACTACAGAGGATGCGGAGGGATTGGCAACGGAGTGAAGTCCAAGTGTATTCTTTATTAATATTTAACACAATTATAGAAATTTTAAAATGATTAAAAAAAGTAATGAATTAACTAAGTTTAAGTATTCCAAATTTTGTTAGAACAAACTTTCTCAAAAATTTCCCCTCACCTTGGTCTCAAAAGAAGCCTATACAAAAGAACCGCCGGAAGCGTTTAACTCTCACACCATTCTTCACGGCACCAACCGGGCAAACCGGACAAACCGGGAGAGGGCACTCATCATCGGCCGCCGTGGCCAAAACGGCAATTAGCAGTTAATTAATTAAAAAACGAAAGCGCAGCCCGGCATCGCAAAAAAAAAAAACGCGCATCAAGCAAGAAAAACATGAGTCGGTAGATTTCTGAGATGTCCATAGTCATCAGTCGACCAAGACGACGACGACGACGACGGGATTTCCTCCCCAGGGGAGTCCCATCACGCCTCCTGTGACCGAACCAAGTACCACGCATGGGAAGCCCTTAATTTGTACCTGCTGCCGTCGATGGGCACCGATGTGGACCAGTTGTGCTGTGCCATAAACGACAACGCGTTCTCATGCTCATCAACAGATTTCCGTTTTGACAAAGTGATGTGCGCGCCGCGGTGGTTTGGACAGCGGAGGAGTCGGCATGATGTCAACATGGCCATGTAGAGAGAGCTTGGAGGTTGGAGAGTTGAACTTGTCGAGACCTTGAGTACTTTCAGTACCTTGTTTGTTTTTATACATTTTCAATTATTCACTTTGATTGACTACCTCAAAATATATTCATGTTTTTACAAGTGTTATTCTCTAAAATTTCGCTTTTTTTCAATTATTATTTGAGTAAATATCTGGCATTTTTAAACACTGTTTAGGAACGCTATCTGTCCATATTGATTTCAGTTTTGCACTCTAAATATTCCTTTACTGGTAATTAACAGAACCGAATAAAAATACGGTGCTGTTTTGAGTCCCAACAATCTCTTGAATTGAACTTGTAAAAGCAGATTTGAATAGCTTTTTACTTTACTTAGAATAAATGTAAAGTATTTCACAAAGTAATTGAAATTTCAATATTAAACTTACATTTTGTTGAATAATTATCGAGAATCAACAACTTCTACTCACGATTTTTGACAGTTGGGTAACGTCGATTTTAAAACTATTTATTTAACTTTCCTGATTTCAAATACTTTTTTTTATTTCGATTGCGCTGGCATCCAGGCGTCCAATTTTACACAAAATCTTTTTCGACACCAAATTTCTATCTCTTCACAACAAATCACTGAAAAACGTGTCTAATTTTAAATTTTAAATCCAGAAAAAATAAAGGAGTCGTATCGCCCACCGTCACGAGTAGAGCGTCCAATTTCCCGTCCCGAGAACAAAAACCCGGGAATTTTCGGGATTTCCCGAAAAAAATATTTCCCATTATACTATTAATTTGTAAATTTCCCGCGAATTCCCAAAATTCTAGCAAAACTATACATTTTCATAACTTTTTGGTACACTTTTTGTTGGGGGATGGCTTCGAACCTGGGTCGTCTTCGATACCGTGGACTGTAAGACGGCAGCCACCTCCAACACGCCAGGGTAGAGACCCGGATGGAACCTGCCTCGGGTCCAGATTACGCCATGCATCGCACGACGGCCTTCCCGGCCGGTATTGGTTACTCCAGAATATCCCGGTGCACAGTCAAACCAACCACAGTGAAACCGGTCCCCTGGACCTAACTAAATCTAGAGGGTCAAAAATAGTTAAATTACACCTCCATTTGGAGATGATCCACAAAAAGGTTCATCCCGGGCCCTTCTCCTGAGAGCACTCACTCTAACTAATTGTAGTATCTCGTCCACATTATTCGTTAGGTTAAGTAGATTGTGTTAGTTCTGTTGGGTTAAAGATCACCAGCACAGTGGCCAACAGTGCTACAGTGACCAATACGCGCCTTTTTCTAGGGTAGGGTTAAGTGACCTAAATTGGACCCAAATATTCTTTGCCTTAGTCCCAAACACTTCTTTTTATTCAAAAAAAAAATGAAGGAACTCTATTTTATTTTATACAATTCAATGTACCGTTCCGTAGTAACAGTTCAATAGGGCGAATCTGCATTTGTAAACAAGCAGTCTATCCCTGCTTGTTTACAAAGGCAGATTCGCCCTATTGAACTGTTACTACGGTGTTCTTATTGAATTTTTCAGTTCGTCTGAAAATGTCATGTCATGGTTTATTTCAAAGGATATTGATTTCGGAAGAATTCAGAACTGTGAATAAACCTTGTTTATTTGTTGGGCAATTAAAAAATAAGATATTATGGAATATTTCAAAAATTCCAAATATTCAAAAACGTTGAGTTGTAATTGCATAAAAAATTGTATTCCAGGTAAAAAAATAAGATTTTTAAAGTAAATTCATTGCTTATCTATTTATTCATGATCTCAAACCAGAATGTAGGGGAACTATACCCTTTCTCAGCCTATTTCTATTATCGGCCTATCAGCACTTTGATCATGAATTACAGCTTATATAAAGTGTTTTTGACTGTTCCAAAGTAATAAATAGCTCAAATAAAAGTGAGCAAGCAACTCTCCATTGTTGAAAAATCTGAAAATGTTGATTTAATAGCAGAAACGGCAAAAGTGATGAGAATTGGTCGAACGGCTTAGTGTGATTAAGATGGGTATATTTCCCCTATGTTCTTTTTTATTTCAACTTACTTTTCAATATTATTCTATACAAACAAAAATTTGTTGACCGAATACGGTAAAGATTACCGAATTTTCAACTGCTGAACACAGTTCGGTAAACTGTAAACTACCGAATGCGATAAATAATTCCGAAATTCGGTTATGAAGTTCATTATTGTTCATCGTGCAACTGAAATTCGGTAAAATTTTGTTCATTTTGACTTATGGTTTACCGACCTAAACTTTACCGATTTTTTTACTGTACCATATTGTCTCAAACTGGTCACAGAGACAAACTTAAAAACAATTTTTTGCAATTCCGTCGTAAAACTACTTACTTTTCCTGTCATTCTTGAAAGACGAAATAGCCTACTTTTCTGTAACAAAAATAACAGAATCAAATAGCAACACTTTTCAAAATAAATGCTGAAAAGTTCTACTTTTCAGCATTGAAACGGGTGCTGAAAAGTTGAACTTTTCAGCACTTGTTTTGAAAAGTAACACTTTTCATTTTTTTATTCATTTAAACGATTCATTGACAAAATACATGGAAATTTGACTTAAAATTTTACTTAATGGGTGTTTTTTTGGAATTATCAAAAAATGTTGTATGGAACTCGTTGCAAAACTTGATTTTTCAGCACTCTTCGTATTTATCCAACTCGGTGAACCTCGTTGGATAAATGTACGACACGTGCTGAAAAAATCCTCTTTTTGCAACTTGTTGCATAAACTACTATTATGGTTTTGGAGCATAGGTTCATTTTACTACATAGTGATTAAAAGAAAAAAATACCTTAACAAAAAATACTGTTCATTGTATTTTTACGAAGACAGCTCATAAATTTAGAAAATTTATATATTTTCTTGAAGTTGTATGGTTTTACAAACACACCAATTTTGACCATTTAAGTTGCTATTATAAACAATTTTGTGCAAAATATTTATCAGAACCAGGATCAGAACAATTTTTGATAAATTTCAAAATTCCCGGGAAATTTCTTAAAAATTTCCCGTTTCCCGGAAATTTAGCAACCCCGCGAAATTGGACGCCCTAGTCACGAGGTATTTAAAATGGACCTCGGATTAGTGATCAGAGACCAAAATTACCCCGCAGACAAATGAAATTGAAGAGGAGTCGGAGCAACTTTTTCCCATTTCATGTGAGTATTTTTATTGTTATTTTAATTTTATTTTTTTTATTTTTTGCTAAAAAAAATCCAAAATTTGCATTTCAAGAAAAAAAACAGTTTCAGCTGACCCGTAACGAATCAATTCTACTTTCCGTTCCCGAACTAGATTTCACCAGTCCGACTCCGAGGGGCTCGCCCCGTCCAAATTCTTTGCTCTCAACGCCGTCGAGGGCACGCGCAAGTAAATCACTTGAAACGGACAGCTCTGGCGAGTGTTCGCGCCCCTGCCAAGAATAGACCCCGTTGTGCCTGTGTGTGACCCCGAACTGTGCGGTGAACGGGCTCACATGAAGCTAATTGAGACGGAATCTTGTGGCGGATATTTGAGGTTTCAACCTTGAAGTTGAGGGAATTTGGCGGCGATCAATGGTATTGATTGAGCTGCCATGTCTGGATGTCTAGGACTTTGCGTTGAAATTAACCTAGTTCACAGTCTTCGAACCGATTTTTTTTTTGTTTCGATAATCGCGTGGGAATTGTCTCACTGTTGGCGCGACTAGAAAAACCGGTTCGTTTCAGCTTGGCAAACAGTAGCAACTTTAATTGATTTTGATTGGTTTGTCATCTTATAGTCAAAATTTAATCCTCTTCAAACGTTGAATGACTGCTCCCAAGTGGGGTATTTCCTTGAGTAAGTGGCGTGAGATCGCTAAAACTTGATGAAATCATTCGGAGAATCTGGGAAAAGGTATTGAGATGAATTTCATGAACAAGTTACACAACATTGATGATAGAAGAATGTTTATTGTTTTATTAAAAAAAAATAAAAACAAACTAAAACTACTCGAACCGCTGACTTATTGTCACCATTCCCGCAATCTCATAAATAAATGGTATCGATGACATGCTCATTAGATAAATCGCGCGGTAATTTATTCAGCATCAACTGCCAAGCTGCATACAATCTAGCATCTTTCCATCAGTTCAACGGAATAATCTCGATCCACCTGGGGCCAGCAGCTTGCTCACCGTTTGCTCAACAGTTGAGGATATCCTTCTCCTTGTTTTCATACAACTCTCCAGTACTGAGAAACACACCTCGTCCGAATGCAGCCGCAAAAATCGCGAAAAACAAATAAACAATTCAATTACATTAGCATTCATAAATGTCACCAATATCGGTGTTTAATAAATTACCTCCCCACTTCTGCTGCTGGTGCTACATGCAGTTGATTAAATGTGACAAGGCGCCTGGCCAAACCCGGGTGTCAAATCCAACGGGGTGTGGGACTTGAAGCGAGCTCATCCGAGGACGTGTTGGGGCGTGGGGATGCACTTTTTTGTTGGATACCGTGGACCATATAGGCCGATTGGCAGAATTTGCAATGCAAACGTTGCTGTTCCATTTGCTTGTCCTGCAACTTTTGCATTAGGGTGATCTGGCGAATTTCTCATAATTTTAGTATTTTTTTTTAACCCTGCCATAAACTTTAAACATTTTGATATTAATTAATTTTAATTAATTTCTCTTCTCAGTAACTTGATTTTTTTCAATTAAAAAAAGTAAAATCACTTTAGCCTTAGTTTTGGACACCCTACCCACCATGGGAAATAAAGCAGATATTGTCACAACTGCCTTTTGCTACTGATGTATAGGGAAAGGTATCAAAAGACAGACTGTATTTATTTCAAGATCATGTTTGAACGGTTCCTGGCCAAACACACCAACAAACACACACACACGGCTGACTTTAGAACTCGAAGCTCGCCCGTGCGAGGTAGGCATTACAACCGGCACCACCACCACCGCACTTCTACTCTCCGGGAGCGGAATTTATTACCATATTATTATTCAATGAATTATGCAAATCTTGGCGCATTTTTTCGACCCATTGTCTGTGCGACCAGCAGCCATGTTCCAGGGGAACTATGGGGATGTGTGTGTGTCTGTCTGTGTGTAAGTGCATAAATTAGCAGTTTAAGACATTGATCTTCGCGAATTGCTTCCTCGATGGGGAGGGTGAAGAATTGGCTGGCGTTAGATGAACAGCTGTGCAATCGGTAAAGTGTGATTTAAGGCAAAGTTATGTGTTGATGGTATGCTAAACACTTTGGTACGATGCAACTACGGGGATGGAAGGACGGAACAATGCTTTTGTCACCCATGAGTTAGTCTCCTGACGATTTTAGATTATCTTATTGTGTCGAAATCATACCCAGTGAAGCTTTGGATATTTGTGTCGATATTTCAAAACAAGTTTAGTGATTACGTGGAAAATTATCTGTGTATAAGGATTTTAATTCAAAGCCTGAGAATTCCCACTTATTCCAACAACTTCACACATAAATACTCACCAATTCACGCTAGAATTCCCATAAGTTCCCACGAACTCTTAAAAAAAATCTACCAAATTCACACACAAATTTACACAAATTCCCAAAAATACTCACAAATTCACACAAATACTCACAAGTTACCAAAAAATCTCACAAATTCTAACAAACTCACACACCAACTCACAGAAAAAGCACAAAATCCCGCAAAACCCCAATAAAATTATAGACAAATTTTCATAAATTCAAACACAAATTTCAACAAATACCCACAAATTCTTTCAAAATTCCCATAAACTTCAACAAGTTTACAAGTAAATTTCACAAACACTCACGAATTCTCACAAATTTACACAAAATTTATCCCGGGAATTCCCGGGACAAAAAACCCGGGATTTTTCAAAAACCGGGAATTCCTGAATCCCGGGATTTTTTATATTTCCCGGAATCGAAAAAAAATTGGACTGTAAATTCAGTTTTGGTTGTGAAATAGATGAACTGGTGAATACTTAGTAATCGATAAGAAGTTTAAAGCATATAAATTCGTGTTCGGCATATAAAAGTAACAATTTGGATTATTAGGGAAAATTGTAAAAAATTTGGTTTATAGATCATCAAAATACCTAGCGCATAAAATATTTTCTATTTAATTTTAAATATTTTTAAAAAGACTTATATCATAGGTATTAACGACTATTTATGATTTTAAATTTTAAAATAATATTTTATTTAATTATTTTTCATTAAACACCAACGGCAATTAAAAAAAAGTGTAACGAAATAAGACAGCTGTTTAAGCCATTTATTTTTGGCATAATGTTTTGATTTTTTTTATGATTTCGGATGTTTTAACCGTACGGAACGGAACCGATTTACAAATTTATTGCTCTAAAATCTTCTGTACCTATTGGACTGTAGTCCCTGTTTTCCCCAGTTGGCGGTAGTGACTCAAAGATATTTTGTGAAATTTATTGAGTTAGTTTTAAAAGTGAACCCGTCTTGTATCATTTGAGTTTTGTGTACTTGTTGATATGAAAAGACGAGGTGGTTTTGTGCCTTTTTGAGAGTGTGTCTTGGAATATGCTAGACACATCTCAAGGGGGCTTTTGTCCTCCTCCTAATAAATAAAATGAAAAATGAAAATGAATTATGTTTTATAGAAAACCTGAAATTTTAAACCAATCTTTAATTTTACATTGACTGGTATCATTTTATTTGTTATGGCTTCTTGGTTTAAGACTTTTTCAAAGAATTTTGTTTAAGTTTTCTAGTCATGACACATTGCAAAGCATTGCTAAGACTGTTTTTATTTGATTCACATTCACATAAAATTTATGGGTCAAAAGCACAACAAAAAATAAAAAATAAAAACATTTTTTATTGAGCTAATTTTATGATTTTAACGGTACACATCAACCAAAGCTTTTGCACCCAGATTATTGCTACAGACATTTTAGTATCTTCAGAACTACGGAAACTATCGATATAATTTTTTATTCATCCTCTAAATTACTGTCTTCATAGTTATTTACAACCAGAGGCGCCGACTAGTCCAAAATGTTGGGGGGGCACGGTTGTTTTCCGAAATCGTTAGGTGAGAGTGGTGATTTGATGTTTAAGTTTATTGTATATCACGAATTTTACCAATTTGAATATTACGATGTGATAAGAGCAAAATTTTAGAACTTTAGAAATTGGAAAATGCACATTTAAAAACAAATTTTTTTTCAAATCTGCAATTTAGAAAAAAATAACAGAAAAAAATAAATATTCCAAAATTTAAAAAAAGTTTAACCCTAGGGTTAAAAAAACTCATGGCTTAAAAATGTTAAGAAATCAAAAGTTGAAATTCAGAAATTTAAAAAATCAGAAATTTGGAAATTATAAAAAAAAACAATGTTTAAAAAAATCGAAAATTTAACATCAATTTATTTGTTCAGAATTTAAGAATATAAGAATTTAAGATGTTAAGAATTTAAGAATTTAAGAATTTAAGAATTTAAGAATTTAAGAATTTAAGAATTTAAGAATTTAAGAATTTAAGAATTTAAGAATTTAAGAATTTAAGAATTTAAGAATTTAAGAATTTAAGAATTTAAGAATTTAAGAATTTAAGAATTTAAGAATTTAAGAATTTAAGAATTTAAGAATTTAAGAATTTAAGAATTTAAGAATTTAAGAATTTAAGAATTTAAGAATTTAAGAATTTAAGAATTTAAGAATTTAAGAATTTAAGAATTTAAGAATTTAAGAATTTAAGAATTTAAGAATTTAAGAATTTAAGAATTTAAGAATTTAAGAATTTAAGAATTTAAGAATTTAAGAATTTAAGAATTTAAGAATTTAAGAATTTAAGAATTTAAGAATTTAAGAATTGAAGAATTTAAGAATTTAAGAATTTAAGAATTTAAGAATTTAAGAATTTAAGAATTTAGAATTTAAGAATTTAAGAATTTAAGAATTTAAGAATTTAAGAATTTAAGAATTTAAGAATTTAAGAATTTAAGAATTTAAGAATTTAAGAATTTAAGAATTTAAGAATTTAAGAATTTAAGAATTTAAGAATTTAAGAATTTAAGAATTTAAGAATTTAAGAATTTAAGAATTTAAGAATTTAAGAATTTAAGAATTTAAGAATTGAAGAATTTAAGAATTTAAGAATTTAAGAATTTAAGAATTTAAGAATTTAAGAATTTAAGAATTTAAGAATTTAAGAATTTAAGAATTTAAGAATTTAAGAATTTAAGAATTTAAGAATTTAAGAATTTAAGAATTTAAGTTAAGAATTTAAGAATTTAAGAATTTAAGAATTTAAGAATTTAAGAATTTAAGAATTTAAGAATTTAAGAATTTAAGAATTTAAGAATTTAAGAATTTAAGAATTTAAGAATTTAAGAATTTAAGAATTTAAGAATTTAAGAATTTAAGAATTTAAGAATTTAAGAATTTAAGAATTTAAGAATTTAAGAATTTAAGAATTTAAGAATTTAAGAATTTAAGAATTTAAGAATTTAAGAATTTAAGAATTTAAGAATTTAAGAATTTAAGAATTTAAGAATTTAAGAATTTAAGAATTTAAGAATTTAAGAATTTAAGAATTTAAGAATTTAAGAATTTAAGAATTTAAGAATTTAAGAATTTAAGAATTTAAGAATTTAAGAATTTAAGAATTTAAGAATTTAAGAATTTAAGAATTTAAGAATTTAAGAATTTAAGAATTTAAGAATTTAAGAATTTAAGAATTTAAGAATTTAAGAATTTAAGAATTTAAGAATTTAAGAATTTAAGAATTTAAGAATTTAAGAATTTAAGAATTTAAGAATTTAAGAATTTAAGAATTTAAGAATTTAAGAATTTAAGAATTTAAGAATTTAAGAATTTAAGAATTTAAGAATTTAAGAATTTAAGAATTTAAGAATTTAAGAATTTAAGAATTTAAGAATTTAAGAATTTAAGAATTTAAGAATTTAAGAATTTAAGAATTTAAGAATTTAAGAATTTAAGAATTTAAGAATTTAAGAATTTAAGAATTTAAGAATTTAAGAATTTAAGAATTTAAGAATTTAAGAATTTAAGAATTTAAGAATTTAAGAATTTAAGAATTTAAGAATTTAAGAATTTAAGAATTTAAGAATTTAAGAATTTAAGAATTTAAGAATTTAAGAATTTAAGAATTTAAGAATTTAAGAATTTAAGAATTTAAGAATTTAAGAATTTAAGAATTTAAGAATTTAAGAATTTAAGAATTTAAGAATTTAAGAATTTAAGAATTTAAGAATTTAAGAATTTAAGAATTTAAGAATTTAAGAATTTAAGAATTTAAGAATTTAAGAATTTAAGAATTTAAGAATTTAAGAATTTAAGAATTTAAGAATTTAAGAATTTAAGAATTTAAGAATTTAAGAATTTAAGAATTTAAGAATTTAAGAATTTAAGAATTTAAGAATTTAAGAATTTAAGAATTTAAGAATTTAAGAATTTAAGAATTTAAGAATTTAAGAATTTAAGAATTTAAGAATTTAAGAATTTAAGAATTTAAGAATTTAAGAATTTAGGAATTTAAGAATTTAAGAATTTAAGAATTTAAGAATTTAAGAATTTAAGAATTTAAGAATTTAAGAATTTAGGAATTTAAGAATTTAAGAATTTAAGAATTTAAGAATTTAAGAATTTATGAATTTATGAATTTCAGAATTTCAGAATTTAAGAATAACCAAAAAGATACACAAACGGTTTTTAATAAAATCAAAAAAAGCATTATGACAACTTGATACGACCAAAAATTTGCAATTTTTTAAAAAGAAATCAAGAAAAAAAATACCTAAAATTACTCAAAAAAATATCGAATTTATCAGCTTTTTTTTAATGTAAAGCTGTCATCAAATGACTATTTTGAAAAGTGTTTCACTTTATTTTCGCTAAATCCTGATCTACAATGGCAAATCGCAGAATGTTGCGTCTGAAAACTTGATGATTGTTTTGACAAGAGTTTGCGTAAGTTTGCTCTTGTATACTAAGCTTGCTGGTTTTCCTACCTAGTTAGCATAAGAGAGCGCAGTAGTATAGATGAAACGCTGTCGATTTAAAAAAAAAATTGAATTATTTTACAGATTCGCTTACAAGAATTCTATCCAATTCCAATTTAGTTTTAAATATTATTTTCAATTATTTCTGTGATTTTTTTTTTGTAAAATTTAAAATAAGAATATTTTTCTTCTAAAATTTCTGGGGGGGCACAATGTATGGGCTGCCCCCCCTGCCCAATTTTAAGGGGGGCAAAAAGTACCGTGCCCCCCCAGAGTCGGCGCCCCTGTTTACAACAAAGTTTGAATATTTTAACAATCAGATACTTGCAGGATTGGGTCCGTAAGTTTGACAAATTTTGAATAGCAAGACAACAACTTCCTTGGTTGCTGTGCACCCTTAAGCTAGAAAATCATAATAAATATAATGAAAACATAGATTATAAGACCGTTTCAAAAATTTCCCGTGATTAAAAAAAAATTGGACGCCTTAACCCACATTTTACAGAAAACTTCCCCCAAAAGCTCACTAATTCGCACACATATTTCCACAAGTTCATTCATTTATTTGAGGCAATTTCAACATTCTTGGTCATCCGCTGCCCGATTACCACAAGTTTCTATAAAAAATTGTAGGCTCTTAAATAGCCACAAATTGATAGAAATTCCCGCAACTTCATACACAAATACCCACAAGTTAAAAATGCCCACAAATTCTATCAACTTAATACACATATTCCAAAAATTCACATAAAATACATAGAAAAATCATGAACAAATTCTCAAATAATTCCACAAACCCACAAAAATAAGTTATCAAAAATGCTTTAAAAAAACACTAACTTTATACACCAATTCCAAAATTTCACTAAAATTCCCTTGAAAATTTCCATAAATACCCAGATAAAATCTTCATTTACACCGATTCTCACAAATTTATGCATAAATTTTCACAAGTGTTTACAAAAAGAGATGCTTGCTCTACGTTTCAATGGCACACTTGGCTAAGTTCTAACCAGGGGGTAGCGAAGAAGCCGCCATCTTGGAAGTTCAGATTACAAACACTGTGAATCAGTATTATTCATATTACTTTGGTAACACGAAGTGTGTAATCTTGGTTAAACTCAAAAGTCCCATGAAAATGTGTAAAACCAAACTGAAAAATTTGTAATACCGATTCACAGTGTACGGGCGCACTGTTTGATCGACCAAAAGAAAAAAAAAGCAAAAAAGGTAAACAGAAAAATCACTTTTTTCGATATGAATTTTCAGCCAATATTGGGATGGAATCTCCAAGGATATGATAGATTTTGCCATCAGCAACACAATTCACGTGTTTTTTCAGGTATTTATTACAATTTGACAGCTATTGCTTTTGTTGTGGGCTCTCATTTGACAACCGTACTAATTTAGACTGTTGTCAGTTTTCTTTGGTTGGAATAGGGTTGCCATCCCCCCGGTTCTAACAGACGTTGTCAGATGAGGTATGTTTATGGTAATTTTTAATAACAGAAAGCTATTGACTGCGAATATTAGTTCCATCGGCGTCTTCTCTTAAAAAAAAGTTCCCGTAAATTTCCAGAATATGTTGGGCTCTCAAATCTCCCCAAATATCAACAAATTCAGAGAGGTGGGCAAAATCGCTCTATTTTGAGAGCCGCTCATTTTCGTTCGCTCTTTAAAATGAGGCGCTCTTTTGAACGGCTCTTTAGCTCTTTTTCAAAATTTGGATGAAAAGGCCTTTTCCTTTTCCGGTAAAAATATTTACGAGACTGAAAAACCAAGTCTGTCATACAGAAATTGCCACAAAAAAAAACACCAAAAAACCCGTTTTCAACATTTTCATTTTTAAAACCGATCTATCTTCCCAAAGATTGGACATAGGACAATGGTCAATATGCACGGAGAAAAAAGAATTCCCAAAATCGTGAACAAGCGTTCATGAAAATGAGAACCACGAACAAAGTGTTCAAATTTCATGGTACGTTTTTCAAAATCGTACCATGGAATTTGAACACTTTGTTCGAGGTTCCCATTTTCATGAACGCTTGTTCACGATTTTAAGAACTCTTTTTTCTCCGTGTGGAGACTTTTATGTAAAATTGTCTGGAGAATCGATTCCCACTACCGGTTTTTGAAAATTTTGACGTTTAGACCACTTTTCTAAAAAAAAAAAGATTTAGTAAATGATTTTTGTATTTTTTTAGGAAAGACAAACCATCCAGCATTTTTCATCAGTCTTTTGATTGTATTTTAGGCTATTTCCTCAAAAAATTTGACCGAAAAAAAAACACGACATCACCTTTAAATTTAAGTTTTAGACTAAAAATCATAAAATCTCATAGATGTGGCGTGTATTTTTTTTCAGTGTATTTTTTCAGAAAGTCCGTCCAATTTCCTACAAGTTTGTCTTTGACCACTTTTTGACACGACGCAACAGCTTCGAGATACAGTGATTTTTAAATTACTAAATACACAAATATTTAAATACCTTACGCCCTTCTCAAATGTTATTTTCGAGTACTATTGGCTCCATATACACAAAAATGGCTTATATAGGCCTAGGATAACATGTCAACAAAGTTTCATTGAAATCGAAGAAGGTCGAGTACAAAAGTATCCGAAAAAATCCTGATTTGAGCTGGAATTGCTCTAAAGCAACACATCGACCCTTGAAATCGACTGATTCGGTAATTTCAAATTTTGTAGATAACGACTAGTATTTTTGTTAATTTTAATAATAGATGAATTGCAACCGTTTCAGTTTATATCTTTATATTTTCTACTCTTTTTTAGAGAAACTTTCCCCTCTACCTCTCCTCGTGGCACCACGCAAATATAAGACATAAATATTTAACATTTCAAAGCTGCGCGCAGTGAAAACACACAGAATTCACCGGAATAAAAACAAACCACATGTATCGCACACAGCAGGGTATGTGTCCTCAAATATTGAAATATTTTCCTGCCCTGTCTCGAGACACTTGCTAAATTCGAAAAGCAAACATTTCTCCACCGTCTGTGGCCCTGGGTCTGGGGATCCTTGTACGCGAGCAGCGCAACCCATAAGCGCCCGGGAACATTGTGGGCAAACATGGGGACCACGGCAATGTAAAATATGGCCACTGGAATGCTAATACAGCAGGGGACAATGCTACCGAAACCGGGGTTCGGAGCCGAATCCTGGGCGATTCTCGGGTGTCCACGGAGGGAAAATTGGAACTTTTTTTTATATATTTATTAAGTGTTAGTGAAAGCTACTGCAATTTAATAGTTTTAAATGTTTTAAAAATATTTCCCTCAGTGCGAACTTTTCTCCTGGAATTCCTTCACTTTCAATTCACACCAGTCTGGCCGACAATGCAACGCCGCGCCAGAGTGTCGCGCGCGAGCCCAAAAATATCGTAAAACGTAAAACATTTACCAGACCTGCTCGACGCGGCCAATATGCCGATTGCTGGAACGTGTTTCTGCTACCGTCTGGTGTTTGCTGCCGGTGCAGACATCCGAACTCTGGTAGCTTCAACGGTTTAGAGGTATTTTTTGTTTATGAAACGAAGAACATAACCGCAAAGAGATCTTCAAAAAAATGTAATGAAATCTATGCATAAGCGAAGCAAAGATCAAAAATGACTTACTCGGCGCCGATCAAATCGTTTGCATCACCAGTGAGCAACCAATCGTAAGCTACTACGATTCGCGAACCAAGCAATTTAACCAATATTGAAAAAAAAGAATTTTGTTTCAAATTTAAATATCAAAATTTATTCAATAATATCTAATTCTTCTTCACAATCACAGTTTTATTTTTGTGACTGATTTCATGCTGCTCCACATAGTCCAACCGCCCAAAGCGCTTATCGCAGAACCTGCAGCCGAACGGTGACTCCCCGTGACTCGTCCAGATGTGGCGTTTCAGATCGTAGGGACGGCTGAACCGCTTCGTGCATTGCTGACATCCGTACGGCTTAAAGGCATCGTTATGCTTCCGGACGTGAGTCTGCAGCAGTTCCACAGACGAATACTTCTTGCCACACTGCGCACACGTATGCTCCTTGGGTCCCGAATGGTTGTAGTGGTTGTGCTGAAGCAGACCCCGACGACTCTTGAACGCCTGGTTGCACGGCAGGCAGTAGAACTCGGACTCGGTGACCGGGACTTTGGGCAAGGGCTTGCGTCCTCGCTTTCGGGCCTGCTTGCTGGGCGTTGGTTCGTGAGCATTTGCAGCCTCCAACGACGAGCTGGTTGAGTGTTTCTCCGGTGATACTGTCGCCGGAATGTCATTGTACTCGCTACTTGATGTTGCCGAACTACCCGAATCCAAAGGTGATACTACTGCTGCACCGTTCTGTCCCAGAATTACTTCATGTGACATTATATAGCTAGTCGCCTGTTCCTCCAGAAGGTCTTGCGGATCTGAAATGCTGATCATATCGGCGTAGCTATAAGGCTGCTGATCCAACTCCGTATCCGCTGTAGAACCTTCGCAATACGGAATTTCAGCTTGCTGCGGCGGTGAGCAAGTCGAATACACTTCCGAACTTCCAATATAGTAGATCGTCTGCTGGTCCGGAAGGTAATCCGGAACAGTTCCATCGTCGAATGGCGATTCCTGCTCGTAGTACAAACCGACATTCTGGGCGCTTTCTATTGAAAACGACGGAAGTATAAAATGCAAGTTGCTATTGGCGTAGTACTCGTCAACTTGATGATGGCTACCGAACGTGCAATCGACTCCAAACTCCATCCTTGTAGAATTTTTCTGGATGTTGATGGCGTTTTGCTCAAGTGCTAGGAATGAACGATTTGTGGTTGAACTACGGTGAGATAAGCCTTAAATACCAAGTACAGGTAATACTGAGCACCGTAAATATTGCACCTGAACGGCAGCTTCATACTGTGTCTAGGTAATCAAACGTTACAGTCGAGAAAAAAAGCTTGAACCTAATGTTCATTGTTACCTGTCACATGATTTTTTTACAACTTTATAAATTCATAAATTTATAAATTCATAAATTCATAAATTCATAAATTCATAAATTCATAAATTCATAAATTCATAAATTCATAAATTCATAAATTCATAAATTCATAAATTCATAAATTCATAAATTCATAAATTCATAAATTCATAAATTCATAAATTCATAAATTCATAAATTCATAAATTCATAAATTCATAAATTCATAAATTCATAAATTCATAAATTCATAAATTCATAAATTCATTAAATTCATAAATTCATAAATTCATAAATTCATAAATTCATAAATTCATAAATTCATAAATTCATAAATTCATAAATTCATAAATTCATAAATTCATAAATTCATAAATTCATAAATTCATAAATTCATAAATTCATAAATTCATAAATTCATAAATTCATAAATTCATAAATTCATAAATTCATAAATTCATAAATTCATAAATTCATAAATTCATAAATTCATAAATTCATAAATTCATAAATTCATAAATTCATAAATTCATAAATTCATAAATTCATAAATTCATAAATTCATAAATTCATAAATTCATAAATTCATAAATTCATAAATTCATAAATTCATAAATTCATAAATTCATAAATTCATAAATTCATAAATTCATAAATTCATAAATTCATAAATTCATAAATTCATAAATTCATAAATTCATAAATTCATAAATTCATAAATTCATAAATTCATAAATTCATAAATTCATAAATTCATAAATTCATAAATTCATAAATTCATAAATTCATAAATTCATAAATTCATAAATTCATAAATTCATAAATTCATAAATTCATAAATTCATAAATTCATAAATTCATAAATTCATAAATTCATAAATTCATAAATTCATAAATTCATAAATTCATAGATTCATAAATTCATAAATTCATAAATTCATAAATTCATAAATTCATAAATTCATAAATTCATAAATTCATAAATTCATAAATTCATAAATTCATAAATACATAAATTCATAAATTCATAAATTTATAAATTCATAAATTCATAAATTCATAAATTCATAAATTCATAAATTCATAAATTCATAAATTCATAAATTCATAAATTCATAAATTCATAAATTCATAAATTCATAAATTCATAAATTCATAAATTCATAAATTCATAAATTCATAAATTCATAAATTCATAAATTCATAAATTCATAAATTCATAAATTCATAAATTCATAAATTCATAAATTCATAAATTCATAAATTCATAAATTCATAAATTCATAAATTCATAAATTCATAAATTCATAAATAAATTCATAAATTCATACATGGCGATACAAAAAAAATAGTTTGAGAATTGAGAACAATGTGTTATGAAAAAATTACAATTGATTGGTGCAGGTTTTGTAAAGAAAATTATAATAATTTCTCATCACAGTTTTAAAAGTGAAGTTTACATATTAACTATTCTTGAATCGTTTTTGCTCCCGAAACCGGTAAGCACTTCCTACTCTGCCAACAAATCAATTCGTCCCTCTTTACCCTTAAGTCAAATCCGCACCTACAGTCCTAAGACCAAAGACCGTCCAAAGATCCCGTCTTGACGTGCGGGGGAGCGCGCGCGCGCTCCGGTATAATTGAATCCAATAATTCATTGTACCACTTCAATCAACGATCTTCCCACTCACCAGCAGCGACTAAAACCCTTGATGGGTTGACATTCACCTTTGCTGGAAATTGAATGCGCGATCCCCGGAAGGGCTTCGCGGACGAGCCGCCGAGGGATCCTATTAAAATGAAGAGATCACATGTGCCCCTTCGGAGATGGCCTCTGGATGGAGTTTGAAAACCTTCAAACGGCAACTGTAGACTTTAGGGTAAGGCGATGGATTGATGATTTCTTGATCCAAAGAAGCTTAAAATGACCCTACAGTCTAAGAAGATTAGGAAGGTCAACAATATCGGCAGCTACCCTACCCACATGGTGATTGTGTCGCGAAAAAGTGAGTGGGATTCGCCGAGATGATGAAGTCCCGCCGTCAGCAGCGGAGGCTTTCTTCGTTTGAGGGGCCAACTTGACTTGCCGATGCATCGATCAGACCTTTGCAGCCGTTTTGACGGTGGACCTTATCGCCGGATGGCGATGACAATACCGTGGTGAGGGCGGTTGACACTGAACGTGAACATTTCTTTCAATTAAGAGGGGGTCGTCTCTGGCTTGGAGGTGGATTCTAATCTCGATGGTTCCTGATGGATATTGGAGAAATTGACATCCTGGCTAAACGCTTAAAGCTGTTAAATAATAACTTTCCATTTAAAACTTCATAAAACTCCTCATAATATATTGTGATACTTAATCATGGTTCCCGCTCCGAACTGTCAATTTCACTCTTCTCGTGTGGTGAACATAAATGAAAATGTCACATGCTGAGGCGAACCCGACCCTGAACCATTGGATTGCCCTTGGTCAGTGTTGCTCGAGATCGCCTGGGGCGCGGCCGACACGCGAAGATCGTATTACGGTAGTTCCCGTGGACACGTGTAAAACAATTTTCCACCCGCGCGCGCACGCTGGATGACCACACAAACATACACTGAGAAACAATTAATTTCACATTTACACGGGTCACACTTGTTGGGCACGCAAACGCGTCGAAAAAAGTGCGAGATAAAGTGAGAAGGAAAGATTTGGACTCTGTCTCGTAATGGGACGTGAGATAAATTGCACTTTTTCCGATGTAATTGGTTCTGCCCATTTGAAGGAGTGAGGAATAGGGGTTTTCAACCAAATAAATTTTCAACGTAAAACTTTGTTTTTACTTTTAATTCCTAAAACATATTAATTGATGTTTTGTTGTATCAACAAGTTTTGTTTTTGTGCAAACAAGTCCCCAATAACAAAAATATTGAGCACAACCATCTAAAAAAATTAGTATCATTCTTTAACAATGCTAAACTAACTCGCTCTCTCACTACGATGTTTGAATTTTTAAACCGTTGCCACCAACACTCAATTTAAAACTTGCAAAATTATAAAATCGGATCACATGATGATGCCGGGACCGTGGTGTAGGGGTAAGCGTGATTGCATTTCACCCAGTCGGCCTGGGTTCGATCCCAGAAGGTCCCGGTGGCAAATTTTGAGACGAGATTTGTCTGATCACGCCTTCCGTCGGACGGGAAGTAAATGTTGGCCCCGGACTAACCTAAAAAGGTTAGGTCGTTAGCTCAGTCCAGGTGTAGGAGTCGTCTCCCTGGGTCCTGTCCTGGTGGAGTCGCTGGTAGGCAGTTGGACTCACAATCCAAAGGTCATCAGTTCGAATCCCGGGGTGGATGGAAGCTAAGGTGTAAAAAGAGGTTTGCAATTGCCTCAACAATCAAGCCTTCGGACACCTAGTTTCGAGTAGGAATCTCGCAATCGAGAACGCCAAGGCAATGCTGTAGAGCGAATAATTTGATTTTTTTGATTTTTTGATTTTTGATCACATGAACTCAGTGTTGCATTCATCACGCGCTCGTGAGCGCTCACTTTTCGCTCATTCGTGAGGAGAAGCGCTACGCGAGCTAGCTCATGGTTGCTCCGATTTTTTCAGCTCGCGTTTGCTCCACGCTCACGCTAGCGCGAAATATGCGAAATATGCTCACGGAGCGCTCATTTTTTACGTATCGCTAATCATTAAACGTTTATGATGAAGTTTTTATCAATTCTAGATGGATTTTTTGCTTAAGACGCAGTAGGGCTGTGGAAATATCACTTTGTAAACTAATTTTATGTTATATGAATTGGAATAGCTTATTTTCGTCAGCCATGTTTTTGAATAAAAGGATGGATTCGCAAGGGTCAAATCATTTTGGAAACATACTTAAAGGCCTTATTGTATTAAGGTAAGCAAAATGGTGCGGGGGAGGGGTATAGACGCCCAATAAAAGGGCCTGCAAACCTAAGAAAAACTTACAAAACAATGAATTGGTTCAAGAGGATTAGTTCGATTCAATTTCATGTGCTTGGTTGATTGAAATATAACATTAAACTGTTTTATTTACCTAATCAGTGATTTGACTACATTTCCAAAGTGCGGGTCTGAATAAGCTACCATTAAAAAAAGTTATTCCGTTCATTAAAGCTTTCAGTCATTCAGTGATTAGAAACGGCTAATAATTTCTACAAAGTTAGTCTTTATTTGGACAAACCTACTTTGGCTTACCAGCTCACGTGAGCGCAAAACGGTCCGGTGAGCGTGAGCGATGATTAAGACTAAAGGTGGGCAAAACCACTCTTTTTTAGGAGCCGCTCATTCTCGCTCGCTCTTTAAAATGAGCCGCTCTTTCGAACGGTTCTTTCACTCTTGCTAAAAAATTTGTCGTTTTTTAAGAATTATGAATTTGTTTTATTACACTTTAAGCCACTTCCCCCTTTCAAAATCGGTTCAAAAAATCAGGGGGCACAAAAATATAAAAAAAAACTTCTAAATTTTAAAGGAAACAGAAGTTATTTCCTGCGTTAAGAATCAAATTTAGTATGTCTGGAATTGAAAAAAAAATATTTTCAGTTTTTTGTGGGATTCCAATGTTCAGCACCGCAAAAAAGTTTTTTTTGGCGAAAAAAAATCTCTTCAATACTTGGGTATTTCAAAAACTAATGATTGGAAAACAACTGGGCAGGTTAAAATGCTCTTTCAAATAATTTTTTCATTCAAATGTCTAGACCATGGCTTTTTGCTTAATTTTTAAAAAATATTTTTACAATCTTAAAATACCAACTTTCATATAAAAAATAAATAATTCCATATTGAATGTTTGGCCCTTTTGAAATGTTAGTCTACATTCTAAATTTTTCAAAACATTTTGTCGGAAAGATCATAAAATTGAAAATGTGAAACTTAAAAGCCTATTTTTCTTTTATTCGCTGTACTTCAGCAACCCTACTTTTTAATCAAAAAACATAACACGGCGGCAAAATTTTTGTCCATTCTTTTCTATGGCTCAATAGTTGCGGTTTTTTGTCCCATAAATATATCAAAAATGTCCAAAATTATCAAAAATGTGGATTCTGGTTAATTTAAAAATCGTCAACTGGTTAATTTAAAAATCTTCAACAAAAAATCCGTGTACCTATTCTTTCCGAATAGTCCTCACAAACACCTAAAACTTAGCTGAAGACACCACATCGATCAAAAAATTCCTTCGTAAATCACAGATTTTCCAACATTTACGTAACATTTTTGTATGGACAGCTACCAAAATTTTATGGGGCTTTGTATGGGTGAACCACACACAAAATGGCTTCTTTGGTCATAGGAAAGGACCCCACAAAGTTTGAACCAAGAAAAAAAAAATTAAATAGATCTATTTCCGGTTATGGTGGAGAATTGCTCATTTCTGGAGCAACATTTGAAAAGGGCGGATAAGCATTTTGACAGCCAGAACTATTTTGCAAATTCCGAGCCAACAGGTATCTATTTTACAAAACCCGCAGAGTTAAAAGGTAGCTGAGAAGGCCAGCTTTTATTTTACATTTAGACTTTTGGGAAAAAGTCACATGTTGGCTTGGAATTTGTAAAATAGTTTCAGCTGTCAAAATTCTTATCCGCCCTTTTCTCGTGTTGGTCCAGATTTGTACTTTGTTTACTTATTTTAAATGCACTTTTTATTCAATTTTTAATTTTGAATTTATAAAACTTGGAAGATGACTATCAACATTTTTGAATAGTTCAAAGAGCACATTTTTTAAAATAATTCCCAGCAAATCATAGCATCCAACCCTATTCCTTGCGTATCGTATCGAGAGAAAGCCAAACGACAAATCCAATCACGTAGAGGGCGATGATTTATCACGCCCATAAATTGCCCCAGAACGGGCGACATAACCGCCACGGTGGCAGAGTGATATCTGGTGTAGTAATTGAAATTTGCCACCAGGCGGCCGGCGGTATTGTGAGACCATTTCGGTGGTGGTCACTAGTCACCGAACGAAGTAGATTTGCGCTTGTAATCGCGCGGCGTGTTTAGGCGGATCATCCGGCCAGAACAAAGCTAGCATGTTTATGTTCCCTGGAGCGAGTGCCACTCAATAACATCTGTTCGATTCCATACCAGTGGCAGCGGCATCGACGGTGCAAACCCTTTTGGGGTAGATTTCTGCTGAATCAGATCTTAACTGACTGAACCAGGGCTCTGTGGGATCACTCACATGGCCGGGGCGCGCGCGCCGCTCTTCTCCTGGGTCGGATTCAGCAATGAATTATTCATCGGCATCAGATTCGCGCAATCTCATTATCGCTTATCGCGTTCGAAGATCTTGCTGCTGCTGCCACCTGAACGCGCGTACCATCGGGCAGAGATCTTATGATCTGCTTCCGTGGACGTGGACAGGACAAAGAAAACGAAGACGACGGACGCGTGTGATTTAACATGTTCTCTCCACACCTCACTCTCTCTGTTGGTGGAATATGTGGACAGGAGATCCCTCCGCTAGGGTGGTCCACTATTGAAGACATTTCTTCAAATATTGAAATTCGTTGCTTGATGCCAAACTTAAAAATTGAAATCTTTCTTTAAAATTGGCTTTCAAAGAAATAAACCTGCTCCAACAAACTCAGATTACCCTATTCCACACAAAAAAAAATCACAAACAAGGTCCCAGGATCTCCCATATCACGGAGTTGGACAAGATGCAACACACCACCGGGGGGAGGCCAGTGCGTGTGTGAAGTTGATGTAAATCGTCTGTCAGTGGTCAGTTTGGGCATGATTTTGAAAGATCACCCCGACCGGGAACTTCCCCCATCCAGAATGCACGCGCAGCAGGTGTCCACACCGCCCTCCTGGTGGGGGCGCACACACAGACGACGTTGTGCGGTTGCACTAAAACTCGATGGAAATTAGGGCAGCATTAAGTGTTTCTTTTGATGACGATCGGGATTGTTTAAATTGTGATGGGCATTGATTGTGGAGAGAGAGAGAAAGGATTCGGGAGTTAGTATAAACTTTGGATTGTGGGACAGGTTGAAGTTGTATTATTCTGCTTGTAAATATTTCGATTCTCAAACAGTGAAGGTTAAAAATAATAACAACCTTCATTTTCATGAAAATACTCAACACAAATACGATAATTTTGCTAAACAATTGCAGATAAAAGCCAAATTTTATTTCGGTTTTGTTAAGATTCAGAAGAAAGACAACTGTTGTTCACGCACAAATAACGTCATGCTTCGAACTCTCGAACGCTTCGAAACCCGGACACCTCATCTTATTTTATCAATAATATGGATATAATTGTTGTGATCTAGACCAAGTTTAGATCGGATAAATAACACCCAATACCAAACTACGATGGTTTCCAACTCTCTTTATTCTCCGACCGTCCGCTCCTCGCGTACCACTCACAACGTCTACACGCTAAACCCCGTGTACCCATCTTCATACTTTTATTTACACGGTAGATCTCTACATTCCTCCCTTTCTACAAAATAGAATTTAAATTACAATACAAATTTTGAATAACAAAAAACGTTAATAGCCAACATTGAAGCTGTCAAGACTATCCAGACTTATTGCTCTTACTATGATAAATTAGTACTAGTACTTGAAAGCGACATCTATACCTCAAAACAGGCAGCTCAACCGCAGCTAACATCTGGAACAAGATACCGGCCACTCCGTACCCTTAATTATGTTCCAGTTAATTCAAACTCCCAGGTCATCCGGTGATCCTTTCCCTCTATTGCTAGCGTGCCTGAAAAAGAGAATCTTTTTTATTTCCATGTATTTAACCTAACTCATTGTACTTCTCTTTTGTCTTCACTGAAGAATTGAAGAATCTATTTTGTCTTCCTCGTTGGTCACAGATGTGCTTCAGTGATCCAGTTGGATCACTGGATCACGGAAAACTATGTTTATCCTCTCGTCTCCTCCTTTTTCTATGGAGAAGAAATTAAACTTAACCAATTTCAAAAGTTCAACCTTCTTGAAAGTTCTCTCTAAGTTAATCTCAACGTATCAGTTGTTCAATTTCTAAAAACTATACGTATTTCTCGTATAAACCTTTTTTTTCAAAGATCACAGTGTTCTCTACAAAACTGTTAATACATCAATGCTGACATACCTCTCTTCCATAACTATACAAAATAACTATGTTTACCCTCTCGTCTTCTCCTTTTTTCTATGGAGAAGAAATTAAACTTAACCAATATCAAAAGTACAACCTTCTTGAAAGTTCTCTCTAAGTTAATCTCAACGTATCAGTTGTTCAATTTCTAAAAAACTATACGTATTTCTCGTATAAACCTTTTTTTTCAAAGATCACAGTGTTCTCTACAAAACTGTTAATACATCAATGCTGACATACCTCTCTTCCATAACTATACAAAATAAAATACTATATTTAGTTGTTCTTCTAAATTAAACAGACATGGATCATGTGGCAGTGCGTGGCCGAATGGTTACGCTGTCCGCTTTGTAAGCGGATGATTCTGGGTTCGATTCCCATCTGCTGCAACCTTCCATCGGATGAGGAAGTAAAATGTCGGTCCCGGCCTTGGTTGTTAGGCCGTTAAGTCATTCCAGGTGTAGTAGTCGTCTCCATGCCATAAGTACAAACAACACACCAAACCAAGCCTACTCCGGTGGAATCACCTCTATTGCACCCTCTTAACCCAATTTGTTTAACAGTAACTCTGTACTACACTTTCTCCTAACACACTACTTGATACATTATCCTCTTGATGGACTCTTGATGTACCCTCCACAGTTTTCCAATTACTTTTGTTGATTATTACGAAAATATTTCCACCGAACACCTCACGGTGTTGGGCAAACGTATAATTTTTCCAACGGTCTAAATCCGATAACATGTGCACCAACAAATACCTCAAGGTGTTGGACAAATATATCATTTTCCTCAAAACGGTAGAACCATTTAGTTTTGTGCAGTTGAGCAGTGAGCGTGAAGTTTTTCACGGTGTCTAACGAATATATCATTTATCCTTACGGTGTAAAACCGAAAATATGTCATCCGAAAAACCTCACGTTGATGGGCAAATATAACTCTTCTCAAAGTGTAACCCCTTTTGGTTTCGGGCACCGAGAAACCTCACGGTGTCTGAGAAATATATATATATATTTTTTTTTACTCATGGTGTAAAACCAAAATCATGTATACCGACAACTTCACGATGTAGGACAGATATATCATTTTTCTCAAATCGTAAAATCTTTTAGTTCTGAGCACCGAAAAACCTCACGGTGTTGGACAAACATAATTTTTCTCAATGTGTAAAACCTTTTGGTCTTGGGTGCCGAAAACCCTCAGGGCGTCTGACAAATATATATTTTTTCTCACGGTGTAAAACCGAAAATATGTGCACCGAAAAACCTCACGGTGTCTGACAAATATATTTTTTCTCACGGTGTAAAACCGGAAATATGTGCACCGAAAAACCTCACGGTGTCTGACAAATATATCACTTTTTCCTCACGGTGTAAAACCGAAAATATCTGCACCGAAAAACCTCACGGTGTCTGACAAACATATTACTTTTTCCTCACGGTGTAAACCTGAAAATATGTGCACCGAAAAACCTCACGGTGTCTGACAAACATATTACTTTTTCCTCACGGTGTAAACCTGAAAATATCTGCACCGAAAAACCTCACGGTGTCTGACAAATATATCACTTTTTCTCACGGTGTAAAACCGAAAATATCTGCACCGAAAAACCTCACGGTGTCTGACAAACATATTACTTTTTCCTCACGGTGTAAACCTGAAAATATCTGCACCGAAAAACCTCACGGTGTCTGACAAACATATTACTTTTTCCTCACGGTGTAAACCTGAAAATATCTGCACCGAAAAACCTCACGGTGTCTGACAAATATATCACTTTTTCTCACGGTGTAAAACCGAAAATATCTGCACCGAAAAACCTCACGGTGTCTGACAAACATATTACTTTTTCCTCACGGTGTAAACCTGAAAATATGTGCACCGAAAAACCTCACGGTGTCTGACAAACATATTACTTTTTCCTCACGGTGTAAACCTGAAAATATCTGCACCGAAAACCCTCACGGTGTCTGACAAATATATCACTTTTTCCTCACGGTGTAAAACCGAAAATATCTGCACCGAAAAACTTCACGGTGTCTGACAAACATATTACTTTTTTTCCTCACGGTGTAAACCTGAAAATATGTGCACCGAAAAACCTCACGGTGTCTGACAAAATATATGTTTTTTTTTTCTCACGGTGTAAAACCGAAAATATCATGAGTATATTTTCAAAACTACCTATATGCTATGGTTTCTCATGCAGATAGGACCTAATGGAAATTTAATAAAGAAATAATTAACCGCTCAGGTTACAATTCAATTCAAAATGTCCAGAGTGAACTCTACCTAATATTGAACGAAACTAGTACAGCGGATAATGCTTGTATTATTTTTATAATCACTTGAAAAGCTAATGAACAACTCCAGTGAGCCCACACATTTATTTGTACATGTCAATCATTGAGAAGAACCGAATCTACTTAATTGTTACCGTAGTCTCCCCCTTTACTTAAAAGAGAATAAGAAACTTACGCTTGAGACACCCATGGCCCCTCGTTTCTGAACAGGACCGTAACATACCATCAGTACCACTGATCTTACGTTTTAACGCTCTACCCCAAAAAGAAATCACCAACAAATCTCAAATTTGAAACTACTCCAAATTATTTAACAAACCACATCTTTTCCGAGATGAAATTCTCCTAAAAGTCACTTGCACATCCCCCTTTCACAACAAAAATATTTGAACCACTTCATAGCTTTTAGAATTGCCTGTTTCACAATAATATTCTATGCAATTTTGAGTATCTAGACTAAAATGTATCTGAAATTGAGTAAGACTGGCAAAGCGTGTACTTTCCATCAATGACAGCTCCAGGATTGCTGATTAAACCGGGCCCTCGAGATAGCGAAACAAAACATTAAACATGCTCAAATTCACTCTTAGTTCTAATAAATATTATACTTAACTTTCACCTCGTCGCCAAATGTTGTGATCTAGACCAAGTTTAGATCGGATAAATAACACCCAATACCAAACTACGATGGTTTCCAACTCTCTTTATTCTCCGACCGTCCGCTCCTCGCGTACCACTCACAACGTCTACACGCTAAACCCCGTGTACCCATCTTCATACTTTTATTTACACGGTAGATCTCTACAATAATAATTGTCAAAACTGTGTTATTTCATGAATTCCAACATCAACTTTCATTAAAAGTTTGTTTGAACGCTGTAGTTAATGCCAAAACGATTAAATACAATAAAATTAAAAGTTTACCGAAAATGCGAAACATTTCACTTGAAATATTTCATAGGCGTTCGAAGCACCGGGAAGGCAAAGCAGAAATGTATGGTTTCGATTTCCCTAAATTCCAGCAAATTTTTAAATAAACTATCAATTGTTTTGATGTTCACAGCTTATTTGAGACTTAAAAAATTCCATTCACTAACATTTCAGTCCAAATTTGTGCGATTCATAAGTAAAATCGAGTGTCCGGAATTCGAAGCAAAAGTGTCCGGAGTTCGAATCAGCTTTTATCAGTGTCCGGAATTCGAAGCACAACAAGTCATTTTAATTTTAAAATTCTAATGAAAAACTGTTAGAAAATACATATGTTGCATGCATTTTCTTGAAACTGACTGTTTATACCACATTCTTATGATATTTTTACATTTCCAACTAATTTGCCATGATTTTTTGCCAGCTATAACAAAAATGATTTGCTACTAAGTGTCCAGATTTCGAATCATGACGTTAGTCAATGCCAAATTAAAATAAAATAAAATAAAAATAAGAGTTGACCAAGAATGTGAAACATTTCACTGAAATATTTCACAAGCGTCCGAAGCACCGAGAAGGCAAAGCGGAAATTTATGGTTCTGATTTCCTTGAATTCTAGAATTTTTTTATACAAAATATCGATTGTTTTGATGTTAATAGCTTATTTGAGACTTAAAGAATGCCATTCACTAAAATGTTAGTCCAAATTAGTGCGATTCATAAGCAAAAACTAACTTAATCCACCTATGTGGTTGAAGCCTTCCTCACTCATTACCATCAATGGCTGTACACAAATTTCATCTATTTTTTAGATATGGATTAAAAAGAACATAAATATCACTTAAGTGGCCATATCTCGAGACAGGGTTGCCAGATCTTCAAAGTTTTGGACTCGTTGGAAAGGTCTTTTGATAACCTAACCAAAAATGGGTCGGATGGTGGATCCGGACATAGTTTACATACATTTAAGTGAGATCCGGCTTCCAAAAAGTACATCAATATCACTTAAGTGGCCATATCTCGAGACAGGGTTGCCAGATCTTCAATGTTTTGGACTCGTTGGAAAGGTCTTTTGATAACCTAACCAAGAATGGGTCGGATGGTGGATCCGGACATAGTTTACATACATTTAAGTGAGATCCGGCTTCCAAAAAGTACATAAATATCACTTAAGTGGCCATATCTCGAGACAGGGTTGCCAGATCTACAATTTTTTGGACTCGTTGGAAAGGTCTTTTGATAACCCAACCAACGATGGGTTGGATGGTGGATCCGAACATAGTTTACATACATTTGAGTGAGATCCGGCATCCAAAAAGTACATTAATATCACTTAAGTCGGGATATCTCGAGACAGGGTTGCCAGATCTTCAATGTTTTGAACTCGTTGGAAAGGTCTTTTGATAATCTAACCAACGATGGGTTGGATGATGGACCTGGACATAGTTTACATACATTTATGTGAGATCCGGCTTTCAAAAAGTACATCAATATCACTTAAGTGGGCATATCTCGAGACAGGGTTGCCAGATCTTCAATGTTTTATGCTCGTTAGAAAGATCTTCTGATAACCTAACCAACGATGGGTTGGATGGTGGATCCGGACGTAGTTTACATACATTTAAGTGAGATCCGGCATCCAAAAAGTACATAAATATCACTTAAGTGGACATATCTCGAGACAGGGTTGCCAGATCTTCAATGTGTTGGACTCGTTGGAAAGGTCTTTTTATAACCTAACCAACGATGGGTCGGATGGTGGATCCGGACATAGTTTACATACATTTAAGTGAGATCCGGCTTCCAAAAAGTACATCAATATCACTTAAGTGGCCATATCTCGAGACAGGGTTGCCAGATCTTCAATGTTTTGGACTCGTTGGAAAGGTCTTTTTATAATCTAATCAACGATGGGTCGGATGGTGGATCCGGACATAGTTTACATACATTTAAGTGAGATCCGGCTTCCAAAAAGTACATCAATATCACTTAAGTGGCCATATCTCGAGACAGGGTTGCCAGATCTTCAATGTTTTGAACTCTTTGGAAAGGTCTTTTGATAATCTAACCAACGATGGGTTGGATGATGGACCTGGACATAGTTTACATACATTTAAGTGAGATCCGGCTTTCAAAAAGTACATCAATATCACTTAAGTGGGCATATCTCGAGACAGGGTTGCCAGATCTTCAATGTTTTGAACTCTTTGGAAAGGTCTTTTGATAATCTAACCAACGATGGGTTGGATGATGGACCTGGACATAGTTTACATACATTTATGTGAGATCCGGCTTTCAAAAAGTACATCAATATCACTTAAGTGGGCATATCTCGAGACAGGGTTGCCAGATCTTCAATGTTTGGGACTCGTTGGAAAGGTCTTTTGATAACCTAACCAAGAATGGGTCGGATGGTGGATCCGGACATAGTTTACATACATTTAAGTGAGATTTGGCATCCAAAAAGTACTTAAATATCACTTAAGTGGACATATCTCGAGACAGGGTTGCCAGATCTTCAATGTTTTATGCTCGTTGGAAAGGTCTTCTGATAACCTAACCAACGATGGGTTAGATGATGGACCCGGACATAGTTTACATACATTTAAGTGAGATCCGGATATATGTGAAAACACATTTTTATACATAACTTTTGAACTACTTATCGAAACTTCAATCTGTATAAAACTCGATCTATGGGACCCTAAACCAAGTCGAATGCAACAGGTTCGGGTCAAATCGGTTCAGCCAGTGCCGAGAAACATGAGCTAGTTTGTTGGTCACATACATACATAGACACACACATACACACAGACATTTGTTCAGTTTTCGATTCTGAGTCGATATGTATACATGAAGGTGGGTCTACGACGTTTTTATGCAAAGTTCATTTTTAGAGCAGGATTATAGCCTTACCTCAGTGAGGAAGGCAAAACGAGTGTCCGGAATTCGAAACAAAAGTGTCCGAATTTCGAATCAGGTTTGGACATAGTTTACATACATTTATGTGAGATCCGGCTTTCAAAAAGTACATCAATATCACTTAAGTGGGCATATCTCGAGACAGGGTTGCCAGATCTTCAATGTTTTATGCTCGTTAGAAAGATCTTCTGATAACCTAACCAACGATGGGTTGGATGGTGGATCCGGACGTAGTTTACATACATTTAAGTGAGATCCGGCATCCAAAAAGTACATAAATATCACTTAAGTGGACATATCTCGAGACAGGGTTGCCAGATCTTCAATGTTTTGGACTCGTTGGAAAGGTCTTTTTATAACCTAACCAACGATGGGTTGGATGTAGGATCCGGACATAGTTTACATACATTTAAGTGAGATCCGGCTTCCAAAAAGTACATCAATATCACTTAAGTGGGCATATCTCGAGACAGGGTTGCCAGATCTTCAATGTTTTGGACTCGTTGGAAAGGTCTTTTTATAATCTAATCAACGATGGGTCGGATGGTGGATCCGGACATAGTTTACATACATTTAAGTGAGATCCGGCTTCCAAAAAGTACATCAATATCACTTAAGTGGCCATATCTCGAGACAGGGTTGCCAGATTTTCAATGTTTTGAACTCTTTGGAAAGGTCTTTTGATAATCTAACCAACGATGGGTTGGATGATGGACCTGGACATAGTTTACATACATTTAAGTGAGATCCGGCTTTCAAAAAGTACATCAATATCACTTAAGTGGGCATATCTCGAGACAGGGTTGCCAGATCTTCAATGTTTGGGACTCGTTGGAAAGGTCTTTTGATAACCTAACCAAGAATGGGTCGGATGGTGGATCCGGACATAGTTTACATACATTTAAGTGAGATCCGGCTTCCAAAAAGTACATCAATATCACTTAAGTGGCCATATCTCGAGACAGGGTTGCCAGATCTTCAATGTTTTGAACTCTTTGGAAAGGTCTTTTGATAATCTAACCAACGATGGGTTGGATGATGGACCTGGACATAGTTTACATACATTTATGTGAGATCCGGCTTTCAAAAAGTACATCAATATCACTTAAGTGGGCATATCTCGAGACAGGGTTGCCAGATCTTCAATGTTTGGGACTCGTTGGAAAGGTCTTTTGATAACCTAACCAAGAATGGGTCGGATGGTGGATCCGGACATAGTTTACATACATTTAAGTGAGATTTGGCATCCAAAAAGTACATAAATATCACTTAAGTGGACATATCTCGAGACAGGGTTGCCAGATCTTCAATGTTTTATGCTCGTTGGAAAGGTCTTCTGATAACCTAACCAACGATGGGTTAGATGATGGACCCGGACATAGTTTACATACATTTAAGTGAGATCCGGATATATGTGAAAACACATTTTTATACATAACTTTTGAACTACTTATCGAAACTTCAATCTGTATAAAACTCGATCTATGGGACCCTAAACCAAGTCGAATGCAACAGGTTCGGGTCAAATCGGTTCAGCCAGTGCCGAGAAACATGAGCTAGTTTGTTGGTCACAAACATACATACACACACACATACACACAGACATTTGTTCAGTTTTCGATTCTGAGTCGATATGTATACATGAAGGTGGGTCTACGACGTTTTTATGCAAAGTTCATTTTTAGAGCAGGATTATAGCCTTACCTCAGTGAGGAAGGCAAAACGAGTGTCCGGAATTCGAAACAAAAGTGTCCGAATTTCGAATCAGGTTTTATCAGTGTCCGGGATTCGAAGCACAACAAGTCATTTTAATTTTCAAATTCTGATGAAAAATTGTTAGAAAAGACATATGTTTTATGTATTCTTTTATAATTGACTGTTACTACTTTATCTTGGTGATATTCCTACATTTCCAACTTATTACATGATTTTTTGCGAGCTAAAACAAAAATGGTATGCTACTAAGTGTCCGGATTTCGAATCATGACGTTACAAATCATACAAATTTGTTTTGAAAATTTGAATGTTTTACCGAATTAAAAAAAATCAAAACAAATTTTAGCATTTTTGTATGACCCAATCTCACCCCCAGACCCAATGTCACCCCTGATGACGGTATCAAAATATCCGACGGTTTTTAATGGGTTTTAACGAGCATTTCCCTTGTTACTCTTGCCCCACCTTCCCCTAGAGTTTGAATAATTGCTGAAGTCGGAATTATTTGGAAGGTATTTATTTTTTTATTGAAAAAAAACTATAAATTTTGCCTATTTTGCCTTCCTCACTGAGGTAAGGCTATAATCCTGCTCTAAAAATGAACTTCGTATAAAAACGTCGTAGACCCACCTTCATGTATACATATCGACTCAGAATCGAAAACTGAACAAATGTCTGTGTGTATGTGTGTGTGTATGTGTGTGTGTATGTGTGTGTGTATGTGTGTGTGTATGTATGTATGTGACCAACAAACTAGCTCATGTTTCTCGGCACTGGCTGAACCGATTTGACCCGAACTTGTTGCATTCGACTTGGTTTAGGGTCCCATAGATCGAGTTTTATACAGATTGAAGTTTCGATAAGTAGTTCAAAAGTTATGTATAAAAATGTGTTTTCACATATATTTGGATCTCACTTAAATGTATGTAAACTATGTCCGGGTCCATCATCCGACCCATCGTTGGTTAGGTTATCAAAAGACCTTTCCAACGAGTCCAAAACATTGAAGATCTGGCAACCTTGTCTCGAGATATGGCCACTTAAGTGATATTGATGTACTTTTTTGAAGCCGGATCTCACTTAAATGTATGTAAACTGTGTCCGGGTCCATCATCCGACCCATCGTTGGATAGATTATCAAAAGACCTTTCCAACGAGTCTAAAACATTGAAGATCTGGCAACCCTGTCTCGAGATATGGCCACTTAAGTGATATTTATGTACGTTTTTGAAGCCGGATCTCACTTAAATGTATGTAAACTATGTCCGGCTCAACTATCCGACCCATCGTTGGTTAGGTAATTGAAAGGCCTTTCCAATTAGTACAAAACATTGAAGATCTGGCAACTCTGTCTCGAGTTATGACCACTTAAGTGATATTTATGTACTTTTTTGAAGCCGGATCTCACTTCAATGTATGTAAACTATGTCCGGGTCCACTATCCGACCCGAAGTTGGTTAGGTTATCAAAAGACCTTTCCAACGAGTCCAAAACATTGAAGATCTGGCAACCCTGTCTCGAGATATGCCCACTTAAGTGATATTGATATACTTTTTTGAAGCCGGATCTCACTTAAATGTATGTAAACTATGTCCGGATCCACCATCCGACCTATTGTTGGTTAACTTATCAAAAGACCTTTTCAATGAGTCCAAAACATTGAAGATCTGGCAACCCTGTCTCGAGATATGGCCACTTAAGTGATATTGATGTACTTTTTTGAAGCCGGATCTCACTTAAATGTATGTAAACTATGTCCGGGTCCATCATCCGACCCATCGTTGGTTAGACAATTGAAAGGCCTTTCCAATGAGTACAAAACATTGAAGATCTGGCAATTCTGTCTCGAGTAATGACCACTTAAGTGATATTTATGTATTTTTTTGAAGCCGGATCTCACTTAAATGTATGTAAACTATGTCCGGGTCCACTATCCGACCCGACGTTGGTTAGGTTATCAAAAGACCTTTCCAACGAGTCCAAAACATTGAAGATTTGGCAACCCTGTCTCGAGATATGGCCACTTAAGTGATATTGATGTACTTTTTTGAAGCCAGATCTCACTTAAATGTATGTAAACTATGTCCGGGTCCACTATCCGACTCGACGTTGGTTAGGTTATCAAGAGACCCTTCCAACGAGTCTAAAACATTGAAGTTCTGGCAACCCTGTCTCGAGATATGGCCACTTAAGTGATATTGATGTACTTTTTTGAAGCCGGATCTCTCTTAAATGTATGTAAACTATGTCCGGGTCCATCATCCGACCCATCGTTGGTTAGATTATCAAAAGACCTTTCCAACGAGTCTAAAACATTGAAGATCTGGCAACCCTGTCTCGAGATATGGCCACTTAAGTGATATTGATGTACTTTTTTGAAGCCGGATCTCACTTAAATGTATGTAAACTATGTCCGGCTTCACTATTCGACCCATTGTTGGTTAGATAATTGAAAAGCCTTTCCAATGAGTACAAAACATTGAAGATCTGGCAATTCTGTCTCGAGTTATGACCACTTCAGTGATATTTATGTACTTTTTTGAAGCCAGATCTCACTTAAATGTATGTAAACTATGTCCGGGTCCACTATCCGACCCGACGTTGGTTAGGTTATCAAAAGACCTTTCCAACGAGTGTAAAACATTGAAGATCTGGCAACCCTGTCTCGAGATATGGCCACTTAAGTGATATTGATGTACTTTTTTGAAGCCAGATCTCACTTAAATGTATGTAAACTATGTCCGGGTCCACTATCCGACCCGACGTTGGTTAGGTTATCAAAAGACCTTTCCAACGAGTCCAAAACATTGAAGATCTGGCAACCCTGTCTCGAGATATGGCCCCTTAAGTGATATTGATGTACTTTTTTGAAGCCGGATCTCACTTAAATGGCCACTTAAGTGATATCGATGTACTTTTTGGAAGCTGGATCTAAAAAATAGATGACACTTGTGTACAGCCATTGTTGTGAGGAAGGCTCCAACCACATAGGTGGATTAAGTTAGTTTTTAAATTATGTTTTTCATGACAAATACTGGTTTCAGCTCTTGAACAAATGGTAAAGCTTTTTGCCTTCCTCACTGAGGTAAGGCTATAATCCTGCCTGTGTACATATCGACTCAGAATCGAAAACTGAACAAATGTCTGTGTGTATGTGTGTGTGTATGTGTGTGTGTATGTATGTATGTGACCAACAAACTAGCTCATGTTTCTCGGCACTGGCTGAACCGATTTGACCCGAACTTGTTGCATTCGACTTGGTTTAGGGTCCCATAGATCGAGTTTTATACAGCTTGAAGTTTCGATAAGTAGTTCAAAAGTTATGTATAAAAATGTGTTTTCACATATATTTGGATCTCACTTAACTGTATGTAAACTATGTCCAGGTCCATCATCCGACCCATCGTTAGTTAGGTTATCAGAAGACCTTTCCAACGAGCCTAAAACATTGATGATCTGGCAACCCTGTCTCGAGATATGTACACTTAAGTGATATTGACGTACTTTTTGGATGCCGGATCTCACTTAAATGTATTTAAACTATGTCCGGGTCCATCATCCAACCCAACGTAGGTTAGGTTATCAAAAGACCTTTTCAACGAGTCCAAAACATTGAAGATCTGGCAACCCTGTCTCGAGATATGGCCTCTTAAGTGATATTGATGTATTTTTTGGATGCCGGATCTCACTTAAATGTATGTAAACTATGTCCGGGTCCATCATCCGACCCAACGTTGGTTAGGTTATCAAAAGACCTTTCCAACGAGTCCAAAACATTGAAGATTTGGCAACCCTGTCTCGAGATATGGCCTCTTAAGTGATATTGATGTACTTTTTTGAAGCCGGATCTCACTTAAATGTATGTAAACTATGTCCGGATCCACCATCCGACCGATTTTTGGTTAGGTTATCAAAAGACCTTTCTAACGAGTGCAAAACATCGAAGATCGGGCAACCCTGTCTCGAGATATGGCCATTAAGTGATATTGATGTACTTTTTTGAAGCCGGATCTCACTTAAATGTATGTAAACTATGTCCGGGTCCATCATCCGATCCATCGTTGGTTAGGTTATCAAAAGACCTTTCCAACGAGCCCAAAACATTGAAGATCTGACAACCCTGTCTCGAGATATGGCCACTTAAGTGACAATTATGTACTTTTCTGAAGCCGGATCTCACTTAAATGTATGTAAACTTTGTCCGGATCCATCATCCGACCCATCGTTGGTTAGGTTATCAAAAAACCTTTCCAACGAGCCCAAAACATTGAAGATCTGACAACCCTGTCTCGAGATATGGCCACTTAAGTGATATCGATGTACTTTTTGGAAGCCGGATCTTAAAAATAGATGAAACTTGTGTACACCCATTTTTGTGAGGAAGGCTCCAACCACATAGGTGGATTAAGTTAGTTTTTAGTGTTGGTTTTACTCTTAACAACCCAATGGTTTTCAAATATTTGAAACAATCTTTGAATATATTTTTGCATTTTTGAGAACAAACAATAGAAAGTAATTTTTCAATGATTTTCTTTGTATTATTATGCAACATGATTTAAATTATACGATAAATTAACATCATTCCACAAAAAGTCTTCTATTTTTTCACATTTAACCCTCTAACACCTGTAGTTGCACCAAGTGCTCCATAAATCTTTTATTTCAAATTGTAATTTCTTTGGTACTAGGTATTCAACCAATTGAATTAATTCTTTTGCACAAATTCGATTTTCATCTCGTTTGATCATGGTAAACAAAAACGGTAAAAAAATCTCAATTTTAATTTGGAGATAAGGAGTTAATATTGTTTTGATGAAATAACATCCATCTGTTAAAAGCTTATCTAATTGTAATAATTTAATACTCATTAAGCAACACCCAAAGTTAAAGAACGAGGAGATAGTCCTCACGAAAAGAAACGTGAGGAAAGTGTTATTTTGCGAGAGTATAGTCCTCTCGCGTGTTCATTTGTTCATTGGAACAGTTCATCCTATTGAGTAGCTTATATGGACAAATGACCGCCACTTAGTCACCGAATCATGGTGGCCCATACGGCAAAGGCACGGTTCAATATGCCGAAGGTTTTGGGTTCGAGTCTCGGTACCGGTACTTTTTTTCTGATAGATGAACTTTTCTTGAAGATGAACTCATGCGTAAAGTACTCTCGGTAATTTCGGGATTTATCCTCTCAGTCCGCACACAGTACAATTTTACTACGGAATCGTGCTCTTTATCCTCTCGTATGCCGATGTCCAGCTCTGACTGAAGATCTATTCCCATTGGCTTCAAAAATTAATTTCATCAGAAATAATTCTGATATCATAATTTCTGATAATCTGATTAAATAAACCATACAAACCATATAAACCAAACAATAAATTTAATTGAACAAAATCATGTTGAGTTTGTTCATTTATTATTTTTTCAGAGCAATTTCAAAAAATAGTTCCAAAAATTTAAGAAAATGTATACTTCCGCTTGAATTTCGGGAACTCCCGGGAATTTGTAAACGGGAAATATTTTTTTTCGGGAAATCCCGGGAATTCCCGAGATTTTTTTTCCGAGACGGGAAATTGGATGCTCTAGTCTAAAACTTTGCAATCAATTGATTTCTAAGTACGCCTTCAAATTGGGCGTCCAATTCTACAAAAAATTCTCTTTGGCACCAAATTAAAAAAAAACATTTCAGGCTGCAAATTATTGAAAAACACTTCTTTTTCAAATGATCAAAACCGGAAGGGGTCGTACCGCCCCACCATTGCGGGAAATCGAAAAAATGGAGCTCGGATTCGTGAACAGGGACAAAAGTTACCTAGTTAATTAAGAAAAACAGTTCCAAAAAAATCCTGAAAAACTATTACATTTTAGATATTTTCTGTCCATTTAAAAACCAACTTAATCCAATGTGCTCCCCTCGTAAGCAAAGCACGGTGAGTGTGTACTTTTACCATCGCTCATCGGCCCCAGTGTGATTGATCCAGTTTTTATGCGCACTTGTTACGAGGAGTCACTTTTTGCACCTCACACTGAGTCCGCACCATCTCGAGGGTTCCGTTCCGTGTTCCATCGCCGGCCCCCGGAGCAACGCGATGATAAACAACTGCCGGAGTTGAGTCGAGCAAGTTAAGTTATGCTAATTGTGCGGCTGGTTATGGCGATAATGTGACAGTTTTATGTTGTTGCAATAATATTTTTTTCTGCACGCGTGCGCACATTTCTTACACGGACGAGGGAGACTCTGCTCCAGTTTGCGGTGCGGACTGCTGCTAATCAATGTGAAATTGGCCCGATCGCTTGCGATCGATAAGCGTGGGAATTTTTGCGTTCTTGGTTTGTTTGGTTTTATGTTTACTTTTTGTTGGGGAGAAGAGTTGTAACCTTTGGAGACACATTTTTAGTATAAAATTTTGAGGTTCGTTGCGCGATGCCATAGAAATCAGTTGAAGTCACTTGAATCAAATCTGTTTGAAATACAGTTTCAAGCTAATTTCAGATGATAATAAAGCTGAGGTTCTTAAATAACTTAATATACAACATTAACTCGATGATTGTAGTTAAAATCTAACATTCCATCACTTGCATGAGATCTGAAATATTAGGGTTCGTAGCTTGCCGCGTACAAAATCAGTAGAAGTCTCTCAAAGGAAATTGGTTTCATTATTGTCGATTTCGTCAATTTTTTTCAATAAAATAATGTTTTCTGATGACTTTTCGAATCCTGCAAGTACTTCAATCCAAAACAATTCCACCGAAAACAATTCATTCGATGTTTTCCAATCTTCCGATCAGCATTCCAAACTCTGCCGATCTTTCCCAGATTCCCATCGCGCCGGGAACGTTATCGTCGTAGCCAGCGTAACAATACCCGAGAGGAGATCTCTTGGCGGCGGCGGCGACGACTGTGGATCGGTATTGTTCAACAGATGGCGCTGGATGCAGGGGTCCTGCCCAGGTTCTTGTTGTCGTTGTTGTTGTTCCCGTGGAGCAGCGATAAGGGAACACATAAATTTGAACCCCGCTGTGATCTCAAGTTGCAAAAATGCCTTCCCACTTGGCCGCTGTACCACCACAAAGCAGTAGGGCCCTGTTTGTGCTATAGTTTTATTTCTGTAGTTACCCTTGGCATTACTAAGTGGAGGAGAGGTTTGGGGAAAATGTTACTTCAAAAGTGTAATTTAAATACCTTGCAACTCATCTTACCTGATAATATTCCATGAAAAGTTTCCCTTCAAATGTTAAAAATTTCACCCCAACCTCCCCTTCACAAACCAGAAGCAAATGCAGGCAGCTGAAAATAATAAATGCTAAACTTTACGGGCGACCATTGGCGATCTGATAAATCTGTGTTGGACCTCGTCGTCGCCGTGTCGTTTTGGGTCCCCCTCAAGCCTGAAGTCAGTCCCCGATGGGCATATCAAATGAAGATTTTAAAGCTGGAGGGCGGCGCGCGCGCACTCACGGCTATTGTTGTCTGTTGGCCAAGGGACAACAGAACAGGACTTGGAGACGAATATGATCCGCGGGAATATATATCGCGATATCGTTTATTACAAGATTTTAGCAAATCGCTTTTTTTTCTTCCTTTGCGCGATGTTGTATTGGAGCAGAACAATATCTTGTTGATTTCTTTTTTTTCTGCTGCTCTCTGTTTGCGAAGTTTAGATTAAATGCGAGTAGTTGTATTGGGTTGCGACTTCTGGTGGTGCGATATGCGGTTGACGGTAGGGACTGTAGCAATTTGGCAATAAAGAACTGAACGTTTGTAGATTTATTCAAAAACTTCACTTAAATTTAGATTGTAGCTAAAATTCATAAAATCACCCATAAACCCTCGCAAAAGTTACACCTAAAACATATTTACGATTTCTTACTCAGACCACCATGATAGTGCAGCAATCTTTCGATGATGTTTTTTGTTTTGCTTTTATTTTATTGAAATAGGAGAGCAAGTAAGATATCTTTTGTTCTGACCAAATGGCAATATTTTATGTGCCCACCCTCCCCGTCCCACGTTTGGACAAAAGTGAAAGGTTAAACGCTCTCTTTATCTGTGTCCACGGCGGTACCTACCACGATGCCATTGGTATCCGCGAGATCTAGTGAATTACTTGGTTGTGGGATAAATATTACTACGAGGTCAAGAATTAAAATGATTGGAACTCAGATTTGTGGAAAATTTCTACTAGTTTCTACTTAACTTAAGGGTCAACTCTCATGAAACCGGACAAATTGCTCGGCCTTTCTTCAATTTGCGTGAAACATTGTCCTGATAGGCAATTTTCGATCCTGATCACGAACCCGTGATCCACTATTCAATATCTTGTGGCGTAGGGCGCGCTACGACCCCTTTTATTTTTATAGCATTCGAAATAGACGCTTGATTTGGAAATTTGGTGTCAAAAGGAATTTTATGTACCTAAAACTGAGAAAAAAACACTTTTTTTTCGAAAAAATTTTAAATAAAAGTTTTTTTTGCCTCTGCCAATTTTCGTTACTCAACTGTTAACACTTTAAAAACTTGTAATTTATAGAGAAATGCACTTATAGAATCTGCAATAACCTACATTAGGGTGGGTACGTTTTTCAAAAAGTTCTCGGATCAAGTTTTAGTATGGTTCCCCTTGTAGGGCATGCTCATAGGGACTTTCATGCCAAATATCAGCTCATTTGGTTGTAAACTGGCTGCGCGCATCAGGGTTAAAGTTTACATGGGAATTACTATGGGAAATTGGAACTTTTTGTTCAAACGCTCCTACAGGTCTGGGAAAATCACGCGCCAACTTCTGGTATGGTCAGACCTATGGGGAATGGTCTGGAGAACACTTTTCCCGAAGAGAGCACACGGATTCGTTGTCCCTAGACCTGGCGCATCGGCAAACAATCCGATGTCTCCGGAATCAACGGTTTTCCCTCAAAAAGCATCAAATTTTCCTTAGCATGCTATGAAAGCTTGATGAACACCGCGACGCCATACGTCAGGCAGGTACCACGTGGGTGAGAAACGGCTGGAATATTTAATTGCAAACCTTCTTTTAACTAGAAAATGATCATTTCGAGTAATCCGGATATTATTTAGTCGAATTCAGGATCTTTGCATAGCAAATTTGTATTTTTTTTTTTTTTTCAAAAAAAAAAATACAAATGATGAACACCTGACGTATGGCGTCACGGTGTTCATCAAGCTTTCATAGCATGCTAAGGAAAATTTGATGCTTTTTGAGCGAAAACCGTTGATTCCGGAGACATCGGATCGTTTGCCGATGCGCCAGGTCTAGGGACAACGAATCCGTGTGCTCTCTTCGGGAAAAGTGTTCTCCAGACCATTCCCCATAGGCCTGACCATACCAGAAGTTGGCGCGTGATTTTCCTAAACCTGTAGGAGCGTTTGAACAAAAAGTTTTAATTTCCCATAGTAATTTCCATGTAAACTTTAACCCTGATGCGCGCAGCCAGTTTACAACCAAATGAGCTGATATTTGGCATGAAAGTCCCTATGGGCATGCCCTACAAGGGGAACCATACTAAAACTTGATCCGAGAACTTTTTGAAAAACGTACCCACCCTAACCTATATAGATATTTTTTTCATGTTGAGCCAAATTTTACATTTTAAAATTGCGTCATTTTTAACTTTGCGAGTTACATTTTAGAGTGTACCAATGTTCTACAAAGTTGTAGAACAGACAACATAAAAAAATGATGTAAAATATAAATATAACAAGTTTCTTTGTGAATAATTAGAACTCTACAAAAAAAATCAACTGTTGATTTAAAAAAAAATATATTGACCAAATTTCGACCAAAGCCCCCACAAAACTCAATCGTGTGCTTTGAAAGTGGAGATTTTTCTTTAAAAGTACATGTTTGTGATGAACGGTTGTATCTGGTTTGTTTCTTAAGAAATTTACATCAGAAAAATCCCCACATTTAAGAAGTCACATGCCTCAACAAACGTCCGGATGGCAAAGTTTGCTGAACTTTTCGAAAAAAATACTTTCACGATTGAGTTTAAGGCTTTAAACATCAATAAACTGACTAAAAATTTACAAAAAGAGTTAACAAAATAGTTTATTTCCGGCACATTTTTTTTAATTTACAAACAAAAATAATAAAAGATTTCAATTATATTTTAATCACTTTCAATTTGCTCTACTGAAAATTTCATGTCAAGGTTTATTTGAAATTATAATAATTTCTTAAGCCTTCACAACTGTGAATAGATCTAGATCAACTGGAAATAGATCGTGGGCAACAAATATTACGAAATTATGCAATCAAAATGAACTAGAAAAAGTTAGAAAAAACACGACATTTTAAAGTGAAATTTTTGTTCTAAGTGAAAAAATGATCCTTCTGGGTCAATGTAGATTCGAAAAGTACATTAAATTTCTTATAAAATGACATGTTCCAAAATTTTATAAAGTCAAGTAACGGAAAATGGGAAAATTTTTAAAACTTTTTTAGTGTTTTTTTTTTCGATGAAAAATACGTTTTTTCGGAATTCTGAGTACGCCCTCAAATCGGGCGTCTAATTTTACATAAAACTCCCTTTGACACCAAATTTCTATCTCATCACCGTTTCAGGCTGCAAATTATTGAAAAACACCTCTTTTTTCGCATATTCAAAAATGGAAGGGGTCGTACCGCTCCTCCTTCACGAGATATCGAAAAACGGACCTTGGATTCGTGATCAGGGACAAAAGCTACCCATTAGGAAAAAGTTTCACGCAAATCGAAGAGGGGTCGGGGCAACTGCTGTGTGAGTTGGTGGAGAATTACCCTGTTATATCATTTGGCAGTGCGTGTCCGAATGGTTACGCTGTCCGCGGATTATTCTGGGTTCGATTCCCATCTGCTGCAACCTTCCATCGGATGAGGAAGTAAAATGTCGGTCCCCCAAAAATTCAAGGAGTATAAAAATCAGCAAATCATTTATACTATCACTTGGTTTGTGGTATAATTATTGAGATGAATTGTAAAATTTTAATGTAATGTATAAAAAAAATTTTCGAAGATTTTCATATTAAGTTATCAATGTATTTATTGAAGATACTCGTTCGTCATTTTTTTTCTTTATTTTAACAGCTAGTTTGTATGAAAGGAGTAGAGAAAGTGTTTTTTTAACATTTTCTTGAATTGTTTAATTGTAATCCAATTTCGTGATTAACGTCGCTAAATTTAAAATATACTTAACTTGAATCAAATTTTTGAAAGCATAATTTTTTTTTAAAAGAAATATCGATTTATCTAACCATAAGTATTATGTTTTCTGTATTTTATACTGAGAGAAATTTTAAACCGTCTGGATTTACATTTTCAGCTGTGTGATAATTGTGATGGTTTATCTAACATTTTTCATTTTTTCTTGCACAACATAAAACTCATAACTGGAATATTTGTTTTTCTTAAAATTTTATAAACAAACTTAAACAATGTTTTATTTTAATTGTTCTAAGCTACTGAAGCCATTTCAAATTTTGCGAAGCTCCTGGTGCTCTCAAAAATAAATAATTTTAATGAAATACAAAAAAATATAATCGTTGAAATTTCAGCTTCTGAAGTGTCTCCATGGCAACAAAAAAAAATTACGTCGAATCTCAAGTTTACATCAACTGAGTTTACATGTGATTCATTTTTTCACATTTTTTTTCTGTGTAGGCCTATAATAAATATATATTTGAAGAAAGAAAATCAGTGCCTGTGTTTAATTTTAATGTGTTAAAAAAATTAGATAAAATGTATTAAATTAATTTTTAACGCCAAAATATTCACTGGAAGAGTTGTTAATAATGCATATGTAACCAATTTTAAATGCATATGTAACCGTTAAAATTTTCCTCGATTGCATCAAACATTAAAACGAATCATGTTTAACTTTAATATTCCGACTAAACGCCATTTTCAAATTCATTACTCATTGTATTCTGAAAATTGGTCCAGAATTTGAGCAAAAATAAAATTATAAAACATGACAAAAAAATTTAATCAGATCTCAATCCTAAAGATAATTTTTTAATAAAATTTTAATCTATATACATGTTTAATAATTTAGGATTGTAACCATTCATTAAAATCGATTTTTGTTCAAGAAATATCTTGACTCTAGGAACAAAATCCTGCACATTTTATGGTTTAGAAATTTTATATTTACGAAACCTTGCTAAGTTAAAAATAAAGAAAACTTTATGTAAGAATTCATAAATTGATTAGTTTTATCCTGTAAATCTAATCTTAGTCTGCACTTGAATTCAAACATACCAATATTCGAAGCATCAAAAAAATAAGATTATTAAAACATAATTTATTGAAATGATTGAAAATTATTTTTGAATATCTTTATTTAAAAATGATAAAAATGTTTTTTTATAATTTAAGGATTTTTTAGTTGTAATTATTTTATATTTTTTATGTATTTGATTTTTTCATTTTGGAATTTCTGATTTTTTGAAATTATCATGTGTAATTATTATCTTAAATTTTTGTTTTAAAAGTAAAGAATACTTTATGTAAGAATTCTTAAATCAATTAAATTTTTCCTGTAAATCAAATCTTAGTCTGAATTTTGCTACAAGAACTATATTTTACTTTCAAACGAAAATTTTAAAAAATGTCCTGTAGTACGGAGACTCTTAAAACTCCATACAAAAAAATCTCAAGGAACGGTCAAGAAAAGGTTTACGAAAAAACTTCTCTTAAGCGGTACGCAGCTGAAAAGGAACAGAAACAAAAAGCGTCGTTTGATATTTCTTCGGGAGCAATATGTGTTGATGAGATCTTGATTTGTTTATTTAGATGCGACTGAAAATAACGTTTGAAAATAATGTATTCGCTTAAATAGTATTGAAGAATTGCCTCATGAAGCTGACTATCAAAACGCTGAATCTTAAAATGCTGAAATAAGGGAAAAGCCATTACATAAATCACTTAATTTTCTGGTAAATATAATAGTAGTTTATGCAACAAGTTGCAAAAAGAGGATTTTTTCAGCACGAGTCGTACATTTATCCAACGAGGTTCACCGAGTTGGATAAATACGAAGAGTGCTGAAAAAATCAAGTTTTGCAACGAGTTCCATACAACATTTTTTGCAATTCCAAAAAACACACACTGAGTAAAATTTTATGTAAAATTTTCATGTATTTTGTCAATAAATCGTTTAAATCAAAAAAATGTTGAAAAGTGTAACTTTTCGAAACAAGTGCTGAAAAGTTCAACTTGTCAGCACCCATTTAAGTGCTGAAAAGTAGAATTTTTCAGCATTTATTTTGAAAAGTGTTGCTATTCGATTCAGTTATTTTTGGTACAGAAAAGTAGGCTATTTCGTCGTTCAAGAATGACAGGAAAAGTAAGTAGTTTCACGACAGAATTGCAAAAATTAATTTAGGAATACTAGAATTCAAACATAAAAATATTTAAAGCATCCAAAAATTAAGATTGAAAAAGCATAATTTATTGGATTTTGAATAACTTAATTTTAAAATGATATTTTTTTTAGTTTAGGATTTCTTAAGTATCAATTATTTTATTAATTTTTCAGTTTTAGATTTTTTAATTTTTGGAATTTCAGATTTTTTGATATTATTCTGTTGAATTGTTATCTTAAATTTTTTATGTTTTTATTATTTTTATTTTTGATTTCTGGCATTTCTTTGTCTTATACCAAAAAAATTTAAATCAAAAATTATGAAAATTTAGAAATTTGAAAGTGTAAATTTTTAAATCTTCAATTAGCCGTTGCGAATATTATTCTGAAGTTTATGTCACTAAACTCTGACCAAAGTTGAGAAGGTTACAAATCAAAACTACAAGTTATGGTTTTATTATTTTAAAAGTGTTCAAAACACACTTTAAATCAGTACACTTGTTTTGCATCATTAGTTTTCAAAATATCTAGCTGATGGCGAAATCCTTTTTTCGTGAGAAAAAACTTTCCGCGGTTCCGCGACATGCTACAAAAATTCTAAATATTTTTAAACGAGCCCAAACATGTTGTATATGATTATCAAAGCAGGAAAAACATTTCAAATTTGTTTTCCGGACCGACCTGGTCGCTGGTCTTAAAAAGACTTAATCGAAATAAGTTATTTCCATTAAAATTGTGAAGCTATTTTTTTTTTTAAATATTGTATTTGCTATCTGTTTTTTGGTCCATTTTGAAAAGGTGGCAACATAAACTTTGGAAAATATTTACAATTGATATTCAGAAATAAGAAATTATAAAAAAATAATAAAGAAATTTTAAAATTTTCAAAATGCAAATTCTAATCTGTAAAATCCAAAAATAGAAATTAAATAGTTTAAAAATGAATTATTGATCAGAAATTATATAATTTGAAAGTGATGTTTAATTAATTTAATTTCAGAGTTTTTGAATCAAGCTTAAATTTTTTAACGTTTTGAATATTTTTATCATTTTATTTCTTCCTTTAAAAATCGCAAGCTCATGCATAAAGTGAAAATTAGTTGATAATAAGTATTCACTTAGTTGATCTTCCGATTTTGATATATTAAATAAAAATTGGAGATTGGCCACGGTGGAAACTAAAAATGTGACCAAAAGAAAGCATTTTGGACGAGTGGTTTCGGAAAAAAGGTTTACGAAAAAGTAATAAAAAAATACACACAGATATTTCTCAAGCATTTTTCTCTAAGGTCTTAGATATGTAATTAACCATATTCTTAAAACCAAAACGATAAAATTAGAATTGTATTTCTGATAATAGTCAAAATTCACTCAAATGTTTTTCATATTAAATGCTTTTGTTTTTGAAAACAAAATCTAAATATTTTTGAGAAATTATGATAAATTTTGAAAAATGTAGAGAAAAAAACATGTATTAACAGTATAAAGGTTTTAATGCAAATAAAGGAGGGCTATTAATTTTACAATCCAAATTCGACTAGCCGAAGCCTCGATTATCCAAAGTTTCGATTATCCGAAGTTCGAAGGACTTCGGATAACCGAATCAGGAACAAATGAAATCGGCATGTTTTATTTGCTTGTTTTTAACATCAAATTCGGCATCTGTTTTTTTAATGGTCCAATACACCAAGTTTTTGCTTTTTGGGTGTTTTTAACCTTCCCTTGGTATTAAAAAAAAATCACACATAAGGTATTGGGGTCCTTTTCGACCCCAAACTTAAAAAAATTGTCAAAAATCCAGTTTTTGACCGATTCCGGTTCTTTTGGTCACAAATGAAAGCTTAGAACGTCCCCTTTCCGAAACCGACCTGGAAACCCGGATTTGGTCACTGTGGCCACCGGGAATCGGCTACAACCGAAAAATGACGGTTTCAAAAGCACCCAAAAAGCAAAAACTGGAAATTTGGTTTATTAGACCTTTAAAAAAACACCAGAAATATTTCTTGACCTCCATTTTGACCGCCACATTGAATCCAAAAATTCTAAATTATTTTATGGTTCTTCAGGGGTCATACTTAAGTTCTACAATCAAAAATAAGACAACAAGATCTAAGGATTTTTGCTGTCCCTATTCAGACTGTAGTCCCGATTCGCCCCAGATGACGGCAATTATTTCTATGTAGCCCCTTAGAGCAGTCCGCTCGGAAATTGCTATTTTCGAAGGTTAATAACGTCATGATTCGAAATCCGGACACTTAGTAGCATATCATTTTTGTTACAGCTGGCAAAAAATCATGTTATAAGTTGGAAATGTCGAAACATCATCAGGATGTTGTATAAACAGTCAGTTTCAAGAAAATGCATGCAAAATATGTCTTTTCTAACAGAGTCTCGCCGTTGCTCTTTGCGAGGCAAGGCCTGCTTCGATCGTGTTTGGCCTGCGTCGTTGTTTCGCGCGGAAGAAAAAGAAGAAAAAAGTGTATTTGAAAGAAGCTGGCCAGTCTCGTCGTTGCTCTTTGCGAGGCAAGGCCTGCTTCGATCGTGTTTGGCCGGCGTCGTTGTTTCGCACGGGAGAAAAAGGAAGAAAAGTGATTTTGAAAGAAGCTGGCCAGTCTCGCCGTTGCTCTTTGCGAGGCAAGGCCTGCTTCGATCGTGTTTGGCCGGCGTCGTTGTTTCGCACGGGAGAAAAAGGAAGAAAAAGTGATTTTGAAAGAAGCTGGCCAGTCTCGCCGTTGCTCTTTGCGAGGCAAGGCCTGCTTCGATCGTGTTTGGCCTGCGTCGTTGTTTCGCGCGGAAGAAAAAGAAGAGTGTATTTGAAAGAAGCTGGCCAGTCTCGTCGTTGCTCTTTGCGAGGCAAGGCCTGCTTCGAACGTGTTTGGCCGGCGTCGTTGTTTCGCACGGGAGAAAAAGGAAGAAAAAGTGATTTTGAAAGAAGCTGGCCAGTCTCGCCGTTGCTCTTTGCGAGGCAAGGCCTGCTTCGATCGTGTTTGGCCTGCGTCGTTGTTTCGCACGGGAGAAAAAGGAAGAAAAAGTGTATTTGAAAGAAGCTGGCCAGTCTCGTCATTGCTCTTTGCGAGGCAAGGCCTGCTTCGATCGTGTTTGGCCTGCGTCGTTGTTTCCACGGGATATTTATATTTATATTTTTCACAGCTTCCTTACATTAACTGCTAACATGTATCTATTCACTATATGATTTATTTATATTTTTCTAATCCTCTATCATACTATTTTCCCATAAAATATACATTTAAATTGCATGAACTAACGATGCTTTAAAAAACAGCAATGGATCGATCTGGAGCATTTGTTTTAAAATTATTGCTATTTTTTACAGCTTCCTGGAATTAATTTCAATTTAGCTGCTGATATGTAAATTTATTTGAATGTTCAAATTATTTTTTTTCGTATTGCTTTCCTTTATATCCTCATTTCCTCATACCATATATGATCAAATTACATAAACTAACGACACTTACTAAAACAGCAAGGGAACCATCAGGAGCATTTGTATTTTAAATGATTATTTATTTACATGTTCATATTATTCCTCATCCTATACCTTTCCTGTAACATACCATCTCCTCATACCATATTGCTTAAATTGCTTAAATTAACGAATCTTTCTAAAACAGCATGGGAACCATCTGGAGCATTTAGATTTTAATTTACTGCTATTTTTTACAGCTTCCTGGAATCATCTTGATTATATTTAAATTTATTTTATTTACCATATTTATAATATTTATTATTATTATTATTATTACAAAACTATATGCTTATTAGATAATACACTACAGACTAACATTTACATTTACAAACATCCAAATCATGTAATACATTACGCATTCAACCATTTTCATCGGCCCGATGAAATTCCTCTAACCCCCATTCCAAATCTCCCAAAAATATTCCGTTCACTTTTAAAAGTCGCATGGGTTCCCTGCACTTTTGCCACTAGTGAACAACAAAAACATCCTGAGTGCGGTGCCTGTGTGGACGCTCAGTCCTGTTTTCTCGTGTTATTTTCCGTCTCTTTTATGTCGCTGTTCGAGTGCATGGGGTGATTGGTCATTATAATTAAATAATGGCATCAGTAGTGCGGTGCCTGTGTGCCAGTAGTGCGGTGCCTGGAGTCCTGTTTTTTCGTGTTATTTTCCATCTCTTTTGTGTCGCTACTTGTGTACATGGGGTGATTGGATTTCTTCTGATTCGTGTTGTTTTTATCTCTTTTGTGTCGTTGTTTGTGTGCATGGGGTGATTGGTCTTCTTCTTCTTCTTTTTTCTTTATTTTTAGTTCGCGCGTTCGTTGGCCAATGAGTTTATTTTTGTCCTCTTTACATAGTTTTCGATAGAAACGATCCGAATTCTTTTTTTTTCGAGACAAGCAAGTCGTATTGCTGGATTAAGTCCTTTCTATATCATCGATGATCGGAAGGCACGCCGACGAATATGTTTTAAGGCTTATGATATAAAATCATTTTAATGAATAAAGCCCTTCTTACATCACCGTTGATCGGAAGGCACGCCGACGAAGAATTTCTGGAGGATCGCGGTCGAATTAATACTATATTTAAAATTCTAGATAGCTATCTTTCGGATTCGATTGTGAGTAGCGGGACTTCGCGGTTACTATGCAACGTATTTTTGGAGTCTTTTTATATTTTAAATTTATAAGTCCTTCTTTTATCATCGTTGATAGGAAGGCACGCCGCCGGTTAAGTTCGTTTAAGTTATTGTTTTAATTTCATTACAATCGGTTACGTGGTGTCCTGTTTTCTTTTCGTTTATTTTCGTTGATCGTAATAATTTATTCCAACTGGCAGCTTTAGTATTAACTCATCTACTATTTTTGACATTTGCTCGCGTTATCTTAATTGTACCAACAGTAAAAATATACTGATAAGTCCAGCCCATAGCAATACCGCTCGGTTGGCACGCGTTCGATTAAAACAAACTTTTTAAATAATCAATTATTTATCTTTCCGCAGCCGGCTGCCTAAGATTTAAAATTTCAACCGATAAACCAAATGCTCATGGTCACATCACTGCCACTCGTGAATCCTGACCTCATACCCATCTACTAACCCCCTCAAAACTCATGTGATACTTTGTCGGAGAAGCAGTCGATTGGGCGGTCTCTATCACTCAAGTATCGGACTAACATTCCCATCCACTTCCCCGTGACCCTACCACTGGTCGTGGCCGGCGCTGGTATTGATCAGCATGATAGGGGCCTTTGAGAAGTTGCGAAGCGAGGAAAGATAGCACCCACTTATCTTCCACGGCTCGTGGATGTAACTTCTGGAGGTCCTGGTCAATAACGGAGTAGCAACTGCGGGTGGGCACCTATGCTTATGCTTAGTGAACAACAAAAACATCCCCTCCCAAATCCCCACGGGACTGTATGGGCGTAGCCTTGGAGCACAGTGTGGAAATTTCCGTTCTTAGATATTTTTGGTTGTACCGGGCAGCAATCAAATTGTCTAAGAATATTGAATTGACCATTGTGGCACCCCCTACAGCGTGGTGCAGACCCGTAATGCTATGCTATGCTATGCTATGCAAAATATGTCTTTTCTAACAATTTTTCATCACAATTTGAAAATTAAAATGATTTGTTGTGCTTCGAATTCCGGACACTGATAAAAGCTGATTCGAATTCCGGACACTTTTGCTTCGAATTCCGGACACTCGATTTTACTTATGAATCGCACAAATTTGGACTGAAATGTTAGTGAATGGCATTTTTTAGGTCTCAAATAAGCTGTTAACATCAAAACAATCGATAGCTTATGTAAAAATTTGCTAGAATTTAAGGAAATCGAAACCATAAATTTCTACTTTGCCTTCCCGGTGCTTCGAACGCCTATGTAATATTTCGCATTTTTGGTAAACTTATAATTTTATTGTATTTAGTTGTTTTGGCATTAACTACAGCGTTCAAACAAACTATAAATGAAAGTTGATGTTGGAATTCATCAAATAAAACAGTTTTGACATTCATAATGCGAACTTATATCCAAATAATTGATAAAACAGGATGAAGTGTCCGGGTTTCGAAGCGTCCGGGAATTCGAATCATGACGTTAACTTTTTAGCAAAAAACCCAAAAAAATAAGGTGTCTTCGGGAAAGTTTTTCCAGTTTTTTTAAAGAAGATATTAGTTCTGAAAATTGATAAGAACTGAATAGTTATTGCGCCTTCCATTGGTCAAAAACTGAAACAGTTGCTTTTCTCCATACAATTTGACGATTTTGCCCAAACTTGGTGGTCAGTGGTCAGAAAAAGCTCAAATTTTGGAACTTAGGCTAGTGATGCGTAAATCTTTGATTTCAGGGGATAGCCCCAAGTAAGCCCAGATTTGGACCATCCTAACCAATGTAATGCTAAAACTACAAGATAAATGAGATGTTACTGAATGGAACAATGTTCAAATCTGCAGTTCAATTTTTAAATATCCAAATTTTGGATCCATAATCTACAAAAACTGAGCTCGGCAATGGACAGGCAAATTACTTAGTTTGATCAATCAATTCTTGATTCTCTATCTTACAAATTATTTCTGGGAAGAGAACACACAATCATTGATTTAAGATTTTTTTAAGGTAGTTCAATTTTTAAAAAAATGGAAAAAAATTCGGGGGGGGCTGCAGCCCGGAAGCCCCCCCCCTGGCTACGGGCCTGGCTCCCAGCCTTGGTTGTTAGGCCGTTAAGTCATTCCAGGTGTAGGATTTGTCTCCATGCCATAAGTACAAACAACACACCAAACCAAGCCTACTCCGGTGGAATCGCTGGCGGCGGTTGGACTCGCAATCCAAAGGTCGTCAGTTCAAACACTGGGGTGGAAGGTTCCTTGGAGTAAAAAGAGGTTTGGGTGTTCTCCCCATTCAAGCCTTCAGACTCCTAGGTTCGAGCAGAAACTTGCAATAGAGACCACAAAAGACCCGGGGGTCGTTAATGTGGATGGTTTGATTTTGATCATTTGAAAATAAGGTACCCCTTTCCGCCAAGATCAAAATTGTGTATTTTCTGTATATATATATTTTTTTTCATTTCAGCTTAAGTATCAATATTATTCTTTATCGACTACTCACAAACTAGTCACATAGACAAATTTAAAAGCTTTTGGTTTTGGAGCATGGGTTTATTTTACTTGCTGTCCAAACACTGTGTCAAAAAAAATACCTACTTCCTAACAAAAATTACTAAACATTGTACGAGATAGCTTGTAAATTTAGAAAGTTTCTATATTTTCCAACTTTGTACGTTTCTATAGGGAGGTGGTACAACCATTACGTCGCCATCGTGCTAACTTGTCCTACGTGCATTTTGGGCCGAATTGAGTTAAGAACGCCATTTTGTGCAGCTCACAATGCAATGCCTCACCTTTTGACCTTCACAGATCTCCAAAATTCGATTTCAATCTTAAGATATTCAACAAAATCCGGAAAAAGCTCCGTGCATTTTTGTCACTTTACATATGAAAGCAGTATCTCGTCAGTTGTGTGCTATCTTGTGACAACGACCATTTAGTACTTTTCGAGAAAATCGATTTTTAAAGTTTGTTGGTAAATAATTTCAAAACTATGAATGATAGAGCCAAACTTTTTGAAGCAATCGGTTCGTATACTATCGCTTAGCAAACGCTCCAAGTTTCAACTAATTTGGTTACACCAGTTAAAAGATACAGTAAATTATGTAAACAAATTGTACTACGTGTCACAAGTGTGCACAGAATTACCATACAAACTAAAATAAGCTCAAATCAATGGTTTAATCGACTTAATCAGTATATTTTTATAAACAAAAGATTGCGTTGCCTTTAGAAAGTGTGTATCAAAATAAATTTGTGAAAAACAAGAAAATTTTTTCACATTTTCCAACAACATGTATGACGTGTCACAAGTGTGCACAATCATTTTGATGATAAATTGGTCTATGTCACAAGTGTGTATTGCGATATCCGGGAAACGGAAGCGAGTTTCCAAAATCGGGTTAAAGCATCTTGTAGCGTTTGTTAATTATAGCAAAACGTCATCATTAACTAATTTTAGACCAAAATGGTCTATGTCACAAGATAGCACACAGCTGACGATCTGTCTAGTCACTCCCTGAAAATTGATGTAAGTGCGACAACTGGCCAAAGGAATTTCAGGTCAGAACGCGTTTGACGCACGTACAAGTAAGACTACCGTTAACATTTGTAATTATTACTCGGGACTCCAGCAACAAACTTCAACCAAACTTCGGGACAATGCACAAAATGGTCGGCCAAACAAAACGTGTTGTTTACACTACGTGCTTTCGCTTTTGTTTATTCAAGGTCAAACATTAAAACGCGATTTTCTCGGAACGTCGAAATGGCGGGTGCGACAAGATGATTTGGTTTTTATATGTCGACGTCGTCGTGCTATCATGTCGCACCCGCCATTTCGACGTTCCGAGAAAAACGCGTTTTAATGTTTGACCTTGAATAAACAAAAACTAGAGCACGCAATGTAAACAATAACAAACACGTTTTGTTTGGTTGACCATTCTGTGCATTGTCCCGAAGTTTGGTTGTATTTGGTTGCTGGAGTCTCGAGTTATAATTACAAATGTTTACGGTAGTCTGACTTGTACGTGCGACAAACGCATTCTGACCTGAAATCCCTTTGGCCAATTGTCACACTTACATCGATTTTCAGGGAGTGACAAGATAGCACTACAAGATTGAAACTACTTTCATATGTAAAGTGACAAAAATGCACGGAGTTTTTTCGGTTTTTGGTGAATATCTCAGGATTGAAATCGAATTTTGGGGATCTGTGAAGGTCAAAAGGTGAGGCATTGTGAGCTGCACAAAATGGCGTTCTTAACTCAATTTGGCCCAAAATGCACGTACGACAAGTTAGCACGATGGCGACGATGTGTAAAAGTGGAAAAAATGGAATTGTCTAGAAATAGACGGTGTCCTATCTCGTCCAGCAAAATGAAGTCGATAAAGTAGTCGGTTTCGATGGAGGAAAAGTGGAAAACGTGGTCTAAAAATCGCGATGCCATCCCCCTTTAGAGTACAAGTTTATTTTTTTAGGCAAGGTTCGCGTTTTCAAATCGACATTTCGCTTTCTTTGAATAAAATCATAAAATGTGGAACTGACGGATAAATCGATTAACCCTCTAAGACCAAACCCCGGCTCTACATGTGTATTGATAAAAAAAATTGCCGAAAATCTATTTTGCTACCAATTTTGAATCTTCAAAAGCATTGAGAATGTGAAGTTAAAAATTTTAAGTAAATCTTTAGTGATGATTAAGTGATAATTTTAGTTCTTTCATAAAATTTCATTAAATAATGCCAAAGTTTTACAGCCTTAAACACGCAGCTGGACTACTATTTTTTTGCTGTGTGTACTATTTGTATCCAAATAAGTATTCAGTAATTTTTGTTATGTCCCAAACTACGTTCTGAAGATAAAGATAGGGGGAGAGGGGGTAATATGCACCCTTGGGTCAAAATGCACCCCCTGCTTTTCACTGTATTTGGAAGATTTTTCCGGGGAAAAATCATAGAAATCGGAAGCTTAACATTGCTAAACCATGCTGGAAAAAGTTGAGCACAGTATAAAAACAGCTTAAGTTATTTGCAAAACATTAAAATATTGTGTTTTCATCTAATTTTCATTGAACTTTCATTATGATTTTTGGACAATATAAAAAGCATTTATTGATATTGTAAGTGTTGAAGTATATAGTGTTTGCCATAATCTTCATTATTCTATAGAAATATAAGTCCAAAAACATCGAAAAATGCATTTTTAATTACATTTTCTGCAAAAAGCGTGGTCGGGGCAAAATGCACCGCTGTGAAGCTCCTTTGTAAAAACAGCGGTGTCATCTAGTGGTGACTAATGAAAACTGCTTTAACCCGGTGCATTTTGCCCCATTGTTGTGGTGCATTTTGTCCCGTTGTTGTAGTGCATTTTGTCCCAATGTTGTGGTGCATATTGCCCCGCACTATTGTTTGAAATGAATCAAAAATGTGTTTAGAAATCTGAAATTTTCGAACAATTTTGAGGTTTTTAAAGACTTTTTTCACATGGATGACGAAGAACAACAGTTGTTTTAGAACATCGAACAAAATTCTTCCACAGTAATGCTGAAATGGATGAGAAATCAAAAAAAGTCAGTGAAGTGACCTTTTTTAACGATCACAGAAGAATATTCAAACATGAATGCTATTTTTTTTAAATTTTTTTGATTTACCAAAATGTTTCTTCTTTAGCACCCGAATTCCAAATTCCCCTCACAATAGACCCGAGGTCGATCGCGATAGGGGCGCGCTCAATTAATTTAACCGATATTTCGATAATGAAGTCGATTAACAGCAATTAATTTTTGACAACCTCCTCGAATTTTTGTTTTCACCTCAGCGCTTATGTTTTACAGGCAAGTAGCCGCGCCACATATGTTTTGCGTGGTGTGTGGCCACCTTAGAAAAAAAAAACTCCTCCAAAGAACAAGACAACGAAGCCCTCAATCATAACCCGCGTGCGCGCGCTAATGTTGTTGTGTTTTTGGCGCAGGCGCGAGTTCAGCCATAAACATCTCACTTTTTGATTGATGTTTATCGCAAAGTGTCGATCAACTCTATAGCAAGGGGGGAGGGGGCTCTTCTGCGAGAAGAAGGGGGTGCTTCAAAATTCATGGGGCTGCGATGAAGGTTCTTCTGTTGAGTGCTCTTTTGTTTTATAGGTTTCAGGGGCTTCTGAGTTGACTGGGTTAGAGAGGTTACTTCCGACAATCTGGGCCATGTTGCGCATGGTGAGTCAACTTAGGAATATTTCGAGGTTTAACAAAATTTAACAGGATTTTGTTTGTGAATTTTAGGGTATAAATAAATCTGAAACACATTTTTCAAATGAATTCTCTAACTAAACTTTGTCTCAACAACTATTCTCGTCGATCTATGGCTATTGCATAACTAAGTAGCATAATTCGTCTTCCCAGTGATCAAACCTCAAGCTCACAGCCACCCTGAAGCCAACGCTAGCATTTCCTAAAACGTCTAATGGATCGATTAATCATATATTCAAAAAAAAAGCTCCTCTAAACTTTATCAACCTCCCCTTTATGTCCACGTCCACGTGGCCCCAAGCTTTACGACATCCAAATGGCCTATAGAGTAGATGCATTTTCCCCCCAACACAAGACTCGCACAATATATTTACATGTATGAAGTTATCTGCCAAATGGAGGTAGCGAACATGAATATCTATTTTCGACGACGACGACAACTTTAATGCCTCGTAGCCCAGCAGACGGTGGCCATTTATGGACATAGAATTGTCCGTTTTCTACAGCCAACATTTGCGCCACCATCCCATACAGCGTCGTTGCGCATAGATTCTGGATGGTCCCAAATGGTTCTGTTTTAGTAATATTCTCAGTGAAATCAGTCAATGGATTTTATTGGCTTTTATTATTGCAAAATCAATTATTTTTACTTTTTTTTTGTCATTCACGCTTCACTTTATTTGAACCAATTCTCCTACAAAGCAGCACTGAAGCAAGTTTCACAAGAACCTGCAACACCACAACTGCAGCCATCATCGGCGGTACAATCACATCCAGCGAGTACTTTGAAATCCAGCCAATATTGACCGCATTGGACTGCATCACGGTACTTCCCGCGGGATTCCGCAGAACCCACTCAACCCACCAGACGGCTCGCTCCAGCGGAGATTCTTTCTGATCCCGGAACAGTTTTGACAGTTGGGTCATCTTGTCACGATACACAGCAAAAAATCCGATGGTAAAATCGCATGCAAAAGCATGCACATCACCTTCGTCAAAATAAACACTTAATATTACACACTGCATGTACAATTTTTGCATACACAAAAAAAAAGTTGCAACCGACGGGATTCAAACCCAGCACCAACAGTAAGGACTGGCGCGTTAGCACACTCGGCCATCAGACTGATGAAAAGCTGTAAGGATAAACGCATATATGAGCTTGACATTTGGGTCAAATAGGTTTCTCATACTGATGGGCTACATATTTCAGGGCGTAAAATTACATAAAATTGCATAAAATAATGCAATATATATTTTACACCCAGGCCTTTTACACGCAGCTGGATTACTACTTTTTTAGCTGTGTAGCTGAAATGTGGATGGTGTTAGTTTGGTCCGAGTGACGGCCGAATCCGGAATATTACCTCTGGTCAGTCATTATTTGCCGAATGGCAGTGACCAAGTCTTGGCTGTTGATCTTCCTGAGGGACAGTCGTCGGGCCACCCCCAACTGGACGCAGTAGTTGATGTTTCGATTCTGGTCGGCAAACGCCGGAAATCCGATGATGGGAACGCCATGCCAAATGGCCTCTTGCGTGCTCAACAGTCCACTGTGGGTGATGAACAGCTTTGAGTTGGGGTGGGCCAGCAGGTCATTCTGGGGTATCCATTTGCGGATGTGAACATTCTTTGGGATTTTCATAGGCATTGAGTCTGATTCAAATTTCCACAGGAAATTGTACTGAGGTAGTTGTTCCATCGCGTTGAGGATTTCAACGACTCGATCGTTGCCGAGCAGGTCCGACCGTACGTTGGTGCCTAGTGAGAAGAGGATGACGCCTTGTTCAGCGTTTTCAACTATAGATTTCAAGTCGTCTGGGAGCTGCTTTGGTTCGGTAATCTGCATACCTCCAACGGAAATCACGTTCGGCATTGCCGGCTCTGAGTACTGAACGACCGGATGAGAGTTCAAGAGGATTATCCGGGCATCTTTCTCTATTTGTCCAACGTGCGGGATATCAGGATTGATTCGGCGTACCATTTCATCTATTTTGTCGTACACTTGGTACGATTTGCTTACCTCTTCCCAGTGATTGTAGAGGAAGTTCATAAAGCGTTCCGTATAGCTCATACCTTCCGGTGCATCAAACTCATTATGGGGGATCAATCCCGAGTAGGAATACGCACCGGACAACGGAGCCGTCGAGGACAACCCGTGAAACGCCGTAGCACCAATATACGGAGGCCGTCCAAATTTGTGCTGTGCCAGTGCGGACAAACATGGTCCCAGCAGGAAATCGTTGATAATAACGTCAAACTTGAAATCATCCGGATACCTCACCAGCGTTCGCACTCCCTCGGATCTCAACGCCACTTCACAACCGCTCACCATGTACTCGTTGAACATTGACACCATCGCACACGGACCGAGCTCCCCCATCGCGTAGAAATCCATCCCTTCGGAGTCCTCTTCAAATAACGCCTCATAAACGCCCTCAATCTTGATGAAGTGCACATCCGGTGGCGGATTGTCCTCGATGTCCACGCTGAGTGCCGTCACGTTGTGACCTTTGGCCGCCAGTCCGTACATCAGAGCACGATGCCTGCCAAATTCGAAAGGATTTAAATCACACAACTACTTCAGAAAGAGTACAAATTTCACCAAATAAAGTGACTAGGTGAAGGGACGCCAGCGATGTACAAGATGTTCGCCCCGAAGCCGCTGCCGGTGGCAACGGCCAGCAGTACTACGACCGAGAGCTGCCACATGTTGACTGAACGTTGATTAGAAATATAATGACTAGCGTCGCAAGCTTAATGCCATTCAGCTGTTATCAGTGCGTGGTGAAAGATAATAACAAGCGATGATAAAGATTTGGTCAAACAAAAGTGCTGAAATTTAAATCAAACGTGCATTAAAGTATACACAGAAAAAAAATATGTGAATTTACTCGACACGAAAAAAATGAATTACATGTAAACTCAGTTGATGTAAACGTGAGATTCGACGTAAACAGTTGAATCACTCGTAAAATCATGTTTTTACGTATAATTTTTTGCAAATTTACCTCAAATTGCATTTAAATTTAAATGTTTAATGACGTGCAAAAGTGTTACATCATAAATGATGTAACATTCGGAAATATTTTTTTGTGTGTAGGTAACGATCTGGGTGCTGAATAGTGGTTCGCAAAACGGCCTCAATTTTGAACTGTCAAAGTGGAACCAATTTACTGTTCGCCAAAAGTAAGGAGTATTGTTATCGATCATTAAAAAAAAATGCGTGGCTTTTGAGGACCTGGAGTTGAAGTCAAGAAATCTTAAGAAAGTTGAAGGCGAGATCGTAATTTTGTATAACTATGAATGGAAGTTGTTTATGGAGTCGATGCGGTTGTATCCATCCAAAAGCTGTTTTTATTGTTTGATACCGTCGAGGATACCGTTTGAAAATCTACAGGTTTAGTGGAAATCTTCTCTATTTTGTGGATCAGCTTCACTAGAATTTGCAATTTTTTTTCGCTAGACCAGGAAGACTTGCAGGATTCCAAAATCAGCCAGGGAATTTATCTGCGACATCACAGAATGACACTTTCGTCACAGTTCTTCGTCACCCGTAAAAAGGAAAAACCTCTTCTAAACGATCGAAACTTGAAAACACACACAATTTTCCAGCAAAAAAAATCTTGAACTAGAAAAAATAAAACACATTCCACTGATTATAAAACAGCTCAGTAAGAAAAAGTCATGCTTGTGTTTGAACAGCCTCCTACTTTGTAGATGTAAACAAAGTGGGATCATTCGAAAATCACGTTACGTATTTTCTCTATTCATCACCCAGGTAACGATGTTAAACGATAAAATTATAGCTGTTAATTTTATCATACGACGATATCGACGATGACGATTACCGTAAAAAAAATCAAACCATCCACATTAACGACCCCCGGGTCTTTTGTGGTCTCTATTGCAAGTTTCTGCTCGAACCTAGGAGTCCGAAGGCTTGAATGGGGAGAACACCCAAACCTCTTTTTATTCCAAGGAACCTTCCACCCCAGTGTTTGAACTGACGACCTTTGGATTGCGAGTCCAATCGCCGCCAGCGATTCCACCGGAGTAGGCTTGGTTTGGTGTGTTGTTTGTATTTATGGCATGGAGACGACTCCTACACCTGGAATGACTTAACGGCCTAACAACCAAGGCCGGGACCGACATTTTACTTCCTCATCCGATGGAAGGTTGCAGCAGATGGGAATCGAACCCAGAATCATCCGCTTACAAAGCGGACAGCGTAACCATTCGGCCACGCACTGCCACTGGACGATTACCGTATTGCCGTTAAAATAACCGTTTTTTGATAACGCTAACGATAGCTTTCGACAACAACGATAAAAATATCGTCATCGTTAAATAAACATGATAACGATATCGTTAACAGCCTTGAGGAAAATAATGTGAATAGAAAGATGATAAAAAGCGCAATTTCAAAATTGATCAGAAAATTAGAGGAATTCAGTTAAATCATTTACGTTTCTAAAAAATTTTTGATCTATCGTTGCCAAAGACAGAGCGGGTTATTCCAAAAATTAAAAGAAAGATAAAGGTGGAAATTCACAATGAGTGAAATGATGCTTTATTACTCGCACGGTGATCAAAACATCTGTATAATGGAATAGAAAGTTGAAAATATTTATTTCAATCGATTTCTGTTCTTGTTTCTTGTTTCTTGTTTCTTGTTTCTTGTTTCTTGTTTCTTGTTTCTTGTTTCTTGTTTCTTGTTTCTTGTTTCTTGTTTCTTGTTTCTTGTTTCTTGTTTCTTGTTTCTTGTTTCTTGTTTCTTGTTTCTTGTTTCTTGTTTCTTGTTTCTTGTTTCTTGTTTCTTGTTTCTTGTTTCTTGTTTCTTGTTTCTTGTTTCTTGTTTCTTGTTTCTTGTTTCTTGTTTCTTGTTTCTTGTTTCTTGTTTCTTGTTTCTTGTTTCTTGTTTCTTGTTTCTTGTTTCTTGTTTCTTGTTTCTTGTTTCTTGTTTCTTGTTTCTTGTTTCTTGTTTCTTGTTTCTTGTTTCTTGTTTCTTGTTTCTTGTTTCTTGTTTCTTGTTTCTTGTTTCTTGTTTCTTGTTTCTTGTTTCTTGTTTCTTGTTTCTTGTTTCTTGTTTCTTGTTTCTTGTTTCTTGTTTCTTGTTTCTTGTTTCTTGTTTCTTGTTTCTTGTTTCTTGTTTCTTGTTTCTTGTTTCTTGTTTCTTGTTTCTTGTTTCTTGTTTCTTGTTTCTTGTTTCTTGTTTCTTGTTTCTTGTTTCTTGTTTCTTGTTTCTTGTTTCTTGTTTCTTGTTTCTTGTTTCTTGTTTCTTGTTTCTTGTTTCTTGTTTCTTGTTTCTTGTTTCTTGTTTCTTGTTTCTTGTTTCTTGTTTCTTGTTTCTTGTTTCTTGTTTCTTGTTTCTTGTTTCTTGTTTCTTGTTTCTTGTTTCTTGTTTCTTGTTTCTTGTTTCTTGTTTCTTGTTTCTTGTTTCTTGTTTCTTGTTTCTTGTTTCTTGTTTCTTGTTTCTTGTTTCTTGTTTCTTGTTTCTTGTTTCTTGTTTCTTGTTTCTTGTTTCTTGTTTCTTGTTTCTTGTTTCTTGTTTCTTGTTTCTTGTTTCTTGTTTCTTGTTTCTTGTTTCTTGTTTCTTGTTTCTTGTTTCTTGTTTCTTGTTTCTTGTTTCTTGTTTCTTGTTTCTTGTTTCTTGTTTCTTGTTTCTTGTTTCTTGTTTCTTGTTTCTTGTTTCTTGTTTTTGTTTCTTGTTTCTTGTTTCTTGTTTCTTGTTTCTTGTTTCTTGTTTCTTGTTTCTTGTTTCTTGTTTCTTGTTTCTTGTTTCTTGTTTCTTGTTTCTTGTTTCTTGTTTCTTGTTTCTTGTTTCTTGTTTCTTGTTTCTTGTTTCTTGTTTCTTGTTTCTTGTTTCTTGTTTCTTGTTTCTTGTTCCTTGTTCTATTATGAGTATTTTAAGTTGCTGGTTTAAAATTCAGCTAATTTTCTTGAGAATTTCCCCTCAACAGCCACCAAGCTTACTTTGCCGAAAGCAGCATAGGTACGGCGCAGGAAGGGAGCAGGTTATCTGTGTCAATGGAACTCATAAATTTCGTTCTGACGCTCCGTCGACGGTTGGCGCTTGGGGTCCTCTAGCTACACAGAGCGACGCGGTGTGGTGGCCATCAGCCCCGTATCGGCGTGGTCATTACGGTGTGTGTGCATTAGGGTGGTCCAAATCCGGACTTTTTTGGGGCTACCCCCTGAAATCAAAGATTGACCCATCACTAGGCTAAATTCCAAATTTGAGCTCATTCTGACCACGGGAACCCCTCCCTCCAATCGCTTAAAGTTTGTATGGGAAAAATCGTCAAAATGTATGGAGAAAAGCAACTGTTTTACTTTTTTACCTGTGGAAGGCGCCAAAGTTATCCGATTCTTACCATTTCTCAAATGTAGAACCTTCATTAAATTTAGAACAACTTTCCCGAAGACACCATATTTTTAGGATTTTTTCTCGCGAAGTTATTAGCGCCCAAAACTGACCCTTTTTGCGCGGCCAGCTGTAAGGGGCTACCTAACAACGATGTTTATTTCCAATTCGTACACGCACGTGCTCTCTCTCAGGTTCAAACTCTCTCACGAGCTTGCTCGCCTGCCTGCCTGCTTGTTTACCTACAAGCGCGTGCTCTGTTTCTCGGCTTGGACTTTTGTCGTCGTCGTCGTTTTCGTTTGCTATCCGCTGCGCTGCGTTCTTGACATGTTTATTATAATGTTGAACTAAAATACCAGGTTTGTTTTGAGATATAAAATTTAATGTAATATGTGATCAACAAAAGATATCATATTATAAGAGCGTGTGAGGAGAATACAAATTTGATGAATTAGTTCATCCCAAGTTCATCCATGAATCGTCATCGTTTTGGATTTTAATTTATCTGCTCTTGTTACAAGAAATACCATGCAGTTTTTTAGATAAAAATGAAGGAATGTTTTTAGATTTTTTTAAACTGAAAGGAAAGGAAGGCCGCAACTGCAAGATCTGAAGGTAGTTTACGATTGTGCAGAAAGAGATGTTTTCTGAATCGTTAAATTTACAGGTAAACTGACAAAAATGATAAACAGTTGCAAAATTTGTTGCAGGTGGTCTAGGAACACAGAAAGAAATTTCCATAAAGAATAAAAAATAATTTTAGAGAGTATGAATGAAAATTTGCAGCAATAATTTTAAAATTGCTTTGATTTGTACTAAGTATATTTTTGTTAAAGCAAACTACCTAAAGGAACAACATTTATATTACCTGAAGTTTTTTTTTTTAATTGAATCATTATCTATCATGTTTCTTTAGAATATACGAAAAACTGCGTGTAATGCTTGAAAAAACACCCTGTTCTCATGACATTTGCTGTAATTTTTTGATCGAGCCTAAGCTGTCTTTTCTTTAAACTATTTTTTTCAGCGCAGTTTTTTGTTTTATTTTTGTCGTAATTTAAGAATTTATATGCTAAATATATCTCAAAACAATCCTACTATTTTAGTTGAAAATCATAATAAACATGCCAGAAACGCAGCGCAGCGGATAGCAAACGAAAACGACGACGACGACAAAAGTCCAAGCCGAGAAACAGAGCACGCGCTTGTAGGTAAACAAGCAGGCAGGCAGGCGAGCAAGCTCGTGAGAGAGTTTGAACCTGAGAGAGAGCACGTGCGTGTACGAATTGGAAATAAACATCGTTGTTAGGTAGCCCCTTACAGCTGGCCGCGCAAAAAGGGTCAGTTTTGGGCGCTAATAACTTCGCGGGAAAAAATCCTAAAAATATGGTGTCTTCGGGAAACTTGTTCTAAATTTAATGAAGGTTCTACATTTGAGAAATGGTAAGAATCGGATAACTATGGCGCCTTGCACAGGTAAAAAAGTAAAACAGTTGCTTTTCTCCATACATTTTGACGATTTTTCCCATACAAACTTTAAGCGATTGGAGGGAGGGGTTCCCGTGGTCAGAATGAGCTCAAATTTGGAATTTAGCCTAGTGATGGGTCAATCTTTGATTTCAGGGGGTAGCCCCAAAAAAGTCCGGATTTGGACCACCCTAGTGTGCATGAATAGAACTCCAATCATTTGAATACGCTGCTATGGGTCTCCACTTGTAGATTCGGAATCAACCCTAGATTTATACATAAAACTCCATTGAAAGGCCCAGCTCAGTATTCATCATCATTTCAAATCGCCTGCCTTTTGCCACACACAAACGGCCGGGGCTTCAGCCGGGAGAATCTGACTTTGAATAATAACTAAAACAAAGAGACTCTCCTCAGACTGCGGATTGAGTTCCCCGGAATGGGCTTTTGTTTCAACGGCTTTGCTGACTCAGCCGGATTCCCGGGAATGTCTGTGGTCGCCCTTCCTTGGTCTGCAAGAAATCGCGACAAAAAAGTGAAACCAATTCTGGCATAATGCGGCCCCGGCGATCCTCCGAAGCATAGTGACATATGTACCTACTTATGCCACCCCATTACGATGGGTAGATCGTGGAACATTACCGTCTATGCATGGCAGCAGCAGCATATCGGACGAGCTTGCCGTGGTGGGACCCGGAGGATATTAGTCAAAATGAGGTGAGCCAAATCAGCACTACTGGCTATGGATGCAACGAGGTGTAGGTGTTTGCACTGAATGTAAAACAATGCATCAGTGACAGTGGTTCTTGAGATTGTGAAGAGGCCTTTTTCAACTTTTAAGTAAAAAACGTGAGTGCTCAAAATGATCATCAAAATTGCAGTAGCAGATTTTAAAACAACACAAATATTTAACAAATTTTGACAACCACTGCCCACCTAAACTAGTCCTATTGTACGAACCAAACCAAGAACAGAAAAATAAACCACCAAGGGATCCCTGTCCAGTGCAAGGAGGGGAATCTGTACCGCCGACGAACGACTCAGCTTGACCCAGTTTCCACGGTTCTGTCGATGAGTTGCGGGCAAACCTACGACGACGACAACGACGGAACAGAAAGCAAAAAACCACGCGCGCGCAAATCAACGATGCTTTTATGCGCGGCTCACTTGCCTTTTCATGCACCACTATTTTTCGCACACAAAGTTTATGTTTTGTGGTTTTGCTAAGTATCATCGGGTGACACTGCTGTTTAGCGAAACAACGAAAGGGAGCACCATTTATGGAGGGAAGCTAAGGGTGACAAAAGACAGAACACCGTGTCTAGTCTATCTTTATGAGAATGTGTATTGGACTAAGACAATTTCTGGAGTTTTTTTTTGAAAAGGTCCAATAAACCAAATTTCCAGTTTTTGCTTTTTGGGTGTTTTTGAAACCGCCTTGAGTCAGGGGTATTAAAAAACACCCAAAAAGCAAAAACTGAAAATTTGGTTTATCGGACCTTTTAAAAAAAAACTCCAGATTTAAGGTGAAAGTAGAATTAGAATAATATAATTAGTGAATTAACAACAATTTTGATAAAAACAACTCAAAATAGTGTCAGAGGTCAATATATAAATTTAGTATATCATAATTATCATCACGTTCATTTTTATGAAAAAATATCAATGATGATTATTTTGACATTTATGATGAAAACTTCCATCATTGTCATGATTTTTCGTTCGAAGGATACATTTGGCTTCGGTAACAAAATTTTGACAAAGTTTCTGCTACAAATTGTTCAGAATAGTACCCCAAAAGTTTTGAGCGGAGTTTGTTAGAGCGACAAAATTCAACTTGCTTCAATAAAAATATTTCTTTTGTAATCACAGTTTTTTAATGAAACTTAATTTTACTTGCATTTTTATGCAGAAATGGTTTAAATTATATTTTAACTTCTATAGCTTAGCTACCGATGTCAGAAATTCATCATAAATTTGTGTTTTCATCAAATTTCACTCAATCCGTTTGGCATGGCATTTCCATCTTGTTTTGAAGCCTCTTTTAAAATTTTCATAAAACCTCATTAAATGCCAGTTAGCTGTTATTTTCACCAAGTTTTAAGTCCATGTCATAAAACCTTGTTAGCAGGGCTGCGGAGTCGGGTCATATTTCAAGCTACTCCGACTCCGACTCCAGCTTTCTGAGTTAAGCCGACTCCGACTCCGACTCCAGCTCCGGCTTTCCAAAATTTGTTGACTCCGGCTCCGACTCCGACTCCGACACCTAATCTGTATTTGAAATATGAAAAAAGGCATTTTCAGCACAACAATTTTCTGTGTAAATTTGAATTTTGTTGTTTGAAAATTGGAACATTTTATTTAACTACTTTAAATTAAAATTATTATTTAAGTAAATAAGCTAGCTACACTTATTTTCAATTGTTTTTTTCAGCAAGTTTTCATTTACTGAAAATTTCAGTAGTGCAGATTTCAGTAAATTTAACTGAATTCAGTAAGGAGAAATTGGTGTGCAGTAACTATACTACCCAAGTAACATTTTTTTCCAGGAGTTCTACAAGAGCTCTTCAAGATAGCTACAGCATAGCAGTTTGGACCGCGGTAGGATAAAATTCTCTTCAAAACTTCTTCAGGAGTTTGGAAGAGTACTTGAAGAGAGTTTTATCCTACCGCGGTCCAAACGGCTATGCTGTAGCTATCTTGAAGAGCTCTTGTAGAACTCCTGGAAAAAAATGTTACTTGGGTATTTAAGAAGACGTACATGGACATTGTGTGATCCAGCCCAGTACACACTTTAAACATACAAATCATGAGAAAATTCTAATATTTGAAAAATAAATTAAATTATTTCAATTGTATCACCTCGATTTAAGGCTTTAAAAAAATAAACTTGTTCAACGATATTATTTAAGGATCAACAATTTAAGAGTTTTGTCGAGAAATTGTAAACATTGGGGTAATTGATATATCTAATAAATTTAATGACTCGTATATGCAAAGTTGCATTTGCGCGGCATAAGAGCGCCGGTTTAACTGTATTTCAAAATTAGTTGCAACTTATTTTCGATATTTTTTGTCAGCTTGAAATGTTTTCTGCATGACACTTTGATTTGTTTTTATTTGCATACAGAATGAGCACGTTGCGTAGTTGATAATGTTTTAAAAACATAATTATTTTTGATAAATACTGATAGTGAGCTTTCCAATCACAATAAAAATGCTTCGAAAACATCATGGTATCTGATAAATATCTTAAACCAAAAAATAAATTAAACAAAAAAATTTCAATGCAGTGCGTGCAATTTAATAAATAAATAAAAAATATAAAATAAATGGGAATTAACCTGAATTATAACAAATATTGAACAATAAATAAGTTCGTAAATTATAATATTTTTTTTGACAACTCCGACTCCAGCTCATACAATTTAGCCGACTCCGACTCCAGCTATTAAAGTTTTGACGACTCCGACTCCAGGTCCCCAAAAGACCCGACTCCAACGACTCCGGCTCCGACTCCGACTACGACTCCGACTCCACAGCCCTGCTTGTTAGAACCTAATTATTAGCGTTTGCTAATTGGTTGCGGTTGCGGTAAATGCCGAAATCAAACTGTTAAGCTGGTGGCTAGTTGGTTTAAAAATGTTACTTGGGAACTCTGCGGCAAAATTTTGGTCCCTTCTTCTCTATGGCTTTCGAACTTTTGTCCCTTGAAACATTTAAAAAAAAACTTTGAAATGGAAAAATAAGGTTTTTGGAAAAATGATTTTTTTTATAGTCCTTATCAATGCATAAACTTTGCCGAAGATAGCATATCGATCAGTGTTGCAAATGAGTGATAAAAAAGCTATCAATAGATTATCTCTGCACCAAAAATATCCGAGAGTATAGCGGCCGTCACTGTAGCTTGTGAGATCTCTTCTTGTGTCTCGTGATTCCCAGCGATGTCATTCTCTCTCTATCACTCCTCCCCTTTTTCTCGACTATGCGCTCTCACCGCTGAGTCTCTCAATCTCTCCGAAAACTGCAATGAGAGAACGCGAGATGGCGATTAGGAGCCGACCACGCATGACGTCCTGTTAAACTGCGTTTGCGAAATTGGTTTTGTGGCGGCTTTTGTGGCTAAACGCTGTTGCCGTAGCATGATCGTGGAAGCGGGAATGAGAGAGAAAAGGAAAATGTCAATCGCGAGTGCGTAAACACGAAAACGTGTTCGGCTATGTTCGGCGCTGAGAGTTTCAATGAAGAGAGAAGAGCAGTTGTATTTGAGGCATGAATATTCAGGCGAGATAATTGTAGTTGCTGAGAACTGATACTTTGATATTTTAACAACCCTGATATCGATCATAAAATTCTTCAAAAGATACAGTTTTTTCTCATATTCACGCACAATTGGACAGCTCTACATAGTTTTAGCTAATCTACATCCGTTATTCGGGGATTCAATTCTTGTATGCCAGGAAATGTCCGGATCTTCGACAAATTTTCTATTTGAGAAAAAACAGTATTTTATTAAATGTGTATCAAATATTTTATTTCAAAAAATAACAAATTTCGTTCTAACGGTTCAACTTGATGTTTTGTACCATCTCGAGCAGCCTTCACTCATCGATCGCTCCCTCTAAGTTGGGATCGCTCAATCTCATAAACCAGAACCCCACTGCTGATTACATGGTTCCAGGGCAGATAATGAAGATATCATTGGCTTCCTCGTCCAGAAACCCCGACCCAGACCCAGGTCGCGCAATTAATATCCCGTGCACTTTCCCATGGCCAATAATGTGCACCGGTGCGGCTCGGTAGTTACCTGGCGGCGGAACAACGTTGGAATCGATGCTTTAATTTAGGCTGTTGTATTAAGCTCCGCAAGGCTGGGGGAGTGTTTCAGCCACGAGCTCTCTTTGTGTGAGAACCAAACAAACTGAAGTACACGCTGCAGCGCAAATATATATTAATTTATTGGTCAAAGTTCCGCGGAAAATATGGATTTTATGACGGTAATAATGTTGCTTTATGAAGCGCATCGGAATGAAGTTATAAATTTGGTTTTAATGTTCCCCGCGCCAACTGGGGCCTTGTTCAACTGTGGAAGCTTCCCGAGGTTGGCGCCTCACCGTAAGGCTCTTCAAACTCTTCAAAAAGTTGAACTAGCCGTGACCTCCAAACACCAGCCAATTAATTGCATTCAATTCGCGTAATTATTTCCTTTCCGGGAGCACAAAAACTTCCTAATCTGGTGGTTAAATTTGCCGACCTCCCCGAGTTGTTTTGGAACGTCACTCATCCGACGAGGAACTTGCCACCTAAAGGCCAGCAAGTTCCGTCCACAGGCTCTAATGAGCGAATCTTCGCTTGTTTGAAGGTACCGCTCACGGGACTAATGATACCGACGACCAGATTCGGCCTGGTTTTGCTCTAGGATTCCGGCGATTGAATTTCCACCACCAGACGGGTTGTCGTCGAGGTCGTGGTGCTCTTGTCCAGGACGTGTCAACCCTCGCGGCAGCCGGTGAGAAGTTGGTACGTGCGAAAAAAGGCATGATAATATTTATGTATATTGTCAACTAGTAGCGAACTGTTTTTTTTTCTTTTCCGAACCTCGTCAGGAGTTGAGGAGTTGACTAGGATGAGGCGGAGGGACTTCTTAGCCGGGGGTCCGAAGCCGCCGCCGTAGCCTGAGAGCTGGAAGATGACACGAAAAGGTTGTTTGCGCTTTTGTGTACCCAAGTAGCACATGCAATTTGTTGAACAGTTGTAATGGCTAAAAATTTCTCGCAAATCTGAATTATCACTGCGACACCAATCACTACTGAATACTCTTTTTTTGGTCTTTCGGATAAGCTAGTATGTCAACGTGATCATGCTATGTTGTCGCACGTCCTCTTTTTAATGTTCAGAGAAAAACGCGTTTTTTATATTGGACCATAAACAAAAAGGTTGTTGCAATTGCAGAGCGTGACAAGATTGCACGCAAGGGTCCTGATTGCTCAAAACAGACCCTTTTACTCGCGTCACTTTCACACCAATCGCTACTGAATACTCCAGCCCTGGAGCATGTTGACAGCTCCTATACAAACTGAGCGTACACCGTTTTGTGGGCCCAGTGGGCCTAAGAAGGTGGCCTTCGATATCATTTTCTTTAAAAACTTGTTTAGAGATACGCCACGTTCAAATATTAGTCTAGAACAGTTGAAATGAGCGTGCCGCAAAATCCGTCACGAAAAAAAAGTTTCCGATGCAAATTTTGAGTTGCGTATTCGATGGGCGGACTCCGACGAGACCCACTTGCCATCTGTCGGTGAATACGCGCAACTCACGAAAACTGTCATCTTAGGGTCCGGTTGAAATACTCTCTTTCTCTCTCTCTCTCTCTCTCTTTCGCTCTCCCTCTCACTCCAATCGGTTAGCACTGTAACAGCGAATGGCCCAGAGAGACCGATTGCGCTATTTCGCTCAAAGCTGACTCAAAATAGTCTGCGATCGGCTTCGTTTTGATCATTGTTATAATCAATGTTATGAAAAATATTTAGCAAACTTGTTGATAAACACAATATTACAGAATCATATGACTGCTGTTTCCACCAAGCCAAAAACAAATTTAATTCAAACTGTGCTAGAGCAGTTTTCTGGAGTTTTTTTCAAAGGTCCAATAAACCAAATTTCCAGTTTTTGCATTTTGCGTGTTTTTGAAACCGCCTTGAGTCAGGGGTATTGAAAAACCCAAAAACAAAAACTGAAAATTTGGTTTATTGGACCTTTTCAAAAAAAAACTCCAGACATATTTCGGGTCAACGGACCGAGTAGGCAGAGAAATTCACAAATTATTTGTATCGTTGTGTGAAGCGATTGACCAAGACGCTGGCAGCTGACGAGTCTTATTCTTTCGCGAATGGTTGCGATTCCAAATCGCCTGCGATCAGTTATGATTAAAAATCGATTCGAGTGCTGAAAAGTAATGTTTTGCTTGCGAGTTGCGAATCGTAGTAACGATTGGGTTGGCACCAAGTGTGTAATTGCTGATTGCTCATTGAGCCGAAAATCTGGACCCTTGTTTTCAACTATACAAAGTAGAGGACCTGGATAACTCCAGGTTCTCTAAACTAATGCATATCAAATCTACAATTCTTTTACCGACAGGTCGAATTTGAACAGCCCTTTTCAGTGATATCCACCTGCTCGGACACCAACTTTGTACTGTCCAGCCGGCCGCAGTTTGTACATATTTTATTCAGTTTGTCAAACGAGGAGCGATTGCTGCACGCGGCTTCCCTGCCTTGAAATCAGAGGGCTCCATTCAGAGAGCGAGAGACGACGTATTTATTGAATTAGCCTAGTAGTATGAGACGCCTGGTCAGGGCCGTAGCCAGGATTTTTGTTCGGGGGGGGCTTGGGTGCAAAAATTCAAGGAGTATAAAAATCAGCAAATCATGTATACCATCACTTGGTTTGTGGTATAATTATTGAGATGTTTTTAATGAATTTTAATGTAATGTATGCAAAAAAGTTTTCGAAGATTTTCATATTAAGTTATCAATGTATTTATTGAAGAAACTCGTTCGTCATTTTTTTTTCTTTATTTTAACAGCTAGTTTGTATTAAAGGAGTAGAGAAAGTGTTTTTTTAACATGTTCTTGAATTGTTTAATTGTAATCCAATTTTGTGATAAACGTCGCTAAATTTAAAATATACTTAACTTGAATCAATTTTTTGAAAGCATAATTTTTTTTTAAAGAAATATCGATTTATCTAACCATAAGTATTATGTTTTCTGTATTTTATACTGAGAGAAATTTTAAACCGTCTGGATTTACATTTTCAGCTGTGTGATAATTGTGATGGTTTATTTAACATTTTTCATTTTTTCTAGCACAACATAAAACTCATAACTGGAATATTTGTTTTTCTTAAAATTTTATAAACAAACTTAAACAATGTTTTATTTTAATTGTTCTAAGCTATTGAAGCCATTTCATATTTTGCGAAGCTCCTGGTGCTCTCAAAAATAAATAATTTTAATGAAATACAAAAAATAAAATCGTTGAAATTTCAGCTTCTGAAGTGTCTCCATGGCAACAAAAAAAAATTACGTCGAATCTCAAGTTTACATCAACTGAGTTTACATGTGATTCATTTTTTCCGTGTCGAGTAAATTCACATTTTTTTCTGTGTAGGCCTATAATAAATATATATTTGAAGAAAAAAAATCAGTGCCTGTGTTTAATTTAAATGTGTTAAAAAATTTAGATAAAATGTATTAAATTAATTATTCACTGAAAGAGTTGTTAATAATGCATATGTAACCGTTAAAATTTTCCTCGATTGCATCAAACATTAAAACGAATCATGTTTAACTTTAATATTCCGACTAAACGCCATTTTCAAATTCATTACTCATTGTATTCTGAAAATTGGTCCAGAATTTGAGCAAAAATAAAATTTTAAAACATGACAAAAAAATTTAATCAGATCTTAATTCTAAAGATAATTTTTTAATAAAATTTTAATCTATAAACATGTTTAATAATTTAGGATTGTAACCATTTATTAAAATCGATGTTTGTTCAAGCAATATCTTGACTCTAGGAACAAAATCCTGCACATTTTATGGTTTAGAAATTTTATATTTACGAAACGTTGCTAAATTAAAAATAAAGAAAACTTTATGTAAGAATTCATAAATTGATTAGTTTTATCCTGTAAATCTAATCTTAGTCTGCACTTGAATTCAAACATACCAATATTCGAAGCATCAAAAAAATAAGATTATTAAAACATAATTTATTGAAATGATTGAAAATTATTTTTTGAATATCTTTATTTAAAAATGATAAAAAATGTTTTTTTTTATAATTTGAGGATTTTTTTAGTTGTAATTATTTTATATTTTTTTATGTATTTGATTTTTTTCATTTTTGGAATTTCTGATTTTTTTGAAATTATCATGTGTAATTATTATCTTAAATTTTTATTTTAAAAGTAAAGAATACTTTATGTAAGAATTCTTAAATCAATTACATTTTTCCTGTAAATCAAATCTTAGTCTGAATTTTGCTACAAGAACTATATTTTACTTTCAAACGAAAATTTTAAAAAATGTCCTGTAGTACGAAGACTCTTAAAACTCCATACAAAAAAATCTCAAGGAACGGTCAAGAAAAGGTTTACGAAAAGACTTCTCTTAAGCGGTACGCAGCTGAAAAGGAACAGAAACAAAAGCGTCGTTTGATATTTCTTCGGGAGCAATATGTGTTGATGAGATTTTGATTTGTTTATTTGGATGCGACTGAAAATAACGTTTGAAAATAATGTATTCGCTTAAATAATATTGAAGAATTGCCTCATGAAGCTGACTATCAAAACGCTGAATCTTAAAATGCTGAAATAAGGAAAAGCCATTACAAAAATCACTTAATTTTCTGGTAAATATAAATTAATTTAGGAATACTAGAATTCAAACATAAAAATATTTAAAGCATCCAAAAATTAAGATTGAAAAAACATAATTTATTGGATTTTGAATAACTTAATATTAAAATGATATTTTTTTCAGTTTAGGATTTCTTAAGTATCAATTATTTTATTAATTTTTCAGTATTAGATTTTTTAATTTTTGGAATTTCAGATTTTTTGATATTATTCTGTTGAATTGTTATCTTAAATTATTTATGTTTTTATTATTTTAATTTTTGATTTCTGGCATTTCTTTGTCTTATACCAAAAAAATTTAAATCAAAAATTATGATAATTTAGAAATTTGAAAGTGTAAAATTTTTAAATTTTCAATTAGCCGTTGCGAATATTATTCTGAAGTTTATGTCACTAAACTCTGACCAAAGTTGAGAGGGTTACAAATCAAAACTACAAGCTATGGTTTTATTATTTTAAAAGTGTTCAAAACACACTTTAAATCAGTACAGTTGTTTTGCATCATTAGTTTTCAAAATATCTAGCTGATGGCGAAATCCTTTTTTCGTGAGAAAAAACTTTCCGCGGTTCCGCGACATGTTACAAAAATTCTAAATATTTTTAAACGAGCCCAAACATGTCGTATATGATTATCAAAGCAGGAAAAACATTTCAAATTTGTTTTCCGGACCGACCTGGTCGCTGGTCCTAAAAAGACTTAATCGAAATAAGTTATTTCCATTAAAATTGTGAAGCTTTTTTTTAAATATTGTATTTGCTCTCTGTTTTTTGGTCCATTTTGAAAAGGTGGCAACATAAACTTTGGAAAATATTTACAATTGATATTCAGAAATAAGAAATTATAAAAAAATAATAAAGAAATTTTAAAATTTTCAAAATGCAAATTCTAATCTGTAAAATCCAAAAAATAGAAATTAAATAGTTTAAAAATGAATTATTGATCAGAAATTATATAATTTGAAAGTGATGTTTAATTAATTTAATTTCAGAGCTTTTGAATCCTAGCATAAATTTTTTTAACGTTTTGAATATTTTTATCATTTTATTTCTTCCTTTAAAAATCGCAAGCTCATGCACAAAGTGAAAATTAGTTGATAATAAGTATTCACTTAGTTGATCTTCCGATTTTTGATATATTAAATAAAAATTGGAGATTGGCCACGGTGGAAACTAAAAAATTGGACGAGTGGTTTCGGAAAAAAGTTTTTCGAAAAAGTAATAAAAAAATACACACAGATATTTCTTAAGCATTTTTCTCTAAGGTCTTAGATATGTAACTAACCATATTCTTAAAACCAAAACGATAAAATTAGAATTGTATTTCTGATAATAGTCAAAATTCACTCAAATGTTTTTCATATTAAATGCTTTCGTTTTTGAAAACAAAATCTAAATATTTTTGAGAAATTATGATAAATTTTGAAAAATGTAGAGAAAAAACATGTATTAACAATTTAAAGGTTTTAATGCAAATAAAGGAGGGCTATTAATTTTACAATCCAAATTCGACTAGCCGAAGCCTCGATTATCCAAAGTTTTGATTATCCGAAGTTCGAAGGACTTCGGATAACCGAATCAGGAACAAATGAAATCGGCATGTTTTATTTGCTTGTTTTTAACATCAAATTCGGCATCTGTTTTTTTAATGGTCCAATACGCCAAGTTTTTGCTTTTTGGGTGTTTTTTAATACCCCTGACGGTTTCAATAGCACCCAAAAAGCAAAAACTGGAAATTTGGTTTATTAGACCTTTAAAAAAAACACCAGAAATATTTCTTGACCTCCATTTTGACCGCCACATTGAATCCAAAAATTCTAAATTATTTTATGGTTCTTCAGGGGTTAAGTTCTACAATCAAAAATAAGACAACAAGATCTAAGGATTTTTGCTGTCCCTATTCAGACTGTAGTCCCGATTCGCCCCGGTAATTATTTCTATGTAGCCCCTTATAGCAGTCCGCTCGGAAATTGCTATTTTCGAAGGTTAATAACTTTTTAGCAAAAAACCCAAAAAAATAAGGTGTCTTCGGGAAAGTTTTTCCAAATTTAAAGAAGATATTAGTTCTGAAAATTGATAAGAACTGGATACCGTAAAACGGGGTGACTTTGATAGCCGGGGTGACTTTGATAGGCTTGAGATTTTTCCGCAAAATGAAGAGTACAAATAAATTACATACGGAATGGTTTGTAATCATACTGACCGGGGTAGAGAAGTGTTCAAAGTACCTAAAGAAGAACTTTTCATGAAATTTTGAAAAGTTTAAATAGTTAGTTAACTATAACTAAGAAAATGTTGATGAAAGGCTTCATTTAAAACTTCTCAAAGTGTCATGATTTTATCAATGAACATGATTTTGAATCGGGAAACGGAATGCATTTTCGGATTCTTTGGACAATTTTCCACTAGGAAATGGTAAAAAAAGTTTGTAAATAATAAATTAAATGTGTTTTTAAAAAACATTTCAATAAAATCTCCAAATTTAAAGGCAATTTCAGTTGAACAAATTTCATGTAAAATGTGAAAACTTGTGATTCGTGCTTTGAATTTAGTATAAAATGCAATATAAATCGATAATTTTGTAAACACAACTAATTTTCACGAATTTAAGGAAAAATTCCAACATTTTAACAATTTTACCTGAAATTTATATGTATTTTGCTAAAAAGAACATAAACTTAGTTAACTAAATATAAACATTGATTTTCTTTCTTTAAAACTGTATCAGCAACCTTAGTGATGGTACATTTGACGTAAACATAAAGTTTGAACGCTCCAAATCTGATTTTAACAAGAAAAACTACGACTATCAAAGTCACCCCGGAATTTAAACTAAGAATTTTTAACGTAACTATTTTTCCAATTACTATTGAAAAATCTTTTTTTTTTTTCAAAAATAGTGCATGGACTTTGTGTGGCATACCCCAGTACATGTTTTAAAAATAATAATCTTGAGAAAAACTAACTTAATCCACCTATGTGGTTGGAGCCTTCCTCACTTATTACCAACAATGGCTGATTTGATGGGGTTGTACACAAATTTCATCTATTTTTTAGATTCGGATTAAGAAAGTAAATAAATATCACTTAAATGGCCATATCTCGAGACAGGGTTGCCAGATCTTCAATGTTTTGGACTTGTTGGAAAGGTCTTTGATAACCTATCCAACAATGGGTCGGATGATGGATCCGGACATAGTTTACATACATTTAAGTGAGATCCGGCTACAAAAAAGTACATAAATATCACTTAAATGGGCATATCTCGAGACAGGGTTGCCAGATCTTCAATGTTTTGGACTCGTTGGAAAGGTCTTTTGACAACCTATCCAACGATGGGTCGGATGGTGGATCCGGACATAGTTTACATACATTTAAGTGAGATCCGGCTTCCAAAAAGTGCATAAATATCACTTAAGTGGACATATCTCGAGACAGGGTTGCCAGATCTTCAATGTTTTGGACTCGTTGGAAAGGTCTTTGATAACCTATCCAACGATGGGTCGGATGGTGGATCCGGACATAGTTTACATACATTTAAGTGAGATCCGGCTTCCAAAAAGTACATAAATATCACTTAAATGGCCATATCTCTAGACAGGGTTGCCAGATCTTCAATGTTTTGGACTCGTTGGAAAGGTCTTTTGACAACCTATCCAACGATGGGTCGGATGGTGGATCCGGACATAGTTTACATACATTTAAGTGAGATCCGGCTTCCAAAAAGTGCATAAATATCACTTAAGTGGACATATCTCGAGACAGGGTTGCCAGATCTTCAATGTTTTAGACTTGTTGGAAAGGTCTTTTGATAACCTAACCAACGATGGGTCGGATGGTGGATCCGAACATAGTTTACATACATTTAAATGAGACCCGGCTACAAAAAAGTACATAAACATCACTTAAGTGACCATATCTCGAGACAGGGTTGCCAGATCTTCAATGTTTTGGACTCGTTAGAAAGGTCTTTTGATAACCTAACCAACGATGGGTCGGATGGTGGATCCGGACATAGTTTACATACATTTAAGTGAGATCCGGCTTCAAAAAAGTACATAAATATCACTTAAATGGCCATATCTCTAGACAGGGTTGCCAGATCTTCAATGTTTTGGACTCGTTGGAAAGGTCTTTTAATAACCTAACCAACGATGGGTCGGATGGTGGATCCGGGCATAGTTTACATACATTTAAGTGAGATCCGGCTTCCAAAAAGTGCATAAATATCACTTAAGTGGACATATCTCGAGACAGGGTTGCCAGATCTTCAATGTTTTGGACTCGTTGGAAAGATTTTTTGATAACTTAACCAACGATGGATCGGATGGTGGATTCGGACATAGTTTACATACATTTAAGTGAGATCCAGATATATGTGAAAACACATTTTTATACATAACTTTTGAACTACTTATCGAAACTTCAATCTTTATAAAACTCGATCTATGGGACCCTTAACCGAGTCGAATGCAACAGGTTCGGGTCAAATCGGTTCAGCCAGTGCCGAGAAACATGAGCTAGTTTGTTGGTCACATACATACATACACACACACATACACACACACATACACACAGACATTTGTTCAGTTTTCGATTCTGAGTCGATATGTATACATGAAGGTGGGTCTACGACGTTTTTATACAAAGTTCATTTTTAGAGCAGAATTATAGCCTTACCTCAGTGAGGAAGGCAAAACCTTGACAGTTGGAAAATATTCCAAAAACAAATTGAAATCCTATCAAAGTCACCCCGGTTTACGGTAGTTATTGCGCCTTCCATTGGTCAAAAACTGAAACAGTTGCTTTTCTCCATACAATTTGACGATTTTGCCCAAACTTGGTGGTCAGTGGTCAGAAAAAGCTCAAATTTTGGAACTTAGGCTAGTGATGCGTAAATCTTTGATTTCAGGATAGCCCCAAGTAAGCCCAGATTTGGACCATCCTAACCAATGTAATGCTAAAACTACAAGATAAATGAGATGTTACTGAATGGAACAATGTTCAAATCTGCAGCTCAATTTTTAAATATCCAAATTTTGGATCCATAATCTATAAAAACTGAGCCCGGCAATGGACAGGCAAATTACTTAGTTTGATCAATCAATTCTTGATTCTCTATCTTACAAATTATTTCTGGGAAGAGAACACACAATCATTGATATAAGATTTTTTTAAGGTAGTTCAATTTAAAAAAAAAATGGAAAAAATTTCGGGGGGGGCTGCAGCCCGGAAGCCCCCCCCCTGGCTACGGGCCTGCGCCTGGTGGCAGTTGTTGCCACTGCCACGTGATTGCCCGGTACTTGCTGGCCAGTGGCCGATTCGCCGGATCACGTTTGTCCATTATGTGTGTGTGGGTACTGTGTAGTTTGGAGGGCAGCCCTCCGTCCCTGGTCGTCCAAGTTGCTAACTCGCGAGGCCTATTGAATTTAAGGAAAGAAATTTAATTAATTTTATTTCACATTGGTGTACTATTTCTTCCTCACTTCGATGGTGGGCCTCGAGGAGATCCGCGGCCGTGAGACAGCTGAAGTGGCCCTGACAAGGGCCTGGAAGTGAGTTTGTGCTACCACCCCGGAGCGGTGTCCTCTTTCAAGCCCGGAACGCCACCAAGAGGCCTTCCTGAAGAGCCCCCCCCGCATTTGGCCCTCCTTTGGCGGCACTTTGGCTTTGGCGCGCAATAATATTACAAACTCTCTCGTTCGTACACATTGCGCACATGTTGAAACCTAGTCACTTTTGCTGATTTATCGTGTTTTAAACACTTCTTCTGAGATGCCGAGAGTGTTCTGCGGCTTGTTCTTTGAGATGTATCTCTCCGAGCTGGCAGCGAGCAGTTGCTGACTGTCGACGGTTTTAGTGCCGCGTTTTGAGGAATTCTATTCGACGGCACACTTCTTTGGGTGCATTCTCCCGTAGTGGCGGATTGAGCTAAGGACGGGGTGCTGATTGCTTGTAAAATAACATATTATTTATTGCTTGATTATTAAAAGTGGTTAAGATATGGGGACGGGTGGTTGTAAATGGGAAAACAACGGGGCTTGTGGATACATTTGGAAAGAGATTGATGTCTCATTGATAAAGTTATATTAGAATCTCAACCATCTTTAGTACATTGTAGAACAAAATATGATTTTCCAAAGAGACAATTAATTTTGATTTATGGCCTATCTACAATCACTTAGCTTAGAACATCTAAGTAAAGTAGTTACTTAGGAAAGTCTGCAACTTACGTTCGTCATCCACAATCAACTTAGAAAACTTGCTGGGCTGATATACGTTGCTATGCAGTTGTTTGTTTACCTTTGATATGGAAACGTCAACTTACCGTAGATTTTGAAAATTTCCAAACCAAACGTCAGTTTCTAATTTGATTACTTTTCCATTGTAGAAACTCAGATTCATTTCCATTGATTCAAATTCCTAAGCTAAGTGAAATTTTCTAAGCTAAGTGATTGTAGATAGGCCATTAGACTTGAAATTTGGAAAACGATGCACTATTTTTGTTGTTCTGTGTCTGTTTCATCCGAAACAAATAAAAAAATATCCAATTATTGTACAGCAATAAGGCTTAAACAGCCGTCCCAATTTGCCTCATGTGTAACGTTTCACCCCAGATGATGTACTAGGTTAAAACATCAAAAATAATATTGAAATACACGCAACCCCTGGTGGTTGATCACTTTTTCGATTGACACTTTTTGTTTTGTGCCCCGTTGGCTTGACAAAGTCAAACTAAAACATGACGAACTGTCACTGTTTACACGGCGCTCACGCACACTATCAAAACATAAGTTTGGTAGTATGTGTGAACTCCGTGTAAAAGGGGTGTCAAATTAAAAAGTGACCCCGTTCTTTTGACAACAGTTTGTGTCAAACCATCGGGGTTTGAGTTTATTGTGGATTTAGCTGATAGCTGGATTTTCTAGCATCTTCTCATGGTCGTTGGAAACCTGGGGGTAGCGAAGAAGCCGCCATCTTGGAAGTTCAGATAAAAAACACTGAGAATCAGTATTATACATATTACTTTGGTAACACGAAGTGTGTTATCCTGGTTAAACTCAAAAGTCCCAATTTTTTTAATGCCGACTCTTAGTGTACGGGCGCTGTTTGATTGACCAAAAGAAAATAAAGCAAAAAAGGTAAACAGAAAAATCACTTTTTTCGATATGAATTTTCAGCCAATATTGGGATGGAATCTCCTAGGATATGATAGAACTTGCCATAAGCAACACAATTCACTTGTTTTTTTCACGTATTTATCGTTTGAATTGCGGGAAATTTGAAAATCAAAAACCCAAACAATGATTTGTTATGGGCTACCATTTGTTTTAGGCATTATGGGCTCTCATTTGACAACCGTGCTAATGTCGACTGTTGTCAGTTTGCTTTGGTCGGAATAGGGTTGCCATCCCCCCCGTTGGAAACGGTCGTGGTTAGGCCTAGGGATGCCCAAATGGTGTGCAAAGTACAATTCAAAGAAACATGATGGTTGGCAATTTTGGTCTTACATCACTTCTCAAACATCAAAAATACATTCTTGCTAATTTTTTATCATGTTGGCAAAATATTACTATTCTTGAAAAAAGTTTCGATTTTTATTAAATGATCATCCCTAGTTTATAGCGTTACATCGTGCTGCCATCTGGTTTTTATAATTGGAAAAGTGCTGAGTCATCTTCTAAAAATCCTATCTAGCCCACCAAAATGAAGTCGATCAAATAGTCGATTTCGAAGGAGAAAAAGTGGAAAATCGTGGTCTTAAAATAGCGACGCCATCCCCCTATGCGACCACGTGCTTCGTTTGTTTGTCAACAAAGCTGCAGCTGTGTTATGAGACGAAGTGAGGGGGAGAGGTTTTGACATTTGCAATCCCGCATCTGGGGACCATCCATAAACCACGTGGACACTTTGTTGGGAATCTGTTACACCGCCCCCCCCCCTTCGTGGACAATTCTCCATACAAAAAAGTTTTTTTTGATCGTGGACAATCGCCAAACTCCCCCCCCCCCCCCCTTCTAAAGTGTCCACGTGATTTATGGATGGTCCCCTGACCCGCCGCCTATTTCGACGGTCTTTCCAACGACCGAGTCTAGTAAGGAACTGATCATACAATAAAATGAGCAAATGTCAAATGTGTAAAAAAGAATGTTCAAAGCTTTGAATGGATTTTGTTCTTGAAATCCATTTATTGTAGGTAAAATTAAGCTTGAAATTTTAATTTATTCAATGCATATATTTGATTGAAAGCTGCATTTTGATTACTTTACAATCATTTTATATAATTTTGTAATTGTAATTGTAATTTTATTTGGTTACAATACCTGTTTTCACGATAGTTGATGATCTTGCCGTGTGTAATTTTTTAACGTTTCGAGAATGAGGTAAATAAACAATAACTAGAGCACGCATTGAAAACAATAACAAACCCTTTTTGTGCAGTCGTGCATTGTCTCAAAATCTGATTGAAGTTTGTTGCTGGAATCCAAAGTTCTAATAAAACAAATCAAGCAAAACAATGCCAAAGGGCCGTTGTGGGTTTGTAAACAAAGAGTGTGTCCTGTTCACGCTATAGGATGTTTACATCTGGCATGAAAGGGATACACTCTTTGTTTACAAACCCACAACGGCCCTTTGGCATTGTTTTGCTAGAAATGTAAATAGAGCAAATGTCCCCATTTTAGACCTAGTATCAATTTTGGATAGTTGGCTTGAATTTTGTGATCGTTCACTTGAAGAACATTCTTAGAACTACCATCAAGACTTTAGCACTCCAGTCTCAACGAAATAGTTACATTTAATTTGTTGTCTGATCAAAATAGATGTTACATACAGTTTAATTCATGAAATTGTAAAGAATACCTCAATCAAATATTATGTACTAACGGTGAAATGCTCACAGGTTAGTTAGAAATTAAACGCCGGATATCCTGAAGTCAATCCAACTTGTTCATCAACCCATCCTTTCCTCATTATCAAATCATTGACCTCGTGTGGCACGCTACCGGAAGATCACCTCGTGGCACGTGCCCCATAAGATCCGACCCCTGTTCCGGCCAACTCGTGGCGCCTAGACACAACCGCGGAACCTTTCGCTTTGAAGTTCCTCCGACCGGCGCGTGTGCCCACCGTTGATGAACATCATCACCCATTCAGTAAAGTTCTTCATCAATCGCGCACGTTGTTCGCCAGAACTTGTAGGCGGTCCATTGTTTTTATTTTTCTCTGTTCTTTTTTTTAAGCATAGCGCCAACATTCAATTCTAGAGTAAGGGATCGAGCATTAGCATAATTTGCTCATTACCGGCGCGCTTCAGCAGCGGGTCTGGTGAATAACTGATTGACTCAAGTTCGGGGAACCAGAGCTTTGCAAGGAGGGGGACACATTACCATTGAGGCATACTAATAGTAATAACTTTTTATTTCTACAGATTACCATCGTCACTGCGCTGCGTTCCGGAGATTTCCGGTTGATAGCAGCGCTGTCACGCAGGAAAGCTCGAGGTCGGTGACTTGGCACTAGTGAAGCGATGAACCTCAGCCGAACCTCTCAGGAGGTCAAAGCAGGGCAGCAGGGTGTGACTTCCAAATTGAATTACGTCGAACAGTCATGGCGTGAAATCTATTTTCGTCTACACACTATCTGATCGTTTATTACTCCTTTTCTCTCGCACCATTTAGCAATCGATCTTGCAATGACTGCCCGTTTGCTTCTGTGTTGAAAAATGATTTCAGAAAAGAGGTGCCACGTGTGGAATAAACGGCGGTTCAAAACGCTTCAAAACATGTAATCATCAAATTTGGGGGTAGGTGAGTTGAAAACCGCAATAATTGAATATTTTTTCAATGTGTTTCCCACCCCTGTCAGAAGAGAGGGAATGGCTTTGAAGTCCTACCTAGCAAATTGACTAACGAGCGTTTAATGAAATTTATTTTATTGGTGGGGATTGCAATCAAAACTTTATTTTGAGATTCTATTCCATCTTCACAGCAAAAAATCCGATGGTAAAGCGCTTGCAAAAGAAGGCACATCACCACTGCATGTAAAATATTTGTAAACACAAAACAAGTATCAACCGACGGAATTCAAACCCCGCAACAACAGTAAGAAGTTTGGATTTTAAACATACATTCTTCGCCCCCACCCTCTATCCCGATTAAAGCCGAGGATCAACAACTCTAAAAAGAATTTGTAAATTTTGAGATTTTGCAGCAAACAAATACGTAATAATTGTAACTATTTCTTAAATATATGCAAAAGATAGTAAAAACTAACAAAAAGATAATTTTGGAGCAAAATGTATGTATTCATTTCATACGACCTTTTCAAAAACAGCACGTAAACAACTGTTCGCAAAGCGGCCTCAATTTAGAACTGTCAAAGCGGAACCAATTTACTGTTTACAAAATGCTCCCAATAAGCAGCAAGTATTGTAATCGATCAATAATTTATTTCGTCTGGAATAAAAAAAAAGTGGATGGCGTCGAACTTTTGAAGTATTAAATGTCAATTAATCTTAAGAAAAGGGTTGAAATCGAGATTGGCATAATTCGTCACTAACATTTCAGAAAGCGCTCTATCTCACGCAAAGCCCATGTTTACAAGGGAATGATGGAACGAGAGGAATCACAAATCCGCATAAATAATTTCAAGATTGTTCAGGTGTAAACCGAAAACGCGATAAAAAATTAAAGTGAAAGAATAAGGCGTCTAACTGCTTATTTAATTGTCGGTGTACAGGACGCCGCATTGTTTAATCATTTTCTGGCGTACATTCAATTTTGCTGCCCAAAACCAGTTATTGAATTGGAAAAATAAAATTCTTTTTAAAATTTTCTTTTCTTGATTTGTGTGCACCTACGTCGAAGACCAAGATTGTTTACTTTTTGCTCTTTGGTCTGACCAGGGGGCGACATCTATATCTCACTACAGGCAGCTCGCCCGTAGCCAACACAAGCTGTCACCTTCGGCACCAGAACAAAAGGGAAATGTCAACTTCGGCTCCAGCACAAAAGAACAGCTGTTCGTTACGGAATCAAAACAAAGCAACTGCTCGCTGTAAAAAAAAAGTACAAAAACTGCAGGCATAAAATGGAAATAAAGTAATTATTGTTTTTATGTAAAATTTTACCACAATGTTCGTTTAAAAGATAGTGTATGTTTGTGAGGTGATTTTTATCAATTTATTTGCAAAATAAACTACTAAAGTAGGGATTATTAAGCACACATCGGGCCGAAGACCTCATTTTAAGTTGTACTTTTATCACATGAAACGTTTAACTCAACTACTGTGTAAACTGTGACTTTTACTACAGTAATTCTTATAACAAAAATGAAATTATTAATAAAAAAAATATTTTTGTTTTCACTGTGCGCAGTTTGTGCGCGTTATCAATCTCAATCACCCAAGATGGCAGCCTTTAGCATCCCCCTGGGTCTGACAGTCTTGGTCTGACAGATTTGGTCTGACAGCTTTATCATGGATTTTGGTCTGTTCTAGGCGAGGGATAGGACACAGCACCTTCCTGCATGTTTATGTCGCATTTTTAAATGTTAACGATGAATTATCAATAACTATGAATAGACCCGCGACATAATGTAGAATTATCTTACTTCGATATCATAACTGCGCTTCAAAGACTCATAATCTCGAAACATCCATCATGATTCACTAAATGTCATCCAATTCTGACGCAATTTTTCGTCACGTAGAAACCAAAAAGGCCTCTTTTGGCCGCCCATCGTTTAGTCTATGAACAAAACACGCGCGAAGCACTAAATTTCTGATCGAGAATTCTAACATAAACAGATCCAAAATGTTTCAAAACAAGTCATTTTAGCATCAAAAAATATGTCACGCTTGAGCTTGAACATAGCCTTCTGCTTTGTTTATGTTTACTGCTGTAGTGCAGTTTTATTAGTGGGGAGCATTAGGGAGCATTCGAAAATCACGTTACGCATTCTGTCTTTTCAGCACCAAACAATATTAACAGCGCCTCTGGCGGGGACTTCAGGGAACTGCATGCGTGTCAGATCCCTCGACACAGGGCTGGATAGGAACACCCCAACCAAAAATGATGATTTTTTGAGTTCCATATCCTTCTTTTCATACGAATTTTTCAGTTGTATGTGTTTGTGCAACCAACCAAACGGGACCACGCGGTCGCTTCTTACAAATTGAGTTGTTTTCATGTAGATGGGCGTCGAACTCAGGACCATTCGCTTACAAAGCGAACACCGTAACCAGTCAGCCACGGCCGCTCCCTTTCCATACGAATTTTTCAGTTCAACCCATAAACCATTTTTATGGTTCGTATGGAAAGTAGGATATTGAACTCAGAAAATCATGATTTTTGGTGAAGTTAATCTTCTTCTAACTTCTTCTTCTATTTATATAAAAAAAATCGGCGGTTTTGTTCGAACGCGAATCAGTTCAATACGAAGCGTCGGAATGAGGTGCGCACGGTGCTCAAAATACCGTTATTATGAAAAAAAATATGCACTCCGAGATTTTGGGGTCTATCGATTCCTTACACCATAGCGCATCTCTGTGCAAAAAATAAAAACATTCGCTGATGTAGTTTTCGAGATACAGCCCTTTTAAGATGTTACATCCGATTTTTAATAAGAAAACCAAAACAATCAATACAATTTCAGCACTTTAAAGAATATGCATTTCGAGATAAAGTTGTTTTTTGCTTCATGTGACTGTCAAGTATCTCTGGGCCAAGTTTCAGAAGGTTTGCTGATGTAGTTCTCGAGATACAGCCATTTTAAAATGTTATTTCCGAATTTTTCAAAGAAAATCCATAAAATTAATACAATTTCAGCACTTTAAAAAATATGCATTTCGAGATAATGATGTTTTTTGCTTCATAAGACTGTCAAGTATCTCTGGGCCAAGTTTCAGAAGGTTTGCTTATGTATTTCTCGAGATACAGCCATTTTAAAATGTTATTTCCGATTTTTTTAAAGAAAATCCATAAAATCAATACAATTTCAGCACTTTATAGAATACGCATTTCGAGATAATGATGTTTTTTGCTTCATATGACTGTCAAGTATCTCTGGGCCATGTTTCAGAAGGTTTGCTGATGTAGTTCTCAAGATACAGCCATTTTAAAATGTTTCTTCCGATTTTTTCAAAGAAAGTCCATAAAATCAATACAATTTCAGCACTATAAAGAATATGCATTTCGAGATAATTATGTTTTTTGCTTCATATGACTGTCAAGTAACTCTGGGCCAAGTTTCAAAAGGTTTGCTGATGTAGTTCTCGAGATACAGCCATTTTAAAATGTTATTTCCGATTTTTTCAAAAAAAAAATCCATAAAATCAATACAATTTCAGCACTTTAAAGAATATGCATTTCGAGATAATACATCAGCAAACCTTCTGAAACTTGGCCCAGAGTTACTTGACAGTGATATGAAGCAAAAAACATCATTATCTCGAAATGCATATTCTTTAAAATGCTGAAATTAAATTGATTTCATGGATTTTCCTTGAAAAAATCGGAAGTAACATTTTAAAATGGCTGTATCTCCAGAACTACATCAGCAAACCTTCTGAAACTTGGCCCAGAGTTACTTGACAGTGATATGAAGCAAAAAACATCATTATCTCGAAATGCATATTCTTTAAAATGCTGAAATTAAATTGATTTCATGGATTTTCTTTGAAAAAATCGGAAGTAACATTTTAAAATGGCTGTATCTCCAGAACTACATCAGCAAACCTTCTGAAACTTGGCCCAGAGTTACTTGACAGTGATATGAAGCAAAAAACACCTTTATCTCGAAATGCATATTCTTTAAAGTGCTGAAATTGTATTGATTTTATGGATTTTCTTTGAAAAAATCGGAAATAACATTTTAAAATGGCTGTATCTCGAGAACTACATCAGCAAACCTTCTGAAACTTGGCCCAGAGATACTTGACAGTCATATGAAGCAAAAAACATCATTATCTCGAAATGCATATTCTTTAAAGTGCTGAAATTGTATTGATTTTATAGATTTTCTTAGAAAAATTCGGAAATAACATTTTAAAATGGCTGTATCTCGAGAACTACATCAGCAAACCTTCTGAAACTTGACCCAGAGATACTTGTCAGTCAGATGAAGCAAAAAACATCATTATCTCGAAATGCATATTCTTTAAAGTGCTGAAATTGTATTGATTTTATGGATTTTCTTTAAAAAAATCGGAAATAACATTTTAAAATGGCTGTATCTTCAGAACTACATCAGCAAACCTTCTGAAACTTGGTCCAGAGATACTTGACAGTCTTATGAAGCAAAAAACATCATTATCTCGAAATGCATATTCTTTAAAGTGCTGAAATTGTATTGAATTTATGGATTTTCTTTAAAAAAATCTGAAATAACATTTTAAAATGGCTGTATCTCGAGAACTACATCAGCAAACCTTCTGAAACTTGGCCCAGAGATACTTGACAGTTATATGAAGCAAAAAACACCTTTATCTCGAAATGCATATTCTTTAAAGTGCTGAAATTGTATTGATTGTTTTGGTTTTCTTATTAAAAATCGGATGTAACATCTTAAAAGGGCTGTATCTCGAAAACTACATCAGCGAATGTTTTTATTTTTTGCACAGAGATGCGCTATGGTGTAAGGAATCGATAGACCCCAAAATCTCGGAGTGCATATTTTTTTTCATAATAACGGTATTTTGAGCACCGTGGGTGCTCTTTGTTGCGCCTGGTTCGTATAAGTCCAAGGAAGGTTCTTACGCCAAAAAGTGACAATTTTGACCACTCTGGAACCGATTCTGGAAAATCTACAGATTGTATGGGAAAAGCTGAGTGCTGAATAGTGGTTCGCAAAACGGCCTCAATTTTTAACTGTCAATGTGGAACCAATTTACTGTTCGCCAAATGTAGAGAGTATTGTTATCGATCATTACAAATTGTTTCTTTTTTGCGAGAATGAAAAATGTGTGGCTTTTGACGAGTTGAAGTCAAGCAATCTTTAGAAAGTTGAAGGCGAGATCGTATTTTTTTATAATTAGGAATGGAAATTGTTTATGGAGTCGATCCGGTTGTATCCATCCAGAAGCTGTCTTTATTGTTTGATTCCGTGGGACAAGGAAGCTGCAGGAATCCAATATCAGCCTGAGACACTCAGCAGAATGACACTCTCGCCGCAGTTCTTCGTCACCAATAAAAAAACCTCTTCAAACCGATAGAAACTTGAAAAGCACACTCAATTTTCCACCAAAAAATGCCAAAAACTAGACAAAATAAAACAAATTTGGGGTTTTTTTTAAAAAAAGGTCCAATAAACCAAATTTTCTGTTTTTGCTTTTTGGGTGTTTTTAAATATTTTATTGGGAAATAAATACATGAAAGTACTTAAAAACTGATAAACTATTGTTAAAAAAAATGTCCATACAAAATGTAGTGATATTATGAAAATTTACTATTTATCATCCATGTAATTTTTTTTTTCGTAAAAACGATAAAATTTTTAGTAAAATATTACTATTTAATCTAAAAATAAAAGAAACCTTACAAATACATTCTAATCTGATGTATCTAAGTGATAACAGTTCAACTGTTAGCAAATTAACATGTTTTTTCATGCATTGTTCCTCTTGCCCCAACGGGTTTTTCGTCTTGCCCCACTAGTTGAGTAGAACGTACTGAAAATAAAAAAAAAATGTTATCAATTTTTTACATAAAAAAACTGGATTTTTTAAAAACTTGTTTTAACAAAGTTCTATTCAAGACCTAGAAAAAGATGATTATAATAAAATCCGACAGATTTTTTAACTTTTTAATGGGTTATATCGAGCATTTCCTTAGCTTGTTACACTTGCCCCACTTTCCCCTAAGCAAAGTGGGATCATTCGAAAATCAGGTTACGCATTCTCTCTATTCATCACCCAGAGAAAAGTTACGTAAAATCAAATTTTTAATCAAAGGAGGCTGAATAAGCAAACAAGCTAGAAACGTTAACAAACGAAAAAAAGGCAGAACGAAGTTTGTCGGGGTAAGCTTGTAAAATTACCAAAATCTGTGAAAGTAATATTTAAACAACTCCTACTAACCCTTACTGAGAGATTTTTGATTTAATCTTCATTTAAAATTCTACTCTGTAAATTATGACAGCGTGTGAATTTTCGGAAAATATTTTCTTAAAAGTCACTCACACACACACACCCACATTTTGGACCCTTTGTTTCTCCCATCGGCACACGGTCCTATCCCAAATCAGGTCCGACCGCCCCAGACCTCTGGATGGGGATGATTTATGCATGTGACCGATAAAATTTGCATACAAAACCAATTTGAATAAGGTTCAGAGGTTATGTTATTGTTTAAAGTATGTGCCATGCGTTGGCACGTTTCGGGAGGAGGCAGCGAGTTGTTGCTGCTGCTGCCGGAGACTGATAAAAAACGACGACGACGACGACGGCGACGAACCCATATTGTACACACGCATCCCGCGCGATATCCCTTAACATAAAGGGCCGACGAGTTGGCAGCTTTTGGCTCCAGAATTTGCGAGAGAAAAGAATAAACTTCAAGTCTTGGGGGGAAATTTAACGTTTTTGATGGCGGTAGCTTCGAAATTTTTATTATATTCTCCTTCTTTAAAATTATATTTCAAATTTACAGAACCTAACGGTTCCGGTTAAATTTTGAGACATCTTTCTCAGCTGCCGCAACGACAATGGAACGGTTTATTTTGAATTGAACAATATCCTGGGGGGTGCGTCCCCGAAATTTCCCATCGAATTTGAGGTCGTTGAATTTTAACAAAATCAAGCAAAATAGCGAAAAATTCATGCCCGCAAAAGGAACAGAGCTTTCAGAATGGCGATAAAATGATTGCAGACCATTACGGCTATTATCACCTCCGTACTCCGTTGTTTGTGTTCCGAAGCATCTCGAATGAAGGTGTTTGCGAGGTTCACTTGAGCCAAAGGTCTTCGGAAAATGCATGACAATTTAGGGTTCGTCTTCTGAGGCTCACCCCAGTCACCAGCAAATAACTCGAATTAACCACAGAGGATCAGATTTACAAACCGGTTTTTTGTTTTCCGCAATTTTTTTTAACATGCTTTAAAGCAATGTCTATTTGTCTGTGAATTTGCTTTGAGGTGGACCTTCCAAGAAAAGAGGTTATTTCACATAATTGGAGCCCATCATCAATAAGTGCTCTCTAAAAGTGTGACGGAAATTGTTTTAAATGGTTCATTGGGTTTAAATTGAACACATTTAGCTTTTCTGCAATCCAGGACCTAGATCCACATAGACCATTTTGAACTCATTCAGCAAAACGCCTAACTTGCGCCCAACAATGCAAAATTTGCAGTTTCGTCGGCGGCGCACGCGTTAAAGTCACTGCCCCCGAAAGTCGTGAAATCTGGACATAAAATCACCCGGCCGAGCTGCGTGTTCCGGAATCGCGCGTCCAATCGCGACTTCAATTTCTTCATTAATTCCAACCGGCCAACTTCCTGACAAGTCCCAACAGCAGCGTCGGCCCTGCCCACATCAATTACCGTTTATTGCTTGACAGCATCAGCACCCGCGGCCGCACTGAATTATGTGATATGAATTTTAATTAAATCGAAGATTAATTGACGGCCATAATTTAAACTGGGCCGCGGCGTTAGGCGACTCGCTGTTGGGAGGGACCTCCCACACGGTCCCCCTTCCCCCCCTGCTCGAAGTAATTGTAATAACAATTCAAATCGAAAAACCAACCGCAGTTGCGCAGTTAACTTTTACGGCTCTATTGTTGATTGGCCTGCATGACAGAACAAGACCCGTGTAGAGTTTCCGGGGGCGGCCACACTGGGCATACTAATAGAGTGTGGATACTGTGCAGGGAGACCCCATGTGGATCGGCTTCCGAAATGCTCTAGTAGATTATGGTTTATTTTTGTGCTGACTAAACTAATCGAATTAAGTCACCCCCTTGTTGCATACTCACGCAGAAAAAAGTTTTGTAGAATCAGCCTGTACCAGGTTTGAATCAACAAAATTTTTGTTGAATATAATCAACGCCGATTTTGCGTTGAAACAAACCTTGATTTTCTCGATTCCACAAAAGTCTTTTGTTGTTTTGAAAAAGCTGCTTTGACGTTTAGCGTTGATTCAACAAAAATTATGATTTTCAAAACAACAAAACGTTTTGTTGATTCAAATATGCCTTATTTTTCTGCGTGCTTAAATGTATGCCCTGAGGGAGCGCACAACTCAAGCTCAATTCGGAGGAATTGATGACTTGGGTTTAATCCAAACGTTGAAAAAAAAAGTAATTGAACCTTTGGAACACAACTAAGATAAATTAAACATACCCAGGTGTAGTCGTCTCCCTGGGTCCTGCCTCGGTGGAGTCGCTGGTAGGCAGTTGGACTCACAATCCAAAGGTCGTCAGTTCGAATCCCGGGGTGGATGAAAGCTTAGGTTCAAAAGAGGTTTGTTTGCAATTGCCTTAACAATCAATCCTTCGGACACCCAGTTTCGAGTAGGAATCTCGTAATCGAGAACGTCAAGGCAATGCTCTAGATTTGGTTTTTGTTTGATTTTTTTAAACATATCTTTGAAATTTCCTCGCACGCAGCATAACATGTTGTCAAATGACGATTTATTCCATTTATTATCATTTAAAAATTATTCATGACCGTAATCTGGGGTGAATCGGGACTACAGTCTGAATAGGGACAGCAGTTTTAAGAGCACTTAAAGCTTTTAAATTTGGAAATACCCCTGACTCAAGGTGGTTTCAAAAACACCCAAAAAGCAAAAACTAATAATTTGGTTTATTGGACCTTTTCAAAAAAAACTCCAAATTTTTCCAATGGATCAAATATGGTCCTCTTGGAACAAGCTGTCAAGTAGGACTTTTTTCTGTCAAGAAGGACCACGAGGTTAATTTTTCAAAATTTAAACTCTTTGTGGTCAGACAAAGGGGCATTGTACGCAGAAAAAATAAGCTTTATCGCCTTATACAATAATATCAGCAATCTAGGCCTCATTTTAGGACCCAATTATGCCTTTTTTTTTTTTTGCTGCATCAAATATCATTATTTTTCTGCGTATATTCGACCACCCGAAAAGTGTCCTCCGTGGAGACAACCCGATTGTTGTACTGGAGTTTTTTGTTTTCTTTTTTTTTTGTAAAGTAGGATTCAAAAATCAGCCAAAGGCAAAAAATATAAAAAAGTTGATTGATTGGACCTTTAAAAAAATCTCCGGTTTTTTTATCAACAGTGTATTGAGGTTTTGCAGCACGACTCTGTTCCAAATCTAGATTTTTTTTTTTTTAAATAGTTCCTATAACCATATGAAACACAATAGCTTACAGGACCTTTTTAAAAATAACCTCTAGAAATGTAGGCGGCGCTACTTATGAAGTTACTTGCCTTAAATCATATCTAGAGTTTTTTTTTTTTTTTGAAAAGGTCCTATAAACTTTTGTCTTTCATATGTTTATACTGCCCATGTTCTCATAAATGCAAAAACAGCAAGCTGAAAAAACGCCAATCAGCGGAAGAATTGTGGATGCCCGGGATTTACGGTTGCCAACGCCCTTATGTCCAACTGGTCGGAGCTGTCCGAGAGTCCCGGCCACCGAACTCAATCTGGTTCACGGACCTAAAGGAACCCATTGTACCTAAGTCACGGTGGCCAGGGCCCAAGGACCACTTATCAGAAGATGTATTCTAGCCAACCCTCTGGCACCACTGTAAATGGCTTGAACGTTTGACAGTCACCAAAACCTCGAAGAGCCCACGTAGTAGTATTAGTGAAGAGCCCACGTTGTTTATCGTAGGCTCTTCACTAATACTACTGCGTGGGTGTAGCAGTATTGGTGTTGTTTGTTTGTTTACACCAAATCTTCAAGAAACATCACTTTTTGTGTGTGCAAATCTGTTACGAAAAAAGGTGAGAACTGTGGCTTCCGATTGACCAGGAAGATTTGCCGGGTAGTACTGGACCGGGGACTGACCAAGTCCCGCTGTAGATCCTTCCGAACAACTCGCTACAATCTCTGGCGAGTCCCGCTGTAGATCCTTCCGAACAACTCGCTACAATCTCCGGCGGGGATTAACCGACCAAGTGCAGAAACATCCGTGATTCCGGCGATTGTGGCGGAGCTGGTCTTTCCGAGCATCCTTCGATAACCTTCTCCGAGGACTGGCCCACTCCCGCTGTCGACTCGCACAGGGAATCGAAGGAATCGCGTGCTTGTTTAGAATCCGACCTTTTGTGGAATCACAAGAAGTTCATCGCGAAGTGGTTCGTACAAATCTGAACTTCTAACTTGCAAAACCATTTTATCGCAATTTCGCGGGGCATTTATCCACAGTCAGTCTCTGGCGGATAGGGTCCTTCGGGAACTTGTGTTTGGAAATCCGTCCCGTGTCGTTATTTTTCATGGAAATCATTTCAACATTATGAAATTATGTTTTTTTTTACCACGCGGTTTGTTTATTTTCAAATTTTGACAGCAAATGCGTTCTTCATCTTCTTTGTTGTCTTCATGTTCGCGTCAAACATTTAGGTTTCATAAACATGGCCAGCGTGACACAACCGCAACGTCTTCTTCCATTCATAATTATAAGGGCATCTCCACCGCAAAATCTAATTGCGTGGCAAACCTATCCGTTGGATCCCCAGTTTTAGCTTTGCTCCGTACCTAATGCACGTTTCCGCACCGCTGGGAGCTAATTTGGCTACTGAATAAAGCCCATCGCGGGGATCTAATTTATTCATTTTCAAATCCTAGCCATTTTGTTGATCAAAATCAATGAAACTATTGTGCAATTAGTTCCTAGCTGGACTCGGTCACTGGAAACAACCGGCGACTCAGTGACCGACGAAATAGGCGGCGGGTCAGATGCGGGCATAAAAATGTCAAAATCTCTTCCCCCCTCACTTCGTCTCACCATCCAGCTGCAGCTTTGTTGACAAACAAACGGAGCACGCGGTCGCATGATGGCGGCATAGAGTTATCTAAGCCCGAGCTCACGCACACTAGCACCCCATTTGTTTTGCTGGTGGGTACAAAATTTAACCTCAATCTTTTTCGTGTACGTACACGCAATACATGCGCACGTAGATAACTCTATCGAGCCAGAATTAGGGGTGATCATGTGATTAAAAATGAAAGTTTTTTCAAGAAAAATAATATTTTTCCGACCGAATAAAAAAATTGCGAGCATGTTCAAACAGTTATTTCTGATGTCGGAGAAGTGATAAAAATGCAAAATTTTAATCCATAATTTTTCTATAAATTGATTTTTTTCCCTTCAACTGGGAACCCCTAGGTCTATCCACGACCGTTTCCAATGACCGTGAGAAGATGCCAGAAAATCCAGCTACGAGCTTAATCCACAATATATTCTAGCATGATAGAACATGCTTCTATTTGCATTATATGTCGAAATTGATTGCGTATATCTATGAAATATCATTTTCAAAATTTTAAAAGAGTTCATCCGATTTGCTCCCGACATGTTTGCACCCCAACTTTCGCACCGCGGGTAGCAAACCTAAAGCTAAATTAGCATTCGAGTTCATTCAGCGAAGAAAAAGTTCATCGGGGATCCGTCGAGTAGCCAAGATAGGTGCTCGAGAAGTCCGCGAGCTGCGGATGGCAAATTTGTTCAACGATTTTTTGAATTATTTGTATTTGTTTTGGTTGTTGTTTTTGTCTTCAAAAATGGCATAGTTGCAAAAAGGCGCATTTTAACAAGAAAATCCAAAAGAAATAAAATTTAAGTTTCAGTAAATGAATGAAGATGCTAGTGAAGATGCATTTAATTTGAATATCAAATTTGAGTGAATATTAAAGAAATCAGGAGTTTGGTTCAAAACGACTGAAATTTAAATTTAAAAATTGCGGGAAAATATTTCTTTGTTTTATTTTTTTAATAAAAACTATTAAACTACCTACATTGGGTTGAACTGAAGCAATTGAAGAGGTTAGTAAGCTGGACGGTTTAACATCAAAAAATCCAATCGACTTCCTCCCTCAGATTCTTTTCCGGGTTCTAAACAACCTCGGCGAGCTTCGCTCGTTCAAGCGCATCCGGTACAATCGCCAGTACCAGATTCAATCCCAACCAAGCCACGGGCGGCGGCGGTCGGAAGATTCCGGGAACCAACAACAAGATTTACATTGTTTCGGTCAAGGTTCAACCCTTCCTTGCTCCTGTCCCGCTTCTTCAACAGCATTCGATCCGACCGGACCGAAATCTGCACGTCCAACTTCCCGTGGCCTCCGCTCACTCGAAACCACTCTAACTCGTCCATCATCTCGTTTCCGCATCCGAATCCGGCAGTTGGTTGATCTGGTTCACTGTAACGAGACTATGTCCCTCGATTTGGGGGTGAAAGCAGGTCGTCACCTTCCATGTAGAACAGCGCCGAAACGGCGCCCAGGCCGCTTATTCCATGGGTTCCGTTTGGTTTTCTAGAACGACGTCGTGACTGTAACCGAAATCGGTGAAATTTGTTTTGTTTTTATTTGAGTATGACATTTGAACTCACCAAGGTTCCTATAGGCATGATGGGATTTCGTTAATATATTGACGAAATGTCGATATACTGACCAATTATTTTAATGCGTTGATAATGTATTGACCGATCTGTCCGACCACTAATGTTTACGTATATTCAACCATTTTCATCGATTTTTGAAAGCGTGAAAATATAGATTTTCTCTTTGCAGCACAGAAAGCCGGAAATAGGTAGCTTTGGATGCTTTTGCTGAATAAAAATTTATTTCAAAAGTTAAATTACGTTATTCTCAGCTAACAGTTACCCAGTCACGACGTTCTAGCAGGATTCTAGCAGGGTTCTCACAAAGCTGGATATTCTTACAGCATTCTAGCAAAAATGTTCCACCGTTCTAGCAGGATTCTGGCAGAACCAGCTCTGTTAGAATATTTCGTGACTGGGTACTCTAGAATCGCATTTAGATTCCTGATCTGATATCAATAATATTAATTTAATATCTATTTGTCTGTAGCCGCGTTCTTTTTTAATTATTCAAAATATAACTTAAATTTGATAAAATAAAATTTAAAAATTTAAAATAATAATAAATAATAAAATAAAATTTAAAAATTTAAAATAAAATTTAAAAATTTAACAAATTAATCACAAAAAACACAATTTTTAGTCCCCATAATTTTCTCTCAACTTCCGCTTCAACCATTTCAAAAGCGACTCTAGTTGTGCTGCAAGAAAATTATCTCCTCGAGCCGGCACCGTCAAGCAATTTGTTTACATCGCGCACATCGACAATAAAAGAATACTGGCAACCCTGCCGTCGCGACGTCGCTTTAAATTTTTTTCTTGCTGTCTGACATTTTGTTTTAGTGCGCGAAAGCAAATTGTGTGCGCGTCCTTCAATTTTGTTAAAATTTACGAAGAAAACTTGATCAAATCTTTGCTAAAACATCGTGAAATTGTTGTTCAGTGCCCTTGCCACAAAGTTAAAGTGAGATATCCCGTTGAAATTTGTTATTTGGGGGTTTTTGAAGCATCCAAAGTTTCGCCCCTCGACGGAGCAACGCCTCAAAATTGATTTTCATTGTTTTTTCAGAGAAAATGAGCAAACGTCGTCGCAACAGCTCGGCCCAGAGCCGGTATGAGGACGGTGACGACAGCGACGAGAGCAGCAATCCGGCCCAGTCCCCGGCGCCCTCGGTGACGGCCCGCAAGAAGAAGAAGCTCGATCCGGTAGGAGGATTCTTGGTTTTGTTCTTGTTTTTTTGATATTGAGTTTGTTTTTTTTTTCAGTCGGAGCTGTGCCAGCAGCTGTACGAGTCGATCCGGAACTTTAAGAAGGAGGACGGATCGACGCTGTGCGATACGTTTATTCGGGCGCCGAAACGGAGACAGGAACCGTCCTACTACGAGGTGGTGGCCAATCCGATTGATTTGTTGAAGGTGCAGCAAAAGCTGAAGACGGAGGCGTACGAGGACGTGGAGGATTTGCGGGGGGACATCGAGTTGATCGTGAAGAATGCGAAGGCGTTTTACAAGCCGGATTCGGCCGAGTACGGGGACGCGTGCCAGCTGTTGGAGGTTTTTAACGCGAACAAGGCGAAGCTGGTGGAGCAGGATGGTCAGGAAGGGGGGTCGACGGAGGTGAAGTCCGCGCGGAAGATTACGAGGCATCGCAAGTCGATGGCGATCGATGACGAGGCGGAGGACGATGGGTTCGATCCGTACGAGGAGCTGTTCAACTCGGTGATGACGGCGACGGACGAGAATCGGGAGCTGCACCGGATGTTTCAGCTGCTGCCGTCGAAGAAGCTGTATCCGGATTATTACGACGTGATTGATCATCCGATCGATTTGAAGTGCGTCGCGGTGAAGATTCAGACGAACGCGTACGCCACGCTGAACGACATGGAGAAGGATTTGCTGCAGATCGTGAAGAACGCTTGTACGTTTAACGAGCCGGGATCGCAGATCTACAAGGACGCGAAGACGCTGAAGCGGATCTTTATGGCGCGGAAGTTGGACATTGAGGCGGGTCGGTCGCGGAAGAGTTCGAACCGGAAGGGGCGAGGAGCTAGTTTGAGTGCCATGGTGGCGGCGTTGAAGGAAGAGGCGGAAAGTAGCGACGACGATCTGGACGACTCGATGGACACCGAGGGCGAGGGACCGCTGTGGCAGCTGTTTGACCAGCTGTACAACACCGCGAATACAAATGGTGAGTGTTCGATGTTGTTTTGTTTTAATTTTAGTTTGGTTTAATCTTTATTTTCCAACACTTTTTGGTTCCGCGTTCATTTTGTCTTTTTGGTTCGTTTTGCCAAAACTCAAAACTCACGCCCAGATCCCAACGCCGTAGGGGCACCGCTCGGGGAGACGCTGTGGAAGTTGCCGGCGCGCCGTTTCCACCCAGAGTACTACAACCTGATCAAGAAGCCCATCTCGATGGGCCAGATTCGGAACAAGCTGAAGAAGGGCCTGTACGCGAACGTAACCGACATGAGTGCCGACCTGTACGTGATGCTGGACAACGCGAAGAAGGCGAACGCCCCAAGCAGCAAGATCTACAAGGACGCCGTCAAGATGCAAAAACTGCTCAACCAGAAGCTGATCGACGCCGGCGATCTGGAGGAGAGCGACGACGAGGACGACACGGATTCGTCCTCGCTGACAGCGGCCACCCCCGCCAAGGGAGTCGCCAGCGGCCGCAAGAGCCGTGCCCGCTCGGTCATCCCGATGCAATCGCCAACCCAATCCGGCGGCTCCGGTGGCGCCACCAGCACTCCGATGGTCAAGTCGCGTCCCTCGCCGTTGGCCACGCTCAAGAAGAAGCTCATCTCGCTGCACGACTACCTGCTGGAGTTCACGACCGGGGGACGCCAACCGATGGCGCTGTTCGTGGAGAAACCCTCCAAGAAGTTGTACCCGGACTATTACCAGATCATTCAGCACCCGATCGACATGACCACCATCGAAAGCAACATCAAATCGGACCGGTACGGAACGCTGGACGACGTCGTCGGAGACTACCGGTTGATGTTCTCCAACTGCAGAAAGTACAACGAAGAGGGTTCGCAGATCTACGACGACGCCAACATCCTGGAGAAGGTGCTGAACGAAAAGCTCAAGGAATTCTCCCACATCAGCAAGCGAACCAACACACCGAAAAAGTAAGTCCAAGTTCGTCAATCAATCCCGCTCACCCCACCAAAACTTCCCCTTAATCGTAGCACCAAAACCAAAACCAAGGGCATGTCGCTGGAAGCCAAGCTCAAACACCTGTACGACACGATCCGCGAGTATCGCGAACCCAAAGCCAACCGCCAGCTGGCGTTCATCTTTATGAAGCTCCCCTCGAAGAACGTAAGTACCAAGACCACTTCCTTCGAAACCCCCCGTTGCAACGAAACCACCCCCCGGTCCAACGATTTCTTCTTTCTTTCTTTATTCCTCTCTTTTCCCTCCATGTGCGCGTGTGTGTGTGTGTGTGTGTTCGTGGAAACCCAACCGACACCCGCAACACCGGTGGGGAAAGAAAAAGGTAAATTTTGCCACTTGTTTTAAAAACTACAAATTTTTGTCAGGGGCGCCGATGCAAAATTTTGAGATTGTTTTTTCCGGCGAAATAGGGCTTTGCTAAAGCCTCAGTCGGCGCTCCTGTCTGTTGTAAACTTGGCCACTAAATTTTATCAAACTACTGGTGGAGAGGTGGTGGTAAAACTCTAGAATAACTCATTTTAAAGGTATTTTTACTTTGGTTCTGCCAAGAAGAACCAACTCAACTTTAGTCAATTTTTTTTCTCATATTCGAGGCTAATTCTTCAAACTCGAGTGAATCTCGCCAAACAAAGGTTCTCAAAAAACTGAGTAAAAAAGTTCACTTTTATTCCTCATTGCGGAGTAGATTCGCTTTTGACCAAATTTGAGTGAGAATAACTCTAAAATGAGGAATTTCGAATGATCGTGTACAGTCGATAAAGCAGAATCTGCGGCGCGCTGGTTTATATCTTGGCTACGTGAGCTATTTTTAGATGCAAAAAGCTTCCGCGCGTGCATGGTTGCCAGATCGGTGGAAAGTGTATAAGTTAAAACAAATATCTCTTTTCAAAGGATAAACAAAATTTTAATTCAATATCAAAATTTGGAAAATTAATCCACTTTTGGCAGTTCAAACTATATTTCAGCTTTATTTATTTTATTGGTGATGGCAAACCTTCCTTTCTGGAGTTTTTTTTGAAAAGGTCCAATAAACCAAATTTTCAATTTTTGCTTTTTGGGTGTTTTTTAATACCCCTGACTCAAGGCGGTTTCAAAAACACTCAAAAAGCAAAAACTGGAAATTTGGTTTATTGGACCTTTTCAAAAAAAAAACTCGAGGTTTCTACAGATATTTTGATTGTTTTGAAAATTGAAGTTCTTTTTTTCTCTCCAATTGGGTCAATTTTTAATGCACAGCGGTAAAAAACACGATATAAAGCCATTTCTGATTACTTTTTTTTTATTTTAATGTAAAAAAAAATTGATGAGACAACATTTTTTTCGATAGATCAACTATGGTCCCCTTGGAACAAGCTGTCAAGTAGGACCTTTTCTGTCAAGAAGGGCCGCGTGGTTAACTTTTAAAAATTGATTTAAGAATCCATTTTAGATCCTTTGAGATCCTACAAAGTGTCATAGTACTCAGAAAAATAAGCTTTATCGTTGTGAACAATAATATCGGAAATTTAAGCTTCATTTTAGGACCCAATTCCTCATTCTAAGAAATCCAGAACGAAATTTGTAACAGCATTTTCACAAATATTTTTTTAATTGAAAAAAGCAACATTTCTAAAATTCACGTACAGTGGACTCTCTCGTTGTCAATATTGAAGGGACCATCGAGAGCGGGAGGTATCAAATTAGAGAACAAAAATCAAAGTATGCTGCTTGAAGAGAATGAAAACTTTATTGACATCTAGAGCAATATTGATATCGAGAAGATTGACAGCCAAAGAGTCGACTGTATTTAAAAAATGTAGAACATTTTAATAATTAAAAATATTAATATTTAATTAATTTTGAAAACTTATAAAATGTTTTAGTTTTTTTCTTCAGAAACCTATTTTTTCATTCGATTATTTTAAATTTTTCAATTTAGAAATTTGTTATTTCTACAATATTTGACTATTTAAATTGTAATTTTCAAAACTATTTTTTTTTTTGAATTTTCAAACTTTTGAATTTTTTAAAACAAGCTTCGAACGCATCTCGAGATTTTCCTCAATCGACAGTCTTAATTTGTCGATAGTGGATCGAGAAATTATCGATTATCTGAAGTCTCAATTATCCGAAGTTTCGATTATCCTACGTTTGCATGGGCCTTCGGAAAATCGTATCATGATCAAAAAAAAAATCGTTTCGTAAATCGAATCATTAAATTCGAGTTCTGCGAGCCGATTTTAGTTAAATTTGAATAGTAGGTTGCATACTAGGGTGAAAATAAAAAAAAATCGTCACCAGGGATACCCCCTGGCTCGATTCTTAAGGTAAAATATTAGTAACTGTACCAATTTTGATCCAGATCGGTTAAGGTTTAAGGGTCGCGTATCGTTAGAGTTGACGAATAAAACATTTTTTCATGCTAAAACGTCTTCTTTAGATCGCTAATAACTTGTCTGGGTTAACCCGGATCGTTTTGCAGTTGTTTGTCATACAATTTTACATAAGAATCTCACACTTGACAAGGATCCGACACATGTAACGCTACCTTTAAATTAAAAGCTCCGCATAAATGTTTGTTTTTTTCCGATACAAAATTCTACGATCTTTACGTACTTTATCCGATTCGGCACAAAATTTACACCTAAAGAATCAAACTACTCCCTGATTAAGATTTTCCAAAATTTTATTTTTTTCTTGTTGCTTTATTGCACGCACTCCTATCGTTTTTGCTGGCGCCAAATTTTCGATAGAAAACAGGCCAGACTTTAACCCTCTACAACCAAACCCCGGCTTTGGACGGGCTTCGATTTAAAAAAAAATCGCCAAAAATCTATTTTTCAACCTATTTTTGATCTTGAAAAAAGCATTATTGGAAAGAATAACCAGAGAGAAGGGAAATACTCTTTGGAACAACCCTTAAAATTTCAAATAATTTTAAGATTGGAAGTTTAACTTGTTTTATGTGACTATGGCTGTGCTTTTTACTAACATTTTCTATATTTTAATATAAAAGAATGCAGTAATTTTGCAGTCTAAAATCATGCCTCTAAGCATTTTTTTACAATTTCAATGATAAGGGTGCCATTTTATAACATAAATTGTGAAAAACAAGCAAAAAATTGAAAAAAATGACTGTAAAACATGAAACAAATTAGATAGGAAATGTAATGATAGGAGGTGGTACAAAAAGCCAAAACTACCAAATACAAACATAAACTAAACAAGTTAAAAAATAAATTAAAATACTAAAATTGAAACAAGAAAAACATAAAACAAGAGAAGTCATGTTTTTCGTAGCACAAAAGACCTCCTGAACAAGGGCAAAATTTAAAAAAAAAATCGAAAAAAAATATTTGGCCAGTAGAGGGTTAATTACCTGCACCGAGCTTCAGGTTGTTAAAAACTTCAATGTTATATTTAGGGGAGTGTGGGGTAATTTGGACACCCTAAGGAAATTGCTCTGTCACGGGCTGTATGGATATTTTAAAGGAATGTGGATGACACCAGAGGATAAGGGAGACCATATTTGATGGAAAAATGTCATTCATTTCGATAAATTTTGATGAAAAAACCATTTTTATCGCAAAAACTAAAAGGTGTCCAAATTACCCCCACATTTTGGTGTGGGGGTAATATGAACACCCCTATGGGGTAATTTGGACATGCCTTGTGGGGTAATAAGGACATACCTTGTGGGGTAATATGAACACCTTTTGTGGGGTAATTTGGACACATGTTGAAGAATAAGTCTAACATTTGAGTTTTTAGGCATGTTTTTTATCCTTCAACCTGGTTTTGTAATTGCTTTATATTTTGAAGTGTTGTTTTGCTCACAATATTTCATCAAAGATTTAAATAATGATTTTGTGATAGAACTATAATTCAATAGGAAGATAACAAATAGATCAGTGTAGTATACATAATTTAATCATCAATACTGAAATGATTTTAACATTGATTCTGGATTAAGCACAAGTTTAGTTTTTAGTGATTAAGGTATCGTTTATGCTTATGTAAATCAATCTTTATATAGAATTTATTAGCCTGAAAATATATATATTTTTTTATTTTACATTCTGTAGCCCTTCAAACTTAATTATTATTGTAAACCAGTATACAAATTAGAAATGTCAAAGAAATTAATTAAAAGCAATTAACATTAGAGTCTTGTTGAACGCCAAATGTACAGTAATCAGATTTTCATCAATTCGAATATTGGAATGAATTTATCTAAATTAAAAAATAGGGATTTTGTGAAAGTTCTCATTGCTCACATTCCTTTTTGATTGATTTGACATATTAAATCCCTCTAAATTTATCTAAATCCCTTTAAAAACTCATCCAACCATGAAAGTTACTTTTTTGTTGCCTGATAGGTAGACTTTCAGGTATGTCCAAATTACCCCACAAGGCATGTCCAAATTACCCCCATAGCATATTCTATCATAATTTGCAATTTTTGATGATAAAAATGGATAAAATGCACAATTTTTATACGTACATATCTCAGGCATCGTCCAAGCAACCCCCTTAAACAAAAAATGTCCAATTTGTTGCCATATAACCCCTGCAAAACCTTATTTCCTAACCTTCAAATATTAGAATTTAAGGCAGTGCCAACCAGCCTTTGGAAACTTTTACATATTATACCAAAACTATTTAACCTATTCCAACTTTTTTGGTTTGTCCATACTCCTAGCCCATTACTAGTACTAGCCTTATCACTTAAATTGCCGTTTTCACTTTATATCTGAAGAAAACGTGATTTTTAAAGGGGTGTCCAAATTACCCCCACTGTCCATATTACCCCAAACTCCCCTACCAGCAGTCATTGGTCGAACTGTTCAGTGTTTGAGCTTCTGTCAAAATTTTGTCACCCGCGTCCAAACAGCAACTTTTTTCTGATTCCATTCTGTGCGGATGTTTGAACACAAACCCAAGTTCACGTTGAATTTCAAACTTCGATTTGAACTCTGTTAGTTTTGCACGATTTGAACAATTGTTTGGTTTGCACGGTTCTCTCAGCTAAAAATAATTTTTTGTCTCAAAAATTACATAAATTTCAGTAAAACAACTAATTATCGGCTGTAAAAGCTCATTTTTTCATTGAACTCTTTGTTTAAGACAATTGTTTAAACACGGGTTCAAACAGTTGTTCGACGAACCCGACGAACCCTGTTTCAACCAGAACAGTGTTCAAGGTCAAATACGAATGAAGGTTCAAAAGCAAACCAAGTTTGCCAGCGAACTCGTCACCAGGGTTTGATTTCAATGACTGTTTACCCTGTTTACCAGAATATGTGCAAAGTCCTGACCTACAGTGATGTTTGAAGTAAACGTATTAGTGGCAAAAATGCCTCAAAAATTTACATTTTTGAGAAAAAAAGATTTTATGGGTTAAATCCCATGTACAATTCAAATGTAAAGCGCTGGCTTCTGTTACGTCCAATCAAGCTCATATTTGGGATTTGCGCTCACCAGAATAAGCCTCTGAATGCGAATTAATTATGCGCTTTCAACTGTAATTAGTAGACAGCAGATTTGACAAATAAGTTGTTTAAATAGTGGAAATAAGCGAAATGAATGAAAATAGGATTGTATCATTAACCTGGAACATTAAAGAAGAAGCCCCGCAATGTTTTTAAATATTTGAAAAGATAATTGATAATTACCTGTGCTTCCCCTGACATTAAAATGTAGCGTGACATCGTAATACTGGATTTTAAAAAAGGCACACCAAAACAATCCCTACGTTTTTGCCAGTTTGATTTCGACTTGTGACTTGTGCATTGAAGGAAATTTGAGTTTTTGCCAGTCATTTATTTGCGTGACTTGACAAAAAAAGGAGCAGATTTATAAAAAATTTCATAATTGAATCATAATAAAAATGAATTCTTTCATTGAAAAAATCACATTGAAAATTGAAAAAAAAAAACCATTTTCCTTACGTTATAAGAATAAAAGCTTGGTTTTTCGATGCCTCCCAAGCTACGATGCTATAGGGAGGGCTTTAAAAATAAGGATTCGTCAACGATAATATAGAAAGGACTTTATTACATGCACAAGTTTTAGTCACTTTTAACATTTTACAAACTTTGTTTCTTTTTTACGACACCATACCTTCCGATCAATGATAATATAGAAATGACTTCTTAATTATAAACAAAAAGAGAAATACAACAAACCTAAATCGAATTGAAAAAAAATTGGTGAAAGTTGCGAAGTTATAAATCCTGTTTTGAACCATAAAGTTTAAATTTAAAATTAACGCATTTCTTTTAGCTGGGTCGATGGCATCACTGCACAGTGAGCTTTTTCATTGCATGGCTTGCATATTCAGCCGAAGCTTCGCTTTTGAAAGCTTTCGAATCGCTCTTCTCTCAATATCCCATATGGTCTAGTGGCTAGGATATCTGGCTTTCACCCAGAAGGCCCGGGTTCGATTCCCGGTATGGGAAACTTTTTTGGCTGTTTGAAATCTTGTTTTCATCTCAAAAATTACCCTTCTTCCAGGAATACCCCGATTACTACGACATTATCAAGAACCCCCTCGATTTGGACCGGATCGAGCAGAAGCTGCGCAAGAACGCGTACGACAGCGTGGACGAGCTGTCCGCGGACTTTATGCTGATGTTCGAGAACGCGTGCAAGTACAACGAGCCGGACTCGCAAATCTACAAGGACGCCCTGTGCCTGCAGCAGCTGATCATCCAGACGAAGCAGGCCCTGCGCAGCGACGAAACCGTGCCGGATGTGCAGCAGGCGGTGCAGGAGCTGCTGCTGTCGTTGTTCACCACGCTGTACAACTACCAGGACGAGGAGAACCGGTGCTACTCGGATTCGCTGTTTGAGCTGCCGGAGCACGATGAAACGCCCGAGGGGGCGAAGGTTCGTGGGATTTCGTTGGATCTGGTGAAGCGCCGGCTGGACAAGGGCCTGTACAAGCGGCTGGACATGTTCCAGGAGGACATCTTTGCGTGTATGGAGCGGGCGCGGAAGTTGAGCCGGACGGACTCGCAGGTGTTTGAGGACTCGATCGAGCTGCAGTCGTACTTTATCAAGAAGCGGGACGAACTGTGCCGGAACGGGAACGTGCTGGACTCGCCGGCGCTCAGCTACAGTGCGATGCACCTGAGCGCGGCCGTCGAGGCGCTGCGGCAGTCCAAGCTGCTCGAGGAGGAAGCCGACACGGACACGGATGGGGTGGTGAGTGTTGGTGATGAGTGAGACAGTGAAGTCCGTACTAGAAGTGAGCAAATTGAACAGTTTTAACAAACTGGCACCACTGTTGAGAGGCAAAGCTCTCCGTTTCGTTCTCCCTCAGTCGAAACGTTCGGACAAAAAGCACTACAAACACCCCTCTTTCATCAGCCGAAATAGCTCAGTTGGGAGAGCGTTAGACTGAAGATCTAAATGTCCCCGGTTCAATCCCGGGTTTCGGCACATGAGTTGATTTTTTTTTATTGCATTCTTTCCATTTCTCAGCAACCGTCCCAGGGCGAAAGTATGACCATCGACCAGAAGGTGTTCTCCCCCGGGGACTTTGTCTACGTTGACCTTCCGGATAACAAGAGTGAGTGTTGGTTGAGCTTTTTTTGAGTGCAAAATTGACCTTTTCTCGCAGTTCCAGGCATCATGTACATCGAACGGCTGTGGACCAACAGCGAGGGCGTCAAGATGATGTACGGCAACATGGTTCTGCGGCCGTACGAGACGTACCATCTGCAGACGCGCAAGTTCATGGAGCAGGAGGTGTTCAAGAGTGACCAACACCAGGCCGTTCCGCTGACGCAGGCCCAAAACAAGTGTTTCGTAATGCACGTCAAAGACTACTTCAAGATGCGCCCGGAGGGTTTCGCCGACAAGGACGTGTTTGTGTGCGAGTCACGGTACAGCGCTCGGGGCCGGTGCTTCAAGAAGATCAAAACCTGGAACCTGGCCCGCGCCAACGATCCCGTTAAGCTGGTCCCGCGGGAGACTTCGCTGGAGATGCGTCGCGTCATGTCGGTGTTCAAGGAGCGCGTCGAGAAGCACAAGGAAGAACTGTCGGAGCTGCAGATGCAGGAAGCCCTGGTTGAGAAGGACAAACCGAACGTGGTGGTGTTTGTGAACGGCGCCGAAGAGGGTAACGTGTACTACGAACAGTACAACACCGTCTGCAGCGGGGTCGTCAAAACAGGAGACTTTGTGTACGTGGCCACCGAGGGTGGCAAGCAATCCGTGGCGCAGATTCAATCCATCTGGGAGACCAAGGAGTAAGTGTTGATCAAATCTTCTTCCTCTCCAAGCTACAACCTACCAAAACCCTTCCAGCAACAAGTCCTTCTTCCGCGGCCCGTGGCTCCTAACTCCACCGGAAGTCCCCGGCACCATCAGCAAGCTGTTCTACCGCCAGGAGATGCTGCTCTCGACGGTGCAGGAAACCACGCCGACCGTGGCCATCGTGGGACGGTGCGCCGTCCTCGAGCATCACGAGTACATTACACGTGAGTGACCGCAAAGGACCTCCCACAAACCCTCTTTTTTTTCAAATAAACACACTTTGTAATTTGCAGGCCGTCCCACGGAGATTGCCGAGCCGGACGTGTTCCTGTGCGAGTCGATCTACGACGAGATGAAGAAGCAGATTCGCAAGGTCGTGCCGGGGAATCTGAAGCGCTTCAACCACACCCAGGCGGTCACGACCGACGAGATATTCTTTTTCCGGCGGCCGATTAATCCACCGAAGGTGAGTTCGATGGGTGTGTGTGTGTGAGAGCAAGCGCGCTTGTGTGTCTGTGTGTAGATGTGCCACCAAATAGTTTTTAGTAGAAATCACCTGTTTTACAGTGAGCTTTTTCTCTTTCTCTTTTTGTTTCTTTCTTGTTTCCGTTTTGTGTGTTTTCTTCTTTTCTTCTTGTTGCAGGTGTCCTGTGGGGAGATCCTCGCCGGACAGGAGAATCGGACACTCGGTCTGGGCGATCTGGTAAGCGAAGCGTTACTTTTGTGGCATTGAGTGCTGGTTGAATAACACGTTTGAGTGAGAAGGTTTTTCTTGATTACCAGCTTGTTTTGAATCAGTGATGAGTCATGAGTAAAAGTGTCATCTGTGTGTGTCCTCACTTTGTTATTTACTTTATTTTTTCAGTTCAGAATAACATAGTCCAGTCCAGAAAAATAATATTTTGTGCCACTGAGTCAAAAATTCAAACCAACGCAAACAAATAATTCTTCAAAAAACAAAATGTCCGATTTTAAAATTTTTACATTCAAAATATTCAGAATTTAAATCAAATTCATTGTTTGAATTTGAGAAATTCAAGCTGATCTAGGGTTTTTTTTTCTCAAAATTTATTTTCCCTAAAAGAGCATGCAGCTAGCAACATCTAAACTTAGAAACATGTACCCTCCCTGTAAAGGCTTATGAATTGATCTCAGTTTAAAGGTTCTCCAAATCTCTGAATTACAAATGTAACATCCTGGAGCAGAACTGTTAAATTCTAATAAACAACAATTGAATTGAATTGAATTGAAATTCAAGCTGCTTGTTCCTATTGATTTGGCCCATTTACATTGTTTTCCTTGAATCCAAAATTAAAAAAATAATAATTATTTCATTTTTAGTAATGTTGTAATATTTGCAGTATTAAACTTTAAAATCTTAGAATGGGTATTTTAACCCTTCATTTCGATTACAAATTAAATTTTTCGTCAAAAATATTCAACAGTACATTCCAACCACGAAAATCCGCTACTAAAGGAGGTATTAGACTATGGTAAACAAACAAACAAACTCGCACTTTTTTTTCACGGAAAAATTGCAAACAAAGCCAAATGTATTCAGACTGATGTTTCTGCAAACCAGGATTGCGATAAAATTATCGAGGTTCGATAACGATAGTTCTATCGTTATCGTTATCCCCATAATTCTATCGGCGATAATTTTATCGACGAAAATGGTCGATAACTTATGAGCAATTCTCTACGAAATCGGTCTTTTTTCTTCAATTTTAATTTTTGTATTTTTTAATCCGGCTGAAACTTTTTTGGTGCCTTCGGAATGCCCAAAGAAGCCATTTTGCATCATTAGTTTGTCCATATAATTTTCCATACAAATTTGGCAGCTGTCCATACAAAAATGATGTATGAAAATTCAAAAATCTGTATCTTTTGAAGGAATTTTTTGATCGATTTGGTGTCTTCGGCAAAGTTGTAGGTATGGATATGGACTACACTGGAAAAAAAAATGATACACAGTGAAAAAAAATTTGTGATTTTTTTATTTAACTTTTTATCACTAAAACTTGATTTGCAAAAAAAAACACTATTTTTAATTTTTTTATTTTTTTATATGTTTTAGAGGACATCAAATGCCAACTTTTCTGAAATTTCCAGGTAGTGTTCAATACTGATTTTTTCAAAAAATCTAAATTTTTGTCGCAAAAATTGTTTAACTTCATTTTTTGATGTAAAATCAAATTTGCAATCAAAAAGTACTTTAGTGAAATTTTGATAGAGTGCACCGTTTTCAACTTAAATCCATATTTAGATGACTTTTTTGAAAATAGTCGCAGTTTTTCATTTTTTTTTAAATAGTGCACATGTTTGCACACTTTTGGAAAAATATTTTTGAAAAGCTGAGAAAAGTCTCTACATTTTGCTTCTTCTGACTTTGTTGATACGACCTTTAGTTGTTGAGATATTGCAATGCAAAGGTTTAAAAACTGGAAAATTGATGTTTTCTAAGTCTCACCCAAACAGCCCACCAATTTTAAATGTCGATATCTCAGCAACTAATGGTCCGATTTTCAATGTTACTATATGAAACTTTTGTGAAATTTTCCGATCTTTTCGAAAACAATATTTTCAAAATTTTCAAATCAAGACTAACATTTCAAAAGGGTCAAACATTCAATATTACGTTCTTTTTAAAATGTTAGTCTTGGTTTATAATTTTTGAAAATATTGTTTTCGAAAAGTTCGGCAAATTTCACAAATGTTTCATATATTAACATTGAAAATCGGACCATTAGTTGCTGAGATATCGACATTGAAAAATGGTGGGCTGTTTGGGTGAGACTTAGAAAACATCAATTTTCCAGTTTTTAAACCTTTGCATGGAAATATCTCAGCAAGCAAAATATAGAGAATTTTCTCAGGGGACCATCCATAAACCACGTGGACACTTTTTCGGGAATCTGTTACCCTCCCCCCCCCCCTTCGTGGACAATTGTCCATACAAAAATTTTTATTTTGTATGGATCGCGGACAATCGCCATACCCCCTGAAGTGTCCACGTGGTTTATGGATGGTCCCCAGTTTTTCAAAAATATATTTTTCAGAAGTGTACAAACATGTGCACTAATTTAAAAAAAATGAAAAACTGAGACTATTTTCAAAAAAGTCACCTAAATATGGATTTAAGTTGAAAACGGTGCACTTTATAAAAATTTCACTAAAGTACTTTTTGATTGCAAATTTGATTTTACATCGAAAAATGAAGTTGAAAAATTTTTGCGACCAAAATTTCGATTTTTTGAAAAAATCATAACTCGTTCAAAGATTTTTTGCACAACCTGGAAATTTCTGAAAAGTTGGCATTTTATGTCCTCTAAAAGTTTTAGAGTAAAACACATCAAAAAATTAAAAAAATTAAAAATAGTGTTTTTTTGCAAATCAAGTTTTAGTGATAAAAAGTTAAATAAAAAAATCACCAATTTTTTTTACCGTGTATCATTTTTTTTCCAGTGTAGTCCGTATCCATACCTACAACTTTGCGGAAGACACCAAATCGATCAAAAAATTCCTTCAAAAGAAACAGATTTTTGAATTTTCATACATCATTTTTGTATGGACAGCTGCCAAATTTGTATGGAAAATTATATGGACAAACTAATGATGCAAAATGACTTCTTTGGGCATACCGAAGGCACCAAAAAAGTTTCAGTCGGATTAAAAAATACAAAAAAGAAATCGAATGACCGAAACCCTAGAGAACTGCTCTTATATTTAATATATTTTTTTTAAATTGACTTAAACCAACCAAATTATGTTGAATTTTCAAGCTTCCTCTCAGTAAATATTTTTTTTTATAAATAGGTTTTACGCCGACTCGGTTTTGAGGTTAGAAATTTGACAGCTTGGCTGCACTGTTTTCATTTTTTGCACGTGTGTTTCAGTAAAAATGTGTATGCGTGTGCACTCGTGACGTCACGCTGTAAAACCTTATATGGTGAGTTTCAATGCATAAATACTAAAAAAAATCACAAAATACCTAATTTTTTTTAAAGCACTCGAGTTTTTTTTGTAATTTGCAATTTGGGTATCAATCGATTCGAAATTTTGAATGCATTTTTTTTTTGAATGAAATAATAAAATTTTTACAAATACCGTATTTTCTCGAAAATACTCAAATTTGTATTATTCGCAATATCAAACGATTCGAAATTTTGCATGTATTTGAACGTTTTAGAGTTTTTTGAATGAAATACTCAAATTTTCACAAAATACCGTATTTCCTCGAAAATTCAGATTTTTTTTTATAATTCGCAATATGGGTATCAAATGATTCAAAATTTTGCATTTTTTTTAACTGTTTTAGAGTTTTTTTTAATGAAATACTCAGATTTTTACAAAATACCGTATTTCCTCGAAAATTCAGAATTTTTTATAATTCGCAATATAGGTATCAAAAGGTTCGAAATTTTAAATGATTTGGAAATTTTTGAATGAAATACAATTTTTTTACAAAACCCGTATTTTCTCGAAAACACTCATTTTTTTATAATTCGCAATATGGTTACCAAAAGATTCGAAATTTTGCATGTATTTTAAATATTTTAGAGTTTTTTGAATAAAAAAACAAGGTAAAATGTCTCTGCGTGAAAAAATTAGTATTTCATAAAAAAAAACTCTGAAACAGTTAAAATACAAGCAAAATTTCGTTTGATACCCATATTGAGAATTATAAAAAAAAATTTAGTATTTTCGAGAAAATACGGTATTTTGTGAAAATTTAAGAATTTCTTTCAAAAAACTCTGAAGTTGAAATACATGCAAAATTTCGAATCGTTTGATACATATATTGCGAATTTAAAAAAATTTAGTATTTTCGAGAAAATACGGTATTTTGTGAAAATTTTAGTATTTCATTCAAAAAAAAAAACTCACTCTCAAACAGTTCAAATACATGAAAAATTTCGAATCGTTTGATATTGCAAATTATAAAAATTTGAGTACTTTAAAAAAATAATAGGGGAAATTCTCGTATGTTTGGCAGGTTAAGCACTCGCCCCTAACTCTATCCAATTAGCTGATTTTCACTTTTTAAGCAACTAATTTTGCAAAACTTTCGATAGAAACTTGCTTGCTCACTTCTTATTGAGCTATTTATCATTCGATTTCAGTTGCAAACGCTTTTAATTAGCTTCAATTGGATGTCAAAGTTCTGACCTGCCAATATTAGAGGCCGTCGCTGGAATTAGATGCTGTCCCCTACGGTATTTTGTGATTTTTTTAGTATTTATACTTTGAAACTTACCATATTATCGAAAAAATGTTTACTAAGAGGAAGCTTGAAAATTCAACATAATTTGGGTGGTTTAGTCAATTTTAGAATTATATTAATCATGAGATATCGTCCGTTATCGTCGAAAAAATTATCGCGTACCGACGAGAACGATAACCATTATTGTTATCGTTAGAAGATAATACTATCGACGATAATTTTATCGATTACCAACCTTGCTTAGTAAATATTTTAAAGGTTAAACCTAAAATCAATTAAGGCATAGCAAATATTTTCTTTTCTTTTTTTGTTTATTCGCATGAAATTTAAACAAGATTAAGGTTGATTTTCATTATCGATAAACTTACCTATCAAATGAAATCCAATCGTATTTCATGTTGAAAAGCAAAAATTTTTTTTTTTACTTTTGAAAACATGAATTCTAAAGGAAATGTGTCATTATAAATGTGGCACCCTTGTTGGGTCAGGCCACACCGGATCTCCGGGATGTCCGTCCTGGTTCCCTCACTCTCCTTCTTCCTCCACTCACTCTACTCTAATCTGCCCTGATGACAGTTCTCCACTCTCTCGTCATCCGACCTACCCGTCACTGACATCGCGCGTGACTACCCGACCAGAATGCTACAGAGATTACCCGATCAGAATACTGTACTTCTAATGGATCACCACATCTCGTTTTTTCTACAGACAGATAATTTCTATATCAAAGTGAGCATCTTTGCACCATAAAGCCTCATCTACAATCTAATTCCGACAAGATCTTCAGAAACAATCACCATATCTTAGATTGCAAGGCAGATATCAATAATGGTTGTGTCACGTGTATATGACATTGTATTGAAGGTGCATTCTGAGATTGTAGATGAGACGTAACATCGATAGCACAAAACTCAACCCAGGGGTATGACAATCGTTTAACATCGACATTTTTTCATTCCCTAGATCAAACTATGTCGCAAGAGACAGGTTTCGATAGGTTGCGGTATTTCGTTTTATGACTACATTATCTTTGGCTCAAACCTGCCGTTCATCATTGTGGGAGTGGGTTGTGTAATTAAAGAATTATATCTTTTATCTTACTTGACAAGATTTGATGCTTTTTGAACAACATTTATTTTATTTAAGAATACCGCATATCCTACCTTTTCATTATTTTATTTATTTTTTTTATTTTTTTTCTTACTTTTTTTTTATGAAAATTGAAACTAAAGTTAGGTCTTTCATTTACAATTCCTTTTCGGGCTCAAGGCTCCGATTCTCATAGGCTTCCTTATTTTGACCTTGTTTTGAATACCGGATTGAGGCTCTTTTTTAACGTTTGAATTCGAGCTCTAATACTATACAAAATTCTATCGAGCGCGAAGCTTCCTGTCTTTCTCAATGAGTTCAAAGCTGAGAGCGTATATAGTTTTATCGACCTTGGAGTTTATGGTTCCGAACTCTTGACCCTTATTTAAGAGCTTTAGGCTTATTTCCGAGCTCGTTGCTCATTTATTGTTCCAGCCAGTAACTCTACCTGTTCTGTTTTTTTTTAGATCTTGTGGCTTAAATTTGTTTTTCAAAAACGAGGCTCGAGCCAAGATTTTTCTTATTTTGTTTTTTTTTACGAGCTCATGGCTCAGTTGACGTGTCTGTAGCTCGGCGCTCTCGACGCTCAGATTTTTTTTTTAAAGATCTCGTAGCGCAGACTCCTGAGGAGCTGAATGCTTTGAGTTTTGTTGTTTTTTTTAAGGGGTTCGAAACTCACACTCCTGAAAGCTCGAGCTCGAAGCTCGGTGATTATTATTATTTTTTTTAAGAGCTCTAAGCTCGGAGTTTTTTTTTAACGAGCTCGAAGCTCCGGGTTTTTTTTAACAACCTCGAAGCCCACATTCCTTAAGAGCTCGAAGCTCGGAGTTTGTTTTTTTTTTACGAGCTCGAAGCTCAGAGGTTTTTGTTTTGTTTAAGGAGCTCAAAGCTCAACCTCGGGCTCGAAGCCCAATCCCGAGCTCGAAGCTCAATGTCCCGAGCTCGAAGCTCAATATCCCGAGCTCGAAGCTCAATGTCCCGAGCTCGAAGCTCAATCCCGGGCTCGAAGCCCAATCCCGAGCTCGAAGCTCAATATCCCGAGCTCGAAGCTCAATATCCCGAGCTCGAAGCTCAATCCCGAGCTCGAAGCTCAATCCCGGGCTCGAAGCCCAATACCCGAGCTCGAAGCTCCATCCCGGGCTCGAAGCCCAATCCCGGGCTCGAAGCCCAATATCCGAGCTCGAAGCTCCATCCCGGGCTCGAAGCCCAATCCCGGGCTCGAAGCCCAATATCCGAGCTCGAAGCTCCATCCCGGGCTCGAAGCCCAATACTCGAGCTCGAAGCTCCTCCCCGGGCTCGAAGCCCAATACCCGAGCTCGAAGCTCCACCCCGGGCTCGAAGCCCAATATCGAGCAAAAAACTCTCAGACTCCCAACAACCAATTGTTTTTTTTGTTTACACTTGCCATACCGTTCGGTGTCGTCGTCGATTTTGTTCAGGAATCATCATAATACGGTAGTCACTGAAGTATTTTTTTAATAAAAGCGACTTTGACGTAGTGAGGTAATTTTTGCACTACTTTCGTTCTTCTTTTACTACACCTGCTCGTTGTTTTTGTTTACATCACTTTTCGTCACTGATTGAGGATAACCAAACCGGACCTGATGGATTCGGGACCATTTGGAGGATCCCATCCTCGTCGCCACTTGTGGCACCCTTGTTGGGTCAGGCCACACCGGATCTCCGGGATGTCCGTCCTGGTTCCCTCACTCTCCTTCTTCCTCCACTCACTCTACTCTAATCTGCCCTGATGACAGTTCTCCACTCTCTCGTCATCCGACCTACCCGTCACTGACATCGCGCGTGACTACCCGACCAGAATGCTACAGAGATTACCCGATCAGAATACTGTACTTCTAATGGATCACCACAATAAAAATATTTCAAGATTTTTTTTTCTATAATGTCCCATGCAAATAAGAGGAAAACCTTGAATTCTGTTTGCTCTGGTTTTTTTTATTGAAATTACATTAAAAAAATTAAAAATACTGACAACATGCTTTGTAGAATTAACGATAAAAAAAAACAAATTTAAAAAGGAATCATTTGAATTGACACCGCCCTGAGGACTAATTTCTATGTCAAAAATGATTTTTTATACACGAATGTGTTGAAATTTTGTTATTTTTTGTTCAAAGGTAAGGACAATGCAGATATTTTTCAATGTGTTGTCCCTAGACTCTGTCATAAAAAATACGGGTCAGAATTCCAACTTTTAATGAAAAAGTAGTTTTAATATGCATTATACGCAGCACAGTTGGTTTTCAATATATTTTTTTTGCAATTCCGTCGTGAAACTACTTACTTTTCCTGTCATTCTTGAACGACGAAAAAGCCTACTTTTCTGTACCAAAAATAACAGAATCGAATAGCAAGACTTTTCAAAATAAATGCTGAAAAGTTCTACTTTTCAGCACTCAAATGGGTGCTGAAAAGTTGAATTTTTCAGCACTTGTTTCGAAAAGTAACACTTTTCAAAATTTTTTTGATTTGAACGATTTATTGACAAAATACATGAAAATTTGATATAAAATTTCACTCAGTGTGTGTTTTTTGGAATTGCAAAAAATGTTGTATGGAACTCGTTGCAAAACTTGATTTTTTCAGCACTCTTCGTATTTATCCAACTCGGTGAACCTCGTTGGATAAATGTACGACTCGTGCTGAAAAAATCCTCTTTTTGCAACTTGTTGCATAAACTACTATTTTGAATCTTTGTTTTGACGATGTCTTAGTTAAATCAATGAGTGCTTTGTTATGAAGTATTTTTTTTAATAATATTGTTATTCTTATATTTTTTATTTAAAACTTTTTTAACAGTTTATGATTTGCATTCAACGTTTGAGTAAGAAATGCCCATTATTTGAGGTTCTGGAAAAGTCGTGAAAAAGTCGGTAATTCAAAAATGGAATTTAAGTGCCCACCCTGGTTTTCTGTCATTCATCGCCAAAAATAACAGTACTGAAAAGAACCTTTTAGCATCCAAAAGTTTAATTTTTCAGCATGTGTTTCAAAAATTAATATTTTTCCATACTGACTTATAGTTTGACACTAAACTTGACGGCAAGTAACATGCAAGCGGGGAAAACGTGTAGGGCCAAGGGATCATCCATAAACCACGTGGACAATTTTTTTAAATCTCAGAATTGGATAAATGTACGACTCGTGCTGATCAACAACAAATGGAATTAAATTTTGTGTTACCAATTTATACTTGAAGATCAGGGTGGCCACTCAAGTCTGGAAATCGGGAATAACGGGAAAAAGTCTGGAATTCGTCAAAATCCATAAAAAATCGGGCAAATGTCTGGAATTTCAAGCTTTCTTGTTTGAAAATTATTTTCTAACTCTTGAAGGATTTTCTATTTCTGAATGAAAAGGCCATTTAACACATTGAAAATCCTGATAAATATTGAATGCATTTGTCCAAGATTTTCATAATATTTTTTATGAATCAACAGATTTTTACAAATTTTTGTTTATCAAACAAAATCCATTTATAAAAATAAAATAAACTAAAAACAGCAACAAAGTTAATAAAAGACTAATTGAAAAATAAAACCTAATGTTAAAGAATATGGCCAGCTTAAAGTTATGATTCTGTTTTAATATTGATTGAGTAGTTGAACAATGATTCCAAAAGTTTGGCAATGATTTTTTTGTGGATAATTTTCATTAAGTCATTTCTAACATATTTTCCAAATGTTTATTTTGAACTTTTTTTTGTGAGTATGGGTAAATTAATATAGATTCAGCTAGATTTTCAGTTATCGGAAAACTTAAATGTCGTATAAAATCCAATCGTTGTTCGTTCTGAATAAAAAATAGTTTTTTTTACGTTTTGTAAACATGAAAAAAATTATTAAAAATCAAAAAAGCAAATAAAAAAAAATTGATTTAAGATATTGCAATAGTAGTTTATGCAACAGGTTGCAAAAAGAGGATTTTTTCAGCACGAGTCGTACATTTATCCAACGAGGTTCACCGAGTTGGATAAATACGAAGAGTGCTGAAAAAATCAAGTTTTGCAACGAGTTCCATACAACATTTTTTGCAATTCCAAAAAACACACACTGAGTGAAATTTTAAGTCAAATTTTCATGTATTTTGTCAATAAATCGTTGAAATATAAAAAGGTTGAAAAGTGTTACTTTTCGAAACAAGTGCTGAAAAGTTCAACTTTTCAGCACCCATTTGAGTGCTGAAAAGTAGAACTTTTCAGCATTTATTTTGAAAAGTGTTGCTTTTGGATTCTGTCATTTTTGGTACAGAAAAGTAGGCTATTTCGTCGTTCAAGAATGACAGGAAAAGTAAGTAGTTTCACGACGGAATTGCAAAAATATGTTTAAAGAGTTTGTCTCTTCGAACATTTCGCATCAAATAAGTTGTTAAACATGGAATCTTATCAAACTGATTTTTTTTTCATTTTTCATTTCATTTCATTTTTCATTTCAGACAAATACTGATAACTGGATACATCAGCATTGATAAAAAAAAATCAATATCAATATTTACAAAATTTAGAAGGGAACTTATTTTTTTCTAAGCGATTTCCTTGATATTTTTCTAAATTCTTTAAAATTATGAAGTTTGTTGTTGGGTTTCTTTTTTTACGAAAATTGTAAATAGTTTGTTTTTTTATTTGTTTAGATTTTTTTGATGGATGGTATTAACTTTTTTTATAAAGAGTTGTGTGTTTAATTATTTAGATAAGAAAGGCCTATTTTTTCGAGTTTTTGGAAAAGTCGGGAATTTGAAAATGGGATTTGAGTGGTCACCCTGCTTAAAGATGTAATCAAGCCAAAACCAATCCCTCAACCAAAATTCACTCATCAACTCATACCAACAAATAAATCACATGCCCATACAATCATCATACACGTTCACCAACTCACCACAAATCAAATTTCTTCCCCAACCGCGCTCCACGCCCGACTCATTCCAGGACTGCAAGGACGAGTTCGGCATCATCGACGACTCGATCGATGGGCCACCGTCGATCGGTTCCGACATGCTGATGACGGCTTCGCCGATTCCGTCGAACGCCCTCGGCACCCCCCAGACGGGCACGGGGAAAAAGGACAAAAAGGCGGGCAAAAAGCTCGTCACCGGGTACATTCTGTACTCGAGCGAACACCGGAAGGGCATCTGCGCCTCGAATCCGGACTGCACCTTCGGCGAGGTGTCCCGCATCGTGGGTAACGAGTGGCGATCGCTGCCGGACCACGAGAAGGCGGCGTGGGAGCAGCGCGCGTCCAAAATCAACGAGGAGAACGCGGCCAAGCATGCGGCCGAGTTTGGCGAAAGCAACTGCCCGAGTCCGGCGCCGGGCAAATCGGACGGACCGTTGGTGCAGGAAATTACCACGAATCATGTAGGGTTACTTGTTACATTTTTAAAAATCTATATTTTTCATTGCTGATTTTTTATGTTTAGTGTAGCTTTTATTTATGTTTAATGTTTCTTTTTTTTAATTGATGGCAAGAATAATTCCAGCGACTATTTCTGGCTTTGACGAAACTTTTCAGGCATGTTAAACAATACACCTACTGTTAAATTCAAACTATTGATTCCCTCTTTCTCCAGTTTTGTCACATTTAGTCGTGATCGTGCGATGATGTCGCACATGAATTTTGGGCGCTGAGTTATAGACGTCTCAAAATCTACAGGGAGAAATGATGCGTGGACATACCGTGCCAAACGCTGCAGCCCAGTCACGAATGCAAGAATGAATTTGTGCGATGAAATGTTTTCAGAAAATACACCAAAATTTATGGAGCAATTCCAGCTCAAATCAGGACTTTTTCTGGTACTTTTGTACCCGACCCTTTACGATTTCAATGAAACTTTTTAGGCATGTTATCCTAGGCCTATATAAGCCATTTTTGTGTATATGGAGCCAATTTAACTCGAAGATGACATTTGAGAAGGGCGTAAGTAATTTAAATATTTTTGTATTTTGTATTTTGAAAATTACTGTAACTCAAAGTAGTAACTCAAAAAGTGGTCAAAGACAAACTTTTAGGAAATTAGCCCGTCCAATGGCTCGAGAGTCGACTCGATATCTGTAAGATCATACATCCAATTGAAATGTGGTCAAAGACAAACTTATGGGAAATTGGACGAGCTTTCCGGTAAAAATATTTACGAGACTGAAAAATCAAGTCTGTCATATAGAAATTCCAAAAAACCATCAAAAAACCTATTTTTTCAACATTTTTATTTTTAAAACCGCTGTAACTTCACAAGGATTGGACTTAAGACAATGGTCAATATGGAGACTTTTATGTAAAATTGTCTGGAAAATCGAACCCCGTATTCGGTTTTTGAAAATTTTGACGTTCAGAGCACTTTTCAAAAAAACAGTCTCAGTAAATGATTTTTGTATTTTTTTAGGTGAGTTGCTCCATTCTGCATTTTTCGTGAGTCTTTTTGTAACATCTTAGGATATCTTTACAAAAATTTTGAACGAAAAAAAATCGTGGGCTCTCCCTTAAATTTGACTTTTAAACTTAAAAATCAAAAAATCTCATAAAAGTTGGGTGTTTTTTTCTTTCAGTGTATTTTTATCGAAAAGCCCGTCAAATTTCCTACATGTTTGTCTTTGACCACTTTTTGATACGATGCAACGGCTTCGAGATACAGAAATATTTAAATTCCGAATTACAAAAATATTTAAAACACTTACGCCCTTCTCAAATGTCATTATCATGTTAAACTGGCTCCATATACACAAAAATAGCTTATATAATCGTAGGATAACATGTCTACAAAGTTTCATTGAAATCGGAGAGGGTCGAGAAAAAAGTACCTGAAAAATTCCTGTTTTGGGCTGGAATTGCTCCATATGGAAATTGAAAAAAACCATCAACAAACCTATTTTTCCAACATTTTTATTTTTAAAACCGCTGTATCTTCACAAGGATTGGACATAGAACAATGGTCAATATGGAGACATTTATGTAGAATTGTCTGGGGAATCGATTCCCACTATCGGTTTTTGAAAATTTTTACGTTTAGACCACTTTAAAAAAAACAGTTTTAGTAAATGATTTTTTGTATTCTTTTGGGAGAGACATAACATCCTGCATTTTTCTTGAGTCTTTTTGTTACATTTTTTGCTATTTCCTCAAAAATTTTGAACGAAAAAATATCGTGACATCACCTTCAAATTTAACTTTCAAACTTAAAAGTTGAAAAATCTCATGGAAGTGGCGTGTATTTTTCTTTCAGTGTATTTTTTTTTAGAAAGCCCGTCCCAATTCCTACAAGTTTATCTTTGTCTACTTTTTGATACGCTTTGAGTTACAGTAATTTTCATGGATCGTGAAATTACGATGAAAATTTCAAGTTATACTATGTAAATGAATCAATGTGTAAACAGCGAGTCCCGCCAGTTGATGTTTACATTAGGGACGAGTCGAATAGACTCTTTGTTTACAATTAAGCATTGGCACATTGTTTTGGTCGATTTGTAATAACAATTTCAAATATTATAAAAATGTAAACAAAAAAAAAATAAAATAGAATTTAAAAAAAAATACAAAAACTGCAAAGATTTAACAAAAATCTAAAAACATGAAAATTATAAAAAATCTGAAAATAAAGAAAAATTGAAAAATTCTAATAACAAAAAATATTTTAGTTAAATGTTATTTTCAAACGCCTAATATTTTTAAACTTTTGAAAATAAAAAAAAAACAGGTAATTTTGAAAAATTTTTAAGTTCATAAAATTTGAATCCCAAAAATAAAAAAAAAAACAAAAATTCCGGAGCCACATTAGACAAGGGCGAAAAAGCATTTTGACAGCTGCAACTTTAAAAAAAAACGAGACAACAAGTAACTATTTAACAAACCCCGAAGTGTTGAGATGTAGCTGGGGAGGCCAGCTATAGTTTTACACTTCGAGTTTTGTGAAAAAGTTTCCTGAAGAATAGATCGAACTGTCAAAATGCTTATCCGCCCTTTTCTCGTATTGCTCCAGAATTCAAAAAAAATTAAAAAATAAAATAAATATAGATTTTAAATTTTAAAAAGCATTTTTTTAATTTTAAATGAATAAAAAAATTAATTGTGATTTTTTTAAAACACTTAATTCTTTTTATATCTTTGACTTTTTTTTTAAATTAGGTATTTTTTTTACTTTTTAGAATTTTTTATATTTTTTGCATTTTTTTCATTTTAAAGTTATTTTTTTTTAGTTTTCCCTTTTTTTTTACTAATTTAAATGTTTAAAATTAGAATGTTCGACATTTCAATTTTAGAATTCTTAATTTAAGGTGAAGCCGTTGATCATTTTCGAAGAAAATTGATCATCACTATAAAATATTCTGTATTAAATTCAATTTAACGAATTTCTGCACCAAAATGAATCAGCATGTGCCGGTTGTTGCCTTCTGGAAGCCACTGAAAGAATTTTTGATCTAAATCAAATGTGTTTCAAAATTTATATAATTTTGTGGTTCAATCATTGACGTCCTAGTTGGCAATCATTGATTAATGACGATTTCCATAACTTTGCAAGGAATGGGATAATCGCTACCAAAAGGAATCAGCATGTGTAGGGCACTATTCTAAACAACTTGTAGAAGGAATTTTGTCAAAAATTGATAGCGACGCAAAATTTATATCTTTGAACAAAAAATCATGGCAATGATGGAAGTCTTCACGTTAATTTTTTTTTAAGATTTGACTTTTCATTTTTTATTTTTTTTTTTATTTTGATTTTTTGAAAACAAGTTTCGAACAAATATCGATCAAAAAGTAGATCGGGAAATTACGATCGAATGATCTCAATTACAATTTACCGTTCAAAAAATAAGATCGTAATATTTCGTGCAAGGTTACGAGCGAGTGCAATAATTACCACGACAATTTTTTTTGGATTTTGGATTTTTTTTAAACCGCCTTAAGTCAATATTAAAAAAAAACATCAAAGATGCAAAAGAAAAAACTTAAAAAAAAAAACTTCAGACTTGAGAGAAAAAGGAAAAAAATCCCATTGTGACGGCAGGCTGTTTGAGTGTTGAGTTCGGCATTCTTTCGTATCAACTTTGTGTGTGTCAACTGACGATCGCTTCCAAATGACGATCATGATCGTTGATGCCAGTAGACATCCAACGATCGGGTTTATGGGAGCGTTCTTTTATTACGTAACGCAAAATATTGGGTTTTTGACCTCCCCCTCTCTCCCTATCAAACAAATCGTTACATCTAACTGCGTTACGTAATAAAAGAACGCTCCCTATTATGATACCTGATTCCCGAGCTTTACCAAATATCAGGCAATCTCTGTCAGTGACCGATCCTTTTACAACAAAACAAAATAATAAAGCCTGGCATATTCGAACAATAACTCTGTTGTTTAACATGCCAAAAATGTTTCGTCAAATGTTCTGCGATGGTAGTCTGGCCTATAATTGATTCAGACGTTAATTCTTTTTATCACTTCCCCTCCCAAACAGGTGTACGAGTGCAGCTGGGACAAGTGCGACTACCAGTTCGAGGACCCGTTCGACTGCATGGAGCACTGCGTCACGGACGTCACCGGCTGCGTGTATAAAACGTTCATGAAGGCCGCCGAGCAGGAGTTTTCGTGCATCTGGCGCGGATGTGCCCGCCTTAGGCGCAGCATGCCACCCTTTCCGCACATGCAGCGGCTGGTGAAGCACGTCCGGGAGGTCCACCTGACGAAAACCCCGGCCAAGTTTGTCGCCCCGTCCGATCGCAGCAAGAACTTTGTGTACGCCAAGCGACAATCGATCTCGCAGGCGCACCCCTCGACGATGAAGCATAGGCCGTCGGCGGCGGGGTTGGGGCCTGCAGGAGGGTCGGCCTCGTCGTCACAGGTTCCGGTGGCCGCGGCAAGTCCGACCGTGGAAGGTGCGGCCGGGTCGGGGGGAGGTGGAACTGCTCAGGGCGGCGGCCAGTCTGTTGCGGGAGCCGGATCAGCTGGAGCTAACAATCAGTCAAGTAATTTAATACCTGCGCCGTATTATAATTGTGAGTTTTGGTTTGTTGATTTGATTTTTTCTTTTATTTTGCATTATTTTATTTGGGTACGTACGCCAGGAGAATTTCAAACATTAAATTTTAGCATGAAATTATTGAAATTTCAGTTTGTTGTGGGAAATGAAGTCAATCATAGGATATTCGTTGCAAAATTTTATTATCACACTTATCTGAGAAAAATATGTCATGACTGCATTCAAATGATTGCTGTCACCACACTTACCTCTACAAGATAGAAGAAGATAACAAAAGAGAGAAAGAAAAAGCATGTGCAGTCGTGCCGCCCGGCTGTTTGAGTGTTTAGATCGGCATTCTTTCGTGTCAACTTCGTGTGTATCAACTGACGGTCGCATCCAAATGACGAAAATGACCGGAGCTGCTTTCCTAATATTTCTGGTTTAATTTTATGATTGTTCTTTTTAAGTGTTTGATTTTGGAATGTGATATTCAAATTAAACTAGTAACAAAATAGCTAATTGTGAGTTTCTTAGAAAGTTTAGCCATCTCAAGAAAACCCGTTTGCATGCTTTTTTTCAAAAACTTAGTTCTACCAATTACCCACACAATAACAATCCTCTATCTCTTTCTCCCCAGTCGTCCCGGCTCCACCAGCCGAACCGCTGTTTGTAACGGTGCCACCGCGGCCCCAGCGGGTGCTCCACTCCGAAGCGTACATCCGGTACATTGAGGGCCTCCAGGCGGGCGCCCAGTACACGACACCCTGGCCCAAAACCCTAACGGTGACGCGCGAAACCTTGCCCAACCAGGACCCGAACCGGCTGCCCGTCCACTGGCTCGGCAAGAAGGGCCGCGACAAGCCGGAAGCCGTCGTGGACGCGATCTGGCAGCTGCGCGGTTTCCTCATGAAGGACGTCATCCAGTTCGATCGGTTCTGAGTCCTGATGATGGGTTGGTAAGTTGGGGACAATCTTTCGACGGAGAAAGTGAATTGGCAAGAACTTTGTTATCTCACTAGTAAGCAGATATCTACGTATTAAGGTTTATTACGCACTATAAGATTTCATTTTACAAACTAAATGCTACTAAAACACACTGGAAAACATGGACATCTACAAATTATGCACTAAAATAACGACGTAGAATTATTCATCCGAACACTCCAACAGTCAATCGGTAGGCAGTAAGGCAGTTTATAATCGGGATCGCGCTGTGGTGGCCAGGTTGAGGGATTTGCTAAGTTCCAATACTTCGATGCCGCATCCCCAGCAGAGCGTAACGCCGCAGCCACCGTGGCCGTAGTTGTGAATAACGGGTACCGTTTGGGATCCTGAAACGAGAGATTGAATGGTGATTGCTGGTCAAATTTGAGTATAAAATTCAGTTTTGCATCAAAACTTAAATTATAACCATCTTTTAACTAGTAAAACAGACTGGATGAGAAAAACAACACTCACTTTCATTTCATTTCCCAAATTCCTTTTTTTCGAGATTTTTTTATATGTTTTAGGGGACAAAAAAACGCAACTTTTGAGCCGAAGGTCAAAAAATCTGCCGCTGAGTTATACATTTTTGAAAAAATTGTGATTTTTGAAAAAAAAATTGAAATTTAATGCAAAAGCAAATTTGACGTAATTTTTCAGTGTAAAATTGAATTTCCAATCGAAAAGTAAAAACTTTAAATATTATGCCCTTTTGTTAGTCTTGATTTAATATTTTCTCAAAATGTTTTTTTTTTAAAGATCGGAAAATTTCATGAATGTTACATGTTTTAACATTGTAAATCGGACCATTAGTTGCGGAGATATCGACATTAGAAAATGGTGGGTAGTTTGGGTGAGACTTAGAAAACTTCAATTTTCCTGTTTCTTTTTCCTTAAGCCGCTATATCTCAGCAACCACAGGTCCAATCTTCAATGTCTCTTTGTCAAAAAAAAAAAAAATATTTTGGAAAACTCAAGTTTTGTGAAAAAAGTTGATTAAATTTTTTTTCGCGTACCTATTTTTTCTCAATAGTCCTCATCAATACCTACAACTTTGCCGAAGACACCAATTGATCAGAAAATTCACTCAAAATATACAGCTGTTTGAATATTTACGTACCATTTTTGTATAGACAGCAGCCAAAATTGTATGGAGAGCTGTATGGGTGAACCAATGCCACAAAATAGCTTCTTTGGTTATAGGGAAGACCCCCACAAAGTTTGAGCCAAATAAAAAAATACAAAAAATAAAAATGGTCGAAATCTGTCGATTTCGTAGAGAGTTGCTCCTCTACAACTTTTAACTATTCTGATTTTTGATATTTTTTAGTGGACAACAATACACACTTTTGACCTAACATTTTGAAGGTATAGAAAATAAACATAAAAATATTTATTGTTGCGATCAAATGAGAGAACTGCTCAGATTTCGGTCATTCGATTTTTTTTTGTATTTTTTAATCCGACTGAAACTTTTTTGGTGCCTTCGGTATGCACAAAAAAACTATTTTGCATCATTAGTTTGTCCATATAATTTATCATACAAATTTGGCAGCTGTCCATACAAAAATGATGCATGAAAATTCAAAAATCTGTATCTTTTGAAGGAATTTGTTGATCGATTTGGTGTCTTCGGCAAAGTTGTAGGTATGGATATGGACTACACTGAAAAAAATGATACACGGTAAAACAAAATTTGATGATTTTTTATTTAACTTTTTGTCACTAAAACTTGATTTGCAAAAAAACAGAGTTGAGTTGGAGAATTTGAACGGTGTGCGTCGCGGTCCTCGCACAGGATTTTCGTTGCCGTTTCCGTCTTTGTTGTCCCCCCGATTGTGTGTGTATTTCGATCCGGGCGGTTTCGGGATGTTTGACAGTTGCGTTGGAGAATTTGAACGGTGTGCGTCGCGGTCCTCGCGCAGGATTTTCGTTGCCGTTTTCGTCTTTGTTGTCCCCCCGATTGTGTGTGTATTTCGATCCGGGCGGTTTCGCGTTTTCGCATTTTAGTTGGTTTTATCTTTCCACAGCCGGCTGTCTAAGATTAAATCATTTATGCTAAACTCAACACCAAATAACCGGGGATAGTCTCATCCGCATACTCCGACTGTTTGCCTTGAGAATGCATAATACATCACACCATTAAACAAAATTTATTGATTATTGGGTCGCATCATCATCCTCTATGCAGGAAGGTGCTGTGTCCTATCCCTCGCCTAGACCAGACCAAAATCCATGATAAAACTGACAGACCAAATCTGTCAGACCAAGACTGTCAGACCAAAGAGCAAAAAGTAAACAATCTTGGTCTTCGACTTAGGTGCACACAAATCAAGAAAAGAAAATTTGAAAAAGAATTTTATTTTTCCAATTCAATGACTGGGTTTGGACTGCAAAGTTGAATGTACGTCAGAAAATGATTAAACAGTGCGGCGTCCTGTACACCGACAATTAAATAAGCAGTTAAAAGCCTTATTCTTCCATTTTAATTTTAGATCGCGTTTTCGGTTTACACCTGAAAAATCTTGAAATTATTTATACGGATTTGTGATTCCTCTCTTTCCATCATTCCCTTGCCTCTATGTTGAATCCTGGCCATTGCCCTTACCCACTAACAAAATCCCAAGTAGAAGTAGTTTTCCGGCACACGCGGGGGTGTGGATATCGTATAGAACCCACCCTTGATAGCAGCCTGTGCTAACTAACATTCCCGTCCCATTCCCTCGAGATCTACAAACTGACATGGCGGGCGCCGTTGGTGGCCAACGACTGTTTCCTATTCGCACCGGCTCTAGTTTTGATGATCGTGATGTTTTATCTTTTCAGCGCATTCATGCATGCTGTTGATAAGGGAAACATCATTTGATCGTTGAAGCGTGTGACCGGTTGTGCTGATGGGATATTATGGTCCTGTTCAGCAACGGAGAAAGACAACCATGGGTGGTCTCTCATGCTCATGCTCTCATGCTCTTAAAACTTGATTTGCAAAAAAACACTATTTTAATTTTTTTTAATTTTTTGATATGTTTTAGAGGACATCAAATGCCAACTTTTCAGAAATTTCCAGGTTGTGCAAAAAATCTTTGAGCGAGTTATAAATTTTTGAATCAATACTGATTTTTTCAAAAAATCAAAGAATTGGTCGCAAAAATTTTTCAACTTCATTTTTCGATGTAAAATCAAATTTGCAATCAAAAAGTACTCCAGTGAAATTTTGATAAAGTGCACCGTTTTCAAGTTAAATCCATTTTTAGGTGACTTTTTTGAAAATAGTCGCAGTTTTTCATTTTTTAAAATTACTGCACATGTTTGCCCACTTTTGAAAAAAATATTTTTGAAGAGCTGAGAAAATTCTCTATATTTTGCACTTTTGAACTTTGTTGATACGACCCTTAGTTGCTGAGATATTGCCATGCAAAGGTTTTAAAACAGGAAAATTGATGTTTTCTAAATCCCACCCAAACAATACACCATTTTCTAATGTCGATATCTCAGCAACTAATGGTCCGATTTTCTATGTTAAAATATGAAACATTCGTGAAATTTTCCAATTTTTTCGAAAAAATTGTTTTTAACTTTTATAAACCAAGACTAACATTCAAAAGGGCCAAAAATTCAATATTACGCCCTTTTGAATGTTAGTCCTGGTTTAAAAATTTTGAAAAAATTTCACGAATGTTTCATATTTTAACATTGAAAATCGGACCACTAGTTGCTGAGATATCGACATTAGAAAATGGTGTGTTGCTTGGGTGGGACTTATAAAACATCAATTTTCCTGTTTTAAACCTTTGCATGGCAATATCTCAGCAACGAAAGGTCGTATCAACAAAATTTAAAAATGCAAAATATAGAAAATTTTCTCAGCTTTTCAAAAATATTTTTTTCAAAGGTGGGCAAACATGTGCACTAATTTTAAAAAATGAAAAACTGCGACTATTTTCAAAAAAGTCACCTAAAAATTAATTTAACTTGAAAACGGTGCACTTTATCAAAATTTCACTGGAGTACTTTTTGATTGCAATTTTGATTTTACATCGTAAAATGAAGTTGAAAAATTTTTGCGACCAATTTTTCGATTTTTTGAAAAAAACAATATTGATTCAAAAATTCATAACTCGCTCAAAGATTTTTTGCACAACCTGGAAATTTCTGAAAAGTTGGCATTTGATGTCCTCCAAAACATATCAAAAAATAAAAAAAAATAAAATAGTGTGTTTTTGCAAATCAAGTTTTAGTGACAAAAAGTTAAATAAAAAATCACCAAAAAATTTTTTACCGTGTATCATTTTCTTTCAGTGTAGTCCATATCCATACCTACAACTTTGCCGAAGACACCAAATCGATCAGAAAATTCCATCAAAAGATACAGATTTTTGAATTTTCATACATCATTTTTGTATGGACAGCTGCCAAATTTGTATGGAAAATTATATGGACAAACTAATGATGCAAAATGGCTTCTTTGGGCATACCGAAGGCACCAAAAAAGTTTCAGTCGGATTATAAAATACATAAATTAAAATTTAAGAAAAAAGACCGATTTCGTAGAGAACTGCTCAATAGCACTTCTGCGGAACTTTGATATTCGAGACATTTTGAGACTAATCAAAGAAAAAAAAATCGTTTAAAAAATGGCCGTTGCGAATATTTTTTAAAGTTTATGAGATTTGGTGTTTTTCAATATTTTTTCAGCCTGAAATGGTGATGATTTGAAAATTTGGTACCAAATGGACTTTTTATGTAAAATTGAACGACCAATTTGATGGCGCATTCAAAATTCTGAAAAAAACGTGTTTTCTGTACAAAAAAATATCAAAATACATATCTGGAGTTTTTTTTGAAAAGGTCCAATAAACCAAATTTCCAGTTTTTGCTTTTTGGGTGTTTTTAGGACCGCCTTGAGTCAGGGGTATTGAAAAACACCCAAAAAGCAAAAACTGAAAATTTGGTTTATTGGTCCTTTTCAAAAAAACTCCAGATATAATCCAGAAGGATATTTTTTCATATTTAGATACAAACTTATAGGGTTTGCTCACAACCATCACACGTTATCACCTGGGTGCAGAATAGTTGTCCGCAAAGCGGCCTCAATTTAGAACTGTCAAAGCGGAACCAATTTACTGTTTGGAAAATGATGCCATGAATTGGCAAGTATTGTAATCGATCTATTTTTTTTTTGTCAGGAATAAAAAAGACGAGAGCGTCGAGCTTTTGAGTCAGTCTTAAGAAAAGGGATGAAACCGAGATTGGCTTAATTCGTTGCTAACATTTCCATAAGCGCTATGTCTCACTCAAAACCTATGTTTACAAATCGTTTAAGACGAATTATCAGTAACTGTGAATGGCACCTGCCAAATAACATTGAATAATCTTACTCACAGCGCTTCAAAGATACATAATCTCGTAATTTCCATCCGGTTGCTCTTCTGATTCACGAAATTCCCCCACTTCTGACGCAATATTTCATCACGTTAAAAACAAAGAAGGACTCTTTTAATCACCCATCGTTTAGTCTACTAAAAAAGAACGAAGAACTTAATTTTTCAGCGAAAACTCTATATGTATTATCAGATCCAAAATGTTTCAAAACGAGTCACTTCAACAGCAAAAAATATGTCACGCTTGAGCTTGAACAAAGCCTTCTATTTTGTTTATGTTTGCAGCTGTAGTTCAGTTGTATTAGTGAGGAGCAGTGGGGATCATTCGGAAATCACGTTACGCATTCTGTCTTTTCAGCACCCAGGTTATCACGATTCTTAAAAATAGTTTTTTAAAAGTCAAGGAGGTATTAGACTAAGGGAAACAAAATGTATGCAAGCTGACGTTTCTGCAAACAAATGTTGGCGAGCAAACAACGCAGCCAAACAGGCAAACTGTTAAAATGTGCGAGTTTGTTTGTTTGTTTGCCGTAGTCTTATACCTCCTTCACTTGTTGCATTTCTATTTGTTTTGTCGTTCGCTTCTGTCGCGGGTGGCCTTAAACGGCCATCATCGGCACAGCAAACCTTTTCGTCATATTGCTTTAATTTGTGATGGTTGAAAACATGTTTGTATTTTTTTGATGAAAAATACTATTTTTAAAAATAGTTTCGTTTTTACTATTTTTAAACTCTGAGTACATGTCAGAAAATGGACCTCGTATTCGTGATCATGGACCAATATTACCTCTCAGGCCAAAGTTGCTGTGTGAGTTAGTGGAGAGTTGGTGTTGGTGTCAAACCATCGGGGTTTCAGTGTATATAAATATTGACAAAATCCTTCAACAAATTGTTCAGAAAAGTCCCCAACATGTGTTGATACTCTGTCTGGACTCTGGAGTTTGTGACAGCCCATGTAAAAGGTATAGAACAAGTGTGTGAAAGGGTGGAGGTTGGGGGTACTGTCATTCCGACGTGTGCATCTGAGCTGTGATGAATTCAAAATATTTATTCAGTTATTTAACAAACAGATTCAAAAAATATATTGTTTTAACCCAAATCAACAATGTCTGACGAAAGTCTAAAAATAATTTCACAGTCTCCAGCCGGAATCAACACAAACCTTCACCAGAGCGTACATGCATTTTGTAAATAGTGTACAAGTCAAGTGCACGTTTGTCTGCTGCCAGGCAAACACAGTTCAAAAGGATGGCCAAGTTCCCCCCAGGGAGCTTAACGTTTCATAACAACCTGAGCCCTGATAAGGCCAGAGATGACATCCAATGATAACCTCACGATCGCTCTCGCGATCAACAAAAACAACACGCCCAAGGGGAACGCTTACCGGCTCGGTACTGTTCCAGCTCCAGCCGCACGGCACTTCGGCCCGGCCTGAGGCCAACTTGCTCGTTGACGACCAGCGCCGACTTGAGGCTGGGCAGCATCCGCTCGCACCCGTCGAAGATGAACTTGCTGTCCTCTTGGCTGACCGTCCGGTTGAAGTCGTTCATCTGGTGCGTCCCGCCGAGGATGACCGTTTCGGTGCTGGAATGGGAGGAGATGATTTTAGAATGACCATAATTGAATTTGACCCAATGTCGAAACTCACTTGGGAATAACGTAATTTCCGTCATCGCTGTCGTCCAGCAGAATCTCGAACACCCAAGGAGCGCACACCCGCGCCACCTGTCCCCGAATCGGCAGCACCTCCTTGTCGCCCACCAGCTCCAGCGATCCCAACCCCGTACAGTTGACCACCAGGTCCGCCTTCCGGTTCCGCAGCAAGCTGTCCAGACACTCGACCCGCGATCGCACAAACCGCCCACCCACGTTGATGAACCGGTTGAACAGGTACGGCAGCAGGCCGGAAGGTTCGCAGGTGAACGTGGCAAAGTGATACCCGCCGGTGTACTTGCGGCCGTGCTCGTAACTTAGCCGGTCCAGCTCGGACTGCGGTACTTTTGTGCAGCCAAACACGTTGTCCCGCCAGGCGGGTTCCGGATAACCGGCGGGATCGGTCGTGAGGCGGGTGCAGGGCTGTAGACTGACGCCGATGCGAGCGGCGAGGCCGTTTCGCCACAGCTGGTGGAAGAACACGTGCGTGTCGGCGGACCATTGACTGGAAATGGGGGAGAATTGGTGGGAAAATTAAATTGACTTTCTTAGCCTTTGTTGCACTTATTCTTAGCAAATGTATTTCTTTGATTTTATTACAAAAAATGTATCTTATGCAAACACCACTTGAAATTGTTTTTTTTTTTTCAGTGAAATAATCGTCAATTCATCAGCTATTTTACCCAAGTAGTTCGTGATTATTGGAATGTTTGTGTTCCAGATGATGATTATTTGAGTTTCATTTTAACAATCTTTCGTCTGTCCCTTCGGTTTTTTTCCTCTTGAAAAGTCGATTTGGGACCATCCAGAAAACACGTGGACACTTTTTTGAGTATCTGTTACCCGCCCTCCCCCCTTCGTGGACAATTGTCCATACAAAAAAAAACTTTGTTGTATGAAACGTGGACAATCACCATACCCCTGCCCCCACGTGGTTTATGGATGGTCAAATATATGTGAAACAAAATAAAATAACAAACTTTTGACCAAAATTTCGACGCTTACTTCTAATCTAATCTAATCTAATTTCGACGCTTACTTCTAAAAAAAAGTGGCATTCATATAGGCTTTGCGTGATACATGTTGCTAGCTAAAAATAGGTAATTTCTGGCTATTTCTGTAGTTCAGACCTCTGGTATATTTTAACTGCGAACTAACGCAAAACTCATAAATGATTTATCAATTTTTTTTTGGGTTCCCATTGAACATGTTTAATTAAGAATCAATATTTCACTTGTTTCGGTATATCTTTCGGTATAATTTAAGAAAATAAAAATTTGTTTTTTTTTTCTTCTACAAGCGCATTTTTTGGTGGAAGTCGCCGTAAATAATAAAATTAAAAAAAAAACTAAACTATATTTAATCAACCTATGTGGTTGGCGCCTTTCTCACTCTTTACCAATCTTTGTTGATTCGATGGGTTTGGACACAAATTTCATCTAATTTTTCTTAAGATTCGCAATAAATAAGTACACACATATAACTTAAGTGGTCTTTAATTAAGACAGGGTTGCCAGATCTTCAACGTTTTGGACTCGTTGTAATGGTTTTCCAATAACCTTACCAACTATGTGTAACATTATTGTCTAACATCCGGATAAATACAAAAACATTACTTTTGAACTACTTATCGAAACTTTATAAAAATCAATAGGTGCGTATAGGACGAATCGAATGCAACTATATGCAACCGGTCACGGAAAATTTCTAGCAGAGTTAGTTCTGCTAGAATCCTGCTAGAATTGTTCTAGCAGGCCTGCCAGAATTTTGTTAGAATTTTGCTAGAAAATTATGACAGAGCAAAATCGGTGAAAAATGACGTCATTTTCGCCAAATCGTTTTGCGGCGAATAAGATTACCGCCATCTTATAAACTTTCTCTTTTATTTCTGTTTGTTGGAGGAGGATGACGTATTTTTCTGCGTCGTCAATTTTGGTAAGTAATTAAAATCAGATCATGGAAAATCTAGAATTGATAGCCTTTCCTATTCATTAAAACAGGAACCAGATCTTGAACCAGATACACAGAGAAAAAAAATCATGGTAATATTACATCTGGGAAGGGGTACATCTTTTATGTCAGAAAAAAGGTGTAATTTTACCTCTGGAAATGTGTAATTTTACCACTTTTCTGGTGTAATGTCACTTTTTCAGTCTAAATTGAGGTAAAATTACATCATAAAAGAGGTAATATTCAACCTTCCAAAATTACAGCTTCCAAATTTACATTATTTTTTTCTGTGTAGAGGCCGTTTATCCGGTGAATGCTTGGACATGTTACATGTCGAAGTTAACGATATTCGAGAATTGTTTAAATATATGTTTTTCCATGTAATTTTGCCCGCTGAATCTGAATTTGCCCTCAGAATTAAGCCAAAGTGTCGAAAACTCGAATTTTTGGTCATATTTTGGGCTTCCTTGTGAAATTATCATATAAACCCAAATTATGACCAAAAAATCGAAAAATTGGTCGCAACAATTTTTCAACTTCATTTTTTGATGTAAAATCAAATTTGCAATCAAAAACTACTTGAGTGAAATTGCAGGCCAAGGATTGATACCTAAGAGCATGCAATGGCACTGACCTTGTTGCGTGCTCTTCGGTTGACATCCACGTAAGGAACATCCTGGAAGGAGCGTAACTAACTTCATCCGTAGTTCTGTTAGATCATCCGAATTATCTTGATCAGAACAGTATAGCTCTGGTTCCTTGCGAGTGTCCTATTTTCTTACCTCCACGTTGGCTTGGTTTAGTCATCATGATGACAAGGTGTAACCTAGCTGGTGGCCTGTGGAAACGGATCGTAAACCTTTGACCACCGCGGGTCAGAGTCGAGACGGCTAAAAGAAAGGGGCGCGACAATGTGGGAAAGGGAAGTAATTTGTGATTGTAGGCGGTATTGTTTTGATTCGCAGTATGTTGAGTCAACTGCTGTCGATGTACCTGAAACATCGCACAACGGGGTTTCTCTTCTTTCCGTTTTTATCTACCATTAGAGAGCCTGGAGCTTGTTAGAGAACGGACGTCTCAGGCCTGAAGTGCCAATCGAGGCGCGGAAGCTGTCAAGCGGAGGTGCCTATCGAGCAAAATCCTTTGTCTTTTGCTCGATTAGTACCTCCGTTTGAAAGTTCTCGTGCTTCGATTGATGCTTTTGGTTTGAGGTGTCCGTCCTCTAATAGGCTCCAGGCTCTCTATCTACCATCTATATTCTGTTTATTTTGTTTCACTGATTCTCGAACACGCCTTCTGTTTATTATCGTCCATTTGTTTTCGATTTTATTTTCTTGATTCTCTTATTTCTCAACGCTTTTCCACTCTATTTACTAATTGATGCTGCTGTAACAAACTTTCTGTTTTCCCTTAATTTGGTAGCGATGTCAATTTTGTTTATCTTTATTTATCTATTTGAATAATTTTTCATCTGCCCTATAAATTGCCCTTATACAATCTAAGCTTGTTTGTTGCCTCTATTTATTAACTATTGTTAATTTCTTTATCTACTTCATTAATTACTATCTTTCTTTTACTATTGATTCTTCAATAATATATTTCTTTCACTGTCCATTGTTTTCAATCTTCACTCTTTTCTTTAAAACAAGTGAGGTTTGAGCCCTTACTCAATTTTTGGAATGATCAAAGAATCAACAGAAATATTACTATTGTACTTTTGAAAAACTTATAAAATGCTTAGGACCAAAAATTGTAACATAACACCGCGACAAAAGAAATAGCAACATATAAACACGACTCAACACTAGGAATGATTTCAGAAGAAAACAATACACAGTAAAATAACAACTAGTTTTTGAATTCAAACTAAATATAAAACAGTGTTTGCTTTAATGAAAGTTGATAGGCACACTTTAAATGGTTAGGCGCTTATACTTACATCAAACCCTACGTAATGTACCACCCCCGGCCGAGTTAAAATGCGTAACCGGAAAAGAAGGTGTGCATGCCTGGCACGAACACTCAAAGCGTGTTCTAGCGTGCTGCTCGTACTGACTCAGAGCAAGGGTGAGATGTAGGTGTAAGGGCAGTGCGTGTTCGTCGGGAACCTAGTGCATAAGATCGGTCAAGGCCCGTTCTTACACTGAAAATTGCGAATTGCGAAAAACTACTTGAGTGAAATTTTGATAAAGTGCACCGTTTTCAAGTTAAATCCATTTTTAGGTGACTTTTTTGAAAATAGTCGAAGTTTTTATTTTTTTAAAATTAGTGCACATGTTTGCCCACCTGAAAAATATATTTTTGAAAAGCTGAGAAAATTTTCTATATTTTGCATTTTTAAACTTTGTTGATACGACCCTTCGTTGCTGAGATATTGCCATGCAAAGGTTTAAAAACAGGAAAATTGATGTGTTCTAAGTCCCACCCAAACAACACACCATTTTCTAATGTCGATATCTCAGCAACTAATGGTCCGATTTTCAATGTTAAACTATGAAACATTCGTGAAATTTTCCGATCTCTTCGAAAAAAAATTTTTCAACATTTTAAAACCAAGACTAACATTTTAAAAGGGCGTAATATTGAATGTTTGGCCCTTTTGAAATGTTAGTCTTGGTTTAAAAAAAATGAAAATATTTTTTTCGAAAAGATCGGAAAATTTAACGAATGTTTCATATTTTATCATTGAAAATCGGACCATTAGTTGCTGAGATATCGACATTAGAAAATGGTGTGTTGTTTGGGTGGGACTTAGAAAACATCAATTTTCCTGTTTTTAAACCTTTGCATGGCAATATCTCAGCAACTAAGGGTCGTATCAACAAAGTTCAAAAGTGCGAAATATAGAGAATTTTCTCAGCTTTTCAAAAATATTTTTTTCAAAGGTGGGCAAACATGTGCACTAATTAAAAAAAACTGTGACTATTAAAAAAAGTCACCTAAAATTGGATTTAACTTGAAACCGGTGCTCTTTATCAAAATTTCACTAAAGTACTTTTTGATTGCAAATTTGATTTTACATCAAAAAATGTAGTTGAAAAATTTTTGCGAAAATTTTTTGCAATTTAAAAAAAAACAGTATTGAATCAAAAATTTATAACTCGCTCAAAGATTTTTTGCACTACCTGGATTTGATGTCCTCTAAAACATATAAAAAAAAGTGTTTTTTTTTTGCAAATCAGTTTATGTGACAAAAAGTTTAAAAAAATTACCAAAAATTTTTTCACCGTGTTTCTTTTTTTTCAGTGTAGTCCATATCTATACCTACAACTTTGCCGAAGACACCAAATCGATCAAAAAATTCCTTCAAAAGATACAGATTTTTGAATTTTCATGCATCATTTTTGTATGGCCAGCTGCCAAATTTGTATGGAAAATTATATGGACAAACTGCTGATGCAAAATGGCTTCTTTGGGCATACCGAAGGCATCAAAAAAGTTTCAGTCGAATCAAAAAATACAAAAATTAAAATTTAAGAAAAAATACCGATTTCGTAGAAAACTGCTCATTTGCAACAGCTCTTCTGAAGACACCAGAGCTCCAAAACATCACCATTTTTCGGAAAATTCCATTTTCCACTTAATTTTGCGATCTGGACCACTGTGCAGTGCTGAGAAAACTTTTTAGAGCAGGATTATAGCCTTACCTCAGTGAGTAAGGCTAACAAAATATGAAAAATAATAAATTAAACGAAACTGTTATGTCGGAAAAAAGTAAATTCTCGAAACCGTGAACTGTGTTCATGAATTTGAGAACCACGAAGGAATATATTCACGTTAATAGAGGAGAAAAGCAACTCGTGACAAAATTTTGAAGCTAGGAATTTTGACAGGTATGATTTTCATAAAGTATTCCCCTTCTTTTCTCTCCCACAGAAAACTGGGGACAAAGTAGCTGTCAAACAAGGCCATACTGTTAAAGTTACTCACAAAATAAGCTTTGAGTGATTTGAGTTCATTTCTGACGTCACGGTTTTTTCCTCTATAGTGCAAATGCGCCACACTCTTGAATAAATTCCTCCGTGGTACTGAAATTCATGAATACAATTCATGAATACGGGAATGGTTTTTTTTCTGTGTGAGACAAAAAAAATGATCTAATTATCGCAATTACATAAAGTTGCGCAATATATTTTGAACACCGCAAATGACAGTTGTTTTGGGGACCAAACATTACTGTAGCACTGCTTTTTATTAACGGTCGGTGCTGATAACTCATGATCATTAGCCAGTGATTCAAACTTCACTATTTTATTTGTAAGGGATGCGGTACCTCACCCAAAATGCTTCACCTGTAATTTTGTAACTCAGTTTGAAAAAAAAAATTCATCCTTTTGCAGAATTCGTGAAGAATCAAATTAGCAAAGTTCGTAACTCAAGATGCTAAAAATTCACCTCCGTTTTTCGAAGTTTTCCTTGCGACAAACTCACACAATCTTATGGTCCGGCGTGTTCCCACAGTAGTACGGTCCCCACAGCCCGGCCGAGACGTCCCCCGTCGTGTTGGGCGTAACGTCTTCCGAGATGAGTGTTACATTGGCCACGTTGTAGTAGTGTTCCGCCAGCTGAACCGCCGCACACAACCCGTTCACGCCCGCTCCGAGAACCACAATTTGCTTCATGACTTTGACTAATTATTCTGCCCTGAGGATCTGCTTCCATCAATTACCGAACACGTACTGAGGCTGGCCATCGTTCGATGGTACTAATTTAAATAACGTTTTGCCCTTATCAACTGGCTTGGACGAGCGAGATGTAGATCGTTCCAGGAGGAAAAAAGAAATGAAAGGCCAGTGGTGAATCTTTGCAAATATTTGTATTTACATTTCCTCGCTGGAATTGCAATGGAAAAAATGTTACACTTTATAGCTTTCTATCCTTGGAGTCATTGTTGATGCAAGGAAGTCATTCTAAAGCTTACTTCCCGGCCCGTTGATAAGCGGCTGCACCAAGCTTAGAACATGGCCAGCGCAACCCCAAGCGAGCGTGATGCCCCCACCGCCGTGGCCATAGTTGTGAACTACCGGAACAACTCCGTCGATCCACTCGAGCTCCAGCCGCACGGAACTCCGCGTCGGACGCAACCCGACCAAATCACCCACCACGGGAGCCCTCCCCAGTCCAGGAACCAACGCGCAACAGCCGCGACTTATCCCCTCAGAGTCCCCCTCCCTGACCAACAGATCACAGTCACCCTTTTGCTTGGTTCCGCCCAGCGTGACCGCTCCGGTGTTGGGAATAACATAGCCCGCGTCGCTGATCAGCACCTGGAACATCCAGGGAGCCTCGACGCGCCTTATTTGGCCACGTGTCGCCGCCAACGAACCGCCATCATCGCCCAACACCTGGCTCGATCCCAGCCCCAAGCAGTTGATCACGATCGCGTTGGGCACGGTATCGGCCGCTGGTAGAATCTCCCCCAGCGTGGTTATCTTCTGCCGACGGAATGTAACGCCGGTGGAGCGCTGCAACGCCGAGGTGTAAAATTGCAGCAGCCGTGTTGGTTCGCAGGTGAACGTCACGAATTCGTTGCCTGAGCTGTGCGGGAAAGAGAGAGATTTTGTTATTATCAATTGGTGCGATAACCTTTCCTATAGTAACAACAGGGGGCCTCATAGAAAGAAGCTACGATCTGGGATTGTATTGTTATTTTTATTTTTATGCTCAAATAAAATTTCCTGGTTCCTTTTTTGGAAAATTTTAAATTTTCGTAACTGCACTCAAAAATGTATAGGTCATTGCTTGAATTTTTAAGTTATTTTTTCGTTTATGCGCGAGGCGCTTCAAAATGCCCAGTTTTTATGTTCAAAAAATCATAACTCCGAATCGTGTTAATGGGTATTCGCAATTTTTTGATGTTATGTTAAATATTACAAGGAATCAGGGAAAAATATTTTCAAATATGAGCTCTTTGCTCCCGAGACCTTAAGATCAGCAAATGCATTTTTCATAGGACCTTTTAAAATATTTAGCTAGGTTTTTAGAACCTCATCATATTTTTCCTGAAGCCCAACTAATATTCCGGAGGCATGATTTTTTTTAAATGTGTTTATTGTGAAAATCGCCGAACCACGTCATTTTTTGGACCACCCTATTTCGGATAGGAGCACCCTAATCGCCATACAAAAAATACGGATCTTATTATTTTGGCCATGGAACTACCATGTCAAATTTGAGCCAAATCGGAGCATATTTGATTCGGATACTTCCTGTTTGACGTGGAATCGTTGTTAAGTCCAGGGTGGCCACTCAAGTCGGGAAATCGAGAAAGTCGGGAAAAAGTCGTCTTCAACATCTTATTTCAAATTTCTGGTTCAATCTATATGAGAATGAAAAGGCTATTTGAGACCTAAGACATTAAAAATCCTAATAAATATTAAATGATTATGGTGGCATGCAATACATCCACATTTTTATAATATTTTTTTATGAATCAAGAGATTGTTATTTATTTTTGACTATGTTTATTAAACAAAAGGTAACATCTAACTTTAAACAACAACAAAAGCCAATATGAAAAATAGTTTGCTTGAATAATAAAAAAAAACAAATCCAACTACAGATTGAATACAGTTTAATATTTTAAAATCCTAAACAAAATTCATCATCAGTCATTTCAAATATTGTTTCCAAATGTTTGATTCCCTTAAACTTTTGTGTGATTATGGGTACCACAACTATAAATAAAACTACAGATAAAGCGGAAAACTTAAATATCAAAAAAATATCCATATATTTTTCGTTCTGAAAGAAATAATGCAAAACAACTTTTTTACGCGTTGAAAATATTTAAAAATCTTTAAATTGCAAATAAGGCTGGTAAAATGTTTAATCAATGTTTTATACCGTCAGCTATGGTCAGCATATTAATGAATTCACGAAAATATTGTTTTTCTGAAGTTTTACGTCTTTTCGTTGTGTGCTCTCAAAATTCAAAATTTGCAAAAAGTCTCAACAATGTTTTCTTAATAGCATGTAAAAGACAGGTTTTTTTTTTTAACAAAAAAAAGACGAGTCAAATTGAATTAAAATTTGTAACTTAACTTGACTTAACCCTCTACAACCCAACCCTGCCTTTAGACGGGTTTCGGTTTAAAAAAAATCGCCAAAAATCATTTATTTTTACCAATTTTTGATCTTTAAAAAGCATTGGAAAGAAGAACTCTTAAAATTTTAGAAAATTTATGGGTTGGAAGTTATATTTGTTTTATGTGACTTTGCCAATATTTTAAAAAATGTCATTTTTTAGGGGTCAACTTTGGCTGTATTTTTTACTAACATTTCCTATATTTTCAGTAAACAGAAGTATGCAGTAATTTTTGTAGTGTCCCAGACTAGGCCTCTACGCATTGTTTTACAACTTAAATGATAATGGTGCCATTTTATAGCAAAAATGTGAAAAACAGCCAAAAAAATAAAAAGTGACTGTAAAAACATGAAAAAATAGATAGGTAAAATGTAATGATAGGAGGTGGTAGAATAGGCCAAATACTATCAAAAACAAACATTAACTACACAAGATAAATGCAAATTAAAATATTAAAAATGAAACAAGAAAAACATAAAACAAGAGAGATAAAGTTTTTCGTTGAACAACAATTGCTCAAAATGACCTCAAAATGTTCGGAAAAAAATTGGGCAGTAGAGGGTTAATTACCCTGCCCATGGTCTTCGTTTCCACATACACGAATGGTATTCCGAGTCCTGGGACCCAGAAATGTTTTCAGTTGCCAAAAATCATGATTTTAACAGATTTTGGATGTCTTGGTCGCAAAGAATTTGTTTGAGTTATCACAAACAAGTTTAAAGAACTTATGTCTAGAAATATTCGTATAAAATAAGTGGTAAAATATGAAGTGTTGTCATACTGGATCTGTCATTGAAAAAAATAGTTAAAACATTTAAATAGTGACACTTCGATAAATCTACATTGATTCAAAAAATTCAATATAAAAATTTTCAAAATTTTGAAGGATACTTGTTAAATTACCTTTAAACGAATTCAAAGATATTTTTAAATTCTTGGAAAGAATAATAACTGTAATCAAGTGTAAAGATATGTAAAGATTTGATAATAAATAAAATCATAAGAATAAAATTCAGTTGTCTTTAACTTTTCGTCATCATTTTTTTTACTGCCAGCCGAAACGAAGTTTCAAAAAAACTTTATGTTTGGTAATTTTAAAACTGAACATTGAAATAATAGGTCTTGTTAAGCTTTCGGTTATTTTTCAAAGAATCATTTTTTTACTCTGAATCAAATAATGGTTCCATTTTTGAATTGAATTTTTAAGGAATTCATTATTGAAATTTAAGTTTTTTTTACTAAAACTGTCAATGATTTTTTTTAGAAATTTTGCCCGATGGTTCATATTGACTTTTGACTTTTGAAATCATTCTTCAGATAAGAAATATATATTTTTTGAGGTTCTGGAAAAGTCGGGAATTTGGAAATGATATTTTAGTGGTGATTGTTAAGTTATGTACAATAAAAAGAACATCATTTTTTGTTTTTAATAGAAGTTATAGCTTAATGGGGTAAATTTTTTGTTAAAATAACTAAATATTTATTTTTAAAAGTAGTATTCATGTAGGTATGCCTATCTGCACATTTTTTTTTTGAAAAGCTGAGAAAATAATAGAGAAAATAATCCTACAATTTGCATTGCTATACTCTAATGCAAAGTTTAAAGATCAAAATGAACGCGGTCCAAAAAAATAACGCATTCTTCTTTTTTTAGGTGTTTTGGAATAAATAAATTCTAACATAAAAAATTAAGATTACAAGAATTCACAAATTGAGAAATTGAAAATTCTAAAATTTTCAAATTAAAAATTAAAAATGCGGTTCTTGGAATGCAATATACCAAGATTCAAAGAATTTTAAAATCCAGTTCCTAAAACCGTGATTTGTTATCATGTTATTTTTTAATTCTTAATCTCGCAATTCTTCTAATCTTGCATTTTCTAATCATTTAGTTCTTTGATCTGAAATTCTTAAACTATTAAAAAAATATCATAATCCTCATTTTTTTCGAGAAATTCAGGTTTCTGCATTATTGAACTCGTAATTTTTTAAATTAGTAGAATTTGCTAAATTCTAAATGAATTTTTATTTGTGAATTCCAAAATTTAAAAAAAAATACTCGAATTTAAGAATTTTGTTTTTAATTACCGTCATCAGGGGTGACATTGGGTCTGGGGGGTGAGATTGGGTCATACAAATTTCCGCATTTTTGTATGACCCAATCTCACCCCCCAGACCCAATGTCACCCCTGATGACGGTATTTATAAATTACATTTTTTTTAATTTTCATGGTTTTTGATTCCATTATTTAATTTTTGAAAATTTTGATCTAAGATATAGTTGATATATAAAATATTTGTGTTGTTGAATTTCTATGTGCTTTATTAAATTTCGATGTTCTTTATTAAATTTTGAAATTCTTACTTTTCGAATCAAGTGCTGACGGAAATGATCGCAGACAGAAAGTTTTTCAAATATCATGTTTCTGTTTGACAGAAAAAGAACTTTAATATCTTAAGCCCATGTCATAAATGAGAAGTGAGATAAATAATTCCTCCAATTTTTTTCAACCTGCAAAAAAAGAAGTCGAAAATCAATCCAATCCAGTACATACCCGATTGTCTATGACCTCTGCTCTATACTCATTAGGGTGGGTACGGATTTTCAAAAGTTCTCACATCAAGTTCTGGTGTGGTTCCCCTTGTAGGGCATACCGATAGGGACTCTCAGGCCAAATTTCAGCTCATTTGGTTGAAAACTGGCTTGTCTCAAGCGAGTTCAAGTTTACATGGGATTTACTATGGGAAATTTTGAATTTTCGTTCATTCGCTCCTACAGGCCTGGGGGAAACATGCAGAAACTTCTAGGATGGCCAGAAATGAGCGGAATCGTCTGGAGAACAACTTTCCCTAAGAGACCAGGTCGATTCGTTCAACCCCCATCGAGCTCAACGGCAATACATCCGGGGTTTTCGGAACCAACGGTTTTCCCCAGAAAAGCAACAAATTTTCCTTAGCATGCTATGAATGCTTGATGAACACCGCGACGCCACATGTCAAACAGCTACCACGTGATTGTTAAATTTGCACCATAACATTTTTTTTTCTTATTTGGAGGTTTAGAATACAGCTAAATAGCATCAGGATCACCATAAATTTTAATTCTATGGTTCAAAAAGTAATAAAAAGTAATTTTTTATATGCGATGCTAGTCCACGTGGTAGCTGTTTGACATGTGGCGTCGCGGTGTTCATCAAGCATTCATAGCATGCTAAGGAAAATTTGATACTTTTCTGGGGAAAACCGTTGGTTCCGAAAACCCCGGATGTATTGCCGTTGAGCTCGATGGGGGTTGAACGAATCGACCTGGTCTCTTAGAGAAAGTTGTTCTCCAGACAATTCCGCTCATTTCTGGCCATCCTAGAAGTTTCTGCATGTTTCCCCCAGGCCTGTAGGAGCGAATGAACGAAAATTCAAAATTTCCCATAGTAAATCCCATGTAAACTTGAACTCGCTTGAGACAAGCCAGTTTTCAACCAAATGAGCTGAAATTTGGCCTGAGAGTCCCTATCGGTATGCCCTACAAGGGGAACCACACCAGAACTTGATCTGAGAACTTTTGAAAATCCGTACCCACCCTAATACTCATACCACTCATACGACTCACAAAGAACTACTCACACGTATTTGACGCCATGCTCGCGACCCAGCTCGTCTAATCTTTGCGCGGACAGCTCGCCGTACCCGAAGGCAAAATCTTTCCAGATTGGCTCCTCCAGCCCGTCGACCTTGGCCGTGACGGCTACGTACGGCACCAGCGATATGCCGCACTCGTCGGCCCGTCCCGACCGCCACAGGTCGTGAAAGTAGTGGTAACTTTCGCGGGACCATTTTCTTAAGAAAAAATTCGAATAAATCTTATTTTATTCGATTTGAGTTATCGACCTTACCTCACCAACTCGGTCGGGGTGTCCCCGAGCAGAAATGGTTCCCATAGGCCAGCGGCCACGTCCGAGGTGGTGTCCGGACTGAACCGATCGCTGATGATCTCCAAATGCGCGTCGGGGTAGCGTTGGTGTAGCCGGTATGCGCAGGATAGCCCGTTGATGCTGGCGCCAAGAATGATGAACTTTTGCTTGGGTGGCATGATCTCTACGTCGTCGACGCGCCGCAGTTAAAATTGGATCTTATTTTGAGGAGGACGGTAGATTGAAATTGTACACATAGCGAGAAAGAGAGATGGTTTGGAGCTATCTGTGTTTTGTGATAAGATATTTCACGTTGTTTTGAACGATTAATCACGTCCCTTTGTCATGTCTGACCTGAGCGCGTAATTAATCAAATGATTTTGAGATTGATTCATGAATCGTTCGGAAGTGGTGTTTGAAAATTTGTTATTGTGCAAAAAAAAAAATAATAATTTAAAAACCAAGTCATAAAAGCGCTATCAGCAATGTTAATCCCGAATAATTCGAATTATGTCGCGTTACCAACTTGCTCCAATCAGAGTTGTTACGGAAGGCGCGGATCGCGCGGATCTGGCGCGGATTTGCTGGATAATTTTGCTCAGGCGCGGATTTCGCGCGGATGGCAATTTTGATAAGTAAATTAATTGAGAGAGATAGGATTACTTTCAAGTTATTAAGAAAAATATTTTCAGGAATTACGATAATTTGTTTTTTTCCTTTGAGTGCAAGAATTTCATAATTTTTATTAATTGAATTTTCTTCTGAAAATGTTTGTTTGTATTTTCTTAGTACGAAACGTCGAAAAATGAAGATGAAGATTATGTAGAAATTATTATTTTTTATATGTTTCTTGTCATTTTTAACATCTCCGGCTCTGAATAATTAATTTCTTTTATGTTTTGAGTAATGATTTTTAACCTTATTTAATTTTATACTGGATTTATTCAATTTTTATTTTTTTGTAAATCAAATATTACAAACTTTTCCCGAAGATATAGACATCAGAATGTGAAACAAAAACTATTATTGGGGCTTGTTCTGGTGGGCGCCAAATATGAGCTTGATTTGACGTAACAGAAACTGACCTCCACTTTTGAATTTTGGAATGGAATTTAATCGGTAGAAATATTTTTTTTTTTCTAAATTTAAACATTCTTAGCAAAAATAAAAACATTCCAAATTCAAAGCTTCAGAAATTCAAAAATTCAAAAAAAATTGATTAAATAGTTTTTATTACAACAAAAAAAATAAAATACATATTATATTTTTCAAAATTTCTTAAGTCGTAATTTAAAAAATCTGAAATTTCGAAATTCAAAATTTTAGCAATCTGAAATTCAAAATACCAAAAAATTGGGTAATCGAAAATTTGAAGGTTTAAAAAAAATCAAAATTTAGAAGTCAAAATTTAAAAACTAAAAAATATCAAATTCAAAACAATATAGAAAAAAAATTCTCAAATCTAAGATAATTTTAGTATTCTTAAGCTTATAAATTCTAAAATTCTTAAATACTTAAATTCTTAAATTCTTAAATTCTTAAATGCTTAAATTCTTAAATTCTTAAATCTTAAATTCTTTTATTCTTGAATTCCACAATTTTTGAATTCCTATTTTATGTAAGAGATTTTGAAATTATAAGAAGACGTTATTTTAAATATCGGAAATTAAATTTCTTTCGGAGTGAAATTTTAGCGAGGATTTTGGATTACAAGCTGTATAAAAATTCTTAGATTTTGAATATTTAGACTTTCGAAATTTAAAATTTTGTCATATTATAATATTAGATTTTGTTTTTTTTTTTTTGAGGTTATTTTTGAAGTTCAATTTTTGGGTTTTAAAATATTGTATTTTCTATTTTGAAGTTTTTTTTCATGACCTGCCTTGACCGTCTCTTGAGGATTTTTTTAATGGATTTATTGCTTTCATTCTTTTGGAGCCTTTAAACATAAAACGATTTTTTTAATCAAATACTTTCTGAATTAGTTTTTTTTCATTAAAAAATAAAATTTCTTAATTGTTGGTCGCGATATTTTTTTATATGGCGTGAATTTCGCGCGGTTTCGGATTTTATGTCGGCGCGGATTTGGAGCGGGATTTATTTTCGACTCTCCCGTAACAACCCTGCAATTGGGTCCTAAAGCCCTACGTCAATTTTTATGTACAACGGTAAAAACACGATTGCAAACCATTTCTGATCACTTTTTTTTTCATTTTAATGCAAAAAAAATGACTAGACAACATTTTTTCGATGAATCAACTATGGTCCCCTTGGAACGAGCTGTCAAGTAGGAACTTTTCTGTCAAGAAGGACCGCGAGGCTAATTTTTCCAAATTGATTTAAAAATCAATTTTAAACTTTTTTGTGGACGTACAAAGGGTCATTGGACTCAGAAAAATAAGCTTTATCGCGGTAAACAATAACATCAGCAATCTAAGCTTCATTTTAGGACCCAATTTTCATACAAAACAAATCTGGAGTTTTTTTTTTTGAAAAGGACCAATAAACCAAATTTCCAGTTTTTGCTTTTTGGGTGTTTTTGAAACCGCCTTGAGTCAGGGGTATTGAAAAACACCCAAAAAGCAAAAACTGGAAATTTGGTTTATTGGTCCTTTTCAAAAAAAACTCCAGAAATCTTTTTCGCATGGAGCGTGGACAATCGCAAAATCGGCTTCGATGTGTGCTCATGATCTAAACGGTCTGTTTATTTAGAGACCGTTTGAGGTCTCATTAGATTCGTCTTGGGGTCCCATAATTCCCTATTGAAAATTATAAAGTTGAGTAAAGTACTTCAAAAGTTATGAAAAAAAAATTTTTTGACTGAAATCCGGAAGATTCTAAAAAAGGTGTTTTTGTAAGATAACCCCTCATGTTATACATTTTCAGAAAGGTATTGAAAAAAAAAATCAAAAAATTGAAAAGACCTTAAATATTTCCAACTCGTCCAAAACATTGGAGAACTGAAGTGTTATTTATAAGTTTTTAGAGGCCGGAGAGGCGGTAGAGCCTTTTTTTTAACTTTAGTTCGAATTATGAACAACAAAATATAGCAAACTTGTATAATTTTAAAGATTTGATATAATTTAGGTTCCTTTTATCGATTTTACCTATTTGAACAATTTATTTTGCAGATCTGTATGCTTCACTTCCTACTGAGCTATTCATTACTCAATTTCGGTTGTAAACGCGTTTAAAAAGCTGTAAATATTAATCGCCAAAATACTGAGATGCCGACATTATGTGACTGAAGGAATTGCATGCTGCTCCCCGTAATGCTCTCACCAATAGTAATTTAATCAAATTGAAACTCGTGCATATTATTTACGTCAACACGCTTTATTACCATAATCATAACTTGCTACGCCGGTACTTATCCCCACCCGCACGCTCTCACTCAATGCCCAGCTTCTGCTTGATCAGGAACTGGGGCAGTCGCTTTCCCTTCCAGAAGCGCGGAATCGGCGTGTCCGTCGCCTGACGCAGCTTGTCCGCCACGTACGCCTCCGCCGAGAACCGTTCGGCGTCCTTAATCTGGGCGATCAGATCCGCCTGGAAGGCCTTCTCCTTGCGAAGTTCACGCCGTTGACGCACCTTGGCCCACTCGTACTTCATCTTCTTGCGCAGCTTCCTCAGCTTGTGCTTGCGCATCTTCCGGCGTCGGATCACGATCAACCGGGCGGCCTGGATTCCGCCGTCGTCGACCGTGTTGCTCTTGGGCAGGTCTATCACGGGAAGGGACCGCGGGAGGTCTCCGATCTCGGTGATCCGGGATTGGTTCGGATTCTCGATGATTCGACTAATCAGCGGCAGGTCGAGGATTTCTTTCCGTGGCAACAGCGGATTGATCCGGACTTGGCTGATGTCCAGTGAAATTTCACGTGGAAGAAACACTAGCCTGGATATGCTGCCACTGGGTAATTCCGGTTTCGTTTGGCATGATGTTGCCTTCAGGGGTATCACCGTTGCCGCCCTGGATGTCTCGTTGAGTGAAATGCTTGAGAAATTCCGAATCAGGCTCGAAATTGCTAAAATCGAGGAAAATTTAACTAAATATTCTTAAAAAATCAACGGTTCTGTAACTTACCCTGAACAGGTCGTCGGGCCAACATAGTAAAGTGCAGTCAGCACGAGAAATTCACACAAAAATCATCTAATTTCACTTAAAGTTTGTTCCGACCGCCGGTTATACAATAATGTTTTTCTTTGAACCAAAACAACTTCACTCCTCACGCGCGAGCCGAGCCGTGGCTGTACTGTCAGTGGGCCGAGGCGTGTTGAAAAAGTAATCGGAAGGCACATTGGAGTGGTGAATAGTGGACACGTGGATGGCCAAACTCACCATGGCGATAGAGTGGTTCAATGGATTGAATTTATAAAATGAACGAAATTAGGCCGTTGCAAATATTTTTCAATGTTTATGCTGAAATGTTGAAAGAATGCTAGTAATATCAATTTTTCATTTTATTTTTAATTGTTTTGCCTTTTGATTCGTTTTTGTCGAGTTTTAAACTAAATTATAATACACTAAAACCCCGATGGTTTGCCACCAACTATTGTCAAACGAACGGTTTCACTTCTAAGTTTGACATCCCTTTTACACGGAATTCACACACACTACCAAACGTTTGTTTTGGTGGTGTGCGTGAGCGCCGTGTAAAAAGTGACAGTTCGTCACTTTTTAGTTTGACTTTGACCAACCAAAAAAGTGTCAAACGAAAAAGTGACCAACCACCGGTGGTTGAGTGTAGTTGTTATATCCCTACAACTATGTTGTAATTTTTGTTAAGTCCAGCATAATGCAGCTTAATAGCTATTGATTCTATGTTATGGTAAAAAACTAGAGGTGGGCAAAACCGCTCTTTTAAGGAGCCACTTATTTTCGCTCGCAGCGCTTTTGAATGGTTCTTTTGCTCTTTTTAAAATTTAAAATGTCTATTAAACTTCCCATAATTGAAAATTCGGCTATTGTGCAAAACCAAGTATTTCGAGAAAAATGCGTTTTAATGTTTGTTACCAAATTTCCGTCAAGGCGATTTCCCTTGAGAGTGGCAAAACTTGAAATGAAAAAAATTGCCTGAAAATCTTGGCAGTCTCTATTTTAAAAAATTTCCGATTAAATCGTTCGAATAACTGGGGAGTGCACTCCAACTTAAATTTATGAATTTGGAGAAAATTGCTATTAATTTTACAAAACTGCGTCGATTTCTGCTCAAATTAATAAAATGGTTATATTTTATTTTCTGAAAATATTCTGCGAACCCTATTCTACAATTTATTATGATATATAATGTCTATAAATCCAAATGCTTTTTCGGGTGAAATGATTTCAATTTTTCTTGTGATTTAGGTGTTAATGATGGTATAGCAATTAAAAACTAAAACTATGTGAAATACGTAAACATAAACGCCTTTAAGATGAATTGTGTTAAAACACAGTTTGGGAAAACAAAAATTACTGCATGCATGAGTATGCATACTCATTTTGACATAAAAATAGAGGATACTATTAAAAGTACGGCCAAAAAGTACACCATAAATATATATTTTTAAAATGCATTGATAAAATTATATGGAAATACTAAAATCACTAAACTCACGATTTCTTGAACAAAGGGTTTTTTTTAATAATTTTTAAAGATAAAAAAATATCATTAAATATTAAAATGCATATAAATTTTGTAACATTTTGATTAAGTCCTAGCCAATAAAAAAATCAGATTTAATGTAGAATAATATTATTCAGCATGATTGTACTATTGCACAATTCATAAATTTCGTGATTTTACCAAAATGCATATCTGTGATTTAAACCAAGTTTTCAACGAGCTCCCGTTCTAAGAAACGCAATAAATCAATTCAAAAACGTTTGCAAAGCTATGCCAATCCTACTGCGGTACACACATTCTCTCGCACGGAGAGAAGCCGTAAACAAAAAAAAAAAACATCTTGCAAGCTGTAATGTTTCCGTCGCACCTCGTGGCGTATGTTTATGCGAGAAGAAACATTTCCTTCAACAGGTTGAACTCATCTGTCTTTCGCGATAGTAGCAAAACTTGAGTTTGGTAATGCGCATGCTCGTAACCATGAAAACACTTGTGAGCGGTTCCGGCTGTCTCTCTAACCGTTCAGGTTCAAAGTTGCAAACGTACTATTGAAGTGTTGCTGGCGATTGTTGTGGATTCAACTAAACATGGTTCAAATCGAATCAAATTATTCGCTCTACAGCATTGCCTTGGCGTTCTCGATTGCGAGATTCCTACTCGAAACTAGGTGTTCGAAGGCTTGATTGTTGAGGCAATTTCAAAACCTCTTTTTACACCTAAGCTTCTATCCACCTTGGGATTCGAACTGACGACCTTTGGATTGTGAGTCCAACTGCCTACCAGCGACTCCACCAAGGCAGGACCTAGGGAGACGACTCCTACACCTGGATTGAGCTAAAGACCTAACCTCTTGGTTAAACCGGGGCCAACACTTACTTCCCCGTCCGACGGAAGGCGTGATCAGACAACATTTTTAAAGTTCATGTGTTGCCTCTATACGAAACCATGCAATTTAACTGTTCAAAAAAAAAAAAATCAAATTTTATTGAATTGCTCATCAACACATTGTACTCCTTTACTTGATGCAAAAATAAGCTATCATCTAGGCTATCATATAATTTCAAAATACCTAAGATTTTGTTCCAATTTCAGGATTCACATCTATTTTAAATTTTTAATTCAAAATTGCAATATTAAAGACAAAACTTGGTTTTTATGTTAAAAATCTGTTTTATTTAGATGTCTTGATTCCGATGAAAAATATATATAAAAAATCGCCAGTGTGCTTTCTGAAGATACAAAATTTCAATATCGGACTTCGTCATATGCCTTGGGAGTCTTCACCCCAAATTTCAGCCCATTTAGTCTATCTCATCTCGAGATATCCCCTCATACAAAATTGTGGTGGCAGAAAACAATTAAAAAAAGTCGTTATAAGTCCCTCTTCCTTCTCCCCTACAAAATAATTCCAAAAAAAACAGGGGGGGCAAAAAACATATACTAAAAGTTGACATTTTGAAGGAAAACAAATTGTCCACTCAATTGTTTGAAATTCAAATTATTGATTAAATTTGTTGGCCTCGTAGTTTGCACGATTTCTAATTAAATGACGAAACAACAAATGTTTCGTATGTTTTGAGGCGTTGTGCTAAAAACAAATGCTTTAAAGTGATCTGGGAATTTGTAACTCAAGTTGGTGGAGAAATATTGCTAAATTGCATTTTACGGAACAGGCAATCACGCACTCTCTTTGAACTGGAAATAAAAAAAAAACACGAAACAAATATTTTTTACATGATTCGATCATCTTAAGTGCTTTACATTTAAAACCTTTAAAACATTTAAAACCTTTAAGTTTGGACTTCGGATTACGAGCCGTTTTCATTGAATATGATTTTTAGTCGTGGAAAATCACTCAGTAATTTTTTTTTTCATTTTCTACATCTCTAATATTTTCTAATACCCCTGACTCCAAGCGGTTTCAAAAACACCCAAAAAGCTATATGTATCTAAAAAAATGTTTATTGGAGCTTATTAAGAAACAAAAATCGAAAAAAATATTCCTTCGTGTTTCTCAAATTCATGAACCCAATTCACGATTCCGGGATTTGTCTTTTTTCCGTAAATTTCGACGCAGTCGTGCTATCTTGTCCTACGTCGCTTTTTGACGTTCCGACGCGTTTTAATGTTTGCCCTTGAATAAACAAAAACGAGAGCACGCAATGTAAACAATAACAAACAAGTTTTGTTTGGTTGACCATTCTGTGCATTGTCCTGAAGTTTGGTTGCAAATGGTTGCTGGAGACCAGAGTTAAAATTGAAAATGTTTACGGTAGTCGAGCTCGTACTTGTGTCAAACGTGTTCTGACCGAGGGCCCGAGCATGGGTAAATAACAAGGGAAATGCGTAATAATACCTTTCTCTGGTATCAATGCCAAATTTTGGTATTCCTGGACCCTTTAAAATTTGTCTTAAGGATTATGCAAGAGCAAAATGTGCTATCATACCAATTTAAGGTATTGTATTGATATTGCAAAACTGCAGAATTTGGCAATGGTCGAACACCACATTTTGGTATTCTTTTAGTATTACAGTGTTTTATCAAATTCCTCTGAAACTATAACAAATTTTGACCAATTTTGACAAAATAATTAATTTTGCGCTAAAATGATGTCTCAAAGCGAATGCTTTCATTGAAAACCGGAAATTTCAAACTTGATTTCAAACATTTTTGATATACCCCCTAAAGAAATGACTTGAAATTGTGGAAAATTTTCTAAGTCATGATGGCACATTTTGGTATTATTTTGTATTGAAGTGTTTCATCAAATTCCTCTGAAACTATGGGATTTTTTTTTATAAATTTTGATGAGATAATTAATTTTGCGCTACAATTACTTGAAACCCAAAAATGTTAAAGCTGATTTTCAATTTTTTTATATACCCACTAAGATTAAAAAAAAACGTTGAAATGTTTTTGAGTAGATTTGGCTGTTGCATATGGATCATTTCCGTTTTTTCACTAACTGCAACTGCTGCACTAAAAATGGTATGAAAATACCAAATTTTGGTATTTATTGTGCAAATACCAGCGACCAAAATGTGCTCTTGGTTGCCCAGTAATAGATGGTAAAATAGGGTAGGGTAGTCATCAATGAGACACTTTTGGTTTTCAACTTTCAACGATTTTTCTAAATTTTTCATCAGCATGTCTTAATGAGCTTTTAGTTGCATTATCTTTCTTTTAATGTGTTCTATCATTGACCAAAATATGAGATCGATCCGACATCTACAATCAGAGTTATTCAACTGTCTCATTGTAGACGCACTAGGCAGGAACAATGAGACAGCTGGGGAACAATGAGACACTCTACGAAAATCAACATTTTTCTAGCAAAACATCATGTTTTTGTATTGTTCCATTGCAGGTGACTTGCCTTGAACATTTTAGAGCAATTTTGCCAACATGAATCTTTTGATAACAAAAGTTACACTAAAAAGTATTTAAATTTTGTAAAATCCATATATTAATACCAAATAACTTTGTATTTTTGGTTAAATGAAGTTTAAACTCTATAAATATGCCAAAAAGCACTTTTAATTCATGTTTTGAAACATTTCCATCGATTTTGAAAAGTTTATTGAAGAAAAATCAAAGTGTCTCATTGTTACCCATGGACTGAAATGAGTGGGGAACAATGAGACAGTCCTGGATTCTGGGTGTATTCTAAATTTTGGCCAAATCTAATGAAAGGACATTGCACTATGGGGTTTCAGGCGGCCATAAATCGAAAAACCGACATACTCTAATTATTTTTTTGGTATTTTTTTTCGAAAATAAACATTCTAACTAAGAAAAATCTGGAGTTTGAAAGTTGTAGGTTCAAAATTCATTGAATTGCAGACCTTCAAAGGCGAAAATGGTAAAAAAAACATGTTTTTTGACAAAAAAATGATTATTTTTCATAGTTGTACTGTGTAGCTGTTTATGTATTTTTTCCTGCATCATTATATATATTCAGAAAGGTAATTGACTCAACTTTTCAATAACATTTTACAAAACACACTTTTACAGGCTAAAAAAAATAATAAAAATCAAAAAAGAAGGATTTTTATTCAAAATTTAGTTTTTTTCAACTTTGTTAATGGAGTACTTTTTTTGTGTGCGTTTGTGCGATCTGAAAATTTTGCAGCTTAAAATTTGAACCATGTCCTAACTTGTCTCCAATTTCAAAGTGCACTTATGTGCACTTTTGAGTTATGTCATTTTGAACATTTTGATTCATGCAAGAAAATTAATGATTTCGCGTATACGCTTGGTTAAAATCACATTATTTACCTGCGGAGGCAGAAATGACGTACCTGCTATGTATGTTTTGAAATTGATTTGATATTCATGACTTTGTTGGTACCCTAAGTACGTTTAATAAAATTAGAAATTCCTATTCTAAGTATTTTACAGAAACGATTCGTCGAATATTCATATCAGTTCGTTGTTGTGTTCTTTTGGAAGTATGGATAATAATACCGTAGTGTCCCTGTACGATATAACGAAGCACTATTCTGAAAACGTGAGAACTGCTTTCGAGTATATTTGTAAGAATTACAACATTGCAGAACCATCACATGATCAACTCAGGAAAACCACAGATGAAAAACTACGCATGTTGTTCTGTAGCTTCAAAACGAGGAATACAAAATCCCATAGAAGAAGTTCATATTTTAAGTAATCTAACGACAATCGGTTACATAGTGATTTTGATTTAGAAGAATTTATCGTGGAAAACGTGAATTTTGCAAGTGGATCAACAAAAACGTGGACGAGAATCCATACAATGTTCCATAAAATAAACCGTCTAAAATTCAAAAACACCGCAAAAATCAAATTTTAATTGGAGGGGGAGGGGGAAGTCTTCAAAGAGAGGTGGATTTTAACTCAAGAAGAAGGGGAGGGAGATTGAACGGAAATCAGAAACTTTAACATAGCATAAACCGCCATTCCGGGCATCAAATAGACAGAGCAAGAATATTAAAATTCACCACTTTAATGCATGTGGCCTAAAATATATGAAAAAATCGAAAATTAAACTTTTTTTTTGGAAAAATATCAAAATTCATTTGTTTTCATTATACTAAGTACAAACAACACAAAAAAGCCACAAAAAAAGCAAAAAAATATTTTTGGCCGCTCGCTTATATGGAAATACCCCATAGTGCATTGTAGCCCAACTTAATCCCTATGGAACGTCGAAAGACATTCGAAGAAATATTAGTTTTGGTGTAAATGGCAGCCTACGAGCGAAAAAGTTATTTTTGTCCATAATTTACTATTACACCCCAGAATCAAACATTTATAAATAACTTTTCAAGGGAGCGTCCATAACCAAAGCCACTATAATGGCAGACGTGTATCCAGTACACACACCTTTCCCCCAAATTTGAGCCTGATTGGTTGAAACTACGACTTGTGAGAGCCATTTTATCATTGTTCCCCGTGTCTCATTGATGACTACTCTACCCTACCATCAAACCATACCAAAATCATGTTTCAAAACAAAAACAAAATTTCATTTAAATAATTTATTTTCAGGCTGTGTCAAGATAGCACGACAAGATTTAAACTTCTTTCATATGAAAAGTGACAACAATGCACGGAGTTTTTTTTTCGGATTTTATGAAATATCTCAGGATTGAAATCGAATTTTGGGGATCTGTGTAGTACAAAAGATGAGGCATTGCAAGCTGCCAAAAATGACGTTCTTAACTCAATTCGGCCGAAAATGCACGTGCGACAAGTTAGCACTACAGATACGATTTGTTAATTTCGCAAAAAAATATAACCTTCCAAAGTTTCCCACGGTTCACGGTTATTAGTCAAAAATCTATAATTTTTTTTTTGATTTTTTTTTTATTTATGATGTTGTACTTAGTTTTTCGTTTCTTCAAAAAAATCCATCTCTCCCCTACACTCATTATGTTTGCACTACTTAACTCTCTCTTTCTCCTGCTCCACGCTCTGCAATTTCGCGCTCACTCTCTCTCCCCACAACGCAAAGTTATCAAAGTGTGTGACCACAGTTCCCACACACAGTCACACCGTGCCCGATTTCATTCTAGTGAAAAATCTCTGGAGAACGACAGTTCAGTTCGTGTTTGGCCGTTCACAGCTCGAGTCGATGGTTTTCGTCGTTCGTTCTTTGTCAAAACTCGGGTAAGAGTGTAGGAAAAACTCGATTTTTACTGATTGTTCCGAGAAGTGGACGGGCGCGCGCGATTTTCTTTATGTTTTTTTTTTTAGTTTTAGTGCCATTTTTTAAAAGCGTTTGTGAGTGTGTGTTAATTTATGCCAAGTCAAGTGAAAGCCTGCGGCGCACTATCACTAAGGACACTTTCATCGTTTCCACCGGGAAAACGTTTTCCTTTTTCTTCTCGTGAGGGGTAAGGGGTGTGTGCCGGGACAAGGTCGGAACATGTCTTTTTCACCTGGTGGGGGGTGAAGTGTGGGGGAGAACATAATTTACATTTTACCGTGAAATAGACAAACACACACGAACAAATAGGTTTGATGAGCTGTTGGAAAAATTGTGTTTTGTTTGTTGGGTTATTTTCCTTTGTGTTTATTTTTTTCTCGATTCAGTGTGGTTGTCGTGAAAATTTATTCATGTCATCGTGGAAACTTGTGGAATGTCCCCAAACCACCGACTCCGACAGGGGGAAGCTAGATTAATTTCCAACGAGAAAACACCATTTAGTCCAATTGATTGAGTCTCGTATTTTATTTTCGTTCAACGTATTTTAGTGAAAAGGCAAATTTTGTAAATTTCCACCGGCAAGGGGTGCGTGTGTGAAACATGAGACCGAAAATCAAACCCCCCAAACCCCTTGAAGACAAAAGAAAAGTGAAAATTTTGATGTAATACATGATATCTCGGCTCGGTTGTGTCACTTTGAGGGAACGTCAAAAGTGTGCGGGGTAGGTGCAAGTGTGTGTGTGTGAGTCGGAAAAGTCGGAAAAACGACGACGTCGTTACAGGAGCCACCGCTTCGTCCTGGCGACGACGATGGTTGTTTGTATGGGTTGGAGATCGTTGAAGAGTGCTGTATTTGTATTCAGGTGGCGACGCGGAATTGAAGTCGTGTTCGTGGATTGAATTTTCCATGGTTTTGAGTTAGGATGTCCTCGAAATGTGTATTTTTTTGTAATGTTTACTTTGTTTTTTTTTTTATTTTTCAGGAGATTTTATTATTTGTTCCATAAATAGCTTATGCAAAACCATAAGGTTTTTGATCTTAATTATTTGAGCATTTTTATAAGTTTCATGTGATTCAAGAAAACAAAGATTGGTCAATGTTATTCAAAATGAAATTAGAAATTATTTCTTGTTTTCGTTAAAACCTTTAAAAACATTAGAAAAATGTTATTTATTATATCTCATGTTGTTGATGGCTGTTGTAAACTCTTTGACAATATTATTTTTAAAGTTTTTTTTCATGATTTTATTGATATGTTTTAAACTGTTACCAGATTTATTGGTATTTCAAAGTTTTAACCTCCTCATGACAACTCTAACTACATACTAACTCTAACTCAAACAAGTGATTAGTTTTGCATCGCCAAAAATTTACATGACCTCTGTCTGATCAAAAATTCGAGATCCATTTTTTGATATCTCGCAGCGTGACCATTCAAGGAAAATCGGTAAAGTCGAGCAAAAGGCGGGAATTCGTTAAAATCCTTATAAAATTGTGAAAAAGTAGGAAATTTGTGATACAAGCATACTTGTTCAAAAATTACTTTTTAGTTTAATTAATAATTTGTTATATTTTGTACAATTTAAAGTTCAATTGCACTTGATCCGTTCTGAACACTTAACCAAAATCTAAATTCCTTCGGGCCAATGCGAATATTTTAAAATGTTTTTGTTCCTCCACTGTAGCCGAGGGGGGGGGGGGCAAACATAGTTGAATGTCTAAGCTTTCAATTCATGCAAAAAGTTCATAGTTTTGTGAGAAATTGACAGAATTATGTGCGATACAAAAAAAGGGGACCAAGTCTCCCCACTCTCCCCTATGTTCATCGAAAATTTACTAAAATTCTATTTTTTTTAATAAACCCGAACATACTAGGAGTGATTTTAAACGCAGAGCGATGCATTTTAAGCTGAATAAAGCTGATTGCACTTAGAAAATTCCGTAAAATTTTGAAATTTTTTGAAAAAATATTTTTTTGCCTCCTAACGTTTCAACTATTTGAGAATGAAAAAAAAAATAAGACATTAAAAAAGTGATGCCGTACAAAAAATAAACGAAATGTTGTAGACTAACATGGTTCATGTCGGATTATATTTTATCAAGAAACATTAGAAATAAACTTTTGTTTTTGATAACAAGAAAAATCACTATAGGTACTTGACTCACACTTTTGGGAAGCGCTGGATGATAGTGATGCCATGAATTGAACTCATTTTATAATGTTTCCTGTAAATCATGAAATTTTTGCTTGTTTGGCGAAGTTTGTAATTAAAATATTTTTTAACAAAATGTTTGCTTATAAAAACTTATTTGAAATTTCATAATAAATTTGAAAAAAAATATGCTTAAATATTTCAAAATATTTGTAATTGTTTTTTTTTTCTGAAGTAAATATCTTAAAACGTTAAACTCAATTAATTGAGTCATTGTATTTTTTTCTCAAAATGTTTGATACCAATTAACATTTTAAGTGTATGAGTTTAACAAAATTTATTTAACATTAATTTAACGGAAAAAACGACGTGCACAGCAACAGAAGAAGCTGTTGTCCTGCAATTTTTATGCAGTACCTTAAGGATTGATTCCAAAATTGTATCGAAAGTACTCTTAGATTTCGAAATACTAAAATGTGTGTAACCAAAATCTCTTTTCAAGTAGCTCTGGTTCAGGGGTTCAGGTTTTCATTATCATTATCATTATTGAAGTCTACAAAATTCAAAAGGAAACTAATTATACAGCAATTCCATTTGAAAAGAGCCTAAACCGAAAAAAAAGTTCTCCGATCTGACTCAAAATTTTTCTGGGGGTTCCTTGGCCAAAATAATTAGACCCGTATTTTTTTGTTTGGCCATTAGGGATGTAGGTCATCGTGCTAGGGTGGATCGAAAAATGGCAATTTTCGTCATTTTTAGCAAAAACCACTTTTTTTTCGAAAAATCATATCTCCGCGCCATTTCATCCGATTTTAGCTGTCTTAGACGCAAAAGAAAGGTGATGAGTTTGGCTATTTGAGAAAAATAGTAAGAAGTTCCAAAAATCTAGCTTAACTATTGAAAAAGTCATATGAAAACTTAAAATGGCGTTTTGACCGTGTCTGGACCAAAGAGCCTATGTCTGAAAATATTTTTATGTTTGTTGAAATAATTAAAACTTAAAACATAATTAGAATACAATTTCAGACTTGATCATTTTTAACTTTTGCCATCAGGGAACAAAATATTTATGTTCGGAAACTTTATAAATAAAACATGAAATTTTATATATTTTTAAGTTTTTTTTTACTTTTCAGGTTTTTTTTCTCATATTCAATTCTAAAGTTTTTTGCTTTAAATTTGTTGGCAATAGCTCGTTTAAAAAAATACTTTGAAACATTGTTCGATTGGCGAGAAAGATTTTTTTCATGAACAGTTTTCGATTGGGTAAAAAATCCTTTTATTAGTGGTTCTGGAAAATACGGAAATTCGAAAGTAGGATTTGATTGGCCACCCTGTATCTCGTGACGACTGGACGTTTTAACTGAAAAAAGCAAAGTCTGCATTCGAATTTCAGGATAAAAAGTATCTAAAATAGTTTACAAGTTTTGTACAATAATTTTTTTGCTCCCGGAAAATGTTTGAAGGAGGCGGGGAAACAAAAACATGAAATATAATTTGCATAGGCATATGACCACATATTTATCTGAAACCTTGACAACGTTTTTTTTCCAGAATTCTAAAGTAGCATCAACATATCCCAGAAGCTTTCTGTTTCTGTTAACAGCACTCTCATGGTTATCCACCGCAAACCAGTAAATGTTATTGAAATGTCGTGGGACTGGTTTGAGAAAATCTGAAAAAAAATGACTTTATATGGGTATAATTCAAAATGTATACTTTGATGCTGTTCTCTAAATCTGCTCTAATTGAAACTATCGTGTTGTTATTCTATAATCCATCATGTTTGTTTGTAATAGCCCTCTTAGTCGCCTTTTATTCACCTCAGTTGACTGTGCCCAAAACCAAAATGTAAAACATCATGCGTCTCCATAATATCAGGGGATTGAAACTCGTCTGAAAAACCTGTATCATTTTTTCCTTCATAACGGTGGCGCCGCGTGGTGGTAGTTGCCCTGTTTATTACACTGTGAAATTATCCATGGTTAATCCAAGAAACCAAAGGTGGCAACAGAAATGTCCGTCCAAAGGGGGTGCTGCAAAAAAACTTATTATTTTTAACAAATTTTCGAGCAAATCAGCAACGAATTACAAGTTTTACAGTCGAACGACACTTAAATAGTAGGTTTTGCAATTTCACTGAGAAACTGTCAACTTTTCCTGCCCTTCTGGAGAAACGAAACAGCCTACTTTTCCCTACCAAAAATAACAATGGAAAATTAATACCTTTCAATAACAGTTAAACTTTTCAGCACTAGTATCGAAAAGTAACATTTTCAATATTGTTTTGTTTTGAACGATGAATTTACTAAACACATGAATGTTTGACATAAAATTCCATTAAATAAGTGTTTTTCGGAATTGCAAAAAATGTTGTAAGCAACTCGTTGCAAAACTCGATTTTTTCAGCACTCTTCGTATTTATCCAACTCGGTGAACCTCGTTGGATAAATGTACGACTCGTGCTGAAAAAATCCTCTTTTTGCAACTTGTTGCATAATAGAAGTTTATGCGATCACCGAGTTGGATAAATACGAAGAGTGCTGAAAAAATCGAGTTTTGCAACGAGTTCCATACAACATTTTTTGCAATTCCAAAAAACACACACTGAGTGAAATTTTTGTCAAATTTTCATGTATTTTGTCAATAAATCGTTTAAATCAATAAAATTTTGAAAAGTGTTACTTTTCGAAACAATGCTGAAAAGTTCAACTTTTCATGCCAATTTTATGGAGGCGCATGATGTTTCAAGTTTTGCAAGAAATCACTCCTTTCGGGAAACCCTAGCACGCCCATCCTTTGTGGCTACACCGACATACTCGGACGCACATACACTGGCGCACACCATTCGCACAGTAGTATTAGTGCAATGAAAATTTGTAATTCAATGAATTTCCACTCTCTTTCATTCGTTGACGTGACGTGTAGCATAAGGAAGAACAACTCGAAGAAGTGAACAAGGTGACGAAGAAGAAGAAAAAAAAACAGTTATAAAACTTCAAAAGTGCAAACACGGAAAAAAAATCTTTCCAGAAGAAACCGACAGTGTCGACGTCATCACCGAACAGCCTCTCCGCTTCATCGCAGTTTGACAGCTGAGTCGATCGTGTTGTGTGTTTGTGTTTGTGGAAAATCGGTAACAACCCAAAACACTGGCACAACAACATCCGTAGTGACAACAAATGTAGCGAAACAGTTCAGTGAGAGTGTGGTGAGAGAACGGGAAACAGGAACAGGAAGTGTGAGGGAGAGAGAGAGCCTAGCAGGCTACAGTGAGGGGGAGGACTCATCACCAGACGACGACGTCTCATCCGTAACAGGTACGTTGACTGTTGTTGTTGTTGGTTGGTTGGTTGGGTCGTCGCCGCCGACTATGTGTCAACACACTCACCACAAGCGGGCTCTTATCCTTATGACAGTGCCAGTGAGTGTGTGACACACTATTTGTGGGCTCCCCGCCGTTGATTCAAGCCACACAACCATTGCTAGTGGAACACGGGGTCGTAGCTTATGAATCGGGGGAAAATGAAAGAAATCAACAAAACATAAAGAAACGACTTGCACTCATTGCGCTCCACTGTGCTTTATGTTTATTGATTTTGTATTATGCTTTGGGAGTTCTTTTTTGCACTTCTTGATCCCCGTCCCCACAGTGAGTGTAGCCGTACTCGGTCATGTCTGACTGGGTGAAGTTTTTGGTGTGGGGGTTTTTGCCCTCCAGGTGGCAGCACTTACACGTTTGTCCTCCTTTTTTTGTGCTGAGGCTAATGCATTCTCGTCCCACGACGAGCAACTATATACCATTATAGAATATCCAATTTGTGTAAGCCCCGTGGAGTTATCAATGGCCATCGGAGAATGACGATTGATGGATGGACGAACGGACGGGTTATATCCGTAATGAGAGTAGTAGAAGGTAGAGAGATGGACAAGTCGAGTTGCATAACTCACTGGCGGGAACCGCGAGCCAAATAAACGGATATTATTTGTAGGGCTTTTGTCACTAATGACCGGAACGTGGGGTAAAGTATTGTTCCGTTTACACCCCATTTGACGGTGAAAAAAGAGTTCCCAAAATCGTGAACATGAGTTCATGAAAAATGGAACCACGAACAAAATGTTCATAATTCACGTTTTTGGAAAACGTACCATGCAATTTGAACACTTTGTTCGGGATTTCCATTTTCATGAACGCATGTTCACGATTTTGGGAACTCTTTTTTTCTCCGTGCAGTAATGTTTAGACAGTTCTCCTTGTTGAATTGATATTTTATTCTCCATAAAAATCTAATTTAGCCATTCAAAAAGTTTTACATTTAACACAATTCGTGAGTCCGAATACCTATTTTTGTCCTAAAATCCTTGCCTCCATACAAATCGCAATACAATCCTACTGAAAATGCTTTCAATTTTCTTTTTTGTTTTGAGTTAATATATTAATCAGTCACGCTAAAGTTCACAAGCCTCAACAAACGTGGTCGGAGAGGCTTTTTTGCTTGACAATTCAAAGCAGAGGCGATTGGCCCCGTCTTGACCTCATCGGCATCAATCATTTAGAGCAGATCCTTATTATTTATGCATGTAAATGAGTTGAAAATGAAAAACGGGCTGCATTATCGGATTCTTATAACAATTTAAAACTAAAATATATAAAAGGCTAATAGTTGTTTATGCAAAAAGTTGCAAAAAGAAGATTTTTCAGGAGTCATACATTTATCCAACGAGGGTCACCGAGTTGGATAAACACCGAGTTGGAGAAACAGTGATGAAAAAATCAAGTTTTGCAACGAGCTCCATACAAGTACTGTCTTCAAAGTTATTCACAGCAAAGTTTGACTTTTTACAATCAGATAGTTTCAGGATTGGGTCCGTAAGTTTGAAAATTTAGGTAATAGGTAATAAAAGAACGTTAGGTAATAAAAGAACGCCTACTAGTTAATATAAATATAAAAATATGGTTATATTCAATAGGTAATTATTACAGATTTTGTCATAAAAATGTGTAATATTTCATCACATTTTTACATTTTTTTCAGGTAACTCTCTGGTTGTCAATATCCAAGGGACCGTCGAGGAAGAGAATCATCAGTTTACAGAACTATGCAAAATGAAGACTCGATTGAAAATATTTTTTTCTTGATAACCAGCTATTCTTCATGTAAACTAATGTCAAAAACATAAACAATGACTTTTAAACCCCGCCGTTTGACATGCATGATTTTTAAAACCCGCCAAACAAATCGCAGCACACTGGGGGTTGCTTGGAAAAAATCCTTGTCAAAACTTTTCCGTTTTCTTTTGAAACGGTGGTGTTTTGGGGCCCGGTTTTAAACAGGACCAGATAATGCCGGAGAAAACTGGCCAACTTTCTTTGTGAATCCCAATCTGCGATACTTCATCATGAAGAATGGCTCAAAAAATTAATTTTGCGGTTTCGGATACATATCGGATGATGGGAAGTGAACTGAAGCTTTCGGCGGACGGTGGAGTGGAAACGAAGCAAATATTCATCAAATTGTTCAAAGTGAATCTGAAGCAACCGGCTGAAGAAGGCTTATAATTTGTTATTTATGTGTAAATTTATAAATTTGCAAGTGAAATAAATATGTTTATTCGGGGGTGAATCTTGTTGTAAGATTGTGTTTAAATTGGAAATTTTATCGTATTTGATCAACCTAATTTTATTTGTTGATCTTGGAAAATTATAAAATATGAAAAAATAAAGGTTAGAGATAAAACATGAAATCAGTTTTTTTCATAAAAAAAAAATAAATTAAAGACACAAAAATTGCAAAGTTGGGTTTTTTTCTCTTCCTTAAATTGTCTTAAGCTCTTTTTTTCGTCATTCATTTTTAACTCAAATCAAGACATTAAATAAATTAGTAATTCCCTTCATCTTGAATCTTCCCGTTTCTTTTGCATTGCTACTTGCTACTTCAGGGCAAGAAAAACGGTAATCAAACAAGTCGTAAGGAAAAAGAGTTTATTGTCTGGCGTACAGTCTTTTTAACATTTTTTTTTTAGCAATCTGGGGTTTGGACCAGAATTGCCGTTATGTTTTCTTATGAAACGGGATGTAAAAGAATTGGAACACAAATAAATGAATTTAAGAACTTTTAACATTTCACGTGTTTCATCGACTCTAAATATAATCTTGCCCACTTTCCCCCGGCTTAATCTGGTCCCTAAAAAACACCACCGTTTCAAAAGAAAACGGAAAAGTTTTGACAAGGATTTTTTCCCAGCAACCCCCAGTGTGCTGCGATTTGTTTGGCGGGTTTTAAAAATCATGCATGTCAAACGGCGGGGTTTAAAAGTCATTGTTTATGTTTTTGACATTAGTTTACATGAAGAATGGGAAAGAATCATGACAACGTCCATCAAACAAAAAATAAACTAATGTCAAACACCCTTCCAAGCTTCGTTTCGCCAAGAAAAGTGTCTATGCAAGCCATGAGAAAGTAAAATTATTGACAACCGGAAGAGATTTTTTAAAGCAAACAGAATCCAAGGGATCGTCGAGGAAGAGATCGTTCAAGCAAGGGAAAATATCGAGGAATGAAAATAATCGAAGTATGCAGATTGAAGGGACTGAAGAATTCATCGATAGATGGAGAATTATTGATATCGAGAAGATCGACAGCCAGAGAGTCGACTGTATTACTAAAAAATGTTATCTTCAAAAACCAAACTTTCAACCTTCCAAAATTCAACTTTTTTTTCTGTGTAGAACTTCTGACAAGGTTGGCTAGAGACACATGCGATTTGAATAAAAAACTTTTTTGTATTTTGAATTTTATAAATTTTGTTATAGTTTTCAAACTTCATAGCTTCCTTTGTAGTAAACAGTAAAAAATATGGTAGTTTAGATTATATTTCGTCCAACACTAATGTCAAAATAAGAAAGTGTAATTTTACTTCTGAAAATGTGTAACTTAGCCTATGTTTTGAGTAATACCATTAGTTACTGAGATATTGACATTAGAAAATGGTGGGTTGTTTGGGTGAGACTTAGAAAACATCAATTTTCCTGTTTTTAATCAAATGCATGGCAATATCTCAGCAACTAAGGGCCGTATCAACAAAGTTCAAAAAAGCAAAACATAGAGAATTTTCTCAATTTTTTAAAAACATTTTTTTCAAAAGTTTGCAACAGGGATGGAATAATCGCAAAAAAATCATATTCGCTTGCAAACTTTCTTCACCCGCGAAAGAGAGAGGAGGCAAATCACGCAAAAGAAAATCGCTCCCGAACTTCTCCAAAAAATCAATCTGTGGATGATTTTTTATGATTTTCCTTGTTAGCATCACTTAAAATTATTTATTTCGCTTTGTTTACACTCATTGCCCAACTACAAAAAGTGACAGTTCATTTTTCGACCTGTGACGTTACACATGCAAGTGTAGTAGTGAAAAAGATGTTCCGCCGAATAATCAAGATGATGATTTTTTTAGATTCCTTTTACCGATCTTTCGTGCGCGAGAGAGGAGAGCCATGCTCCTTTTGGATTTTTCCTCTTGATGAACGTCCAAAGATTTTCTTTTGATGATGGTTATCACTTTTGTATGGACAACTAATGAACCAAATTGTCTTCTTTGGGCATCCGCATACCGAAGGCATCAAACAAGTTTCAGTCGGATTAAAAAATACAAAAAAATTGAATGGCTGAAATCTGAGAGAACTGCTCACCATAAAAGAGACAATTATACACCATACACATACATACACCGCGATTGTCACGATCCATAGAAAAAAGATTTTTTTTTGTATGGACAATTGTCCACGAAGGGGGGGGGGGCTAACAGATTCCCAAAAAAGTGTCCACGTGGTTTATGGATGGTCCCATAGCATTATGTCGGTTTCATCAAATTTCTTTATGAAACGAAGACCACATTTTGGTTTTAAAAAAAATCCAATGCATTTTACGGATCTGGTACATTTCGCCGAATGGTACGTTTCGCCGAAAGTCGTTTCGCCTAATGGACATTTCGTAGAATTTTTAGGTACTGTTTGGGGGTCATCCAAAAATCACATAGACGCTGAGGGGGTTGTGTGGGGGTTGTTTTTTTGTTAAGATTTCGACATTGTACACCCAAAATTCAGAATCGAGATAATCGTTCTCTCAAAATTTATTGAGGGCTCAGTGCCAAAATCGATAGAATAGTGGTACCAACTCACACCATCATAACAAATGAGTTCATTCGTTAGTTGAATCAATAAATCTCCAACAAGTGTCATACATCGACTTCTGACTTCTCCATGGTCACCAAGCTGTGGTGGCCGAGGCAGCTAAGTCATTGGATTGGTTTGTCAAAGGTCTCTGGTTCGATTCCCGTTGTCGACACTTTTGGTTTTTTGTTTGACGGATGAACTTTTTTTGCAAATGAACCTCGAGAGAATTGTTCTATCGCCCATCTCGAGCTGTGTTCTCTGCGTCCGTGAATGGTACCACTATTCTCTCGACTCGAGACCATCATTCTCTCGGACTAGCGCTGCCAGTTTTGGGTGTATGATAAGAACTGCTCATGTTTTAAAGAATGGAAAAACACAAACAAAAATGTTTAAAAAGATAAAGATGTCTCAAAGAATTGATGTTTTTCCAAACATGTTCTGATCAAGACTGACAACTACACTTAAAACCATCAAAAGAACTGCTCTTTTTTTTTAAGTATGTGAAAACACAAAAAAAACAATAGGGTAATTCTCTACCAACTCACACGAAATCTGGAAAAGTTGCCCCGACCCCTCTTCGATTTGCGTGAAACTTTGTCCTAAGGGGTAACTTTTGTCCCTGATCACGAATCCGAGGTCCGTTTTTTGATATCTCGTGACGGAGGGCGGTACGACCCTTCCATTTTGAACATGCGAAAAGAGGTGTTTTTCAATAATTTGCAGCCTGAAACGGTGATGAGATAGAAATTTGGTGTCAAAGGGACTTTTATGTAAAATTAGACGCCCGATTTGATGGCGTACTAAGAATTCCGAATAAACGTATTTTTCATCGAAAAACACTAAAAGTTTTAAAATTCTCCCATTTTCCGTTACTCGACTGTAAAATTTTGGAACATGTCATTTTATGGGAAATTTAATGTACTTTTCGAATCTACATTGTCCCAGAAGGGTCATTTTTCATTTAGAACAAAATTTTTCATTTTAAAATTTCGTGTTTTTCTAACTTTGCAGGGTTATTTTTAGAGTGTAACAATGTTCTACAAAGTTGTAGAACAGACAATTACAAAAATTTTGATATATAGACATAAGGGTTTGCTTATAAACATCACAAGTTATCGCGATTTTACGAAAAAAGTTTTGAAAAAGTTACTTTTGCGTTTCTCTTTGTTTCGTCGTCCGTGTCTGTCGCGAGTGACCATGAACGGCCATGATCGATGACGACCAACTTTTTTGAAACTTTTTTTCGTAAAATCGTGATAACTTGTGATGTTTATAAGCAAACCCCTTATGTATATATATCAAAATTTTTGTAATTGTCTGCTCTACAACTTTGTAGAACACTGTTACACTCTAAAAAATAACCCTGCAAAGTTAGAAAAAACACGAAATTTTAAAATGAAAAATTTTGTTCTAAATGAAAAAATGACCCTTCTGGGACAATGTAGATTCGAAAAGTACATTAAATTTCCCATAAAATGACATGTTCCAAAATTTTTACAGTCGAGTAACGGAAAATGGGAGAATTTTTAAAACTTTTTTAGTGTTTTTTTCGATGAAAAATACGTTTTTTCGGAATTCTGAGTACGCCATCAAATCGGGCGTCTAATTTTACATAAAAGTCCCTTTGACACCAAAGTTCTATCTCATCACCGTTTCAGGCTGCAAATTATTGAAAAACACCTCTTTTTTCGCATGTGCAAAAATGGAAGGGGTCGTACCGCCCCTCCGTCACGAGATATCAAAAAATGGACCTCGGATTCGTGATCAGGGACAAAAGTTACCCCTTAGGACAAAGTTTCACGCAAATCGAAGAGGGGTCGGGGCAACTGCTGTGTGAGTTGGCGGAGAATTACCCAATATTGATTTTAAAAGAATAGACAATTTTCAGAAACTTTTTCAAATCATTCAATTTTGCATTAAGAAGTATGATAAGAACTGCTCATGTTTTAAAGAATGGAAAAACACACAAAAATGTAACAAAACTGTTGATGATTCTATGAAAAGTTTTTTTATGCCAAATCAAATTAGATTATGATAAATTTGTTTTCATACTTTTTATTTTTATATAATTGTTCATTTTTGTCGTAAAAGTTTGCATAAACAAAGTAGTCTTCTTTATTGACAACTGTTCCGCTGAGTTATCCTGATTTTTTTGGAGTAAGGTTAATAGTTTAATCATTTTTTGTCATTTTTATATTTTTTTCTTCATTTTTCCTTTTCGGCGAAACGTCCCATTCGGCAAAACGTCTCATTCGGCGAAACGACATTCGGCGAAATGTCCACCACCCGCATTTTGTATAAAGGTTCATTCAAACATTACTTAACTCAGTTAGGTTGTTTTTGTCTAATTTTGTTACGTTGGAAAATGGGTATCCAAATTGGCGAAATATTGTGTACCGTAATATTCTAACGGTCCCAAAGATATCGATGATGACGATGCCCGATGCAAAGTTTCATCTATAGTCACTAGCCAGTATCCGAGGCGAATCGAATCGATGAAAGACTGCGAAAACTGCATTTCTGTAAGCAGATATGATCCTTCATTTGTAAGTTTTTTGCATGCACAGTAAAAAAGTTGTTTAGTTTAATTTGAAAGTTATCTTCATAAAATTTTTAAGCTCCTATCAAACAATTAAGAATAGCTTTTTTGAAATTTGTTTGGATGAAGCAATTTTTTAATGCTGTTTTAAGTTTTTTTTTATTTAGACTCAGAGATACAGACCACATACGCTCCACTCTACATATATATATATTTTCATCCGTCGGCATCTCAATTCTGCTGACAGCTCTGTTGACAGTTTCGACTCCATGATGGTTTGGAGGGTAGGTTGCCGGTTGCCTGTTTGAACGGGAAGCTTCCCGAGCTATCTCATCTCCGTCGACAGTCACAACTGTGTGTGTTGCCTGGCTGTACTGTGCCCGAGAGTTGCAGGTTATGAAAATATCAAACGACAGCCGGCGGGCTTTGTGGTTCTGACTGGTGAATCCTATACACACACAGAGTGCGATAGTGTGCTGTATTTAATTTGTAGCAATGAAGTGGCCGTAATGGAATTGAAACTGATGCCGGGAAAACTTTAGGGGGGCTGACAGGTCGATACAGTGAGGTAGAGCTGCTGTCGCGGATGCACTCATCAGAGGAACTGTTGACGGCTAAAGTGGAAATCGTCGTCGTTTTCGGAGGGAAAACTTTAGCTGTCAGAACAAAAGCGTCGAGTGTAGCACAACTCTGCGGGAAGTCAACTGTCAAACAAGGGCTATTGTTTCGCCTGGGAACATCAATCACCGTAAAATGGGGTGATTTTGATAGGTTTAAGATTTTTTGCTATGTATCTAGAAACCGGCTATTTAAGACTTGTCCACCAATTCTTTTTCCAACATTTTTGACGCATAACAAGATGATGGAAATATTATTTTTGACAAGACTATTATCTCTTCCATTCATTTTTTAGTGAATTGAATCTTTACTTTTCAAAGACATTAGGGTGACGATTCTCGAGATTTCCAATTTTCCGGGTATCGAGAGTTGATTTTCGCTATTTCCTGGGACCCCGGAATTTCAGGTTTTTTGCCAAATTATTGCTGTTTTTCCAATAATTTGAAAGAAATTTAAAACATTTATTCAGAAATTCCATTTGAAAAGAGCCTAAACCGAAAAAAAAGTTCTTCGATCGGGCTCAAAATTTGTCTGAGGGTTCCCTAGCCGAAATAATAAAACTTCTTTTTTAGTTTTTTTTGTTTGGCCGTAAGGAGGACCTGCACCGTGCTAGGGTGGTCCCAAATACGGCCAATTCTCGCAATAACCACATTTTTTTCAAAAAATCATAACTCCGTGTCGTTTCAATAGATTTTAGCGGACGCAAATGAAAGGTGATTATCCCAAGTGACATTTTAGGCCTTATCAAAGCTGTCACAAGCGCTATAAAACCTGTCAATCAAAACCAACATCAAAACCACTAAGTAACAGCCTCCCCAGAACCCAGATAAACCTCACTTAAAACCCAAAAAGACCTGCCCAAAAGGTTGTGACGGCCTATTTATAAAACCTACAAAGGAGTTCAAGGCTTTACAACTGAATCCTAACAAAATCCTCAAAACCTTGATAAAATCTTTGTCAAAAGTCAGAAGTTAAGGAAAACTGACATTTCATAGGTCTTCAAGCGTCTTATGCCAAAAAGGTTTTATTTTGGCTAAACATAGAATGGAGATGGTTTGCAAAAATGGCGATAATAAATAATAGATATTTGAAAGATTAATTCTCGCAATTGGTGGCTCAAATTCAGTTGCGGTTGAAATTTTATTGATAAATGTAGGGGAGATAGAGCCAAAAAAATCAACTCGCTTCATAAAAAACCATTATTTGGTAATCATAGTTTTTAATGTTAAAAAAACCACCGACTAAACTAATGCTGTGGAGGGGGTGGCGTTTATATTTATATCAAAACCGTCGGCCGCGCTGCTTCTGTGATTTTCCCCTCTGCTTGGGGAAGGCGTTTCATTTTTCGGTTTCATTTCGCTTCGCGAAATTTTGGATTGCTACCCTGTATAGAGCCCTAAGACGAAGTTCTTCGTCAAAAATATTAAATTGCAATTCTTTGACAACAATGTTCAAAATATTTTTAAACATCTATCACTATATTAATTGTATCAGCAATTCAGCATAAATGAGTGTTTTTGTGAAATTTAAATCAAATTTCTCAGTTCAGAAGGGGTAGGCGTGGCTGAATGGTTACGCTGTTCGCTTTGTAAGCGGAAGGTTCTGGGTTCGATTCCCATCTGCCCCTATCGAGAAATTATGGAAAGAAGGAATAATTCTGAACAAATGAATATGAACGAAAAATTCATTAGCTCGCGGCGGGGTTCGATCCCCCGTCCTTTGGGTCAGCAGACAAAAATGCTAACCACCAGACCATCGAGGCTTAGCTGTCTAGAAGGATTAAGAATGCTATAAGAATCCAAGAAACTTGATTGGAATCTGTGTGAACCTAAGAAAAGGAAAATGCAATATTGAATGCAAGTTGAATTCAAGGACACTGGTTGCATAATTGTTAGGCGAATATTGAACTTTCAACACGACCAGAATTCACCACAAAAAGCTTGGTGAACCGAATTGGAAAGCTCACGGTCTCACTGCGACGCTCAAAGAACAACTCCAGCGGTGTTTCAAATCGTCGGTGAGGTTTGTCTACAATCTACGACGACGGGATACTACGGCTGTTGTACGGAACACCATACTAGGACACGATCTACCAGCCAACTACCAACTACGAACATGCTGCTTTATGAAACGGGGATACGACGGCGACCTGCCGGAGTATCTCCAACAACACCTCGTACGTGGACAACTGCAACGAACCAGATCGTTCATCACCCCCAGGCACACAACGATAAGTGGGAGGAGTGTGCTGGTTTCCGGGGTTAAGTGCTGGAACAACCTCCCTCTGGAGCTGAAAACTAAACCCACATTGTCGGCATTTAAAAGTGCAATCAGAAGCTCATTTCTAAATTAGTTTTAAACTTTTTAATTAACTTTGTTTGGAAAATTTGTTTATCTTTATTTTGGCTCTATTGTAAAATCCTACAGTTCCTTCCTTGACTTGACAAAAAGTACACACTACAAGTTATCGTATCCAATAAAGCAACAAATTACAAATTACAAATTACAAAGCTTCCAAAAATGAATCCAAGAACATACGAAGAATTAAGGACTATAAATAGAAATTTGACCGGCCGCATCACTTATCACGGTGAATCCTGGCTTCACACCCATCTTACTAACACCCTCAAACCTCACGTGATACTTTGTCGAAGACTCGGCTGATTTAGCGGTCTTCATCACTCAAGTGTCGGACTAAAATTCCTATCCACTTCCCCCGTGTCTTACCACTGGTCGTGGCCGGCGCTGTGATTGGCTAGCATGATAGAGAAATTTGAAAGTTGCGAAGTGGTGATGATTGGTTCCTACTCTTCATCTGTGGTCCATGGAGCAATTCTTGGAGGTCCTGGTCAATAACAGAGTAGCAACTACGGGTAGACACCAATGCTACACAGAAAAAAATATTTCTGTAAATTTACATTATTTATCATGTACCAAAAGGTATCATGATAAATGATGTATATTTCCATAAGATCCATTGGAAATTTACATTAGATTCATTGGAAATTTACATTAGTTTTGAAAATTTACATTAGTTTTGGAATTTACATTATTTCAAATCAACTAATTCTGATTGGCCAATGGGAATGAGAAGCTCGACTTGGATTGCAGTAGGAAAAGGGTGTGGCCTATGTTCTATTTTAAAATTATTGAAGCGGGCAGCAAAAGGAAATTCTGATTCTAAAAGTTGTTTCACAGGTAGGGGACGCTTTCTCGTCGACGGCCAAGTGGAATAACGCTGGACTGGAATCGAACAGACGACGGGTAGGATGTTCGGTGTTACTGCTGCTACCCGCTGCCAACTGAGCCATCTTCGCATTTTATAATCGAGCGGCTAAAGCATCAACTTGTTCAGGTCGAGGCACAGGCAGTGAGCCAGCGAAGTATGAGAGCGATAGAAAGAGAACCAAACATAACTATTTTTAGTTCGGGTAGTTTTGAAGTCAACGTTTGGCAGAAATACATTGGATATATGATTTACATTAAATAGGAATTTACAGGAAGCCGAACGCGGGTAGAAATTCATCAGATTTGAGTTTCCATGCTCAACGTTTCCATTAGATTCATGATTTACATTAGATTTAGATTTACATCGGAGTAATTTCCATTACTTTTTGCTCATTACATCATATTTCAACATTACATTGAGTGAGTTTACATAAGAAACAGCAATTACGTGCTGTGTAAATTTACATATTTTTTTCTGTGTATGCTATGCTATGCTATTTAAATCAAATTTCTCAGTTCTCTATTTTTTCTACCAAGATGGCGGTCAATCACATTCAAACAGAACACGCGTTTAGCGCCATGTTTATGCACTGCTAATTGGTCGCGATAAATACTTTTTCAGGAGCTTGTGGTTTTAAGTAAGCTTTTTGCATGCCTATTGGCACTTAACAGCTAAAACACCCTTGGTTTTAAAGAAGCACGCGATAAAACCGTTTGGCATGACATTGCTATTGGGTATTCAAGACTCTCTTAAAACTTTCATAAAACCTTATTGAAAGCCATTTAGCTTTTATTGTCACAAGGTTTAAGTCCGAGCCTTAAAACCCTGTTAGAACCTATCAATTAGCTCTTGCTTATTGGTTGCGGTGAATGCCCAAATAAAACTATTAAGCAATCAAGATGCTACCATAAAACCTTAATAAAACTAGGGAGTGGCTAGTTGGTTTAAAAATGTTACTTGGGTAGAGAGAGAGCCTGAAAATATTTTTGTCAGATTCCTCGGATAACACATAAAAAAATTGGCGAAGTCGAACCGTACTGGATTTTTCGACGCTCCACGCGCAAAAACGGGAAAATTAAGAAATCGGCAAAAAAAGCAACTTTCATCACTAAAACTGCGATAACTTTAAAATTAAAAAAAAAAAAACCATCAAACCAATGATTGGACATGGTTCCTGGGACCATTCTGCATCTCTCGGCCAAGTTTCAAAATCTTTGCAGGCAGAAATTTCGAATACGGTCAGTTTTAGTGTTTTGAGTAGAAATTAAGGGGAAATCGCATGTAAAATGCGTAGGAAAAGTTAAAAGTTTCAATGTGTTAACTGTTACTGGTCATGGTTTTAAATTGTTCTTACAGGTAGCAGAATGATATAAAACGATTAACCGGACTGACTTAGCCGGATTAAGCCTAAGTTAAGTGACTTAAGTATATAATTTACAAGTTTGTACATAAATATCTAATAAAGACTCCTACATAAGGCAATTAAACCAAGGAAAACTAGATTGCACAAAACTTATATGAAATGGGGTGACTTTGAGCCAAGGGTTGACTTTTTACCAACTTTACGATTGTAATATTACAGACATGCCTCGGTTTAGCCCCGCATATGGGGGATACAAAACCGAGGCGTGCATAACCGAGGCACAGAGCTTATGGGATTTTGGCTATATTTGAGACATTGGCTATAATCGTATGAAAAATCATGCAAACCTAAGAAAATTATAGTGTATTTTTCCTGTATTTTGAAAATGCATTTTATTCTCTAAAGAAACCAAGAATATATTGTTATTGCAATATGGGTATCAAATAATTAGTTTTCTTCATAAATTTCGAAGGTTAAATCATTATTTTTTTAAAGCACTTAAGATTTTGACAAAACTACGTATTTTTGAAAAAAATAATGAAAATTTCAGTTTTTACAATATGGGTATCAAACAATCAGGATTTTTTCAAACACTTCAAATGTAAAAACAACATTTTTAGAAATACTCAAATTTTTTACAAAACTACGTATTTTCGAAAAAAATACTCTAAATTCCGTTTTTACAATGTGGGTATCAAACGATCAGGATTTTTTCATATATTTCGAATGTAATAACAATTTTTTTTTGAAAATACAAAATAATTCAACAAACTACGAATTTAAAAAATAAATACCCAAAATTTCCTTTTTCACAATGTGGGTATCAAATGATTGGGATTTTTTCATAAAATTCGAATGTAATAACAACATTTTTGAAAATTCTGTAAATTTTCCTAAAACTACGTATTTTTTGAAAAATACTCAAAATTTCAGTTTTTACAATATGGGTATCAAACCATCGAGATTTTTTGATTTTTTTTTTAGTATTTTCAAAAAATCTTTTTATTACATTCGAAATGCATCAAAAAATCCCGATCGTTTGATACCATACTGTAAAAGCTGAAATTTTGAGTATTTTTTCGAAAATACGTAGTTTTTGATTTTTTTTTGACTATTTCCAAAAAAATGTTGTTATTACATTCGAAATGTATGAAAAAATCCCAATCCTTTGATACTCATATTTTAAAAACTGAAATTTTGAATATTTTTTCCAAAATACGTTGTTTTGTGAAAATTTTGAGTGTTTTCAAAAAAAAAATTTATTACATTCGAAATGTATGAAAAAATCTTAATCGTTTGATAACCATATTGTAAAAATTGAAATTTCGAGTATTTTTTCAAAAATACGTAGTTTTGTGAAAATTTTGAGTATTTCCAAAAAATGATGTTATTACATTCAAAATGTATGAAAAAATCGCGATAATTTGTCCCCTTATTGTAAAAACTGAAATGTTGAGTATTTTTTTCGAAAATACGTGGTTTTGTGAAAATTTTGTGTGTTTTCAGAAAAAATGATTTTACATTTGTAATGTATGAAAAAATGCCAACCATTTGATGCTCATATTGCAATAACAATAATTTTGAGTATTTTTTGAGAAACGTTGCATTTTCAAAATACAGGAAAAATGTGCATTTTTGTGAAAATTTTCTTGATATATAATTTTAATGGATAGACTAGCGTGCCCAGCTCTCGAACCCCTGTACACGCTAGTGATATAGTAGATATTTCACTAGCTGACCTCCAAGGACAAAGCATCCGAGCCGATTCGACAAATTTGCAAGCTTACCGATGATTGCCTCCGAGTCTTTGCTAAAACTCACTGAACCATTGCAAAGCTTCATAATTATGACAGATTTTCCCTTTAGATCGCCCCACTGAACATACCGGGCGGGACGCATTTCGCTCCAGAAACTGGCCTGTCTATCTATACTACTCTGAATTCATGAATGTTCGACACAAGAAAAAAAATACTGGAAGACGATACAGTCTGGACTGTTATTTGCAAAGCTAAATTTAGAATAATAATGCCATTCGCTTGCTCTCTCTTCGGTGGTCCCCGTGGGAGCCGAGGTGGGGGAGAGGGACAGCTTCTTCGAGTCAAAATGTGGCCACTTTGGAAAACGCTTCAGATATTGGATGGAACTGAACTTGCGACCCATTTCGAGCGTGCCCCCCTAACGATGTTTCTTTGTTTTTCTCTTCCTTTTTTGGCGTTGTTTTGCCGGTAATTGAGATCAAACTATGGATCGAATGTTTAACCTTCACAGCAATTCTGATACATCTGCTCAAATATATTAAAAACAACCGTAATTTTGAAGAATTTAAAAAATTTATTTGGTTGAATTTTATCAAAATTTAATAAGATTGCCATCTGCGTAATGAATTCTAAGAGGTTACATCATACAAAAAACACGAAGATCCTTCCGATTCCCAATGTGGGACAGCTCAAATAAAACCCAAGAAGGTCGCCAATTGTCGTCGGTCCTCACATTATACACGGACCGATGCCCGGTCCCCGGGTTTGTCTTGACATTTTCTGCATTCTCCCATTGTTTTTATTGAATATCACACTCGAACGGGTTTTTTCATTTCGAAATTTTCACTAACCCTACTCATCGAAAACGAACGACAAGCATGACAAATTTACATATTTTCCCACCACGAATCCGACTTCAGGTATAGAGAGCAGCATCTTTTCCCCGCAGCATCAAACTCCCACGTAATTTTCTCGTCGTCCCCAGCAGTGTTGGTTTGAGGGGCGAGGACAGGTTGTGACGGGAATAATGTATCAACTCTCTCTGTGAATTGTTTTGCGTTGTTTTTTTTTTAAGGTGACCTCTCGTTTTGCGTGTGATTATTACACGGAAAATGCAGATGATGATGAATCACTGATAAAAACGAAGTTGACTTTATAGCTGTCGGCCACCATTGCTAGTACCAACCACTAGTGTCTTACTTTTTATCTACAAGGACTTCGCCGCCCTGGACACCTAAGTGTATGAAAGTATGACACGGAGCGACGGCGCCGAGTACCCATGTTTACACAAAGAATTTTAGAGCGCCCGCCGCGGGATTCGATCCGGCGATCTCTGAATTGTGAGTCCAGTGCGCGGTCCGATTGATCCACACGGACGGGACAAACTGATAACCATGCACGAAATTTGATTGCTAAATCTGAAAAGAATTAATGTAATTTTGTAATTTCGAGCAGTGTATTCGAGTGTATTCACGGTGTGCCTTGAGAGACTCAGAATTACAATAAAAACTCATAACCCTACACACTTCGAAAAAAACGTGTAATTTTCGGTCAAATTTGATGCACATAACTGGAGCATCAAATTAGACGCAAAGCTGGATCAAATTAAACGTAATATTACACGTTCCAAAGAGCTTTGACGATCGTGTAAAATTACATTAATAGTCAGGACCCGGTGCCTGCAGTTCCCATTACAGTTTATATGGAATTCCAATAAGAATGTAACAGAAAAAATAGGCTCCGGGTCCAGACTGTTAATCGTAATATTGGTCGGAAATAATTCTTATACGAATCGTATCATTCTTATTGGACGAGGGAAAACACGTGTTTACATTTTCTTAAAACAATACGTTTTTATTGCACACATCACTCATCACATCTCAGAAAATTACAATAAATGTTTACTCATGGCCCAAACTTGTCTATCCTTGTGTTTTCAACTACGATTAATCGCCAGAATTGCTCCATTTTAATCACTGCTTTTGTTTTTTTTTCCACTACCCATTTGTAGTGTGTTGGCCAACCCTCAAGCAGGTGACAGTTTCGGTTCACTTCGGGAACATCTTTGTATGAGGGAACGTTTTCAGAAAGTGTCCAGGCAGCTGTAGCGGAACAGCGGCATGAACTTGGCTTGAATTGTAATTTCCCTTTATGTTCCATGATGTTCGCGATCTAAAAAAAATGAGGGGAAATCGACAAAACATGTTACCAATCTGTTGCATATCACCTCAAGATCGATTAAACTCACCTTTATCAGCGATTTGCTTGTTTTATCTTAAACTGTAGTAAGTTCCGGCAATAAAGGACACAATTGCAAAAAAAAAAAATCTGAACGAAAAATTGTTTCCCGCTGCGACCTGAACCCTTGCTGACGTTTTGACGTTTCAACATTCTGACAAACGTGTAGTGGCTAATGTGCGTGATATTGGGTTTTATTAGATGTAACATTACATCAAATTTGATGCTCCAGATATGTGCATCTAATTAGGCGTGAAGTTAGGTTAGTTTTGATGTAATTTTAGGGTTCGCACGATGTAAAGGAATCCAAATGGGAATTTTATCGAGTTACATTAAAATAAACCTAATCTTACATCGAAAAATCGTTTACATGATTTGATAATCGGTTTGATTAAAGATTACATCAAATGTAAAATTCCAATTTTTTTAGTGTGTAGCTGAAAATTCCGAAACGAACAAATAAAAATCTTTTTTTTTACAATTTTTCATGAAAATAAAGCAACAGATTGAAAGATCTTACAGAAACGTGCACGCATTCTGGTGGCGAGTAGAAGCACTACGCGACGATGTTCGGAATGACAGCGTGCTTTGATTTTTAATTCATTTAAATATGTTTTAACATCGATGAAAGTTGTTGTAAAGATTGTCACAGCATTAACGAATCGAATGATGTATAATTCATAGGGGCTGAGTTAGTTTTTCATGCTTTTTTCCTCAAATTAACCAAAAAGCTTTTTGAAAAATTGATTTAAATTAGATTTAATTGATTGATAAAGCTCCTTATGTGTGTATTATTGGTAGAAGCAACTATTAGAGTCATATTACAGCATAATTACAATAATTTTCTTATAAAATTACCAGTTATTAGATTTTTTCCAAAAAAATCAAAAAATCACCGAAAAGCTTTTTAAGGTCAATATTTTGGTCAAATAGGAAGAAAAGTAATGTTTAAACACTTTTACATTAAATTTGATCATCACTTTCAACTTTTGCAACATTTAACTTAAGTAATCCAAAATATCGATCATCATTTTAGAAAAATCGTTTAAATAAAATGCCAGCCACAATTAATCACTACAAATCACCACGCATTATGATCGTTAGCGGAATTGTCACACTTTGCAATACCTCACGTTTCTGAAAATGCTTGATTTTTCATTATAAACGCGTTTTTTTCCTAAAAACTGCTCAAACTGTATGGGGGCTGTCATTCCGAACACCGCTGGAACAACAGCGAACCTAGTGGAAAAAACGTCGTCGAATTCATTAAGGGGTTACATACATGTAAATCGGCTAAAATGTCAGAGGTTGGTTTGAGCATACACTTAAACTTTTTTCAAAATCCGTTTTCAAGGCATTAAAATATACATTTTCATTTACTAACAAAACAAATTTGAAGCCATTTGGTTGTACCGTTGCCGAGATATAGCTATTTGAAGTTAGCAGCTTCAAAAAATTTTTTGGTGAAGACTCGTTAAAGCGGTCCCGTGTGCATGACGAAGGCCGATTTTCAAAAAGTTTGTTTAAAAAAAAAGATAAAAATATTTTTCTGTTTTACATATAAAAAATTGCCAGTTTTTGATTTTTGTATTTTTTGATAATTCAAAATTTCAAAATCGGGCTTCGTCATGCACACGGGATATGTCTTGAGAGTCTTCACCCAAAATTTCAACCAATTTGGTCCGTCCCATCTCGAGATATCGTGGCACCCGTAAATCAACTTGGTGTTCAGAGAAAAACGCTCAGAAAGTTACACAGTTGGCTTTACGCATGGCAAAATTCTGAGCCTAAATCGGCTCTAACTCAGTTAAATCATGAAATATCTTCATGGAAATTTCAGGAGTGATTGAAAATCAACTTTTAAGTGGATTTAATAAATTTTCTGTAATATGAAATTTTGTGATTTTCTATATGTATGTAACCCCTTAATTGAGACAGTCACTTTTTATTTTACGAAGTTGGGCATATCTGTGCTTATAATGAACTTAATCTGATACTTTTTTTGGAGAACTTGTTGTTAAATTATTTGGTCGTATTGAGGGTTTTAGCTTTGATTATGGGGTTGTTTCAAAGAAAGGTAGAAATTTGGTCTGGAGGTCAAATATTGGCCAATCCATATTTATGAGAAATTGATAAATATGTACATGAATCGATCGATGTTTAGCAACTTTTCTAAAAAAAAACCTACAAAAACGAAAAAAAAAGCTTTAAAAAAGTGCTCTAGGCTCTCAACGAAATATTTCGACGGTCCCCGCAAAATGTCATAGTGCCAAATATCAGACCTGACGATTTTTTTTATGTTCTGTTTGTCCTAGGAAACACACTGTGTGAGAACAGAAATCATTTTTTCTACCGGTTTAGGGGGAGAGTGGGTAATATGCACCCCCGGGGCAAAATGCACCCCTGCTTTTCTCGGTATTGGGAAGAGTTTGAGGATCGTAGAATAAAAACAGCTAAAGTTATTTGCAAAACTTTAAAATGTTGTGTTTTGATCTAACTTTTATTGAACTTTCAATATTATTTTTGGACAATATAAAAAAGCATTTATTGATATTGTAAGTGTTGATTTATATAGTTTTTGCCATTATCTCTATTATTCTTTAGATAGATGAGTCCAAAACATTAAAAAATGTATTTTTAATTGAATTTTATGCAAAAAGCGTGGTCGGGGCAAAATGCACCGCTGTGATGCTCCTCTGTAAAAACAGCGGTGTCATCTAGTGGTGACTAGTGAAAACTGCTTTTACCCGGTGCATTTTGCCCTATTTTTGTGAAGCATTTTGCCCCGTTGTTGTAGTGCATTTTGCCCAAATGTTGTGGTGCATATTGCCCCGCATATTTGTTTGAAATGAATCAAAAATGTTTTTAGTAATTTGGTAATTTTAAACCTTTGAAGATTTTTTTTCACATGGATGAAGAAGAATAATAGTTGTTTTAGAAACATCTAACAAAATTCTTGCACAGAAATACTGTTATGTATGGTTGAGAAATCATAGTTGGCCTTAGGGGGTGCATATTACCCCCTCTTCCCCTATATTTTTTTGGTAGCAATGATCCGATGAATTTTGGAAAAAAAATATAACCGTGTTCAACTGAATATAGCACAGTATCAAAATGAGTCAATGTTTCATTCATAATTCAAACACTTGAAATAAAAAGTTGCAAAGATAATCGCTGCTACAATCAAGAACCCGGCATCAGCCGATGAACGTTCACATCAATACATTATGTTTAGTTTAGAACAACGTTCGGGCTGCCTTTTGCTTTATTTACTCGCAACGGGGTTTCCCACCAGTGCAACAGGGAAGAGGTCGGAACATGATTTATTCAGTGGTTACTAGTAATTGATATTTTATCCGATCACCGCCGGCATTAGTTTAATAAACCGCTTTTCGTGTATATTAAAGGCGCCCCCGTATGGCCACACACCATTCTAACATTGAGCCCTTTTTGCCTTTCTTACTAAAGAAAGGTATAGGTTTTACTTTAAGCCAGGACGTCATTTCCATCTTCGTAAATATGTCGATTCAGCATGAATTTTAATCGGAAAAATCGTCAAAAAATCACACTGCATCGATTTTCGACGCTCTATCGATTCACCTTGACAGAACTCGTCTATCTCACACCCTCGAATTTTGAGAAAATAAATTCCGTGGAGGTCGAGTGATGTTCGTATGTGGTAAAATTTTGCTAAATTTTGTGTCGCGCCGTTCTCAGCTCCCATATATCCGATTTCGATTCTTCTAAATGCAGATGAAAGCTAGTGTGCTGAACCTGGGCGAGTTGTCTCGCAAATTTCGAAATATCCATCTGTTTTCGGATGCGGCCAGACTTTTCAACAAAATACACAGTTTTCAAATGAAAATATGGTCAATTTTTATCATTTTCATATTTTTTATTTATCTCAAAAATTGCATTTTTCGAGCTCTACAACCTCCCAAATTTTCATCCAGATCCATAATCTGGTTCTGGAGTTAGAGCCGTTTGATTAACCTACCAAAAGAAAAAAAATCCCTAAAAAAAGGTAAAAGCCCACCTGGTGACCCTCGCCAACATTTTTCATTTCTGATTTTATTCAAAATTTCTTGCTACATTCATAGTACAAACCATGAATGAGCACCTGAAACAAATTCGACATCGATCGGCAATCCCGATAAATTTTTAGACCGATTTACTTTTTGCCTTTCTTACTAAAGAAAGGTATAGGTTTTACTTTAAGCCAGGACGTCATTTCCATCTTCGTAAATATGTCGATTCAGCATGAATTTTAATCGGAAAAATCGTCAAAAATCACACTGCATCGATTTTCGACGCTCTATCGATTCACCTTGACAGAACTCGTCTATCTCACACCCTCGAATTTTGAGAAAATAAATTCCGTGGAGGTCGAGTGATGTTCGTATGTGGTAAAATTTTGCTAAATTTTGTGTCGCGCCGTTCTCAGCTCCCATATATCCGATTTCGATTCTTCTAAATGCAGATGAAAGCTAGTGTGCTGAACCTGGGCGAGTTGCCTCGCAAATTTCGAAATATCCATCTGTTTTCGGATGCGGCCAGACTTTTCAACAAAATACACAGTTTTCAAATGAAAATATGGTCAATTTTTATCATTTTCATATTTTTTATTTATCTCAAAAATTGCATTTTTCGAGCTCTACAACCTCTCAAATTTTCATCTAGATCCATAATCTGGTTCTGGAGTTAGAGCCGTTTGATTAACCTACCAAAAGAAAAAAAATCCCTAAAAAAAGGTAAAATCCCACCTGGTGACCTTCGCCAACATTTTTCATTTTTGATTTTATTCAAAATTTCTTGCTACATTCATAGTACAAACCATGAGTGAGCACCTGAAACAAATTCGACATCGATCGGCAATCCCGATCAATTTTTAGACCGATTTACTTTTGCCTTTCTTACTAAAGAAAGGTATAGGTTTTACTTTAAGCCAGGACGTCTTTTCCATCTTCGTAAATATGTCGATTCAGCATGAATTTTAATCGGAAAAATCGTCAAAAATCACACTGCATCGATTTTCGACGCTTCGTCGCCAAGTCGACAAGTTGTCAAGTTGAGCTTCGAATGCTGGCGCGAGAATGCTGGCGCATTTATTTGCTGGCTCGACTTATACTCGTTTGTAGTAGCTTGTCTACCGATGTTTCCTACAACATGTAAGATATCGTAGCTTTTCGGTTTCTTTTGCCCTGTTTGTTTTTGCATAACTGTCCAATGTTTATTTAAAACTTTTGTGACATAGGACATTCATCCGGCTACAATCTATTTGTTTTCCGTGGGCTCCGAAAATCGCCTAAAAGTAGACTCAATTTTTTCGTGATTTCGTAAGTTTATTTAACAGGGTTCATTTGATTCCAATAGGAGCTTTCTAAGCTTTTCATCGTTTATATCGTTTTCAAAGTTTTCAATGCTGGCGACGCCAATGGCTTTCTACCTAAGGTACTCGTGATTGAGTGTGTAGTAGTGCGGTTGTAAAAATAGCTATCTCTGACTCTGCCACATTCGTAGAAGCTGAATGGCTATCTTCCCTGCACCGTGCGGCACACGCGGTTCACTTATACCTCGGGTTTTCTTTGCGCCTACCGCGGTGTGCGTTGTCACTGGTGCATGTGAAGCTTGCTATGCTCGCGTTTGTCATAAACGCTTGTTTGATTAAGAATATGTACGATTTAAAATATTCTTTTGGAGAAAATGGCGTTTTTTGTTTCTTTTGGAAATCATATCATTTATAATACTTTGCTTTCATCATAAGACTTTCTTCTTCTTCTAAACAAAGTCAATGTTATGAATTGAAAGAAGTACCATCGTTATATTCTTTAGTAAGAAAGGCTCTATCTCACCCCAGGTGGGATTAAATCGGGTTTTTATTAGTTCTGAATGGTTGTGTGTTGTATATCGATGAAAAAAGGACGCACTCTGGACCCAGCCTCCCCTCTTCCAAAATCAATACCACCAGCAGAGTTACACACACAACACAACAGAGCCCATCAGACAAGGGGGTTGCAAAGTGGAGAGGCGGGTGTGGGGCAGTACCGAGACTTGGGCCATGTGTCCGGTGACATCACTTAAATTGGATCGGCTAATTAAATGTCAAAACCGTTCGGCTGGTACTCTGTCCGGGCTGTGAGTGTAAGTGTGTGCGAGCATTTTTTTTTTGCTGTATGTGTGTGCGTATACTGTTGTTAAGCTGGAAAAGGGGGGTTTAATTAAATTAAAAGGACTTTGTGGTTTTTTTGCCTTTCCTCGAAAATTATTATTCGGTTTATTGTGCAGCCGGTGGATGTGAAAGAAACTTTGCACTTCGAAGAACTTATTAATTGAACATTGCTGAATAACAAGCAATAGCTACATGTATTTACAAATACAATCTGCTATTTTCAATATATTATCTTAAATAGCTTTAACTTTATAGGTTTTTTTTGAGTAACCAAATTGGGTTTTGAAATAAATAATATTGAATAAGTTGAATGAATGAATTGAAAGTAGTAAAACACTTTATTTCTGACATTTTCAAATGTTGGGATGCCCTAAGTAATCTGGGAGCGTGAACAGACGTATATTTTTTCCGCTGTCATATTTGTGGAATTTGTATTTTAAAAAAATCGTCGATTTCAATTTTAAAACCGGAGTTCCTGTACAATTTAAATGGTGGTGGCGGTTGAGGGGGTGACGATTACACGAACAAGAAGGCAGGATCAGCAACAGCTGGAGCACTAGGGTGTAATATGGTTGTATGGGGGTAATTCTCCGCCAACTCACACAGCAGTTGCCCCGACCCCTCTTCGATTTGCGTGAAACTTTGTCCTAAGGGGTAACTTTTGTCCCTGATCACGAATCCGAGGTCCGTTTTTGATATCTCGTGACGGAGGGCGGTACGACCCTTCCATTTTTGAACATGCGAAAAAGAGGTGTTTTCAATAATTTGCAGCCTAAAACGGTGATGAGATAGAAATTTGGTGTCAAAGGGACTTTTATGTAAAATTAGACGCCCGATTTGATGGCGTACTCAGAATTCCGAAAAACGTATTTTCATCGAAAAACACTAAAAAGTTTTAAAAATCCTCCCATTTTCCGTTACTCGACTGTAAAAATTTTGGAACATGTCATTTTATGGGAAATTTAATGTACTTTTCGAATCTACATTGTCCCAGAAGGGTCATTTTTCATTTAGAACAAAATTTTTCATTTTAAAATTTCGTGTTTTTCTAACTTTGCAGGGTTATTTTTTAGAGTGTTTTAATGTTCTACAAAGTTGTAGAGCAGACAATTACAAAAATTTGATATATAGACATAAGGGGTTTGCTTATAAAAATCACGAGTTATCGCGATTTTACGAAAAAAAGTTTTGAAAAAGTTGGTCGTCATCGATCATGGCCGTTCATGGTCACCCGCGACAGACACGGACGACGAAACAAAGAGAAACGCAAAAGTAACTTTTTCAAAACTTTTTTCGTAAAATCGCGATAACTTGTGATGTTTATAAGCAAACCCTTATGTCTATATATCAAAATTTTTGTAATTGTCTGCTCTACAACTTTGTAGAACATTAAAACACTCTAAAAATAACCCTGCAAAGTTAGAAAAACACGAAATTTTAAAATGAAAAATTTTGTTCTAAATGAAAAATGACCCTTCTGGGACAATGTAGATTCGAAAAGTACATTAAATTTCCCATAAAATGACATGTTCCAAAATTTTTACAGTCGAGTAACGGAAAATGGGAGGATTTTAAAACTTTTTAGTGTTTTTTCGATGAAAATACGTTTTTTCGGAATTCTGAGTACGCCATCAAATCGGGCGTCTAATTTTACATAAAAGTCCTTTGACACCAAATTTCTATCTCATCACCGTTTCAGGCTGCAAATTATTGAAAAACACCTCTTTTTCGCATGTTCAAAATGGAAGGGGTCGTACCGCCCCTCCGTCACGAGATATCAAAAAACGGACCTCGGATTCGTGATCAGGGACAAAAGTTACCCCTTAGGACAAAGTTTCACGCAAATCGAAGAGGGGTCGGGGCAACTTTTTCCGATTTCGTGTGAGTTGGTAGAGAATTACCCATGGAAAAAAATAAAGTTGTCCAAATTTAGCTAGCACAGCAACTTTTTGGTTCCTTATAGGGTCCTTAACAATTCCCCAAAGTTTGGTAACGATTGGTTAAGTCCCCACTTTGCGCAAAGCGATTCAATTTTCCATGCAAATTTGTATGGGAAAAATAACTTTTTTGAATTTTGATATTTAAACAATCCACGTTTCACGCTATATCAAAACCGGATTAATATTCAGATGCTCTGGAATGTGCTCTACAACTTTCCCGGAGAGAGTATGGTGCTAACTTGCTCCTATAAAAGATACAGCGTGTTCAAAACTCGTCTAAAACGTGTTTTTTGATCGAAAATCACGTTTTAGACGAGTTTTGAGGACGCTGTATCTTCTTTCAGGAGCAAGTTAGCACCATACTCTCTTCGGGAAAGTTGTAGAGCACATTCCAGAGCATCCGAATATGAATCCGGTTTTAGCATAGCGTGAAACTTGGATTTTTTAAATATCAAAATTCAAAAAAATGGTTTTTCCCATACAAATTTGTATGGAAAATTGAATCACTTTGCGCAAAGTGAGGACTAAACCAATCGTTCCCAAACTTTGGGGAGTTGTTTAGAACCCCAAAAGGATCTAATATAATGCTGTGCTGGAAAATCGATTTTGATATTACACCCTAATGAAGCATCCCAGTTGGTTAAATCTAAAGGGAGTTATTAGCATTTAAGTTATACAATAGCACAATTTTGAAATTCATCCATTTATACGATTTCAAAACTAAAAATCAATCTGAAAAAAACGTCGAAAAATATCCAAGATAATTAAAACTACTGCCATTTTCCGTTACTTAACTGTAACATTTGTTGGAAAATGTCATTTTGTGGAAACTTTGATGTTCTTTTCGAATCTGCAATAATCCAGAAGGGTTATTTTTCATTCAGAACATTTTTTGTCATTTTAAAATTTCATGTTTTCAGGGTTAATTTTTAGGTTGGAAAAGACAATTTGAAAATTTTATGTACAAACATAAAGGGTTTGTTTGTAACCATAACGAGCCTGTATGCGAATGACCATTAACAACAGCAACAAGAGTCACGAGTTTTCGCTATTTTTAAACAAAGTTTTAGTTAAAAAAGTAACTTTTTCTGTTTGTTTGTTCGTGTCTGTCACGAGCAGGGTTGCCAGGTAGCTAGATAAATCGGGGAATGCCAGATTTTTCAAGTGTCGAACGAATTTAATTGAAAATCGAAAAATTTAGCATGTGTTTTTCTAAAAGAAAATAGTAATTCTTCAATTGTGTGGCCATAAAATCAGTCAATCCATCTGAATTCTACAAACTGTTTAATTAATCCATAGACTCCTTCCCCTTCAGCATTCAGAACTGATTTTTGAGATTTTTGCCTGCCAGATTTTTCCAGATTTTTTTTCGATACTTTGCCAGATTTTTCCTAATTTTGACCTGCAGGTAACCATGGTAACCCTGGTCACGAGTGACCTTGAACGGCTATGATAAACACATCCAACCTTTTCAAAACTTTGTTTGGTAATATCGCGATAGCTCGTAATGGTTACAACTACAACCAAACCCTTTTTTATTATTATATATACTGCAAAAATAACACTAATCTTAAAATGAAAATTTGTGTTTTAAATGTCATTATGACCCTTTTGGGTTATTGCCCCCAAAAAACATATTCCAAACATGTAGAGCGTCCAATTTCCCGGGGTTACAAAATTCCCGGGAAACGAGAAATTTTCAACAAATTTCCCGGGAATTTCCGGGAAATTTGAAATTTAACGAAAATTATTCTAATCTTGTTTCTGATTAAACTTTTGCAACGAAATTGTATAGAACAGCAACTTTAATAGTCAAAATGAGTGTAAGGATCAATAAATGGTTTGACTGCTTGTAAAAAATCATGCAACTTTGAGAAAATATATAAACTTTCTAATTTTTAAATCTTGTAAATCGTTTCAAATGAAAGACAATATTATTAGTATTTTTGTTGAGAAGGACTTTTTTTAATCAAAGTGTTTGGACAGTGAAATTTTATGCTCTACAACCATAACATTGCTTTTAAATTTGTCTCAGTGACCATAAAGTTAAAATAAAAAAACCAAAAAATTCAACTTGTGAATAAATAAATAATCATTGAATTTACTTTGAAAATCTAATTTCTAGCGCTTTTTAACTTGAAACACTATTTTTCAACTTGAAAATTTGATACGAAGTTGTTTTTTAATGGTTTTTCATGGTTTTATGATATGATTTTAGTTATATGGTATTCAGAATAATAAATCAATTAGATTAAAATTATGTTGAGCATTTAAAAGTGGTTGAAATTCAACGATATTTTTTCTTATATAACCCTCTTACGCCCTTGGTAGCTTACGTGCTTCATAAATTTATAACTTCAATCTGTAATTTCTCGAAAAATTAGAAAAAAAATTTTTCTCACACAAACCTTTTTTAAAAACTTTATTATATCAGTTCAATTTCCATCCAACATGTACAAGGTAACAAAAGTCAAACAAATCTCAATGTTGATCTTGGCCGGAAGATGTAAATATCTTATTTTCAAATGATATTACAGCGTATGTTCTGTTTTCCAACATATAAGCAAACAATATTAGGTTTTACGCCGACTCAATTTTTAGGTTAGAAATTTGACAGATTGGCTGCTCTGTTTACATTTTTTCACGTGTGTCTCATTGAAAATGTGTGTGCGTGTGCGCTCGTGACGCCACGCTGTAAAACCTAATTCCTAGTGGTGAATACTTCAGAAATAAATATTATCTGAATTAAACCTTGACATGAAATTTACAGACAATCTGATTAGTTCAATATGAACAGTAGATGGGAATAAATAAAATCAAATCAGGTTCTCCAATTATTATTTTTTGTATAATTTCAAAACATTGGTGCCAAACAGGTAGGAAAATGTATACTTCTGCTTGTATTTCGGGAATTCCCGGGAAATTTACAAATTTCCCGGGAAACGGGAAATATTTTTTTCCGGGAAATCCCGGGATTTTTTTTTCCCGGGACGGGAAATTGGACGCTCTACAAAAATGTGTACAGTTAAAAAATAAAAAAATAAAAAAAAATGTATTTTCTTTTTTAATTAAAATAATTACTTCTAAGAACAAAGTTGCACGCAAATCGTGGTAGGGTTAGAAAAACGAAAATGCAAAAAAGTATTTTTGGATTTCAACATAAATATAGCTATAAAAACTAAATTGAAGAAGAAATAACACTTTTGTCTGTGTACCTACTCCTGACTCCTACCCGGGCAGACGGTAATAACAAAATTAATAATATTTCAATAACAAATCCTGTTAAAATAACAAAAAGTGTTATTATTTTATCCTGAAGTTCAACTTCAAGAAGAAAAAATAATAACAGTTTCTGATAAAATAACAAAATTTGGTATTGAAGTGATATTATATTGAAAATGTTTAATAACACGCTGAGAAGAGGAAATGTTATACATTTCAAAAACTCTCCTAGTAACAAAATTTGGTATTCGTTCGGTATACTGACTTAGAAATAAAATTACCATAAATCGCACAAATGGAAAATTTTCTAAGTGTCCATAACACAATCTGTTATTATTTTTTCTGTTGTTAAATATGTTTCAATCTTTGGGATGATTTTGTCTAATTTCGTCGGGGTCATTATTTTGGCCATTAAATGGGGTCCTTAAGCTAAAATTATTCTGAAAAATTGAAATTTTGAAAGTTAAATTTTTTAATTATTTGATATACCCCCTAGAGGACTTTCTTTAAAATTGGCTAGAACTATGGGATAATTTTGACCAATTTCGTCGGGGTCATTATTTTGGCCATGAAATGGGGTTCTTAAGCTAAAATTATTCTGAAAAGTTGAAATTTTGAAAGTTGATTTTTTAAATTATTTGATATACCCTCTAGAGGATTTTCTTTAAAATTGGCTAGAACTATGGGATAATTTTGACCAATTTCGTCGGGGTCATTATTTTGGCCATGAAATGGGGTACTTAAGCTAAAATTATTCTGATAAGTTGAAATTTGAAAGTTGATTTTTTAAATTATTTGATATACCCTCTAGAGGACTTTCTTTAAAATTGGCTAGAACTATGGGATAATTTTGACCAATTTCGTCGGGGTCATTATTTTGGCTATGAAATGGGGTCCTCAAGCTAAAATTATTCTGAAAAGTTGAAATTTTGACAGTTGATTTTTTTTAATTATTTGATATACCCCCTAAAGGACTTTGTTTAAAATTGGCTAGAACTATGGGATAATTTTGACCAATTTCGTTGGGGTCATTATTTTGGCCATGAAATGGGGTCCTTAAGCTAAAATTATTCTAAAAAGTTGAAATTTTGAAAGTTGATTTTTTTTAATTATTTGATATACACCCTAAGGGACTTTGTTTAAAATTGGCTAGAACTATGAAATAATTTTGACCAATTTTATCGGGGTCATTTATTTCACCATGAAATGGGGTTTCAAGCTAAAATTAATCCGATAAAATTAACTTTTGAGAGTTCATTTTTTTAAAATTTTGTTATATCCCCTAACGGAATTGATTTATTTATTGAGAATTTTTTAAGTGTGAATAACAAAAACTGTTATTATTTTCACAGAGCCAGGAAGTCGGAGCTGACGTTGAAGTTCGAGCTGGAGTGAGACCTCGGAGACTGCATCGGATTCAGCAAATTTTCAGCAACTTTTACTTGGAGTCGGAATCCGTGAAGTCGGGTATTTTTAGAGAGCTTAAGTCGTCGTTGACGTCATATCCTGCATCCAGAGTCGGAGTCTTCAAAGTATGGATTCAAAGTCGCTTGGAGGTACCCGACTCTGCAGCCCTGACTAGTACAGAGGAGTTATGGCAACTGCAGGTTTATTTGCAAATTACAAATAAACCAAAACAATAACTTTTTTTGTTATGGAGACATACCAGTTCAATAACATTTTTTGTTATTATGCTGCTTCACCTTTCCGCACAAAATAACAAATCTTGTTATTCCTTCATGATTCCTTCTGTGTTATTGGTTTGATATTGCAATAACAGCATAATAACAGTTTAAGTTATTCTTCGAACAAATCTTTGTTATTGATTTTTGTTATTTTAACAACTAATCCGATCATCCCAATAACATATTTCGATCTTCTCACAATATCAAAAACTGACCTTCCCAAGTTATTTCCGTCTGCTCGGGTAATCATAACCTACAACTTTGCCGAAGACACAAAATCGATCAGAAAATCTCTTTTAAAAGTTACAGATTTTAGAATATTCACGTGCCCATTTTGACCAGACCAGAGCAAAATTGTATGGAGCCTACTTTTGAAATCGCCTCATTTTATTATTTTATATTTTTTTCTATTGAAATTATTTGAAATTTTCTATTGTTTTTAAACATTTATGTGGGGTTTAACCCATTGGCTGTTCACTTACATATCTAACATTTATTTTTCTTCCACTACCCCCAAATCCCATCAAAGGGTTAAATTCATCACTATAAGCAAGCCCCAGGTGAGCAGGTTTAATTGAATTGTTTAGTCGCTCAATCAACTACGCACCGCTCTCTCCTGGTGAGTCGTTATTTGAACTTGCCATTATCCAGCCGGTCGGGGTTGTACAACTTAGAACTCCAGGTGGTAACACCATTTCTTCCCCCACCCCCTCCCGCTTGCCAGGACCATTTGCCTGCCAGCTGGTGAAAACGCCGCATAAAACGCAAACCAGCAGCATTTATCGATCGATCAAATTTCCATCTCCATTGCAAGCGGTTTCCTCTCGCGCGCGCTTGGTTGCCTTAATGATTTCCATCGAACCTCATCAAAGCTGCTACCTGGTGGGACAGAGCAGGGGCGGTGGTGGCGCTTCCAGGGTTAATTTGCGTAATTTGGCTCAAAGTTTGTGTGGAATCAATATGGAAAATTGGAAAGCCACCAGCGGTGAAGCCTCACAAAAATGTGGGGTTTTGGGGGATGAGAAGAGTGTAATTGTGTCGGTATGGTGTATGAATTTAAGCAGCTGAATAAACCAATAACACCTGCTGCTGACGTTTTACCACTCTGAGTGAAGGCAAACAGGCTATTTGTTCTAATCAGCTGCAAGACTAGGGAATATTAAGACAGATACACAATGTTTGCAAAACAAACTGCTCTGCACAAACTGCTTCAGGATTTGGGAAAAAGTTCAATTTCCGGAGGTTTGTTTGCTTTGAAATTAAATAAATCAAGTAATCTCAATGTTTGCACTCATGTTGATTTGATTTTTTTGTTATTTCAATATTAAACTTTCAAAAATGATATTTTAATCATTAGGATATCAAGTAAGTATCACCTCAGATTGAGAAGATTACATTGTTTTTTCAAGATTCTTCAAGGATCATCAAACTTGTTTTTCCAAGTACCCACCTGTAGTTGTTTCTGACCATTTTTTTCGCCCAAACGTTCGAGTGTCCTGCGCTGATTGGCACTCTTCACATTTTAGCAAAAATCACATAAAGAAAGCTCAAAAGCCGGTGGCGGTACTCACTTATTGAACCGGAAGCCTCGTTATTGTGCTGGCGGAACCACTTCACAGCGCTAGGGAGGAGCCTCCGGCGAGCGGAAGTTCATTTTCGTTTATTCAAATGTCAATGGTGAGGAATCACCTGGAGATCACTCTCGTGAACTTTCCGAGGCAAGCGACCGCGATTTTAAGTGTGTGTATCGAAATCGGCGCAAATCAAAACTCGAAAACACTCAGAATTTGTCTGGTTTGAAGTGCTCCCACGTTCTGCGATATCTTTTGCCCTGACGGTATGTAAACGTGTATCGGGGAAGGCATGCTGCCACAAAGACTCAGTTTCATCTTGTTGCGATGTGTAAGTTTTTCCAACATCTATCGTCGTCAAGGATCGTTACTACTAGAGAACGATGAGAGTTTGTCGTACAAAAGTTGGACTTTTTGCTCGTTCTGCTTTGGAGAATTCCCTTTGTTCACTTTTTCAGAGTGTTTCTTCAAGATCTCTCTTTACATAAAATTACTCTTTGAACAATAGACGGCAAAGTGAAGGTTGAATTTCTCTTCATTTTCTTTAACTTCAATCTATTCCCACTATTTCACGCTGATCAACGATAATTCACATTTAAGTCTATCAAATATTAAATTATGCCAGATTTACTGCATTTAATTTCCAATAAATCAACCGCAGGATGTGCAAGATTGAATCTTCAACCTCGTTGAAACAACTTCCCCGACCGAGTTTCCCACCGACGCCGGCTGCAACAGGTACCCCGTATCTTGAACATTGGCCGACCGATGACGCCAATGTTTTCCGGAACCTATCGCAGAGACGCTATACTTGCTACTGAACCGTATGAAGTATACAGAGTGAACGAGCGAATGTGTTTATTATCGTCATAAATTCCGGCACGCCCAAACGAGTACATAGCCAGTGGAGGCATCATCGCCGCCGTTTGACGTATTCTTTCCGGGTTTCCCTCCTCCGGGGGGTGGTCAACTGCCTTTCCAAAGGCTGGCGCACGCTATCTGACAGCAATTTCCTTCCTGTGTGCAAAACGCGATGCTCTCAGTAAGTTTGAATGCTAGAAAAATAAAGGTTCAATAAACTCTACATCTACAAAAATAGAAAACAATCTGAAATAAAAAAAACCATCTTCAATTTTTAAAGGAATTTCTGTTCGATTTGTGGCCCATTTGAAATGTTAGTCTTGATCCAAAAAATCCAAAAAAAAATCACAAATGTTTACTTTTCAACATTGAAAATTGGACTATTAGTTTCTGAGATATTGGCACACCCAGAACTGGGCATCGGTATACGAGAGGATAAAGAGCACGGTTTGGTAGTAAAATGGCATTGTGAACGGACGGAAAGGATAAATCCCGAAATAACTGAGAGTACAGTCATCCCACATATTCGGAACGGTTTCCAGATCGGCCAATGTTCAAAAAATCATAGCAAATCGATAATTGAACTTAATGATTCACTTTTACCTTTATTTGAAAGCTTTTCTTGCGATCTTTCGAATGCAGTATCGAACATCTGCAAATTTTAAGTTTTATATGAAGTTTTTGAAGAATTACTTTGACCCTTGAAATCCACAAATTCGGAACACTTTTTTCTTACGAATGTAAACAAACTTTGGATCTCTCCAGGAGTACATATTTATTACCAAATAATGACTTCACACACTGAAACCAATGAAACTCAAGCTTAGTGATGTTTTATACATGGTTTGATAACTTTTTTTGTGAAAATATCTGTTAAATTCAGGTGTTCCACAATTGTGGAAGGCACAATAACATCCCACAATTATGAAACAGGCCATTTGTAGGCAGTGTTTTGCTGCTATAGACAAAATAGTCTTGGAATGAAGTTTTTTGTTCAGAAAGTACTACTTTTACTATTTCACTAGTTAGATAATGTCCAAATGAAGGTTCTAAAAATAGTAAGGTCGACAGAAAAGCTACTTTTGGCATGCTATTGACAAATTATCATAAAAGTGTTCCGAACTTGTGGGTGTTCCGAATATGTGGGATGACTGTACTTTACGCGTGGGTTCATTTTCCAAAAAAATCACCCTTCAAAAAAAAAATGTCGAGGCCGAGACTCGAACCCGAGACCTTCGACAAAATGAACTGCGCCTTTGCCGTATCGGCCACCACGGTTCGGTGGTTAAGTGGCGATCATTTGCTCATACAGTATATAAAAAAAAGTATTTACACCCCTTGGGCACTATGTAGGTCATTCCTTCGCAAGTGACCACGCGTCCAACATCGACCTTCACAAATTCTGCTCATATTTGGCATGGGGGTTGTTTTTGCCCCAAAAACAAAGAATCCAAAGTTTGGTGACATTTGGGCCACCCCCGCGCTCATGGCACCCCCCTCTTTTTCTGAGATTTTTGAAAAACCTCATTTTTAAAATGCATTTTGCTAAAAGAAAAGTTTACAAAACGTGAACTTTTGGGTATGCATATTTGAAGATTTTTTGACGTAGAATCGAATGGCGTACTCAAAATTTACGTACAGTGTTGCCAGATATGAAAATTTTGCGCTTTAAGTTTTTAAAATGCTTTTTTAACCCTTTGGACGAGCACTTACGGGAAAACTGACAATTGCATTCGATTGCTGAGAGTTTTTTAAATTCAATCAAAACCTCAGGGTAAAATGAATATTTCTTGAGATACCGTACACTGGAGTGACTTTGATAGCCCGGGGTGACTTTGATAGGTTTTTCGAATGCCCATCAAATGAATATCTAAACATTTTTGAAAATTTTGAGTATGTAAGCATTAAGTGATAGCTTATTATCGAACATATATGCAAAAATGTGACTGTTACATTGGATGTATCAAAATTAGTGGCCAAATCAAATTTCTATCAATGTCACCCCGGGCTATCAAAGTCTCTCCAGTTTACGGTATCACATTTTTAAGTTGGAAAGCTCTGTATTGCACAGCAAATGTTTTACTTAACCATCAAATTTCAACAGTACATTGCGTGAGAGCATAGTAGGCCTTGAAATTTGAATATTCTTTTTTTCAATTTCTTAACGGAAGCAAGTTAATGTCCCAAAATTGTATATATATATATGTATGTATTGTATGCATGTATGTATTTATGTATGTAAGTATTGTATGTATGCATTTGAACCCCCGTCTTGGCAGGACTTGGTGTGGTTCACGGATATAAGAAAATTACAAAATGTTTAATTTCGAGCGCTTCAACAGGAATTTTCTAGTTTTATTGCCTCAGAAGATAGCCTGCTTATTTGGTTAGGGTTGGTGGGTCCAATTTTTACTAGAAGGATTTTTGGATTTTTTTGGCAAAATTTAAAAACATGCTCAAAAAATTAACCTATATATTTTTGGGATCAATTCCTAGCGCTTTGCGATGTTCTACAAAGTTGTTCCCCGGATAAAAATATTTGAGAATTTTGACAATAAGAAATTTTTTTAGCATTTTGGGAAACTTTGTCGAAGAAGATGTTAAAAGTGAAAATTCCCCATAGTAAATTAATTAAAGTTCCATTCTAACTTCAGGTCAAAACAAAAAAAAAATGTGGTTTTTGTCTCCTTAGGCCGTTGCAAATATTTTTTAAGGTTTAAATCGCCCCCCTACCTCCTCTTCAAAGTCGGTCCAAAAAATCAGGAGGCACAATTTTTTTTCAAAAATCTTCAAAATTTTAATGGAATTAGAAGTCTATTCAACTGAAAATAATTTGATATTTTTTTTCTGCGTTTAAAATCACTTTTAGCATGTCTGAGACAGATCAAAAATATTTTGAATTTTAGTGAAATTCTGTTGTACAGTATGTAAAGCAAACTTTTTTTGTCAATACTAGATATTTTCAAATCTAATGATAGCAAAACATCTGGGCAGGTGTAAAATGCACTTAAAACACTTTTACCATTGAAATATCAATACCACGGCTTGTATTTTAAATTGTTGTATATTTTTGCCTTTCTTGCAAAAGAAAGGTTTAAGGATTGCTTTTGAAAAAACGCTTTAATCCTATTACTAATTTGAAGGTTTTAATGCGCTCTTTCGATTGAATTTTGGCCCGAAACCTGGAACTCAAAGCCTGATTTTTTAGAGGTATTTTTCTGAAATACTTGTGCGATGTCTGTATCCGCTTTTAAAAATTTGTGTCTTCCATCATTGGAAAACCGCTCGCAAAACCCACAGTTTTTATATTTCAGATTTGTAGTAGTGGGGTCGGAGACGAACATTCGATTTTTCGATTCACTATGTTTGACCAGTAAATATGGTCAAAGACATTTTTAGAGATATTTTTTGGACTATTTTACAGTTAACACTTGGTTAACACTATCAAATTAAAAGAATTCAGTTTCAAACAAAAAGTGACGTGAGCGGGGCGGGGTCGGGGGCAGCTTACAGGCCAGGTGATAGGCGACACTATCGGGGGATCACTTTCCGAGGTGAACGTCCAATCGGACGGAATTAAATAACGCGGCGCACTTTTGGGAGCAAAACTCGACCGATCTGTGCGAGTGCAGATGCAGAAACTTTATTGGTGGCGATTTCAAAAATTTCTTCTTTATTACCCTTTTCCTCTTCCTTCTTCATTCGTAGGTGACGTAGGTGACAGTTCTCGCTGTCATCTACACCTCCTGTCATTCGTCCAAACTTATCTCGATAGCGCTGTGCGCTATTTGTGTTTTGTGTACAGGGATAATTCAATTTTGAATCGTAACAAATATTTTACAAATTTTCGATAGTACCATCATCAGGGATGACATTGGGTCTGGGGGGTGAGATTGGACCACACAAAAAGGAAAAAAAAAGTATGACCCAATCTCACCCCACAGACCCAATGTCACCCCTGATGACGGTAATAAATAAAGTATTTAATGATACTTTTTGTTGTAAAATTTTGGAAAATGGGCTTGAAATTTGTTTTTTTTTTTATTTATTTTGAACGAATATGTCTTAATTTACTAATAGCTCTTGCGTCTTTACCATGTTTGCCGTTTTCCGATGTCTGCCATTTCACGAAACAGGGGTTTTTGAGTATAATTCATAATTGGAAAAACACTTCTGATAATAAAGCAATTAAACGGTTCAAGTTACTGGAACTGATAATGTTTTGCGAAAGTCCCCAAACAAACCAGTCTGCTCTGCTACCATTCCAAGTACGTTGCGGTCCAGGGTACTTCCTAGATTATTGATATTAATTTCATGTGGTTTCCATGCCACTTAATAGACACATCCCTCACCTCAATCAACCGCCTGTTGCGAGTCACATTTTCCAGAAATGATGGATCAGTAAGTTGAGCACAAACAAAAAAAAAAACAACGCAAAAAATATAAATGATCTAATTATCGTTTTGATGTGTTTGCGAGGCAACGTTTTGGCGCGTCAAACGTGATAATTAGAGATGGATCATCATCGCCGTCGTCTTGGACGTCGCGAGCGGTGCGAATTCCTTCCTGCCCAAGCTAATTAACTCACTCCCCCGCAGCAATGGAATTTAAAGTTGATTCACTGATCGGCCAGTAATGGAATGAAAATTCACCGCCGGAGATTCGCTTGCTCACGCAGCTGGAAATAAATTTGCCCTCTTATCAGCGCCGGGCCGTCATGCAAAACATAAACAATCGAGGTTAGACATTATCTCAAACACGCAGGCAGTTGGAAGGGGGGGGGGGGGGGGATTGGGGCTCTGAGTCAAGTGTTTGTTTTGCGAATCCAAGTGGTTTAGCATCGGTTTAGCTACTGGTTTAGTAGCTGCTAATGCAGTTTGATCGCACGGTAAATGATTGCTAATTGAGTGGATATTTTATCAGGCTTTAAATAAGGTAAAGGGTCAATGTAGTTTGTAAACAAATAGTACATCTCGCTTACATGAGTGAATAGTAACATTAAAAATGAAAAAGATGATACAATTGTTTACAATATAACAAATGAAAAATTACGTTGTTTTTTTTTCTACATATATATTGAACACAATCAATGACTATTTTATGTATTTGATTGACAACCCTAGGAGCATGGGAAATTTACTTACCGTAAACTGGGGTCAATCGGGACACATGGGGCGAATTGGGACAGCAGTTTTAACCATGTTGGAGCACAATGTTTTGATTTTTCCGGTTGGTTTCGGTTAGAACAGACTCAGGCCAACAAAATGTGTACATCCATTTCCAAATTTAAAAGCTTTAAGTGCTCTAAAAACTGCTGTCCCTATTCAGACTGTAGTCCAGATTCACCCCAGATTACGGTACTTACTTTACTGCCCAAAGATTTCTTTATTGTTTTTTTCCCGCGCTCAGAGAGACTTTAGTTCTTTTGTGGTGTTCTTCAATCATTTTTGAGTACTTTCTTTATATGAATTTATTTTGTTTTTTTTTTTTCATTGTATAGTTTAGGCATATTCTACACACTTCAATTATTTTCTGTTTTTCATTATTTTTCAATATTTTTTCGGTGGCCAAACATTTTACAAATAAAATTAAACTGTTAGCTTTTCAATTCATGAAGCCAAAGTTATCCCCAAAAAACATATTGTTATCAAAACATTGGCAAAGTCACATGCAATAGTCCAACATTAAATAAAGCTTTAAAACCTGCGCCACTTTCAGTTATTCAACTGTTAAAAATTGTGTTAGCACTCTCGCGCTCTCGCAAGAAAAAAAATCCTCTCTCGCCGCGAGTTCCGTGCTGTCAAGAAAAACTCGCCGATTCCCCGTGCTCATCTCCGCTTGCGAACGGGTGCGAAAAGGAACGGACTCTAGAACGGACTACAAGTTCTCCCGGTCGCTCGCGAGTGACAAAAGTTTTGCTTCTTCTCGCTCGAATTCCAACACTGGTTAAAATCGTAAGATATGTGATTGTATTGGAACTTAAAAAGAATCTGGAGTTTTTTTTAAAAGGTCCAATAAAACAAATTTCTAGTTTTTGCTTTTTGGGTGTTTTTTTAATACCCCTGACTCAAGGCGGTTTCAAAAACACCCAAAAAGCAAAAACTAGAAATTTGGTTTATTGGTCCTTTTCAAAAAAAAAAAATCTAGAAATGTAGAACAAACCAGATTGCTGATTTCAGAGTTTATGTTTCGTTGTTTGTGCATTCGTAATAAAAGCAAACTTTCATTTTGTATATTTCTTATCTACTTTCAGGTAATGTGTTGATTAAGAATTAATCATTTTTGGCGTTCATCTCGATTATAAACGTATGACAGCAGCAGATAAAGGTTTGTGTTTGTATCTATTAAAAATACCAACATACGATCATTACCGTAGGCACCTTACTAGCTTTTTAATGCTTTAAATAAAAGTTTCATGTTTTTGGAAGAATAATTCCTTAGAAAAAAACATATTTTCTAAACCGCAGACCAACAAAAAAATTTGTCGGGATCGACCCACACGATTTCCCTTTTATTAATTGGGTGATCTTTTTTTTTAGAATACGTGAGAAAAAAAAAGTTAATGTACCGTTGTGATGCTTGCGTGAGCTTTAGTCTCTCAATTTGTACACTGTACATTTTACCTCTCATTCCGTGCACTTTTTCCTCTCGGATGGGTGCTGCACTATTGGTGCCTTCGGTATGCCTAAAGAAGCTATTTTGCATCATTAGTTTGTCCATATAATTTTCCATACAAATTTGGCAGCTGTCCACACAAAAATGATATGTGAAAATTCAAAAATCTGTATCTTTTGAAGGAATTTTTTGATCGATTTGGTGTCTTCGGCAAAGTGGTAGGTATGGATATGGACTAAACCGAAAAAAATGATACACGGTAAAAAAATTGGTGATTTTCAATTTTACTTTTTGTCACTAAAACTTGATTTGCAGAAAAACACTATTTTTAAGTTTTTTTATTTTTTGATATGTTTTAGAGGACATAAAATGCCAACTTTTCAGAAATTTCCAGAATGGACAAAAAATCTTTGACTAAATTATGATTTTTTGAATCAATACATTTTTTACAAAAAATCAAATATTGATCGCAAACATTTTTCAAATTCATTTTTCGATGCAAAATTGAGTGCAATTTTGATAAAGTGCACCGATTTCAAGTTATAACCATTTTTAGGGATTTTTTTTTTTTTTCAAAATAGTCTTAGTTATTAATTTTTCAAAAAAAGTGCCCATGTTTACCAACTATTGAAAGAAATATTTTTGAAAAGCTGAGAAAATTCTTTATATTTTGCTTTTTTGGACTTTGTTGATACGACCCTTAGTTGCTGAGATATTGCCATGCAAAGGTTTAAAAACAAGAAAATTGATGTTTTCTAAGTCTCACCAAAACAACTCACCATTTTCTAATGTCGATATCTCAGCAACTAATGGTCCAATTTATAATGATAAAATATGAAACATTCGTGAAATTTTCCGATCTTTTCGAAAAAAATATTTTCAAAAACTTTAAATTAAGACTAACATTTCAAAAGGACCAAAAATTCAATATTACGCCCTTTTGATATGTTAGTCTTGATTTAAAATTCCTAAAAATATTTTTTTTGAAAAGACAGTACCAAAAATTTTTTGAAATTTATGTCCCTCAACTCTAATAAAAAAAAATAACAAGCCATTCTATAAACATTTTAATGAGAAAAGAGTTTTAAAATGCATTTTACGCATCCCCAGCTGTATTGCAATCATTAGTTTTCAAAATATCGAAGTATAGAGGATTTGCAGCAAAGCTTAAAGACACATGTCGCCACCTATGAATAAATAGCGTAATCCTATGATTTTTCGAAAAAAATGTGTTTTTACCTTCAAAATCAACATTTTTAGTGAACTTATGCCGGATTCGGACGAGAAAAATTATTTCCAACAATTTGGTGTACAACTTTCCAATATTTGTTTGATTTTTCTATGAGGAAATTGTAAATTTAGTAAAAGATAGTAATTCGAACTATTTGGCAACAAAGTCTGTTAAAAATCAATAAAAATTGTTGAATATACGTTAACATATCTGTTATCAACTATATAACTGTTTATTTCATTGATTTATACGGGGAAAGCAAGGGGAGGTCACTCCCAACAATGTTCATCGATATAAAATTCGATGCCATTTAAATGCAAGCAATGCGCATCGAAATTAATGTTTACACATCTCAATTCATCTATGTAGTCCGTTGGACGTTTTTGTCTAGAAAGCCTGGGTTAGAGACCCTCCACATCCTTAAACATGGTTCTCCCACGTTCCCTCCAAGCATCATTGTCCGGTTCAACTATTACCAAGCCATGGACCCGCGGCAGCACGAGCTGGCAGTGTTTATTCATGTCATGGGTATGCGTAGTCAACGCTACCTACTGTGTCACCTCCACCCTTCTCGGTATACAGCATGGTGGCCGATGTCAACGCTACCTACTGTCATGTTTGTTGCATATTTTCGGGGCACGAAAATAGCAAAAAAAGAACCCACATGAGTACTCTCTCAACGACATTACGTGCACAACGTACCCGTCGAATCGGAGCAAACCATTCGAGCTCGAAAAGGCAACCTGAGCGGATCAAGGTATAACCTTTCACCAACTCGCAATTCCTTTCCTGACACCATTAGCATCTATGGGGCAAAAAAAAAGGCACGCCCTGCAGTGCAGAGCGTGCCTAGTTCACTAAGGCTTCGCATATCTGACGCGCTGTGAGATCCAATCGTCGGGATGCCAGCAGGGAACGAGTACTGGGTACTCAACTGCTGGCGACGAAAGGAGTAATTTCACAACGAACCCCTAGGGTACTGTGCTCTGAGCAACCGATGTAGAATCAATCGTCAGTGGTAGCACAGCTGTGTTGCGTTCAATGCCGTGCCCTGGTGATATGATCTCTATTAGATCATTTCTTAACACGCCGAGGGCTTCGCGTATCTGACGCACGATGAGATCATTCGTCGGGATGCCAGCAGGGAACGAGTACTAGGTACTCGGCTGCTGGCGACGAAAGGAGGTACATCTCACATGCTTTGTCAAACGACGAACTCTCAGGTACTGTGCTCTGAGCAACCGATGTAGAATCAATCGTCAGTGGTAGCACAGCTGTGTTGCGTTCAATGTCGTGCCCTGGTGATATGATCACTATTAGATCATTTCTTAACACGCCGAAGGCTTCGCGTATCTGACGCGCTATGAGATCATTCGTCGGGATGCCAGCAGGGAACGAGTACTAGGTACTCGACTGCTGGCGACGAAAGGAGGTCATTTCACATGCTTTGTCAAACGACGAACCCTCAGGTACTGTGCTCTGAGCAACCGATGTGGAATCAATCGTCAGTGGTAGCACAGCTGTGTTGCGTTCAATGCCGTGCCCTGGTGCCGTGCCCTGTTGCCGTGTCCTAGTGATATGATCACTATCATATCACCTACCTCTTAACACGCCGAGGGCTTCGCATATCTGACGCGCTGTGAGATCAATCGTCGGGATGCCAGCAGGGAACGAGTACTAGGTACTCGACTGCTGGCGACGAAAGGAGGTCATTTCACATGCTTTGTCAAACGACGAACCCTCAGGTACTGTGCTTTGAGCAACCGATGTGGAATCAATTGTCAGTGGTAGCACAGCTGTGTTGCGTTCAAAATCGACCATGAACCTGTAGTGCCTGAATGACAAACTCGTCACTCTAATGCTGCAACTACAAAGTTCACCTTACCTCTGACGTTATTACCGATGATTTGCTTCGCGTGACAGCACTGGTGTACTCATGCAGCGATAGAGTCGTAGGACTCTATCACCGGGAATCGAACCAACTGAAGCCGTACCTCTACTGCTTGGTTGAATTCGACTCGTTAGCGTTCAAATAGTACGTGCTCAGGCGTTTCCAAGCATTTGCCTCGCGTAACAGCACTGGTGTACTCATGCAGCGATAGAGTCGTAGAACTCTATCACCGGGAATCGAACCAACTGAAGCCGTACCTCTACTGCTTGGTTGAATTCGACTCGTTAGCGTTCAAATAGTACGTGCCTTAGCTTAGCATTTACGGTCTTTTCGCAGGGTAGCCATACGACTGCCTTCTGCTTTGCCATGGGTATGGTCAAACAAGAAACACTGTTTAATGGGTTGCACAGTATTGTGCGCGGATGATCAGCCGCACCGTACGTGAGTGTACGGACCACGCGAACCGGTGGTAGCGCATGTGGTATACGCGGACATAGGACGAACCTGCCGCACACGTTTGCGCTCGGTACCGCGATATAGGCTGACCAGCCAGGTATCGTTCACCCGATTGATGAGTATGTGCCGAACTTGTCGACACTGGTGCTCTCGAATGGGTGATACAAAACAACACATCACGCTCCAGAGATACGTGAAGCTTTGTAATGATCCTTCCGCAGGTTCACCTACAGAAACCTTGTTACGACTTTTACTTCCTCTAAATCATCAAGTTCGGTCAACTTCAGCGATTCAAATGTAATCCGGGAAGGACTAGCAAATGTTCACCTTCAAAGACCTCACTAAATAATCCATCGGTAGTAGCGACGGGCGGTGTGTACAAAGGGCAGGGACGTAATCAACGCTAGCTATTGACCAGCACTTACTGGGAATTCCAGGTTCATATGGACCATTTCAATCCATAATCCCGACTAAATGAGCATTTCAGTGATTTCCCGCGCCTTTCGGCGTAGGGTACACGCTGCTGCTCACATTGTAGCGCGCGTGCAGCCCAGAACATCTAAGGGCATCACGGATCGCTCAATCTCATTTTGCTCATCACAAGCAGATTATCAACCTCAATGAGTTGATGTATTATCAGGTCACACTACACCGCCGGTGGATGGATCGCGCACGACCGTGCGAACGGCCGACGTGCCCATCCGGCCGACGGGATCAACATCTGACTGCTGATAGCGTTCTATTTAATTTGATTGAGTCACCATGCACCACTACCCTTAATTTGGAGAAAGAGCTATTAATCTGTCTTACCTCAATAAGTTCGGACCTGGTAAGTTTTCCCGTGTTGAGTCAAATTAAGCCGCAGGCTCCACTCCTGGTGGTGCCCTTCCGTCAATTCCTTCAAGTTTCAACTTTGCAACCATACTTCCCCCGGAACCTAATTTTGGTTTCCCGGAAGCTACTGAGAGCACCATGATGTAGCGTCTCCCAATTGCTAATTGGCATAGTTTACGGTTAGAACTAGGGCGGTATCTTATCGCCTTCGATCCTCTAACTTTCGTTCTTGATTAATGAAAGCATCCATGGCAAATGCTTTCGCTTTAGTCAGTCTTACGACGGTCTACGAATTTCACCTCTCGCGCCGTAATACTAATGCCCCAACTACTTCTGTTAATCATTACCTCTTGATCTGATTACAAACCAACGAAACGTAAGACCGAGGTCATATTCCATTATTCCATGCAAAAATATTCGCGGCCATTGATTGGCCTGCTTGAAGCACTCTAATTTGTTCAAGGTAATCTCAGCTGGGTTGGTGAAAACACTGTACCTGATAGGCAAGCGCCACCATATAGGCACCCAGTCTTATAGTCGCAACAATCCAGTGACCTACTACCATCATTAGGAGTAGCACCCGTGTTGGACAATAATAAACTTCGAACGTTTAAACCGCAACAATTTTAATATACGCTAGTGGAGCTGGAATTACCGCGGCTGCTGGCACCAGACTTGCCCTCCACTTGATCCTTACCGAAGGATGTATGCTCGGTTCATTCCAATTATAAAACATCATAAAAGAGTCTTATATTGTTATTTCTCGTCACTACCTCCCCGTGCCGGGATTGGGTAATTTACGCGCCTGCTGCCTTCCTTGGATGTGGTAGCCATTTCTCAGGCTCCCTCTCCGGAATCGAACCCTGATTCCCCGTTACCCGTTGCAACCATGGTAGTCCTCTATACTACCATCAATAGTTGATAGGGCAGATATTTGAAAGATCTGTCGCCGGTGCGAGACCATGCGATCAACAAAATTATCCAGATTTCAACTCAAGCATCACGAAGGACGATCGGTTTGACTAATAATTGCACAGGTTCCGCGAGGTCCCTGCATATTGCATGTATTAGCTCTAGATTTTCCACAGTTATCCAAGTAACTAGGTGAATGATCTTGTAAATTATAGCTGTTATACTGAGCCTTATGCGGTTTCACATTAAAACTGTTTGTACTTAGACATGCATGGCTTAACCTTTGAGACAAGCGTATACTACTGGTAGGATCAACCAGAATTCGTCAACATTATCACGTCACGCAATGCGGGCATGGGGTGGCGGGACCAGGCGAGGTCCGCGCGCACCACCGTCTCATATAGTGTGTGTGTGTGTAATGGAAATTACCTCACTCTTCCAACCTCACCACAACGCTCTTCCATCGTAAGACGTTGTTCCTCGATGTCGTATCATGCGCGCAATACAATCGTCAAAAGATTCCCATTCGTTTCGTGCGGCAAGCGCTGCAGAACTTGAACACTCTCTCAACACATAATACTCGCTACGATCGCCGACTAGCAGCGTGGTAGCCGTATGACGTTCATGTTAACAAAACACGGTCTCGCTCAAACATCACCTCACAGCCGAACCTCTCCCATTCCTTTCCGTGTCGCACCACCTCTCACCATAGCCACAGGGCCAAGGCGCGCCCTGGTGCAGAGCGTGCCTAGTGCGCACCGCTCCGCATAATCATGACGCTCCTGGTTCGATGGTATAATTTCCATATGCACACGACAGCCCTCATATCGACTCATGCGTCAGAGTGCACTCGACTCACCTAGCCGGGTAGTCTCAGCGGGCGTACGCTCATACGGTGGGACCGGTCTGAATTGTAGCGCACTCTCGGTGGTAGATACGTGCATGCATCTCAGTGGCACCACTCCGCAGAACCGCGTATGACGTTCCCGGTTCGATGGTGTAATTTCCATATACGGCCGATGCGTCGCGTATCTGACGCACAATGTACCGTCCCAGCCGGGTAGTCTCAGCGGGCGTACGCTCATACGGTGGGACCGGTCTGAATTGGCGCACTCTCGGTGGTAGATACGTGCATGCTCTCCAGTGCGCACGAACTCCTCAGAACCGTGTATGAGTTCCCGATGTGGAATCAATTTCATATAGCACATCAACTCGTGCCCAGGTGGATCACTATTAGTGCTTCGCTATCTGACGCGCTATGAGATCATTCGTCGGGATAGTACTACTCGACTGCTGGCGACGGTCATTTCACACAAACGACGAGCCCTCATATACTCATGCTCTGAGCAACCGACTCACCTCAATGTACCGTCAGTGGTAGTCTCAGCGGGCGTACGCTCATACGGTGACCGGTCTGAATTGTAGCGCGTGTCCTGGTGATATGATCACCATCACCTACCGCTTAACACGCCGAGGGTTCGCATATGACGCGCTGTGAGATCCAATCGTCGGGATGCCAGCAGGAACGAGTATAGGTACTCGACTGCTGGCGACGTCATTTCACATCAAACGACGAACCCTCAGGTACAGTGCTTTGACAACCTCAATTGTCAGTGGTTGTGTTGCGTTCAAAATCGACCATGAACCTGTAGTGCCTGAATGACAAACTCGTCACTCTAATGCTGCAACTACAAAGTTCACCTTACCTCTGACGTTATTACCGATGATTTGCTTCGCGTGACAGCACTGGTGTACTCATCGATAGACGTAGGACTCTATCACGGGAATCGAACCAACTGAAGCCGTACCTCTACTGCTTGGTTGAATTCGACTCGTTAGCGATGTCGTGCTCAGGCGTTTCCAAGCATTTGCCTCGCGTAACAGCACTGGTGTACTTGGCGATAGAGTCGTAGAACTCTATCACCGGGAATCGAACCAACTGAAGCCGTACCTCTACTGCTTGGTTGAATTCGACTCGTTAGCGTCAAATAGTACGTGCCTTAGCTCGAGCATTTACGGTCTTTCGCAGGGTAGCAATACGACTGCCTTCTGCTTTGCCTCAAACAAGAAACACTGTTGTAATGGGTTGCACATGTATTGTGCGCGGATGATCAGCCGCACCGTACGTGAGTGTACGGACCACGCGAACCGGTGGTAGCGCATGTGGTATACGCGGACATAGGACGAACCTGCCGCACACGTTTGCGCTCGGTACCGCGATATAGGCTGACCAGCCAGGTATCGTTCACCCGATTGATGAGTATGTGCCGAACTTGTCGACACTGGTGCTCTCGAATGGGTGATATCACGCTCCAGAGATACGTGAAGCTTTGTAATGATCCTTCCGCAGGTTCACCTACAGAAACCTTGTTACGACTTTTACTTCCTCTAAATCATCAAGTTCGGTCAACTTCAGCGATTCAAATGTAATCCGGGAAGGACTAGCAAATGTTCACCTTCAAAGACCTCACTAAATAATCCATCGGTAGTCGGGCGGTGTGTACAAAGGGCAGGGACGTAATCAACGCTAGCTATTGACCAGCACTTACTGGGAATTCCAGGTTCATATGGACCATTTCAATCCATAATCCCGACTAAATGAGCATTTCAGTGATTTCCCGCGCCTTTCGGCGTAGGGTACACGCTGCTGCTCACATTGTAGCGTGCAGCCCAGAACATCTAAGGGCATCACGGATCGCTCAATCTCATTTGCTCATCACAAGCAGATTATCAACCTCAATGAGTTGATGTATTATCAGGTCACACTACACCGCCGGTGGATGGATCGCGCACGACCGTGCGAACGGCCGACGTGCCCATCCGGCCGACGGGATCAACATCTGACTGCTGATAGCGTTCTATTTAATTTGATTGAGTCACCATGCACCACTACCCTTAATTTGGAGAAAGAGCTATTAATCTGTCTTACCTCAATAAGTTCGGACCTGGTAAGTTTTCCCGTGTTGAGTCAAATTAAGCCGCAGGCTCCACTCCTGGTGGTGCCCTTCCGTCAATTCCTTCAAGTTTCAACTTTGCAACCATACTTCCCCCGGAACCTAATTTTGGTTTCCCGGAAGCTACTGAGAGCACCATGATGTAGCGTCTCCCAATTGCTAATTGGCATAGTTTACGGTTAGAACTAGGGCGGTATCTTATCGCCTTCGATCCTCTAACTTTCGTTCTTGATTAATGAAAGCATCCATGGCAAATGCTTTCGCTTTAGTCAGTCTTACGACGGTCTACGAATTTCACCTCTCGCGCCGTAATACTAATGCCCCCAACTACTTCTGTTAATCATTACCTCTTGATCTGATTACAAACCAACGAAACGTAAGACCGAGGTCATATTCCATTATTCCATGCAAAAATATTCGCGGCCATTGATTGGCCTGCTTGAAGCACTCTAATTTGTTCAAGGTAATCTCAGCTGGGTTGGTGAAAACACTGTACCTGATAGGCAAGCGCCACCATATAGGCACCCAGTCTTATAGTCGCAACAA